>NC_138032.1:46806877-47492235 GCF_964106645.2 Podarcis pityusensis | reverse complement strand
CAGAAAGGCTCTCACTCTCCTAGAAATTCACAAGCTCAGGACATTTAAGATGTAAATAGGTCGTGCAACACAACTGCAACAGGTTGGAAAAACTGGTGCCAACATTATGGCATGCCCTTGAATTTAGGGGAGAGTAATAATGATGTAGAACAGAGCCAGTGTGGTGTCGTGGTTAGAATGTTGGTCTAGCAGCTGGGAGACCAGAGTTCAAATCCCCAGACAGCCATGAAGCACACTGGGTGAACTTGGGCCAGTCACTGTTGAGGTTCTTAATATTGTGCATTTGGATGCAATAGGATGAATAAAAACTGACTCTTCTTGAAATAAAAATGGTCCAGTCAAAAAACATGGTTCAAAACCTTTACTAGCAGAATTTGCTTCAAAACTTAGAACAAATAAAGTTACATCCAGATAGTTGCATATCATCATGTGCTTATCCCAGCACAAGGAAAACATCTTAGAAATATGAAATATCTTCATCCAGAGCTGGAATCAAAGTCCTGCCTCTCCCAAACCACTTGCATTTTAGCTTGAAACCTCAAGCTGGAGAGAGAGATTAGCAGTCCTTTCTCTTTGGTGACTTTGGAACAAAGAGCTCACTCATACAAAAATGGAAGCCTACAGATTAACATATGCGCAGAGCTGTAATAAAATCCTTTCTCGTGTGATTTAAGTTAAATACCTTGTGAGAAGAGCCAGCAGAAATACAGTCTTACCAACTTGTTAGGCACTCTGCAGCCCTAGTTTAGCTTCCGTTGAAGTTTCCATAACATGCTTCACAATATACATGCGGAGTTATTTTCCATTTCAATGTGTAATTAATCAATTATACTTAATGTTCATTGCCTCTCAGACTAACCTAGCAAACATGGTTGTTGAAGCGCAGAACCATGTATGCCATCTTGAGCTCCTTGGAGAAAAATGTGGGGTATGAATAAGATGAATGAATCAACAAATAAATACAGTGTACGGTGGTTGATGGTCCTGTGTAGGCTAGGTTGCAAACAATCAATGCAGGGACAGGCAAATAGGCATGGAACTGTTGTCAGCCTGCTGCATGTAGGCCTTGTGTTGTGCAGGCCTAGGACTCAAGGTGTTAACATTTCCTCCCCTAAAGACACTGTATTCCAATGACTGTTTAAATTCATTTGCACTTTATTGAGTGATGGTGCTGTGATTAAAAGCTGAGGTGTACATCGGCTAATTATATTGTTGGTTTTAGTCCAATGATGACTTAAACCTGAGCTTATTAACAGTGTTTATTGGATTGCCAAGTCAAGCATTTATTAGAATAAACAGCAATTTCCCTTAATTTTCCTGAAACCTTTGGGTGGTTACAGTAATATGGTGAAAAGTAATAAAGACTTCAGAGCATTAAATAAAATATCAGAAGATTTGGTTGCTCATTAAAGCAGAACTAATCTGCTTTAAAAATAGAAGGATTTCCTATTGCTCGCTGAGGATTCTTAAGAAAATAAGCTCTTGTTCCTGACAGAGGCGAAGCAGAAATCAACCTATTCAGTTGGTGGGAACTCGCTGGCACTGCTGGGTTTTGCATGTGGATAATTATAAACCTGAAAATCCAAATAAAATTTAGGGTGCTTTTTTGGGGAGCGGGACTGTGAGTTAGAAGAAATCAGTACTTTTATTCAGTTTCCCATTGATAATGAAAAGATCCACAGGGAACACTCCTGGGTTTGGTTTCTTTGGTTGAGAAAGCACAGGAGACTTAACACATCTTTTAAATATTTGCATTATTTACAAATATTTGCATTAAATACTCAACTAGAGCATAAATGGAGGCACAGAGGCACCCCAACCAGGGAGCACACCAGATCCACAGAGAAAGATATTCTGAATCCCCAAGGTCCCTTCAGTGGTCTCTCTCTGTCTCTCTCTCACACTCACACACAATTTGAGTGTTATGTTCCTCATGTGATTAGAATCTCATGCGGGAGAGAGTGAAGCTATGCTTACAACTCTGTCCTTTCCCTCATGTTCCCATCCCCAGGCCCTCTCATCTTCCAAATGTTAGAAGGAAATGTCTGAAGTGGGCTAGCTGCTCTACAAATGTAGGCTCCCTCTCTGATATATAATTCCGGGCTACAGGGTTCTAAAGCATGCAGTAAGCCTGTGCATGCAGAGTGGACTCCTTCACACAGAGCATCTCTTGTGCATGGAAGGTGGCAGGCAGGACTGAGTGACAGGGATGTGATGGATGGGGCTGAGCACCAGGTACATGACTCAGCTGGACAAGTGAGTGCGGATTGACATCCTGTGTCATGAGCCCTGTTGTGAAGTCTTGAATGCTCAGATAGGATTTTTGTCTCTTCCCATTTGCCAACTCTTGCTTTTTTCTCACACAACTTACATCTACCTGTATTTGAGTTGGGGGTGTCGCCTTCTCTGATGACTCTTTGATGCAAATGCCCCCACTTATCAAGAAGTGACCTGGTATTCATTATTCATTAGATCCCACCTCTCTCTCTCTCTCTCTCTCTCTCTCTCTGTGTGTGTGTGTGTGTATACAGTAGTACCTCAGTCTCTGTTGATGAACATTTCGGTTTTTGAATGACGAAAACCCAGAAGTAAATGCTTTGATTTTTGAACATGCCTTGGAAATCGAACATGCCATGCGGTTTCCACTGAATGCAAGATCCTGAGGCCTAGCTGTTGGCTATTGAGTTTTCAGTTTCTGAACTCGACTGGTCTTCTGGAATGGATTACATTTGAAAACTGAGGTTCCTCTCTCTCTCTCTCTCTCTCTCTCTGTGTGTGTGTGTAATATTTCTAACCTGCCTTTCCTCACAAAGTGCTCAGAGCACTTACTAAAATACAACATTTCAGCAACACAGCAATACAAATAAATAGATCCAGGGTAGAAGATAGACAAGCTAGAGCAGCATATGGCTCATGAAAATTCACAGAAAATGAATTACCAAATGTCTGGTTAAACAAATATATTTTAAATTGGCACTGAAAACTCATCAGAGTCAGTGCCAACAAAATATGCAAGGGGAATGTATTTCATGATGAAGGCACTATAGCGGAGAAGACCCTTTCATGGGCAGCCATACAGAAGATGTCATGGCCATGTGTCACTGCTAACATGGCCTCCCCTACTGATCTTAAACCATGAGCAGGTTGGTATGGGATGAGGCACCCCTTTAAGTCTTTAGGTTCTAAGCTGCTTAGAGCTTTGTACACCATCACAAGGACTTTCATTCTTCTTTGGTAGTACATAGGCAAGCCAGTGCAGCTTCTTTAGAACTGGCGTCATATGCTCCTGATCTGCAGCTGCTCAGTGATTCACAGGTTACCTTCTGAAATATCATCAATGACAGCCCTGCACAGTGAACAGCACAGACATCTGTCAGGGAGTTTAGCAGTGCACAGACCACTGTGGCAAGGCTATCCTTGTGGAGAAAGGGTTGTAAGTGGTGAACCAGCTGAAAGCCACCTGTGCCTCCAATGATGATGATGATTCAAGGGACGCCTCCAAGCTACAAACCTGCAACCCCATCAATAATGGGTAGCCCAAATTATAGACCCTCGGACCAACCACCCAAAGAGCCTCTGTCTTGTCAAGATTCAGCCTCAATCTCACTTAACTCCATCTAGGTTGTGGATCACCTTCAGCTTTTATTTCCATTTCCATTTATGGGGATGGCAATGTCCCCTACAGCGGTGGCAGGGCTCCTGTACCTTCAGCAACCACATAACAGTTGGCAGCTCAAGAGACAAAGATTTCCCCATCACTGGCATCTATTTGCTGCAAGAAGCCTACCCTGCTGTCGGTCTGTCTCGCTCCTGTTAAAGGTGCAGGAGGGTCCCTGGCTCAACTTCGCACCTACGCATCTATTATTAGACACATGTCAAAGGGAACCAGGGAAGGGATTAACATCCTTTTCATACCTGAGTTTGTTTAACTGGCAGGCAGCAGCATGAGCAGAGGGAACAGGAAAGTCTTTGAAAGATCAGAGATCCTATATATTTTAGATGAACCTGTGTGTGTGACATTTACAATGACAGGTTTAATAGAAGCCAAATGAATTGCTCCATGGGAAGACTCTGCTTTGATATAACACAAGGAGGCTCCTTTTTTGTTGCAAGAAATTGCAAAAGGGATGGAGTGTGTTAGCTGAAAGTTGAGAAGGATTGAAATGGGACTACATCACGGTGTCTGAAAATGGATCTTTTCATTATAGGTTGCAACAATAAGGAATTTTCAAATGAAGAAACGATTCATGAATAGAAAGGAAAGCACTCGGTGTTAGATAAGAGCAAATACACACACAGACACACACACCCTTTTGTCACCCTTTGAGTCCTCTGTCCCCTAACTGTGACAAAGAAAAGGTCATGCTGGAGATATGGAGATTATTTTGGCAATGAAACAAGGTTTGTGGAGATACATATCTGACAAGAACTGGAAAACCATCCACGCAGAAATGACAATATTAATCACTGGGAAAGGGGCAAAAGGGAGGGAAATGGAAGAAAGAGCATGCACTCTTACACGTGCACGGGGAATGCAAGGCAGTAACTTCAAAGGGCAGCATGGTGATGTTCACAGCATCAAGTTTTGTGCAGGAAATTCATTCTTTTTAATCCAGAACTCGAAAGTAGCCCTTCAGAATGAAGATGCAGAATGACGGCTGGCTTGAAATCCCTTTCAAAGGAGTTTGGAGTTGGAGGGGTCGTTAGATTCACCACTGTCTTCTAAATCATAAACCTCAATGGGAAGAAATAGTTTTGCAAACACACCAGAAAGAAGACTTGAGGACAAGATTATGGGAAACGGGTTGTATTGATTAAAGATAACAAATTGGAGGATCTGCAAACCAACTTCACTGAACCACATTAACCAAATCAAATACATCTGAGCTGGTGAATTGTTATAAATGAGGGGATTCTATTGCTGCCATCACCTGGGCATGTTTACAGTCACACATTGTGGTCATGCAGCAAAGTATGGCAAGAACCCTCTCTCCTGGGTGGGTGGGGGCAAAAAGAAGGAAGAGTGTGAGGCTTAAGAAGAAGAATAGTAATAGTAGTAATAGTAATAGTAATAGTAATAATAGCATCAGAAGTAAACAAGAGACACTCCTGGATACTGTTAGCACATCCCCTTCTGGGGACCACTGGTTAGTCATGGGCAAAAGCAGATAGGTGGAAAAACGAATATCAATTTTACCTTTGTTCTGTAAGCTAGAATCTATATAGTTGCACACTGGATACTCTGGGAACCATAGTTCTGTGAAGGTGAATAGGGATTCCTAACAAATTTCTCAGGACTTTTCTGCAGCTATAGCTTCTCAAATCTGGTGGTGCCAGCAATGAAGCCAAGAGATTGAACCCAACATAAAACTTTTAATGCATATATGTTAGGGTTGCCGTATTTCAGAAAGTGAAATCTGGACACTAAGGTTGTTTAAGTTTTTTTTTGCAAAACCGCAAAAAAAGCTGTTTTTGAACTATTTGGAACTAATATTTACAAAAAGGGGCACTGCCAACATGGCTTGCCATATGTCCAGATTTCCCCAGACATTTAGCCGGTTTCTGCCAGGACACTGCTTTCAACTACAATATTCAGGATAGGTCTGGGATTTCCAGATGGCAACCTGAATATGTGTAAAAGTGCTCAGTGTGAAGGGGCAGTCCTGTGGAGTCATGCTCCAGACACCAGGGTTGCCGGATTGTGTGGGCATGTGGCAGGATGCTGACAAGGTCAGGCACATCAGTGGAGCCAATGCGCTGCCCCAAACATGCACCCCTCTGCATCTGCTCCATCCAGGCAAGTGGCAAATCTGGAATGTGCCTCTGCAGCACTGGCCAGCTTTGTCAGCTGTTTCTGAATATATGCTCAAAGTCCTATTAGTCACTTTCTGATGTTTGATGATGGCAAAGGATAAAGGGTGGGGCCTGCTCCTGTGATCCCACCCCACCTCTATATCCTATGCGCTTTCAATGAACACAGAGCCTCTCCTAAATGTCTGAAAGTGGCTACAGTGAAGGATTTTTAAATGTCACTCAGCTCTAACCGATTTGTTCCTCTGAGTTACTAGTACTACTACTACCTATTTGTGAAAAATGTGGATGCTGGTACTAACACTTTGATAAATATTGAAATGCATCTCACACCCATACCATCCTGTGTCC
This sequence comes from Podarcis pityusensis, assembly GCF_964106645.2. Lineage (NCBI taxonomy): Eukaryota > Metazoa > Chordata > Lepidosauria > Squamata > Lacertidae > Podarcis > Podarcis pityusensis. Next base: position 47,486,073 of record NC_138032.1, on the reverse strand, counting down.
CACCCCCTTTGTCTATTGATTTTGTGAAAAACTTTTAATTAAACAGTTGATCATAAAAACACTTGAAAAAAAGAGGTGCCAGTAATATAAATCAGTAGAAAAAAGGAATATATATATATATACATACTGTGAATATTATATGTATCTTTGTTCCTTCTGCAGCTCTGAAAGGTACCAGCAATACTATAAAACTTGAAAGAGTTCTGGTTATAAAATCATCCACATCACCTTTTGAACTCTGCCAGGCTGGAAGCTACTATAAACACCCTGTGGAGACAATCACATGTGGAACATACTGGTACTTACATTCCTTTTCTTGGCCCTGCCAGTTGCAAGAAAACTATTCCAGTAATGAAAGGTGGATTGGGAAGAGGCTTAACAATGATGAGATTCCCCAGAAGAACAATAACCTCTCTAATTCATGCGATTTTCTTTTCCACTTCTGGAGGATTTGCTAGGGAAGGAATTTAATATTTTCCCTAGATAAATGGACTAATATTTAATAAAAGCAAATCCAGGTGACAATGTCAGAAAAAATAAGGAATTCACATGGAGTCTGATCATATTGGAACAAAGCAGCTAAAATGAAGGTTGTTAACTCAAGGATTTATTTTTTTAAAAGGGTCATCAACTTCAGAAATGTTTTTTTTCTTGACATCTCATATCTGATGGCCTTGAGGCTTTCTAAGAAATTCTGTACTTTGCCCAGCATCTGACCATTCCTATCTCCTCTTCCTTTTGTGTTCAGGTTTCAAAAGATTGAGAGATAGTCCTACCAACAGCTAGATCGCTAGATCAGAGAGAAACCATGATGTCAGTCTGGATAGCTCAGTTGGTGAGATTGTGGTGCTGATAACACCAAGGTTGCAGGTTCAATCCCCGTATGGGACAGCTGCATATTCCTGCCTTGCAGGGGGTTATACTAGATGATTCTCATGACCCCTTCCAACTATACAGTTCTATGATTCTATTACAATTCTATGTCTATGTACCTGTGCCACTGTCTGCTTGTATAACAGTGAAAATGTCCCTTCTGCAGAACCGGTGGTATCTCTGGTATCACAATGAAACAGCCCAAAGAAAGAGCGAGAGAGTGTGAGGACACTGTTAATGTGCATAGCAACCAGCCATTGTGCACATGCACCAGAGCTCATGGAGAATGTGGACATAATCTTTCCATGAAGAGGGAGCTATGCACTCTGCCCCCCCAATCTACATAAATTTCAACAGGCTTTGGGAAATGTGTATATATTGACTGAGGTTTCTGTATTCTCCAGCTGTCATGGATAATCTCCAACAGGTCTTGGGAAATGACTGGGAAAGGTGCACAATTCCCTCTTTGGGAAAGGATTATGTCCACATTCTCCATGAGGTCTGTTGTATGTGCACAATGGCTGGTTGTTTCTCATTGCTTGGTAACAAACAGGACTGTGTGGACTGACTTGATCATCAATGGCTCATTCAGCCATGCAAGAATCAAAATGGCTGTTTGATGATGCTGTAATTACACACTGATCATGCAGATATGAACAGGCCCTTCATATCTGGGTCTTCAAGGGCCTTTTCGGTGGCTGCTACCAGATTTTGGAACTCCCTTTCAAGAGAAGCTAGATTGGCTCCCTCCTTGTTGTCCTTCCACCAGCAGATGAAAACTGTTTTATTTTGATAGACTTTTGGGAACTGACTGTTTTTTAAGGAAAGCGCTTTCACTATCTGTATTTTAATAGATTTATTTATATGTTGTTTTAATTCTATTATAGTTTAATAACTTTTAAACTATTTTCTTTTATATGTTTTTACCTTTCTGTATTTTATCTGTGCTGTTTTAATTTGTGTATGCTGCTTTGAGTCCTGTCTGAAAAAAAGACAGGTTGTTGCTGTTGTTAATAATAATAATGTATCCGATAACCCTGCATGGTTGTTTGCCTCGGCCTTTGAACAGAGACATTCGCGGACTAGTTACATCTGTCTTAGCAGGGCAAGGCCCAGCATTGCCTTCACTTTCTATCTTTTAAACAAAAATGAAATCTAGATCAGATCAGTAAATCATCTTCTCTGCTTTCAACCCTCTGTATGACAACTTATCATGTTTCTAAGTGTGAACTTGACCAGTTCTTTGTCATTTGTCTTGTGTGTCCTGTTGTAGTTTGGCTCAAGGGTGAATATTTGCTGATGATGGATGTGACTATTCCTGACTGTATTTGCAGAGATGTTATTAACCTATATTCTTCTTAATATTTCATAATAAATACATTATTCATATATTGTTGCAATAGACTTGCCAGCTAGATGGCCTGTGAGAGGCTGTTAGTGGGGAGTTCAGCTTAAAGACGACTGCTCACGTACAACTCAAGTCTATATAAGTTTACTCAGAAGTTAGTCTCACAAAGGTCACATCAGCACCACACATTTGAAGCACTCACACACCACAGTAACCGCCATGGCTTCTCCCAGAGAAACCTGGGGATTGTAGTTTGTTAAGGGTACTCGTAATTATAGCTCTGTGACATGTCACCGAATTAACAAATGACAGTTCCTAAGATTCTGTGCATAGTTGTCAACTTTCCCCTTTTCTTGTGAGGAATCCTATTCGGAACAAGGTCAATTCTGTATCCAGGGCAGCTGTTTATCAGCTCCATCTGGTACGTAGGCTGACCTACCTGCCCACAGACTGTCTCGCCAGAGTGGTGCATGCTTTGGTTATCTCTCGCTTGGACTATTGCAATGTGCTCTATGTGGGGCTACCTTTGAAGGTGACCCGGAAACTACAACTAATCCAGAATGTGGCAGCTAGACTGGTGACTGGGAGCGGCTGCTGAGATCATATAACACCAGTCTTGAAAGACCTACACTGGCTCCCAGTACGTTTCTGAGCAGAATTCAAAGTGTTGGTCTGACCTTTAAAGCCCTAAATGGCCTCAGTCCAGTATACCTGAAGGAGCGTCTCCACCCCCATCGTTCTGCCCGGACACTGAGATCCAGTGCCGAGGGCCTTCTGGTGGTTCCCTCGCTGCAAGAAGCCAAGTTACAGGGAACCAGGCAGAGGGCCTTCTCGGTAGTGGCACCCGCCCTGTGGAACGCCCTCCCATCAGATGTCAAAGAGACAAACAACTACCAGACTTTTAGAAGACATCTGAAGGCAGCCTTGTTTAGGGAAGCTTTTAATGTTTAATAGGTTTTGTATTTTAGTATTCTGTTGGAAGCTGCCCAGAGTGGCTGGGGAAACTCAACCAGATGGGTGGGGTATAAATAATAAATTATTATTATTATTATTATTGAATTTCCCTTTAAAAAGCGGGGAACGTTAACAGCTATGATTCTGTGACTGCTAAGGTGCTATAAAATATCTGGTGCGAATGTGACCTAAGTTTAACACACATCCTAGCAAGCTTGAGCTGAATATCACCTCCCTAAATCCCCTCCCCCGTGTACTTAATCGTGATTCTGGTATAAATATTCATGCAATTTTGTTCTTCTATTGTGTGGTGCTGGAAGATAAGAAGGGTCAGCTGGTTGCTTCGGCAACAGAGGGATTCTCCCTTTTTCATTATCCTGTGCTACTGGAAGATAGAGAAATGGATGGGCTTCATAGGGATGTACCCCTGCCCACTCAAATATTGTTGCAAGATAGGGGGTAGCACCGGCCCTATTATTAGGCAGAGTGAGGCGGCTACTATGAAAGGGTAGCAGATTGTTAGCTCCCATCCAGGATGCTAGCAGCTGGTGGGATGTTCGGTCCCAGGTGCCAGAATAACTTGGCTAGCCTTGGGTATTATGTATGGGGAAGCATCATTTGTTTTGTTTTTCTTCAACAGCAAACAGTCTTGGGCTGGGGTGGCCCTGTTTATAGCACTGCAAATGGCTCTGTTTCAGCTCAGACCTCTTTTCCTTGTAATTTTGCTAAGGGCAACAGCCATGGAAGCTGGATTCTATGTGTGACTTCCATCACTGCATCCTGTGATGGAACAATGTGCTTTGTTAAAGAGGTACTTCCTTTTGTTTGGCCAGAATCTCCCACCATTTAGCTTCACTGGATGACCCCAGGGTCTGTTAATAATAAGAGAGGGAGCAAAACATTTCCCTCCACATCATGCATAGTCTGAACATGAGTCTGATTATTAGCAGGTTCTAAAAATGCTGGTCATATATACTTATGAGTCAATCAGTTTTATTGCAGTGGTTTTCCTGAAAAAAACCCCAAAACCCTCTTGAGAATTGAAGTTAACTGATGGAGCTAAGTACCACCAGCAGAACTCTTTCTCATAAATCTACACTTCTCAGCGTTCTTGAGAGAAACCATAACTGTGCTCAGTGGGCACCTTTCCTTTGCAGAGTTTATTAATATTCATATTTCTAGGACGCTTTTCAGCTGGTGGGCCTTCAAAGCAACTAACAAAGTTAAAGGCAATAAAGCATGATGAAGCAGCAAGCACAATGCAGCAGGAAACCATTCTGTAAAATACAAGAAGTGTGACAGAAAGACCAACAGGACAGTAGTCTTTTTTCAGCATGCCAGAAAGCATAAAGTATTAGAACCACATGAAGGGGGGATTTCTTCATCTATGGGTGTTTGAGGTTCACAGCAGAAGCAAGTGGTATCTGGTGAAGAGACATCATGGCGGGCAAGGGCCCATCAAGGTAGGGTAAATCCAACGAGAAATTTCCTTATTTGGAGAGCAGAGGAAAAATGGGGCTTTGCTTTCCTGTTGGCTGAAGCACTTTCCTGCTAAGGAAGCTTTAGGAAGATGTTGTCCCACTAGGCTGCATTATGGTTGACTCCACCTTCACAGAGGAGTCAGCCAGAAAGCCAGAGTGATTTTGCAGACTTTGCTCACATTCACACCCTACATTTAAAACGCATTCAATTCACATTTAAACCACATTGCTCCCCCCCCCAAAATACTGGCAATTGTATTTCCCCTCACAGAGCTACAATTCCAGCACCATCAGCAAATTACAGTTCCCGGGATTTGTGAGGCTGGGAAATGGGGTACTGCCACCCCACTGAAACTTGGAAACTCTAGTGGCTGCAATTCATAATACCCTTATCAAACAATAGTTCCCAGAATTCTTTGGGAAGGATGTCCTTTAAATATGCTTTAAAGGAACGGTGTGTACGCAGCCTAAGTGTTAACAGGATTGCAACCTTCATAAGTAATTTCTGCCAGCTGTGAAAGTGTGTGAAATTCAAAAAATGCTCTCACAGGCATCACTGATAACTCCCAGTATGAATTAATCCCACCATAGCCAGTGCTATGACTACAGTCAAAAGCAGAGAAGGCCTTAAGATATGCAGGGAAGATGAGACTTTTAAACTCCCCGGCAGTAGTAATTGTTAATCTGTGTGATATGTGAAGAATCGAGATAAAAATGATTTGAGGTTTGAAGCTCTGCAGGTGGACAATTAATGAGCTGCTAATTGGCTGAGAAAAGAGACCAGCAGTGAGGTTCTTATCCAAACCAGGAAGATTTTCGAACAAAGATATAAAGCTAAGGTGGAGTTTCATTATTATCGGGGGCTGTAATCTAGCCAGCACGCTGCTGAGCTTTTCCCCTTTCTTTCTACAGTCGGGAGCTGAAGCGCAATCATAGCCTCGCTTCATGATCTCTTTTGTCAAGACGCTGGTCTTTTTTTATTCCCCTGAATGTCCAAGCTTCACTCTTCCAACAGGTCTCTTACTTGCTACACAGGCAGTAATTGATTATGTTGGAGGCTGGCAGGAGCTCTTGGATGCCACTCCACTGCTCATTAATTCTGTAATGCAGACAAACCGATGCAGTCTTTTCTGTCCAAGGCCACTCCTTCCTTTCCCCCAAGGGGCAGGCAGTGTGTGCTGCAATGTGGCTTGCAGAGTCTTTTCGACCTTGGATTTAGAGACAGTCAACCAGAATGTATTACAGTACAGGCACAACATGGATATCTGGATGTCCAAAGCTAGAGCATCTTACAATCTAAAGAGTGGAGCTGAGAGGTCACCCTGCTTTTGGTGATTAATTTCTGTAGCGATAGCACTCCCAGCATGGCCCAGTGCAAAATATACTGTACCAATGACTGTTCTAAAGCCATTTATTTGTAATATCTTTGCCTAAAATGCTAAGAAAAAAATGGAAAGTAATGCCAAAATGATGCCTTTTCTGGAAACTATCATGATTAAGGTTGTCAGGCAGCGACCCAGAAATGAAATCTGTAATAACTTTATAGTAGAAAAAGGATAAGCAATTACATCTTCTCTGGCTCCACTTCCTCTTTGCCAACTTTCCTCTTGTTGGGGCAAATAGCAATTCTTGTTTTGCATCACAGAGGGTGAGAGTTAGGCATGGGCAAATCTGTCAGTTTCAGTTTGCTAAATTTCTCATTTTTCTCATCTTGATCTTAGTTCATTACATTTTTGCATCAGTTTGCAAGCATTCTTTTTTTTAAAAAAAGTCCCCATGAAAATACGTCAGCATTTTAAACCACATTTCTTCCAACATATACATTCTTGTACGCAATTCTGCCATATATATGCACACACATACAAACAATTTACCTGCATATAGCGAATGCAGGGAATTAATGTTATTTTCATTAATATAAATATTTTATGGGCATTTTCCCATAATATTACACTTCTTTTTTATTTTAGATCTGCATTACAAAGTTCAGAGCAGTGCCAGTTTCAAAGGATAACTGCATTTTGGCTTCTGTGTTGTTTTGGAATTTGTGAGTTGGTTTGGTTTGCATTAAACAAAAATGAATCCCAAATAAAGCAGGAAGGAAGGATGCTGTAAGCATGATCTCTGGTTTGTGAAATACCAACGTGGATAGATAGTGGTTTCTAAGAGGGTTCAGCTCCTGGCTTAACTTCAGTTTGCATCTGTAAAAGGATTACTTTTACAATAATGAACCTGCTCATTATTGAGATTGTCAATGGAGACCCTGCTTGAGGTGCCACATCACAGACAATAGAGCCCTTTCAGCAATACTCCCTAGCTTTGGAATACCATACTGAAGACTACTTGCCTGGCATCTTTACCAAGTTTTAGAGGCCAAATCAAGACTTTTTATTTATCCATCTGCAAGGGACTGCTAATGTAGTTAAATAGCAGGGTCAAGGAAACCATAAAAGTGAAGGAGAGTTCTAAAAGCAATGGAAGTCTTGACAAAATGAGGAAAACAAATTGGAACACAAACTCTAGCAAATCAATTGTAAATTGATGAGGAACCCAATAACAGCACATCCATCCCATGATATAACAGAGCTCATAACTCAGATGACAGGGTGTGTGACATGGGACTTTTTCTCTGTGGCCTCATGTTGTGCATACTTGGAATACACAAGCAGGAACTTTGCTAATGGGAACTATGGGTTGTGACCTAATTTAGCACATTTATTTCACTTGTATTCAGTAAGGAAAGCTGAAAGCTTGGAAACTGCCAAACTTGTTAATATTATAATTGCAACTGGAATTTTTTTTCATCACTACTAAAGAATTTATGAAACAGAAAATTTCATAAATGGAGAAATAAACCACTGGGGAATTTTCTGCCCCACATCACTGAGGACAACGAACAGCCTGGCCTCATAACACATATGCAAAGAGCTGGTTGATAATGCCTCTCTTCCCAGAACTCTTCCAGGTACTCAGGATACCAGACATGAACACTGCACTCTGGTCAGTGACTGAAATAAATCGATTCATTCATTCAGACATGAAGACACAATATCTACACCATTCCTGAGGATGAGAGGACAAAATATCCCAGACAGGTGAGCAAATGGGATGGAAGGGTATCATGGCTCAGTTTTCTCCTGTGTGTCATCTGAGCTGGCAATATTGCCAACATTGCATTGGCTAACTGAAGCTTCACTGTCCTGTTGCCCTCCTGATGTTTTGGACTATAACTTCCATCAACCCCAACAAGGACTTCTGGAAGGCACCAGGCTTTTGAAGGATGGGTTGAATGATCCTTTATCCCTCAGCAGCTAGGATTCACATAGGGTAAGTATACAATGTGCATAAAATGGCAGGGGTTGATATCCATCCCTGAATATGTGAGGCACCTCAACAAACTTCCCCAGGTGCTTGCCATACCTAGAGCAGCTCGATCTAGTGAATTAATGGGTCTGCCACCACATTTCTGCTTCTCTCTCTATGTTCTCCTTATGCTCTTTACATATCAGAAATAGGCTTACTGTTCTGGTGCCTTTGATTTCAGTTATCTTGAATTTTATTTGCCTGTAGCCATTTATTGTTTTCCTTTTAGAAAGGCTGGTTTTCTAAGTCTCTTAGTTTATATGGTTAGATGAAAGATACCATCAAATATGAAGAAGTGTTGTAAATGGAAGGGGTGGAGAAGATGTCAAGGCTAAAACTTAAATGGTGAAAATGACAGAGCTGCCAGTCAGATATCCTAGCATTCAGGGAGGCTTGAATAATACCATCTAACCTGCAATTATATAGTCTCACATCTCATCCCGATAGGTTTCAGTTTCCATTGCTGAGCTTTAGCCATTTCAACGTTCATAAACAACACACCTTGGTTTTCAGAAAAATAAATCACTCCTATTTATTTGCACTTTGGTCAGCTTTCTCCAGCCTTGTGCCCTCCAGAAGTTTGGATGAATTCCACAGGCCTAGCCAGCATAGCAGTAGTTAATGATGATGGGAATTGCAGTTCAAAACATCTCAAGTGCACCAGATTGGGGAATGCTGACCCAGGTAGTTGGGTGTAACAAAAATGAAGGAAGCATTGCTGTTTAAGGCCCATGCACTTTGATATCCACACATGAAAGCAGATGTGAATCATATTACAAAAAGAACAATCATGATCCACACATAGGAAACAGAATGCTTACAAGTTTCATAGGTAAAGGTAAAGGGACCCCTGACCATTAAGTCCAGTTGTGACTGACTCTGGGGTTGCGGCGCTCACCTCGCTTTATTGGCCAAGGGAGCCGGCGTACAGCTTCCGGGTCATGTGGCCAGCATGACTAAGCCACCTCTGGCGAACCAGAGCAGCACACGGAAACACCGTTTACCTTCCCGCTGGAGCGGTACCTATTTATCTACTTGCACTTTGACGTGCTTTCAAACTGCTAGGTTGGCAGGAGCAGGGACCGAGCAACAGGAGCTCACCCTGTCACAGGGATTTGAACCGCCGACCTTCTGATCGGCAAGTCTTAGGCTCTGTGGTTTAACCCACAGCGCCACCTGCGTCCCTACAAGTTTAATATTCCTTCCCAAATAATAATCTCTCTCTCCCATGCCCTTGTTTGGTGACAGACACATGTTTTTCTTATGTGATATGCACTCTTCTAGGGCTAATGCCAAGTTTGGGGCAGGGTGATGACCAAGTACTGCATTTATGGAGCTCTCCAATGCCACCTTGTCCCCCCCACTGCATGAGTTTAATAGGGGTGAAGAGATGGCAATGGGGATGGCTGGCTGTAGGAAGCCTGGTGCTTTGCAGCTCTGGAGGAAACAGAGGCAACTGCAGCCACTACTATATTTCCCTAGCCTCTTTGAAGTGTTGGAGCCTAAAATAGTTTTTTTTAAAAAAGGAGGAGCATCAACCATACTGAGCCTGCTGGGTTTTCGTGGGGAAGAGAAAAAACAAAACTGCTAAGACACACTGGCGGAAGGTGGAGGTGGGGGAGCACACCGCCCCTGGCACCATCGGGGAGGGGAGTACCATCACGGCCACCCCCGGACACATGCCGTGACCCCCCACCACGCTGGGCACCACGCCCCTGCGGTGGCATGCCATGCTCCCAGGACGCATGCCACGCCCCCTTGGGTGGCATGCCACACCCCCAGGACGTGCGCCAGTCACATACCTGCCTCTCTCCATCCCTGGTGGTGGAGCATGCGGCTTCGCCACTGCTAAGACACAGAGCTTTAAAATGCAACCTGTGCCTGGAAAGAACCAGCTAAAAGGTAAGTGTGGATAAGCCCTTAGCCTCAAAATAAACCTTCTACAACACTGTTTGGAGAGAGGGATATCTGGTTCATTTGAAGCCACTTTGGGGGTCTTCTCTATAAGCTATGTGGAACTCATAAGTTTCTAAAGTAATCAATTATAGCTCTGACTCCACTCATTGGCTGAAAACACTGCAGGCTAAGAGCAGCCTAGCTCATTTCTCAGAAAGCAATTGTTTCAAAGGGTGCCTGCATTCTAGGAGAGCTGCTTTTTTATATTAAAGCTCAGAGTCTGAGTCCCCTGCTAGCTCTGGGTCCAGTGCAACAGTATCTTTGTATTATCTTTTGGCTGTCCTGGGAAGGAGTGGCAGATGTAGGACTGTGAACTGACCAGGAAGGGAGAAAACATTGCTGATTTTAAGGGTATGTGTCTGATGTCTAGGGGTAAGAGGTGCCAACTTTGAATGAAGTAGCAAAAGGGCATCTGCTTTCGTTCATTGTGTTGCAAGGGGGAGAGTGGGAGATACCGTCTTGGCCAGAGTCAGTGTCTCATGACATCAAATCACTGCTCCATCCCCCCCCCCTTGGGTGATCACAAGTGAACAATAGTGTGTCAGCAAGGCAGCCTGTATACCTTAAAAAATCTTGTATAGACTACAGACCCCAGATACTTTGGTGCAGTTCAGCTGGGAACTGTCAGAATATTTTCCTTTTTATTTAGTTGATTTGCCATTTAAAAGCTGCAACGCTTTGCAGAGAAAGCGATTTGCTTAAGAGCATCCATGTTCAAACTCCCCTTCCTCGTTTCACTTTTTAGCTTTTTAAAAAATGTGATATGTTTATTGCCAAAAGTTATATCAAGGACAGTAAAAACCTTTCAGCTTTAAAAACTAATTGCCCCAAAATCAAAGGCATGAAAAAGCTGGCTGTCTCCCATAAATGTGCTGTGGGTCATGTAAATCATGCTATAAGTTGGAATTAGATATGGCATCTTGCACAATGTATAAATTTGCAGCTGCAGAAATTTATTTTCTCTCCAAAAAGGAAAGCAAACTCCTCCCCTGCTTTCTATACCCCCGCAACAAGGTTCTGTTCCTTCCCCCCCTCCCAATCTAATCTCTCTTACTTCCATCCATAATATATTTGGAAAGCATCAGTCAAGTCAATGTGTCTGGGAGATAGATTGCCGTGGGAAATGGCCTCCATGTTTTGGGATGAGAAATATTGGTCAGAAATACCTTAATGGGAGAGGCGATGGAGCTAATTCTCTACCTCCTGTTTTGGGATTGGTACTAGTAGCAAATTGGCAGCTGGCAGCCCTAGAAAATTATTTCCTACTTCTTTCCCTCTCAATCCTGCAGTTAGGACAATATTTTATGAAACACACTTTCCCCCACTGCCAAATTTCATGCTGCGGAAATATGGATAGCCTCTAAGTTGGGTTTATATCTTGGTGAAAGCATTCTTTCTCTCATTTCTTCTCTTCCCAAAATCAATTTGAAACCTCAATTAGTAATTGATGCTTATACTCTGCAGAAAACTGGTAGTATTTAGAACAAATACTGAACTTTCAGAACAGTCCAGAAAGTGGGGTGATATGCAAACTACTTCAGATCTAATTTAAGGAAAAAGCAACCTAAATTGCACTTTCTGAAGCAACACATGATTTTTATGAGGACTTCTTTTTTAAAAAAATGCAAATGTATGTGGAAATGTGCAAAACTAAACAGTGGAAAGAGTGGAAAAAGGAGAAACTGGGAGAAATCAAAACAGAACGATGAGCTTGTAATTGGTTGATTGCCTTTAATACAAATGGTGGATTGCTTTTTTTAGGATTGAAAAACATATTTTCTTGGTTTATTTTAGCCTAGCGTTTTTTTAAACAGGGTTTCTGAACATGGCCCAAGGGTTCTTCCATCTTGGGAACCTTGCTTTCCCTTCTTGTGCTGACAAGAGGCCCAGGCCACTTCCAACTTTTGATGCCCTAGCCATTGGCAGCTGGCAGTCACTGAACCTGGTAGTCATGGTCAGTGAGACCACAGACAAGTTGTTCTGGTTTCCTCCCTCCTTGCAAAGATACTGCAGTTTCACAAATAATTATCACCTAATTAAACTGAAAAGTGCCTTACTGTTGCTGTCACAGTAGTGCCTCCACTGGGAGAAAAGTTGTGTGCCCCTCCCTACCTGCTCTAGTTTTCTACCTATCCTCTTCCTTTGCAAAGGAATAGCAGACAATTATACATTGCAAATTTATTGATGCTTAGCACTTACCGTAATTGTCTTACCTTAGTCATTGCTGTCACAATGTCCATTGTAGGTTCATGCCACAATCATCATTCATCATCATCATCCTTTTTTATCTGTATACCATCTTTCTATCTTACAATACTCAAGGCGGTTTACAAGCTGAAGAAACAAAAAATGTACAACTTATAACAATCTAATGCAATAAAAAAATGTGATAGTAAAACAAAACTTTAAAATAAGCAACCTACATCAAAAAGTAACATTCAACAATTATTAGAATAGTACAAAATAATAATATCAACATATAAAAGTTAAACACAAATCCACTCAACAGCTACAATAAATAATTTCTAAAGTATAATCAATAAAACAATGGCAAGCCACAGTACATAAAATAATACAATACAAATTGAGAAGCAGAGACTAGAGGGTGGGGCAAGGCAGGTGGAAGGAGGCCTTGCCTGACGAAGTCTCTTCTCTCACAATAACGCCTCCTCTGAAGTCCATGGGGATTAAGGCCTGAGCTGGTTTGTTTTAAAGGTGCCACACAGGGTTGTTAAAAAGAACCTCTCTTTGCTTCATTTTCTGCATTGTCTTGAACATTTCGAACTACTACAGTCTGAAAAAGACTGACGTTCAATTTTAGATATGTTGGTTTTATGATAAATTGGGGATTTTCGTAAGAATCCAAACTTGGTCATTTTGACAAAGATTACTTTGTGATTATCTAGCTATCTATCTGAAATTGGCGATGTAAAAACTAACCTGTCTTTTCTCTTGCATTGGAATAAGTCTTGTGTCATTTTCTACTTCACTTTCAAGTTGTTCTTTGCCCTCCTTTTCTCTCTCTCTCTTTCTCCTCTCCTTGTCCCATTTCCTCTGCTCATATGAACCTTTCTTCCCAGCTCTCACACTGCAAAAAACGTCTTGTGATCCCTGCTGGAGCAAAGTCAGCTGTAAACAAAGAAAGCAAATTGGTACAATGTTGTATAAGCAAGATTTCCAAATTACCATGGCATCCACTTGGGTTTACGCTCTCCTCCTGCTGACAGCATGAGTGGGCAGAGGCCAGTGCTGGAGCAAAAATGTGTTTGTGTTGAATCACCACCATCCTGAAGAGCTTAATTTATAGAATCAATAAAGGCTGCAGGCACTGGTATTTGGGAATTGTTGTGGTCTTGGGTTATCTGCAATGAGCTGAGGATTCTAAAGATAACTATATTTGAAGCAGGGTTGGGAACTAGTGCCCCAAATTCCAGCAACTGAGACAGACTCATGTCCTACTGCATGATCTAACTCCAAACTGATCTGGAAGCTGCCTGCTAAATCATAAAGTCACTTCTCATGCAGAATGTACTGGAAGAGACCGCCTAGCATGTGATGGGAGGGTTGTTGTTGTTGTTTAGTCGTTTAGTCGTGTCCGACATTTCATGACCCCATGGACCAGAGCACGCCAGGCACTCCTGTCTTCCACTGCCTCCTGCAGCTTGGTCAAACCCATGTTGGTAGCTTCGAGAACACTGGCCATATTGTTGTCCCTTTCTCCTTATGCCCTCCATCTTTCCCAACATCAGGGTCTTTTCCAGGGAGTCTTCTCTTCTCATGAGGTGGCCAAAGTATTGGAGCCTCAGCTTCACGATCTGTCCTTCTAGTGAGCACTCAGGGCTGATTTCCTTAAGAATCGATAGGTTTGATCTTCTTGCAATCCATGGGACTCTCAAGAGTCTCCTCCAGCACCATAATACAAAAGTATCAATTATTTGGCGGTCAGCCTTCTTTATGGTCCAGCCTTCTTTATGGTCTCAGCTCTCACCAACTCTCACTGGAAGGGTACCATTGACATTTGCTGTTTCTATACTGGATAGCTCTGCTAGAACATTTTGAGGGAGGAGCAATGGTCTTTTAAACTATATTCAACAACATCAAGGGTCAGTTATGGAGCATCTGTTTTGAATATAGAAAGTCTCAGATTTAGTCTCAGCCATCTCCACCGAGAACACAGGTGATGGAATGAGGAAACCCATAGCCAGTTATTCTCTGTTGGTGTACTGAGAAGACATTCTAAGAGAAAAGCGAAAAGCTAGCAAACCTCAGCACTTTTCTCCATGTGAACTGAAACCTGGGGGGGGGGAGTGTTGTTGTGTGCATGTGTGTGACTTTTGAGTGATGTCGTGCTAAAAATTGCTGGATCCACATGACAAGCTGCTTCACATGGATAGCAGAGCTTGCCATGTGCAGAAGCCTCCAAGGGCTTCTCTGATGAATCACGTCTTAGTAATGTGATGAGAAAGCAAGTCAAAGAACATTTAATATCACACACACACACACACACAGTGTTGCAGTAATGTTAGAGAAAATTTTTCTTCCTTTTAATTAGCCCACAGAACGCATTGCTTTCGGATATTAACAAGGCAACATTTAACAAATGCTCAGACATTTCCATTAGTACCTTGATAATCTGCACTTAGCTAATTCGCACACAAAAATACCCCCCATGGACTTGGCTAAGATTTAATGCCAGAAAGCTTGTAGTGCAGTCTTGTATTACAAAAATTTCATCACTTACACTAATATACTCCAGAGCATGTATTAGTGTACCGTGAAGTATTATGAATAATTAAAAATAAACTAGACTTGTCAAAGAAACGAACAAAGTACATTTTATGCTGCATAAGCTCAGCTTTTTACTGTGCCCTCCCCCCGCCTCACTTTTTAAATTTGCGATTCCTTTTTGGTTCACAAAGTCCAGCAATTTGCAATGGTTTTCAAAGGCATTAAAATGGTTTAGTGATGCTCTGCTGTGTAATTAAGAACATTTGTAGTTACACTCACTTACCAAGGGGGGGGGGACTAAAAAGGGATGGGAAGGACTATGTTCCTTAGCATTTCGCGGGGGGGGGGGAGAGCTGAATTCTATAGGTCAGAAGTACAGCTTAGTAGCTATGAATGCTGTTGTGCGGAATGCTGAGTATATAGGTGCTATAACTGATACAGTTGCTTTAGCCTGTTTCATTAATACACAGCCCAGAAAGTTTTGCTGCCTGAAGCAAAGGACAAAATGGTACCCCCTCCCACTCTACGTATAGAAGACAATTGTACTAGCAATTGAATTTCACTTCAGCACTGATAATGGAACAGCGTCATCCACCACAGCTGAATGCAACAGACTAGCTTATGGGGCTCATGGCAGATAAGGATGGGGAAGAAATTCAATTTAGTTCACAGTGAAAGGCAAACCCAAATAATTTGCACTTTCTGTGACAGTCCATGAACCAAAACACAACCATCCTTCAAAATGTGCATTCCCCCATATTTTGCAGTACGGTTTCCCAGCCCAGTAATGTGTACAGGAATACACATTCTGGGGTGAAGTGTGGCGATGAATGCATATATTATTGAAAATGGGATACAAAAATGCACAGTAGTATTTTTTTAATTTATTTATTTATTTATTTATTTATTTATTTATTTACTGCCCTTTATCAAAATATCCCAGTGCGGTGCACAACATTAAAGGGATTTTTTTCCTGCAAAAATATGTATATTAAGCAAAATTGCATACACAGATTCACATTAAAATGCTGATAAATTTTACTGGGGAGTTTTTGTTTTTTTTAAAGAAATGACAATGAAGTGGGAATATGGAGATCTGAATTTAAGATTGAAATTATGAGAAACGGATAGAAAACAATATTAACATAGTCACCTATTCCTATGGGCAGACCACATAGCAGGCACAGTTCTGTCTGCTAACCATTCTTCACCTCCTAGCATCTGCCACCTGAGGTGACTGATGTTACATACTGTGCCTAATGGTAGGGATGGCCTTATGTGGCTTTCCCCTTATTACCTGCACTCTTTTGAGATTTTTGCATGGTTTTGGAAGTGTCTGTTACCCAAGCTATAACTCTTGGAGCTATTGCTTTTCAGCTTGTGATCCACTGCGCTATACTCAGTTCTTTGTTGATCAGGGGACCATCCAAGTCTCCAAAATTACATGTGGCCATCAAAATTCCTAAGATGTGACAAAAGAATCTAACCCTTGTCCTTCTTATTTTTCTCTCTCCAATGTTTCAATGTATTCTGGGAAGCAGTTGGCATCCAAAGCTATAATCAGAACTGGCAATGTTGAAGCAGTGCTTAGCTCCACACTAGTACATCTATTTCTATCCAGCTCATAGTAAGATAAGTCTCACTTCTTCATGCAGGGCCAGGTTTATATAGAGCTCAAACTCTTGGCTTCCAGTGGGCCATTCCTCAGACAGGATCCTTCTGTCTGCAAAGGCCATGGCTGCTGGCAGCTTTATTTCATGTGCCATGACCGCTAGTTGTGAAAAGGAAGAAAGGAAGAAAAATCAGTCCAGAAGGACTGTTGGTATCATCTTTCATTAAGATAAAGGACTTGCACAGACTGGATTATAGGACAGATCTTTTATCTTGTTTTCTAGCTATGCTCTTCCAAGTTGGCCTTCAGCAAAGCACGGGAGAAAAGCAGATATGAAGAAATACTCCTGCTTCTCAAGGGATATTTAAGCGTTGCTTACAAATGCTTGCAAAGCCCTTCCCCTCCCCTTATAATTCCATCCATCCTGCTATTCAAGCAAAAACAAACAAACACAAAACCTGTACATCTTCCCCACCATCCAAGAAAAACACCCTTTTATGAAGGTGGGAGGTGAGTAGATGGCAGGATGACTCTCCTACTGGCTCCCTCATTATGCCTGCCTGGCTCTGGAACTTGAATGAAGAAGAAGGGTAGAGCATGCAAATGGTAGAGCATGCAAAAGGTTCCAGTTTCAATCCCTGGCATCTCCAGGTAGGGTTGGTGAGATTCCTGTCTGAAATCCTGGGGAGCCACTGCCAGGCAATGTAGACAATATTGAGCCAGACAGACCATTTGTCTGAGTCAGTATAAGACAGCTGCTTACGTTCATAATAATGCTTCTGGACATAAAAATGTGTCTTCAAGTTATGCAGTCAGGTAGGGTGGCCAGCTTGTCTGTCTGCGAGAGAGCTCTTCTACTAATTGTTCACCTCTCACCCCTCTCAGTTTTGTTTTGTTTTTTTGCTTGTATTTGTGTGTGTCTGTGTTATATACAGTTTGTAGGTGACTGTCAGGAAAGGCTAGGCTTGTCATATGTCAGGAAAATTCCTGACATGTCCTGGCTTTCTGGTGTAAACATAGCATTGGGGGAATTTTGCCAAATTGGCAAAATGTCTGGGAAAACCCGGATGTATGGCAACATGGTAGAAAAAGCAGTGCATACAGCTCAAATAGCTCAAAATCACTATTTGGGGGTTAGTGATTGGGTTAGGTTTCCTCATAAAAGCTCAATAATTTTAGTGGTTTCCTAAAACTCAACAACTTTGCGGGTGTCAGGGATTTTACTTTTTGAAATATGGCAACCTTAGGAAAGGCTATCAAGAGGGGTGAAAGGTAGGCCTCATTTTGAGTCTGAGCTGGATGTGACTGAGGAAGAGCAAGAGGTCATTCTATGACAAATCTTGGGTTTACTTGGCGCTTAGTGGGCAATGCTGGAAACATATTTTTGTGGGTGCAAATTGTTAGGAGAGCTTGTTGGTTTTCATTGCAGTTGAGCATTCATTTAAAAACAGCATTATTTGTCCCATTAACGTATTCAGCACAATGCCATTATACCATTTCCCCCAGAGAATACAGGAAATAGGAAGAACCAGCATGCAGAGACACTGATGCTGATACTAGATGAAAAGCCAGGAAGAATTCTTTAAGAGAGAAAAGAAAAGTTGCTGCTTCTTGTCTATACTCCAGGGAAATTGAGAAGGATGGTGTTTGAAACTTCGGGAATAATTAAGAAAAATGCCTGTGTGTATATTGGAGCAAGCCGTAAGTCTTTTTGTCTCTGTTTAATAAAATTCTAGTCTTTGATGTAAATGATAGAGGACCAGTGGTTATTTATAGACTTCTTTTTTTGGAGTTGTTGTTTTCCAGAATGCATTTGTAATGTATACTAATATCAGAGTTACCAAGACATTGTCAGGCTGTTTCACAAAAAAAGAACAATATTATTAAGAAATGAAGGTGAGGGAAACCCAGAAGGTAATGTATGGAACCATGTGTGTGCAGAAAGGTCTTCGTCAATTGCATTGTTTTATTACACAATTTTTGTGTACAATGTTTCAAACCCTGTGGGGGAAGCAATGAAAAACCGGTGACAGGGAGCAAGATGTATGGGAGAAGCTTCATCAGGTTACAAGTCGGGAGAAACATATTTGGCCATTTATGCTGTGAATGGGTGGACGTGTGCATGTATTTGTGGGAGAGAGAGAGAAAGTGAGAAAGTTGGGTGGTTGTGTGAGAGGGGGCCAGATAGAGAAGTCAAGAGGGCCTGGGGTTCCCCACTACAACCATAAAGGAACACTTGGCTGCCTGCATAATCAGTGTCCATCTATGGGCCATCTAGTTGGATTGGACTGATACATTCCTGCTTTCTTGGAGGTTTTGTCTGGTGGTTTGTAGATGAATGTAGGGCTTACTCTTGGCTTTGATCTTTCTTGGTGAGCTGCCCTATGCTGTCTGGGGATGAATGGGAATCATGAAAGTAGTCGTAGATAACAACAATGGCATAGATCAGAAGTTTTCAACCTTTCTGAGTCCATATCTCCCTTGACCAACTACATTCTTTCTGCGGCATCTTTGTGGAGCTCAGGAGCCTAGTTAGAACCCCTTGTCTGCAGAGGTGGCAGCCTCTCACCCCTTTTTGAACACCCTCCCTTGTGGAGTATTCCCTCAGCCTCCTCTCCTCTCCCTGGGAGTGCCCTCGGCAGCTGCTGCTGCTGCTGCCCCTGGTCTCTGAGCTGCCCACCCTGCCCCAAAGACAGGTACCTCCTCACATTGCCTCATAGAAACCTGAGAATAGGATGCCCCCAGCCCAATGGAGACAGACTAAAGGTGAATGTGAGGCCAGCACCTTACCTTGGGAAGCAGCAGTGGCAACAGCAGGCGCTGCCAGGCCTGCATGGTGGAAAAGCACTCAGCTCTCAGGCAGGCCTTGCACACAGCAAACATATAATGTGGCTTACATCTTTTATGGGCCCAAGTGCTGCTGAGAGCCAGCAGACAACAAAATGGATGAGACTTACCTGAGAGTTGAATCGAACAGAGACAAAATGGCTGTGTGACTCTGCTTTTATAGAGTGACACTCATCTGCTGAGTTACTTACAGGGGGAACAGGAGAGTTACAGATCCCCCTGTCCCTGTCCATTCTAGGAAGTAAAGCATGTTGTAATTGACTGTACTGATGTAACACATGCCACAACCCCCTGGCCAGCCCCGGAGCCACCATTCACCTGTGGAGCATCTAGACAGGGCTGCTGCCACAAACAGCTGTGCAAGCCTTTGGGAGGCAGAGATGTGAGAAGGCATCAGAGGAGAGAGGGAAGGAAAGAGGGACAGAGGCCAGGTTTGCCTGCAGCACCCCTGACCATCACTCAAGGCACCCCAGGGTGCCACAGCTCACTGGTTGAAAACCACTGGCACAGATCAACAATCAACAGACTGGGAAGAAGCTGACCATAGGAAGCAGGGCAAGTTTCTATGCTATATAGGCGCCATGTCAAAATCACAAAAGACAGAGTTTTAAGGCAGTCCTTGGGGTCCATGCTGATGAGTTCTCTAAGGTCAGCATGAAGAAAAGACGCTTATGACGATGCACAAGATGACGATGCACCAATCTGACAGGTGGGTTGCTAAGGTTGGGCCACTGATGGAACAAGGGGCAACATTTAGCTTGACAAGAGACAGAAGCAATATCAGAGGTTCAGACAACAAGAAACACATACCGTTATTGCTAGGTTTGCACCGCAATACAAAATCAATTTCAATCCAGCCATGAGAGCATTTTGTTGCTGCGGTTGTAAGCTTTATTTATTTATTACCTCTGCAATATTTGCTATAGCCTCTCTGTTTCAGAGTGACGTTTCAGCTATCCGGCACCATGTCACAATAGCAAATTTCTAGCACCACACTAAGCTTCCCTGCCTCCCCCCACCCTCTGGCCCTATGACACTCCTTGGGTTTGTTAAAGTTTTTGAGAGGTTGAGAGAACCTTTTTCCCCTTGCCCATTTATTTTATTATAAGATCTGACAGGCCAGACAGAGATAGAGAAAATAGAAACTCACAGTGATTTTTTTTTAAGGCTCAGGATAACAGAACTTTTAAATGTTTTCTTTTCTGGAAAATCAATGTAGTCTTTTTTTATCTGATCGACTGGGCTCAGGCAGAGTGAAGGGCTCCCGTTAGTTACAATGAATGAAGAGAAAAACAAGTTTTCTATGCAGACCTTTGTGTCGGATGGACATTTATTTTACTCCAGATAGAAAGCATGAGACCAAAGCAAAATAAGGATTGAAATTGAGGCTGCTGGGGGTGGGATGGGAGATGCAATTGTATCCCAGCCTTGTTTCACATTTGATTAGATCAGCATACAAATGGTTCAATGTGACTTTACTTTGGCTCCTGTATGTACAACCATAAGCTAAAGTATCAGTGGCTATCAAATAACTTCAGCTGCATTTTAAGCCCATTAAACCCATCTATTATGTGTTGGCAGCTCCTCAGGGGCTGTTTTGCATGTTGTACACAGGCAAACTTAGCAAATTCTACACTAGGAAGCTGCAGCCAACCACAGCTCCCCAATGATCTGCATAGCCGCTTCCAGATGGTTCCATTTTCAGGTAAAAGTCAATCACATACTGGCCAATTCAGGTTTCACGATGAATGGTGATTTGGAGCCCTTGCACCACAACCCAGTGGGATGAATTGGGATGAATGGAGTGGTGAAGAGTTTGACAAGACACTGAAAGACAAAAATTCAAATACCTACTCAGCCCATAAAGCTCGCTGGATGATCTTGGGCCAGTCACTGACTCTCAGCCTAACCTACCTCAGAGGCATGTTGTGTGGATTAAATGAAGAGGGGGAGAGCCATGTACTGAGCCTTGAGCTCCTTGGAGAAAAGGTGGGAAACAAACAAACAAACAACCAAACCTGCTTCTGCCCAACATGCTTCCTTGTGATAAGGAAAGCAATTGGAAAACACATTGGATAGTGTGGCATAACTCTTGCTTTGATGCAACATCATCTAGCCTCTCCGCAAACAACTCAAAGATAATGTTCATTAAATAGTCAACATCACTTAATCTTCCTGCAAACAAATCGGTATGAATGCTTAGTAACCAGGTCACCTGGAAGCACCAGATGATTATATTTTGGGGTACACACTTTAAACTTCTTATCTGTATACAGTGGTACTTCGGGTTATAGATGTTTCAGGTTACAGACTCCACTAACCCAGAAATAGTACCTTGGGTTAAGAACTTCGCTTCAGGATAAGAACAGAAATCATGCAGCAGCGGCGCGGTGGCAGCGGGAGGCCCCATTAGCTAAAGTGGTGCTTCAGGTTAAGAACAGTTTCAGGTTAAGAACAGACCTCCAGAACGAATTAAGTTCTTAACCCGAGGTACCACTGTACCTGTGTTTGTCCCATGTGTTTAAACAAATACATACTGAAACCATATAAACTGCCCTGAGAATTTTGGGTATAGGGCAGTATATCAATTCAATAAATTCAACATAATGTATCACTTTGAAATTGTAGTGCTTTATGTTTTCCTGAATGAGCTTTTGAGATCTGGAGTTTGATGGGTGCCCTGGCCGAAGTTTAATGGCTCTCTCTGAGCACAGTGTCTGAGCTGCCTCACCTCAAAGAGCGGCTGGAATGATTGAATGCTCCTTCATTCAAAAAACCTCTATGCTTGTAGAAATATAGGATATTGTGAAGAAACTTGATTAGAACCGTACTCCTTGAAACACTATTTTCTACATGGATTGTTTTCTGTTTTGGTACGGAGATGTATTCTATCTGATTCTCCCACCGATATTCTGAAGTGGTGCTGCCTAGATGCAGGTTTGCCACCTCAGAGTTAAGGCAAAACTGGATGAGAAGCTGGGGGAGGCCTGACTGGATCTCCAATGTTAATATTTCTTTTTTAATTTAAAATTTGTTTAGATCAAGGCTGCAGCATAGGATCTAGAAAAAAGAAGCTACATAGGGGGATATTTGGACTGGAAAAAAAGGCTTAACTCCCTTGCTCCTGTGCTGCAGACCAATTTTTTGTGTGTGGAGGTGGATTTCAGCAGCTGCATTTAATTTTTTTAAGAACTTTCCAGTGATTCATTTGCAGATTTCTCATTGCCATGTCCAGTTTGGCCCCAAATGTGAGGCCTCAGTTGTAGTCAAAGTGCTGCTAATTTCTTTAGGTTTGCAGAGTGTAGTGTCTCTGATCTTGGAGTTGTACAGCTTTGCCGGTGGTCTAATGTCTTGTTTAAATGAATGCATAAGTGCATCAGTACCTCTCTGTATGGTACTGCATGACAAGTTTTTTCGTGGTTTGTAATTTAATAGTCTCGCTTAACTCTAATGTGTTTTCTGATTTTTCAACTCTCAAGTCCACAGATGGGTTCCACTGCTGAGGAAAACAGAAGAAATCGCTCTCCTTTATTGCTTTTCAGGGAAGGTGGGGGAGGAAGACACACATATTCCCTCCAACCAAGGCACGCCATCGACCCCCCTCCCAGTTGGGCAATCTTTTTAAAATGTATCATTCCCTAAACTTCCATACTTAGGCATGCAGAACGTAAGCCTAGAAATGCAAAAATTATCCGTACCAATCTGCTGCCATACCCTGTCCACATTACACTGATAAATCATGCAGGCAGAAACCATTAGTCAAAAACACATTTAACTTGAATCAAATTTGCTTTGTGTTCAAGGGGGGAGCTGGCAAGGTTCATTCTGGCTGAATAATTTATCAACTCCTGATTTGTTTAAAATACAAAACAACAACAACAGCAACAACAGCAACAACAGCAACAACAAGACTTCTTGTGCTGAAGTTTCAAGACTTTCTGGATATTTAACTGCTACATCATATCAGCTACCCAGGCATCTTGTGTAGGGACATGCATAAGGAGCTTGATAGACATACAGTGTCATCCCTGTTCTATGGATGCCTTTAGAAAGGAATGGGAGAAGTTTATCAGGGGCCACTAGCTGTGATACCTAAATGAAGCCCAAAGTTGGTGATGAACAAATAATAGGGGATAAGCAACAGGGAAGGTCTTCTATCTTTGTGTTCTTATTAAAAAAAAAATGCATTTCACAATAGTAACCTTTTCTTTTTTTAAAATTCTTTTGAAGATAACAAAGAACAAACATGACCAACCTCTGGAAAGTCACTGTAGAGATACATGCAAAAAATGGGCAAGTATGATTCTATATGTTTGTTTTATACATTTGTACCAATCAGGAAGTCACAATCTTTGATTTGTAAGTGGGACTGAGGAGCAGAAAAAAAGCGCTCTCTTGCTTCTGCCACCATCAAGGACCACCTGAAGACATAAAGGTAAAAGGTAAAGGTACCCCTGCCCGTACGGGCCAGTCGTGTCCGACTCTAGGGTTGTGCGCCCATCTCACTTAAGAGGCTGGGGGCCAGCGCTGTCCGCAGACACTTCCGGGTCACGTGGCCAGCGTGACGAAGCTGCTCTGGCGAGCCAGCACCAGTGCACCACACTGAAACGCCATTTACCTTCCCGCTATAAAGCGGTACCTATTTATCTACTTGCACTTAGGGGTGCTTTCGAACTGCTAGGTGGGCAGGAGCTGGGACCGAAGCTCACCCCGCCGCGGGGATTCGAACCGCCGTCCATGTGATCGGCAAGTCCTAGGCACTGAGGTTTTACCCACAGCGCCACCCGCGTCCCTACCTGAAGACATACTTTGTCCAATTCTATATTATTTTAGGTAGGTCCTAAAGACATTTCTTTTTCATTCCTCCTTTGATTAGGTAGCTGGGGTGTTTTAAAACTTGCTTTTATTAGTACTATATTTGATGTTAAAGGCTGGCAATAATTATATCTGCTATTTTGGGGTGGGTTTCCCCCGTGCTATTTTTGTTTTTAGGCTGCCATGTTAGCTTTTAAGCTTTTAAATATTTCCAATTGCTATGTGGTTCCTATGATTAGACTGGTAACGTCATTCATTGTGTTTGTAATAATTTTTTATTGTGAGACTCTTTGAAAGGACCTAGGTCCTGATAAGCAGCATAATCAGTTAAACACACACATACTTAGCTTGTGGAAATGACGACTATTTTATTATGGTGGTTGTAAAGGAAAGATGTTGTTCTTGCAAATAGGAGATAAAAAGCCCTGTTGAGCAGAGCTGCTTTGGTAGAACATAGTTTCTCTTCACAACATAACAGCTTCTTAGCAAATTTTAATCAAGAATCCAATATGCACTTTAAACCTCTTGCTAGAAGAGGGAAAGAAGAATCTGGGAAGATTCTGTGCACTACGAACACTCCAAGGCTGTAATTTGGGTCAGATGGATATAGAGCACATCTGTAGTGTATGAAACCCTTTGGCTCACAATTGTATTAATTTCAATGGGATTTAATTAAATACATTGTTTCAGAATAAAAAGTGAAATCCCTCCTCTGCCAAATCCTTGTTTGGATGATAAAATGCACAGGCATGTTATGTCTGCTGCAGTAATATGTTCTATCATTTCCCTGGTTAAAAAACAAAACAAAACATTTTCTATACCTATTTTCTTAAAAACCGCAATTGAGAATTATGATCATTTCTCACTTGATGGTTTAGTTATCTTAAATCATTTTAAACAGCACAGAGTCTCCTACCTCCACCACACAATCTGTTTAGCTCCTTAGTGTGCCTTAAATGTTTGCTAATTTCCTATTTACCACTTTTTGTGTGTGCATGCCCAATTATAGCTGAAAATGATCTTGTTAAAAAAAAGAAAGAAAAAAGACAAAGCCCCTTGGGAGAATGCATTGATGCAGCTTGTGTCTATAGGCATACGCAATTCCTAATTAGCTCAGCTTTTTAGCAGGTTGCATAATTAAGAAGTATGCTGACAGATTCAAACTAAGGCCTTCCTTTGAACCAAGGTGGAGATTTGAAATGAAGGTTGAAATTACTATTATTCTAATTAGCACTTGTGGAAAAGGCACCATCAAGATCAAACACTACATTAGTCCTTGTGGTCTAAGGGAAGACTCTGTAGTTGACCTATTTGATAGTTTGTCAGATTTCGCCTGAAGCCATGCAATCTTTACTTGTAGTGGTTCCAAATCTAATAAGATATGCTGAAACTGATCTAATTAATATTGCATTTTGATGGCAATAGCATCCTCTTAAGGTCATGGTGATTCCATAAGGTGACACAAGCTCTACTTCTTGGGAATGATATTACTGGAAAAGACAAAAATTGTTCATGTATTACATGACTTTTTCTTCTTCTAAATTGAGATAACCTTTATCAAGGAAAGAACATGCACGTTATGCCTTCTTAAGTGTAGTGCAATGGTTTATTGGTGATGGAAAAAGAGATTGGTGTACAAGCAGTGATTTTAACCTTTAGGTAGACCAAAAGCCAAAGCGGTGAGTGAGTATATACTCTGGTACATGTACAGCGCTGTGTGCATTTCCCCACAATTTAAAACTCCATAAACTGCAGTCCTCATTACATAGCCCTGTTGGCACAACCTCTTAGGTGTGTCAGAGTGTTCACTAATCTGCTTATGGTACTCTCAGTACAGTGGCGAACTATGGGCTCTCAAATTTCAGTGGTGCCATGTGTGATTGAGAACCCCCTGCCTCTAATGCTCTCTTCTAGAGCATTGTTGTAGTGCCCCCTGCAGTGTGGCACCCAGTACGGCCACACCAGTCATGCCACCCTAAAACCGCCTCTGCTCAGTGAAGTCTGTGTGCTTTTCCAGGCCATCCAAGAGACTGCAATGAGCTCAAGTGACTTTCCTCTGAGTACACATTGCTGCAAAGCTAGTTCTGCAGTGCACTGTCAAATCTCTTGAAAGACTTTCAAAAATGCATCTGTCATCCCCAGCCTTTGAGTCTTTGACCTCTAAAGGTCAGAGTTGACATTTAATTTAATACCCACCCATCCATATTCCTACCCATTATATTTCTATCGCTGAGACAGTGTTCTTGAGAGCCTTGACACATACATTAGACGAGTTCTGCAAGTGACAGATAAGTCTTGTCTGCCTTTGGGATAATGTAGCACCCGCCTAGCTTTACACAAATGAGAAAGGGGAGAGAAATCGGCAGGTGGTGCTTTCCTAATCCAGACACAACAAAACAGGCTTGGATTTTGCAATCTACATGTAGGGAGCGCTTAATAAATAAAAATTAAAATGAAATGGAACTAACCTCCTGGCATGCAGCAAAATAAATAAACAAGCAAGGATATGGGGGAAGAGGGTGATTTAAAGATATTTAACTTACTTAGAAGCTTTTACTATTGCAAGAATTTATGAATGTACAGAGGAGAAGTGAATGCACAGTTGTGCTGAGATTCTAAGTTGCCTGCTGTGGAGCCGAGAAAGATTAAAATTTAACAACACTTCTTGCGTACATAAAACAATAGAGATATTCTATAGGGAGTATAATTGAAAAAAAAAAAGGTTATTAGCATACAGTTCAGGGAAAAAGGAGTTGCTGTGTGTGTCTAAGAGGAAGAGAAGCAAGCAGGTTGACTTCTGCTAAAATAAAATAAAATAAAATCAAATACCACGACTTCCAACTCTTCCCGTCCTCCACTTTTGCATGGGCAGAAAATATTTCAAAATGTTGAAACTTAGGATTCAGCAGGCAACTAAAATTCCTTTCAAATTCAGTTTAGACACTTCAAAATTTTCAAAATTTAGAGCCCGGTCCCATCCCTTTACTTAGCTGGTAAATGCAACAGGATATTTATTTAAAACCTTTATACGCCACCTTTCTGAATAAAAATTTCTCCAAGGTGTCTTACATATTAAAATAAGAGCACACAAACTGTAACATTAAAAAAAGTTGTCCCCCTGAAACTCCAAAGAACAACTCAAGTAGCAAAGGGTGGTACAGTGGTGCCTCGCAAGACGAAATTTATTCGTTCTGCGAGTTTTTTTGTCTTGCGAATTTTTCATCTTGTGAAGTACGGTTTCCCATAGGAATGCATTGAACGGTTTTAAGAAAAAGGACGTTTTCGTTTTTCGTCTTGCGAAGCAAGCCCATAGGGAAATTCATCTTGCGAAGCAACTCAAAAAGCGAAAAACTCTTTCGTCTTGCGAGTTTTTCGTCTTGCGAGGCATTCGTCTTGCGAGGTACCACTGTATTCAAAGATGCAGGCCTCATTACCTGACCCTCAGGACTCCCTCCAGGTTACCCTTTCCCACCAGCCATCGCAGTCAACAGCCCTACTTCAAGCTTTGTTCAGGTGTTTTTGTCTGGCTTGAACTCCAACAGTGCCTCTTGCTTGCCTGAACAGAATGTCCAAAGGCATAAGCCACACTTGTTGCACTACCCACTTTTGCTTCTGGCCCATGATCCCTAGAAGATTGGTCAGAAGGCGCTCCTTATCCACTGCTGCTGTAGCCTGAAAATAAGTTAATATTCTTAGTTGATTGGGGTCCTGAAATGGTGGCAGTGTTCATTTATAGCAGGCAGGGAGAACCTGTGGTCCTTAACACTGGCCATGCCAGCTGAGGCTGGTGGGAGCTGAAGTCCAACAACTTCTGGAAAGTATAGGTTTGTTGTTCCTGAACAGCAGGAACAGAAGTTCAGCCTTTCTTCTTTTTTCTGCAGACGGGAAAAACAAGAGGGGCTGCCATTTTGAATCTCTGCTAAGTGGAAATGTGAATGCTGGCATTCTGGAAAGCTGGCTGTCTCACAAGAAAGGCTGAAGAGGTTTTAGTGTGCCACTGGCCCTATTAAAGTCTGAATAGGTTCCACGTTACTCCCATATTACAAATAATAAATGTCATAGCTCAAATCCATCTTTAATACTCACTACAAAATGAAAGTACATAGAGATATTAACCTTGAATATATTAAGAGAGTGAAAGAGAGATGCTGGCACTTAGGATTTTCTTTCAGGTGAATCAGTATGACAGAAAATGGCTTCATGGGATTCCAAAGGTCTTACATCTTGCAATTATTATATCTGTGTCAGTTGAAAAAGTGTAGTTTGACAGTGTCTTCCTTTTTATAAAGCTGCTCCTTGCCCACCCATTGAATTATTTAGAAAATAAGATATAAACTGTAATCTTGATGTAAAGTAATATTCCACTCAAGAGGGCAAGCAGGTACACTTAGGACGGTTGAATGTGAACCACAGTTCAGAAGACATTGCTGTGAGTTTACTGCCTTCCTACTATTATTGGGTCTTTCATTATGATTTTGGCTAAAGTTTCACCAGGTGGGAATCTGGGTCTTTAATGAAACAAAGTTAAAAGGGGGTTCAAATGAGCACTGACAAAACACAGGCTGCACATGTTAGGCGTTAGGGCTTGGGGAAGGATTTGAGTCAGTTTGTATTTAAGTGTGAACCCACCTAGTTCACACTTCCTAAAACAATATATGAACCCAAATGTAACTATCCTTTGAGATTCACATGTCTCCAGATTTCGTAATGGTTTGCTGACCAAAGAATATGCTCAAAATATTCATTTTGTGGGAGGAAGTGTGCACACAGATGCTTTCTAAAGTGTGCATTTTAGTGGGAAATGCTTTCAGAAATGTGTGTATTTTGAAAAAAAATTGCACTAATATATTGATTAATTTCCATGAGGATTTTTTTAAAAATGCAAACAGATGTGGAAATTGGGGGAACTGAACTTAAGAACAGAAAAATGAGAAACCAAGAGCAACAAAAATTGACAGATGCATCCATCCCTATGTAGCCATTCCCACTTGCCACCAATATAGTGGCTGGCTGTGTGCTTGGTAACTGTGAACTGGGGCCTTAGACACACATCATGCCAAGTGCATACCATGACTAGTAGGGATGTGACTAGTGGAGGGCTAGTCCACATGACCTCACAATATCCTCACATATGCCTTTAACTACCTCTAATTTGGTTACAATGGATCTTTCCTGAATGGGCTGTTCTCCAGCCAGGTGGGGTGGAGACCATGAATAGGATACACATGAGCAACAAAAAGGTATGCAGCTAGAAGGGGCAGGAAAAGAGCGAGAGATCTGAAAGCTTTTAGCTGGATTGGGGGCCATCAAAGGAGGAGATGCAGATGATGCTTACTGACTGAAATAGGAATGCCTGTTTGCTTCTTCTGTGCCCTATTTATATACATGTAAATAAAGGAAATATTTCAAAGAAACCACTGTTCTTTCATCCAAAGGAAACTGAACTGTATTAT
Organism: Podarcis pityusensis; assembly: GCF_964106645.2. NCBI lineage: Eukaryota > Metazoa > Chordata > Lepidosauria > Squamata > Lacertidae > Podarcis > Podarcis pityusensis. Next base: position 47,456,643 of record NC_138032.1, on the reverse strand, counting down.
ACAGCCCCTATATGACAGAGGCATGGATATATATATATTTGGTAAATAAGGAAGCAGGCAAAGATTTACAGGGAAACTATTAAAGCAATCAACTTTGCTTGAGGTCAATAGCATCTATGATATTAGACATGTGCAAGAAGACATCCATTTCCTTGCTTTTGCCATGTTTATGCCTAAGGTCTTTTATTTTAATATTATCACTGTTCTTTCAAACAAGGAACAACCTAGCTTTCTGGTGCATTGTAAGGGTGGGGGTGGGGGAGTCAGGGAAGCATGAAGCATATTATGAGAAGAAGATTCCCTGCTCCAAGTAGTCAAGATCGACAGTGTTATGTATTGTTATTAGCTCAGCAAAGAGCTAAAAAGCAAAATAAAGCCATCTACAAAAACAATGAGCTGTTAAAGAAGAGTGGGTTGGGTAGCAAAACCCAGTTCAGGGGGAACAAATCCATCACATCTGCAGTGCCCTTCATCCCAAGGAAACTGAACATGAGCTACATATTTGCACCCTTGAAGTCCCTTACCACATGGAAATTGGGGTACATCTAGTTTTTTGGTGTGTGCAAGGTTCTATGGTGTATATAGGATAAACACTGTAGTTGGGACAAACTCTTTATTTGGGATAAATGAACACAATCTACATTTCACAATAGAAAGTGGAGTTTAAATTGCTCCAGTTGATACTAAGAATTTTATTTATTTGTGTACATTTTAAAAAAAATAAAAAGTAAGAAATTCAAAAAGGTGAATTTCATATTCCTGAGTACTGTTATCTCTCTAAGCCCTGACAGACCACAACATTCACATCTGTGATGGATAATTTGATGCAATAAAACTGCAGATGTCTATACACACATGCTGTTGCTGAAGGTACAGAATCTGTGGTAGGAAAAACAAGGAGTGGGTCAACTCTAATTGAAGATATTACTTCAGTTAAAATGGAAGATATGCCTTCCAGTACACACACACGAAAGAAAACCTCTAAGCAGTTTACAGAAATATAAAACATTAAAATTCAATGAAAACAGTTAAACACAGGTATTTAAAACATTCAATATCTGATTAAATTCAACAGTATTTGTCTTCCTTATCTTTATATTTCTACTTCACTGAACACAAGCTGGCAGAAGGAACGGAAGATACTGCTGGAAAAGAATTCAATATATAAATTTAAACCTGTCCATTTGAAATCATGGCCCAGTCTGCAGCTACTTAACATGCTCAGTAAAACAGATAGTTCTTAAACGGGCTTACATTTGGATGGATTGGTCCCATGCTGCCCAATCCTAATCACATTAGAGGAAAGGCCCACCTGCTTTGCATGCAGAAGATTCCAAGTTCATTCCCTGGCATCTCCCAGTAGGTCTGTTAGCGATCCCAGTCTGTGTAGACAGTATTGTGCCAGATGGACCAATGGTCTGACTCCTTATAGGACAGCTTTCTATGTGTATCCTCCTTTTCACTTTCTTCTTGGCAGCAGAATGACATGAATTAATTCTCTCAGTTTACTCTCCTGGGGAAAAGAATCTGCCATGTATAGCACAGAACCTCCTTGCAAGTACATATACTTAGAACTGTAGCTTAAGGGACAGTCAAAATAAATTCTGTTGAAGTTTGTAAGTCACAGTCCTGCAACAAATAGCAAGGAAATGCAATGATAGCGTGTTGCTCTCCTGTAGAAAGTCTGTGTAACTCTTACTCTAATCAAACAGTGGCAAATGGCTGCCATATCATTTCTGCTGGTGCTTAACAAGCTATGTTAGTTTTTCTTCATTTTGAATCCATTTCCCCAGCATTTATTGGCCATCAACTGCCTAAATGAAGCAGATGGGAGTTTTACACTCTAGAGATTCATTTACTCTTCTCCCCAGATAGCTGTTTTAAATAAAGTTCTTTAAATGTTTGGATTGGATATGGATAAAGAGAGTCATTCATTTTGGAGACTTTATGTGTCTTCAATGATGGCAGATCTTGGTTATTGAAGATGGTAACTGAAAAGCCAAGGGTTCCTTCAGACATTCTCATACTATGTGGTAATAGTGTCAAGATGTGTCTCAATAGCCTATATTTTATCTTCAGTAATATTTGATATTCAAAAAAAAAAAAAAACATTTTCTATTTCAGCACTGATATTTATATTTTATGTATTCATTTTCCAGTACCTAGCATGCAATAATACAATTTTTTGATACAATTTAATATGAGAGTGGATCTATATCTGAGGCTAATGTGGGGACTTCTGCCAGGTTAGATTCTAATTAATCTAAATGGTGTTTTTTAATTTAAATCTTGAACTGATCTTTATCCTATTTATCGTAATAATGTTGTTATTATTAGTATTAATAATGATTTATTTTGAGACATCAGTTCACCACTGGCAGGGGGTAGTCATTGTTGTGCCCTGCAGATGTTGTGGACTAACTGGGAACTGGGAACAATGAAGATGTCGGCTCAGTGTAGAGCAGTTATAAAGTTGGGGGGGGGGGAATCTAATTATTTGCTAAGGATCACCAGGAAATTGGTTAGAAAAGAACTGCTGATATAATAATGCTGTTATACAAATCTATGGTACAAGTGTACTGGGAATGCTGTGTACAATACTGGTCGCACCATCTCAAAAAGGATATTGTAGAGTTCAAAAAGGTCCATAAAAGGAGCATCTCCACCCCCATTGTTCTGCCTGGACACTGAGGTCCAGCGCCGAGGGCCTTCTGATGGTTCCCTCACTGCAAGAAGTGAAGTTACAGGGAACCAGGCAGAGGGCCTTCTCGGTAGTGGCGCCAGTCCTGTGGAACACCCTCCCATCAGATGTCAAGAAAATAAACAACTACCTGACATTTAGAAGACATCTGAAGGCAGCCCTGTTTAGGAAAATTTTTAATGTTTGATATTTTATCACTTTTTTATTCTGTTGGGAGCTGCCCAGAGTGGCTGGGGAAGCCCAGCCAGATGGGCAGGGTATAAATATTATTATTATTATTATTATTATTATTATTATTATTAACCAAATGATCAAGGGGATGCATGTCACCTATGAGGAAAGGTTTCAACATTTGGGCCTTTTTAGTTTAGAAAAAGGGCAAGTAAGGTGAGGGATATGATACAGGTTTATAAAATTAGTCAAGGTGAGGTGAAAGTAGATCGGAAGCGGTTTTTCTCCCTGCCTCATAATACTAGAACGAGGGGCCATTCAATGAAGCTGGATGCTATAAGACTCAGGGAAGACAAAAGAAAGTATTTCTTCTGGTAGCGCATAGTAAATCTATGGAATGTGCTCCCACAGTATGTAATAATGGACACCAACTTGGATGGCTTTAAAAGAGAATTAGACAAACCCATGGTGGACAAGGCTAGCAATGGCTACTAGCCACGATGGCCACGTTCTTCATCCAGTGTGTATGCTTCTGAATACCAGCTGCTGGGAGTCACAAGTGAAGCAAACTGTCAAGGAGCTCATGCTGGCTGAGACTGCTGAGAGTTATAGTTCAAAATATCTGGAGGGCACCTGGTTGGTAAAGGTTGCTCTGTTCCCTCGAGAAAACATGTCCATCCATTACCTCACAGAATGTTCCTTTCAGGTTCTTTTATTGCTCACAAATGACCCACCACCATCTTTGTCTAGCAATGCAGTTGCTTTGCAGCTTCTCTCCCTGACTCCCCAGGCCCTGGATTTATCTAGATGAACTGAGGCTTAGCCGGCATTAGTGTAGATGCCATATTTTTTCTCCAGTGCCTCCCTTTGCAAGGACATTTATGAAGCCTCCACTTAATACTCTGACTGCTTTACAGTCCCTCCCTGGTAACTTCATTTCCAATTTTCCACTAGCACAATATTCCTTTTTTGCTGTATTGGTAGGATTTGTAATGTTGAGGAAACGCTTTATTGGAGTGGAATGCAGCATTTCAATTTTTTTTAAAACCACACCATATTTTCTTTACAAGCCTTGTGGCAACTCTTATTGCAGATATAAATCTAAGACCTTTATATCTTGAATTATATCTATGAAGCCTTCTAAACCATTTTTGTATTTTTTAAAAAGAGGGAGCCCTTGTACATCATATTCATTTCGTGGTGGTGCATCATTGAGAGAAAATAATTTGAAAATTAAAATTGGATTACTGTATGTATAAGCTCTCAGTCATCTCTGGACTTAACCCTCCTCATGTGATGCCTGATCTACACATGGAATAGAATGTGGTGAGAATTCTGAGGTGGTAAAACGTTCTACCTCAGATGCTAGATATGTGTGTCTCATGTTTTTGAATTGTCACAATAATTTTCAAAATAGTCTCTACAAGTTGAAAACGAAAGAAGTAAGAAGTAGCTGGAACCATGTTCCTGATGTGCTGGTTAAGCATTTGCTGGCAGGTGTTATTCCCCACAGTATGGTGGTGGTGATTAAAAATGTTTTCCATTTTGGCCCATCTTAGGGCTGTCATACGCTTGGATTTCCCTGGACATTACTGGGATTTCAAAGGTGGAATTGACGTCCGGGGGGAATTTTGGAAAGGTGGTGCTTTGTCCTAGATCTTAGGCAAGTCAACTGAAAAGAAATCACGGCATTTTGTGGTGTTTTTGGATGAAAAAGCTCAACCATTTGGGGGGGTGGTTTCCTGATTTTTACTTTTTGACATACGGTTGAGGCTTGGTCTGCAAGTACTTTCATATCTCTCTCACCTCTCACAGTCATTTCCTTACCCTCAGAGAGGCACACACTGCTTGACACTCATTCTCAGTCCACATTCTATTTAACCCCTCACACATTTAACCTAGTTCCACAGCAGTTTTGTACATGTGCAGAGGACACCCTTATGAACCCCCACTGACTAACATTGGCCACAAAAATAAGTATTATTTTTTTAACAAATGCACGTTCCACAACTATTAGATAAAAGCACACACTAGACATTCCTTTTGACCTAAACCAATCATCCATTTCCCCAAGAGCACAATCCAAACAGAGGTTCCTGAAAAATTGTCCCAGCAAAGTCAATGGTAGTAATAACACACCCCATTTTCAATGTCATGAAACTCATTCAAAAAAGCAATTCCTTATTCTTTTTACTCTAAATTTGGCATTGACCATCCTGAAACATACATCTCGAGACTTCCAAGTTTCAAATCAGTCTACTGAACCATTTCCTATCTTATAGAAACTCTTCTTCCGAAAGGTTTGTGTATTAATGTCAGAGTGTGATTCAGTCAGCTCACCCTTAGTCACAACTGTAATCCTGTAATTAATTTTCCTCAGTGCTCAGTCAGCTTGTTTATTTTGATTTTCAATCCATACTAGCCCCAAAAGCCCTACGAGTGTTAAAGCTTCCAGTACTGATACACTAGCATTTTTAAAAATTAAATTTTAAATGCTAATCAGCAAAAGAATGTATTGTCAAGCTAAAAACAACTTTTTTCTCAGATTTGTAAATGATATCTAAGTATTGCTTTCTGAAATATGACACCTCCATCTTAACAGCAAGTGCCTTGGTTTAAACCTATCTTCATCTGGGACCCCAATCTGGGAGAACACAGGACAATCCTGATGCGATCACATTCACTATGTCAAGGTTATGCAATGTGATACATCTCTTCCTAATGATGTGGACACAACTTCCATCAGTCCTGGTCTGCACTGTTGATGATGAGGGATGATAGGAATTGTAGTCCACAACATCTAGATAGCACCATGTTGGCTACCCTTGCACTGGGTGGTCCCATATGACTGATCCAAGAAGCATTGCCCTGACTCTCAATTGTAATGGTTTGCCCTCATGGATGTAATGATGTCACTAAATCCCATTTTCTATGTGGACCTCACTATGTGAGTAACCAAGGAAGAAGAAAGATCAGAACTGAGAAGAAGAAAATGGCACCAAAGCAGGAACAGATAGAAGATACAATGCCAGCAAAAATTAATTAAAATAAAGGTGAACAATTAGGTTTCAGAGGAAAACATTTCACCCTACCTCATCATTTTTTATCTGAAAATCAAAATGAGGCATTACAGTAGTGCTGTTCATGACTCTTCTTTTGACTGGGAAAGCTTGAAGTGGGGAGATGCATATATCCAAACATTCAGAGACATTTGCTGTGGAGATGCTACCTATACCTTTGAAGATGGATATTTCTCTACACTTTTTATCTTCTGGTATGCAGCAAATATACCTTCTTTCATAGAGCATGGATCAGCTTTCAGAGTATATGAGATTGTACGCCTTTTGATAGGCATGGTTGTGCATTTACATCACAGAGTGTTGTTACTTTAATAAAATATGATTAGATTGAATGGGAAATGCCAGTAAGACACATTTGAATATATCAGACAGTAAGTGAATGTATTTTTAAAAATAGCTTTACGTACTATCTGCTAAAAAAATAATTCCCTAGAAAGGTTTACAATGGGAAGAAAAGGCATTTCTGAAAATCAATATAATCCAGTATTTTATAAGATTTTTTTTAAAAAGGTAGTCACATCTTGTTGGAGGAATAGCCAATGATTGGCAGTTTTCTATTAGCCATAATTTCACTCTGGTGATTTCTCATATGTTATAAGACATTGGATCAGAAAGGCGTTGGTGAGTAAATGGATGTTGTCATATGAAAAGTGCAGGATATCAACAGCTTTTAAAAGGGATCTTATGTATGATAGGTAGGCAATAATTCCATGTGACAAATTTCTTTAAACCATCCAAATTTTTATATATGTGCAAGTCACCATTTCCTGTCAGATTTATAATCCACGTAACTCCAACCTTTCATCTGTCTCCCTTTTGACAAGAGCCTCTTGGTGAGTTGTTCACGGTCAATAGATTATCTTTCTATAAAAGCTGATAAGTTTTATAATCTGCTTTGGAGAATTTATCAAATGATTACAGCGGGGCTTGAGATAAGGAAATGTGAAGTATGTGCTACAGAAACACATGCCTGCCTCCAACCCCCATGCATCTTCCTTGTAACGTGCAAAAATCAACCTGTGATGAGACATCTTTGTATTCAACGTTCCCACCACCTCACCTGCAATGAATTGCAGTGGGGAGAGAAGAAATATTGGATGCAGTGACATCATGTCTTACATTTCTTTTGCCAACCATTATCAGGGAGATACTAAGGGAATGTCTTCTTCTTTGGCGATCACTCATAGCCGAGTAAGATTGTCTTCCATAAACATGGTTTAACAATGAGTCCTGTGGAGGCCAATTCTGGATCCACACATCCTTCCACAGTGGGGTCATTGGTTTCTGGGTGGGAGTTGATCATGGTGTGGATTTGCCAAGCATGCCTTCCTCTTAGCACATTTCTCCCTTGCGTGCTGAGTTCAAGTGTCTTCAAAGGCTGTTCTCCAACTGGAGCGCTCGCAGGCAAGTGTTTCCCAGTTGTTGGTGTTTATACTACATTATTTAAGATTTGCCTTGAGACAGCCTTTAAACATCTTTTGTTGACCACCAGCATTACACTTTCCATTTTTAAGTTCAGAATAGAGTAGTTGCTTTGGAAAATGATCATCAAGCATCCGCACAACATGACCAGTCCAATGAAGCTGATGTTGAAGAATTATTGCTTCAACACTGGTGACCAAAACCCAGGTTCCCAATAAAGTGTAGTTAGGTCCTAGATTTATTTTGCTAGTGGATAGTCCTGAGCAGTGGTGGACAGACATTTTGGGGGCCCTGAAGCTTGAACTGTCATGGGGGACCCTTCACAACCAGCAACGAGGTCTGGGTAACCACTTCTAACTTCTTCAATGGGGTTATTTACAATGACCTTTACAACATCTGTGCCACTGACTCTCGAACTTTGGGACTGTTGAAAAATAGATACAATTTTTAAAAATTAATTTGAGTCATCTGACACAAACTGGGTCTACTAGATGCAACATTTTAAAGCAAAGTGGACTGATGTCCCTTCCATGGCCCCTCTGGGATTAGGGGCCCTAAAGTTTAAGCTTCATTAGTTTCATCGTAGAGCTCCCCTTGGTCCTGAGTGTAAAACATAACAGACTGAACCTGGGAGGACACATGTTAAAATGCTCATTTTAAAACCAACTGGCTGGGGGTGGGGGGAATATTGCTACTTAGAATTAGAGGAAGGAAAAAGGAAACGTACTGAGTAAACATCCACCCAATGATAGCTTGTTGTGGGCTACATATCAAGCACTTTGAACAAGGAGAAAACAAAGCACAGCAGTGGTGGGATACCAACAAGCACCCTTTCATAACAGCAGGGTCCCCTTCTGGGCACCATTTTAAATAAGGGGAGGATTTCTCCTTATCAGCCACTGAGGATTAATATTATACATGCTTCAAATATGGGTATAAGCAGGGTAACTGTTGACTTGTCTACCTTGGGCTCTCACTGTGTTAGTAGTCCTGAGTGCCCATATCACTTATTTTGTGCAGTGAGGGTAGAAAAGACTTCTTTTTATGTGCAGGGAATCTCCACTGCTATACTTTGCCTCTCAGATGGGGAGATAGCAGCTGTCTGATGAACCCCAGAGGGAAGTTAGGGGGCATCTGCAATTGGAATCAGTAGTTCAAAGGTTAACCTATTTTAACTATTTCACCCAATTACTAAACAGCTGAGCTGAATGATTTCCCTTGAGAAGATGGACTGACACTTTGGCTGAGTCATCAGGCCTGCTAAGCAGAGCCAGCTGAAATAAAGGTCTTGTATTTTCTCTTCAGAAAGAAAGCCAGTGTTCTATTTTAATTTGAAAACAACAGTTCCATAATTTATAAAACAAAGAACAGCTCTGCTACAAGCTGCCCTAATTTAATAAAATATCTTGTTAACTAACACAACAGTGTCTGAAATGGCTATTGATTTGCTTGCATTTCTTCTAGGGGCAATGCAATTTCCCTTGAGTGGGAAGATCAAGAGACAAAAATGAAGATGAACACCCAAAACACGTTTCTGCTCTCGCCACTCACTGTTTAAGGCTACAGTTAGTTAAAATGTCTGAGACAGCGGCTTCCCCGTTTGCCTGCAGATGTCATACAAGTAAGAGTGGGGATTGGTCAAAAGTTTGTTGGGACACTTTGAAGTGCTGTGCAAAGCAGGAACTCAGCACTGAGCAGGATCCCTGCCCTGAAAAACACCAAAGCACTAAATTACCTGATGTCCTTGGAATGTCTGATGGTTGACAGGTAGCTGGCCCCAACCACTGTAAGATTTGGCTCACGAGGTTGATCCTAAGAAGAATTTAGCCCATAGAATCAAAAAGGCTGCCCACTCCTTTTATAGAAGATGCCTACCAAATCTCTATTGGAAGAGCATTCCACAGGATTGGGTCCCTGACACAAAGGCTCGATTTCTTGTCCATGCCAAAGGAACCTCACCAACTCAGGGGGACAACCAGAAATGATCCAGCAGATGACCTCAGTGATTGAGCTAGGCAGGGGCAGAGGAAGGGGTGGGTGAGGGGGTGAGGGCTGTCACGAATTTTTCACGGCCCTTTAGCAGAAATGCTCAGAGTTCCAGGTTCTTCAGTGCAGTATATTTATTGTGAGCTATATATACAAATATCTACAGGCTATAATACACGAGCAGTTCATACAGTCAAACAGAGTACCTGGCTGCATCTTAAGGCAAATAGGAAGACCTCTAACTCTCTCTCTCTGACCACACTCTTCTACACCACCACCTTACTGCTGGACAGGTTTCCCTTTTAAACCGATGACAGCCAATCAACTGATAGCACATTACTGCTGAGTCATTCTGACCCAGCACCTCCATAGAAAGTATTGCAGCTTGATTACATCAGCCAGTTGCATCAGCTAGCAAACTCAAGCCGGCAGACACTATCTCACACAGCATTCTGTGTATCCCAACAAGGGCTGCCCCGGGTGTCACCACTGAGGGGTGTGACAAAATGCCGGGCGGCACTCACCACGGGGCCTGCAGTGCGCCCAAGCCATGCGTCTCTCCTGGGAGAGATGCAGTGGCTTGGGCGTGCGCAGGCTCTGCGCTGCCCATAATGGTCCACCCGCTGCCTCCCCCCAGCTGTAGGGCAGCTGAGTGGGAGGAGGCAGGCAGACTCCAGAGGCGCTGCAGTGTGCCCCGCCCCTATGGACGGCTCGCCCTGCCCTCGCCCAGCCCCTGTGTGCCGCCCCAGGCGCCCGAGCAGCTTCCTCCGCCACTGGAGCTGGGACATAAGGATTCAAGTGGTCCTGGAGGTAAAATGCACTAATGCCTCCTAGCCCAGGGGTGAAGAATATCTGCCCCCCAAACATTGTGGAATTCCAACTCCCAACAGGCCAGTGGTCAGGGATGATGGTAGCTGTAGCCCAGCAATGTAATTAGGATTACAGGTTGCCTGATTCTATTCTAGGACACACTGGTTCTTGATAACTTTACATGCAAATTCAATATGAATTTCACAGAGGTATTTTATCACAACATTTGTAATGTTATGTGACCAAACCCAAGTCTACACGGAAGACTTTAAAAAAAAAAAAGGGGGAACAAGCTCAGTCTTTGAAACAATGGAAGTAAGCTTTCAAAGCATACTCTCAAAGACAGGCATTAACTATGTATCTGCCCTCCTTAATTCTCCTGGGCAATGGATTTAACTAACTTAAAATATTCACTTTCAGTGCATCATTTTCAAGTGTCGCCTGTTGTCTTTAGAGAAATGATTCACGTTCTTTTACTGCCTTCTCCCTTCCTGAATCTCTCTGCCTCATTGACTAGCCATTTCTTTTCAAATCTCTATCCTTTTGTGTGAGTGCGCATCTCTCTCCCCTGCTGTTATTTGTCTTTAATTTATTCACCATGGAACAACTTCAGTCCCTTGTTTTCTATAATTTATACAATGTGCTATCTTCTGCCTTGAGTTATTTAATTCTGCAGAGCGCCTGAGACACTTTGCTATTGTGTATAGATTTACACACAGCTGTAACACCGAGCAGGAAGATGATTAGGCCCAGAATTTGGGAGGGGAAATAATTAAATAAAAAGGAACAGGTTAGAATAGGAAACACAAGAGTCAGCAGAAATGAAACCGCTTTTGTTCTTTCTTTCCCATCTCTACCCATCACTTTTGAATTGGTGCTTTCTCCAACTTTGCCCCACATTCTCATGTATCAAAATAGACAAAAGGATCTGATACAGCCTCATTGGCTCATCTTTAAGGCAAGGGGAAAATTCCTTGTGGCAGCTCTACAAAAAAGGATCAATGGGTGGGCCCTTTCTTTCTTGCTAATCATCCAGAAGTATGGTTCCTTGGTTAAAAAAAAAAAAAGGTGGAAGAAATGGAGAAGTCGTAAGATAGCAAGTCACAGCCGCTAGTGCTTCGCTGTTTAAACACTTAAGACAGGCTTTTGTACTGAAGAAAATAAAAACAGTAGTCAAAGTAGTTTTGAAGTAGTTTTGCTAAGGTGCATTTCTTAAGAAAATGGTTTTGCCAAGGTGCGTTTCTTAAGAAAAAAAGTAGCAGAGATGAAACCACACTTGGAGTAATGTGTAGAGTTTAGGTCACCTCATCTCAAAAAGGATATTGTAGAGCTAGAAAAGAGTCAGAAAAGGCCAACCCAAGTGATCAAGGACTTAGAGCAACTCCCCAACAAGGAAAGGTGGCAACATGTGGGGCTAACAAAAAGGCAAGTAAGTGGGGACATGATAGAAGTATATAAAATTATGCATGGTGTGAAGAAACTGGTAGGAAGAAGTTTCTCCCCCTCTCATAACACTGGAACTCAGGGTTATCCAATGAAGCTGTAGGATGTAAGATTTAGGGCAGACAAAAGAAAGTACTACTACCCTCTCATTCTTTTTTTCTTAAAGAAATTCACTTTGGCAAACCTGCTTGCAGCTTTCCACCACTTCGTATAGGAGATATAAAGCAATCTAAATGGATGCATTTCTGTTGCACTAATTGGTTAAATACAACCAAATGCAAAAGGCTTATGGCAGTTGTGGGAAGAGAATCTAGCTGTTTACAACCCATGGTGACCTTTTCAAATTCTGATGGTGTTGTTTGCTAGCATAACACTAAAGCTGTGTGTGATAGTGGAATGGCATTCATTGGCAATAGCGTCTTCTTCTTTTTTGGAACTCTTCCACAGCATCTACCCCACTGTGAAGATTCTTTCAATTCCATGAGTGCTCTTGCATGAATGGTGCATTAATCACACCACAAAGAAACTCCTTATAGCTGGCCTGAAGAATTCACAAGCTAGGAGTTATCATATTGTTCTTGGACAAAATATGAAGACTTCTTCACATATTATATTTTTAAGGTGGCATGGACCTCTAGGTACATACCGAGAACCATCTTCATGTTGATAGTGTTGATCACAAGCTATTTCCCCCCATTTGCATATCATTGCATATCTCTAAAGTCCTCCTTCAAGAGATTCCTCTTTTCAAATTATATCATGGAAGCAAACAGTAAAATATGAAAATACTTTGAGCACTGGGGACATGAACTCTTTACCACCTCTACTTGCTCCTAACTGATATCATTTTGTGCAGCTCCTGAAACTGCCCCATTCTTCTAACCCATCACAGTTCCTTCCTTTCTGTAAATGACCTCATTATTTCTACTTGCTTTTGGATGCATCAGCCCTTTTTTCTACTTCCACACTGGACATTTACTGTGGAATGGCAATGTTTTGTTCACTCAGTTTTATGGAACACCTGTATGACATCATGAGCAAAACAAATTCCTCCTATGTTTTCTCTATTCAACTTCTGTTTCACCAATAAAATGAAATAAAAGAAGAACTTTTTAAAAACACAATAGAACAACTGAAGAATTTCTCCAGGTGCAGGTGACTCCATTGTGCAGCTATTTTGTTCAGAAAAAGTCTCTCAATACCTGATCTTTACTGATATGAATATACATAGCCATGTGAGCATCTCACATCAATACTACTACTAAATTATTTATACCCTGCCCATCTGGCTGGGTTTCCCCAGCCACTTATTAATTGTACTTATTAATCACCTTTTTGTTTGCTTTTTCTTTTTTCTTTTTTACAAAAAGTATCTCAAAGTGACTTACAACATAGTATAAATATTAAAACCTATATATATTTAAAACAGACTAAAAACTTAAGAATACAGTGAAACATATAAAAGGCAGGTCTAACACATCCCACCACTGAAAGAGACCACACATATCTAAAACCCTTCAAATTAAGAGCCAAAAGTCTCAGTCAAAAGAAATGTTTTTGCCTGGTGCTTAAAAGTAGATAGTGGTGGTGTCAGTTGTATCATATGGACATACTTTGGATGTGATTATGGGATGGGGCCTAGTTAGGGCTACCGCTGGGTAAATCTGTTCTGGGAAAGCTGATGGAACAAGAAGGATCCCTAGTCTCAGGTGCTGGGCTTAAACTTTCAGTCATGCTAGATGATATGATATTTGAAGCTCCATTCTGACCATTTCCCCATCATATCTCTCAAGTAAGGATCTGAGGCTTTTTCCAATCCTAGACTCATTTACCTGGGAGCATGTCCTATTGAATTCAATGAGGTGTACTTCTGAGTTGACAGTTATGGTAAAGGTAAGGACTGCTGGACGGTTAAGTCCAGTCAAAGGCGACTATGGGGTTGCTGCGCTCATCTTGCTTTCAGGCCGAGAGAGCCGGCCTTTGTCTACAGACAGCTTTCCAGGTCATGTGGCCAGCATGACTAAACCGCTTCTGGCACAACAGAACACTGAGACAGGAGCCAAAACACACAGAAATGCCATTTACCTTCCCGTCACAGCGGTACCTGTTTATCGACTTGCACTGGTGCGCTTTTGATCTGCTAGGTTGGCAGAAGCTGGGACAGAGCAATGGGAGCTCACCCAGACAAGCAGATGTGAACTGCTGACCTTCCAATCGGTAAGCCCAAGAGGCTCAGTAGTTTAGACCACAGCGCCACCCAGGTCCCTGACAGTTATGGTACTGCACTGTTAAACCCACAGATCTCTGGGGCAAGCACCACAAAACCAAATATAACACACAAGGATGGACTGGAAGTGTTCCTCACTGTCTCTACCAAGTGCACTGAGGTTTTGTTTGCTGGCTGCTATTTCTGTTACCTTCCATAAACTAAGTAATATATGTCCAATATGCTTTGACCTTGGTTAACTAAAGACATAAAAAAGTAAATTAGATGAATGCCATTCAACCCGTCTGGTTTGATCTTGAAGTTAATTCTAGTTATGGGTTTGTCATGACTGGGTCCCCACCCCCGTCTTTTTTCCTGGCGATCACAGTAGATGGGTGGAAATGATAATAGCCTTGCTTCTCATTTCCTATAATGAGGAGAAATTGTTTTTTCCTCCGCAGCAGGAAGGAACTTGGTGGCAATTCCTATAATTTTTGACTATTACATGACATTAAAAGAAGGCAATTTAGCCCCAATTAATGTAATAATAATTTATAAAATGCTTGTAAAATTCCATTATATTATATATCATTTTTTGCTCCAAGGCTGGGATATCTACACCCCAATTAAGGGGTAAAGCAGAAGGTCATTTTCCTATAGTTCTAATTCATATCACACTGAAAGATTGCATCTCAAGCTGTTTCATTTTTTATTATTATTGGTCAAGCATTGAACTATTCTCCATGACCATTAGCTCTGATTATTATAGAAAGGAATTAGGGAAATAATAGGATATCAGGTAGTTGCTTAGTTTGAGATTTAAGGTGTAAGAACACAGGAGCTTCCTGGATTGATCTCTTGCTGTTTTAATGCTAAGTCATAATGGTGAGGGTCAGATGGATATATTCAGTTGTGCAGTGTTTTGTATCTCGTTCCATATGGATTTTGCCATGCTACTGACTACATTCTTTCTAAGTCTACTTTCTCAGTGGACTCCACAGCCTGCTATGCAACTTGTTGGAACTGAGCATATTTAAAGAACATGTCCCTGGCAGAAGCTACATATCCATAGGATCTGTTGGTTCAGACATCTGGTCTCCTGAAAGTATTTAAATGTGGCTTCAAGGGAGTCACTTAGGCTGTAAGACACAAAACTCTGAAGCAGATGATGAGCAAGTAGGGAAGATTCTGAGATGCTCTGTAGGAAGCTGTGCAGTCTCCAAACCACGTTACACACATCTGCTTGTACAGAAAATCTAGGTGTCCTGCTTACTTGCTGCAAGGCAGCTTTGGGAAAGGGCAGTTAACCACTAGAGAATAAGGATGGTTAAATCTGCCAATTTTGATTCTCTCATTTTTCTAGTCTTCAGTTCTTCACATTTCCACATAAATTTGCATTTTTTAAAAAGAAAAGATCCTCGTGAAAATTTATCAGCATTTTAATGTGAATATATCCAAAATGAGCACTCACACTTTACATTGTGGGTGCCCTTTGCGGGATCGCGCATGGTGCTACAGTTCCCAGGGAGCTTACTGACAAACAGGGGCTGGCTTGCCTCTCAGTGTTAATTTTTGGAGATTCACCCCCAGCCTCAGTAATCAAGTTTCTTGTTGGGAGGTGGAGCCGACAATAGCCAGGTAGATGGCTCTGGAGATTCACCCTCCCTACCTTCCCTTTGTTTAATGTTTCTTGTTTGCAGGTTAACTTTTTCTTCCTGTTTAGCGGGCGCTGCTACGTTCTTTGACTGGTTGCTGTTGAAGGACCGGGAATAATTTTTTCCTGCATTGGCAGGTTTGTCTTCATAGCAATTCACCACAACTTTGGTGGTTATGGCTTTGGCTGGAATCCTTTAGTCTTTTCTTCCCTATAGGGTGGGGGCGTGAAGTGGTGACTCACCCCCTTGTAGCGGGGGTTCCAGGGTCCCCCTCTTAAAGGGGTTATATATATGGGTGTCACTGGCCATACACTGAAAGGTAGTCTGTGAACTACGCTGTGTGTGGGGATATGGGCTTGGCTGCCTGCTACACTTACGTCTCGCAGAGCACCCCCATATTCCATTTACCCTGATGAGCCCCAGTTCCCCCCGGCCAAGGCCTAAGCCAAGGTCTTTCTATATTCAGAAGTTTAATAAAGTTGTGGCCTAATTTTAATTCCATATAACGTTGTCAGAGTCTTTATTCCTTCCTTATGTTCCCTGGGGGCTGCGGTTGTCGCCGCCTAGTCATGCAAATGCATACACATTTTTGTATGCATTTTTGCCTAATATACACAGAAATAGCTTTCTGTAATACAATATACTGTTGTATGTTATTTCACCTAACATATGCTTCTTCTTTTTTGCACATTCACCTTTGTATATTCATTTTTGTATGCATTACTTGAACAGAGAACACTGCAAAATTCAGAGAAGTTTGGCTGTTCTGTTTGATGTATTGTTTCAGAAAATGCAACTTATATAGGTTTGCCTTTAAATGTGAACTGAATCTATTTTCTCTGCCATCTCTACTAGGGAGTGGAGGGACAGCTGAATCAATTTCTGGTGAAACTCTTCTTTCCTGTCATTGCCTCTCTTTGTCTGAGGTTCCAGAAGTGGTGGTGGTGATGATGAGGACAACTAGTGAAGCACTTGTGGTAGAAAAGCAGTAGGAGGGATGGTAAGGCACACATCCTGGAATTTTCCCACTCACAATTACCTTCTCCTATATTGCTTTTCAATAGAAATAAGGCTTTCCAGTTGTTTTGTATGGTCAGTTGCATTAAACATGGTCCCAAGACTAGCCCCAAAATGCAAGGGTCAAAGATATTATCTTGCCTCCCTGATGAAGAAGCTTTGCAACTTCTGAGCCATCCCAAATGAGATGGGGCTGAGAAAAAAAACAATTCCCTCCAAAATTAGATTAGCCATTGTGAGGACCCTGGTTCTATACTAAAGGAATCCCATATTTTGAGCAGGAGTATACCTTGCCCAGAATTTTGGATCAATCATATCTGAAATTAAAAGGACAAACATTTTATACCTCCATCCCAAGCATATGTATTCAGAGATAGGACTTCTCGTGTTTAATATAATCTACATTAAAATGTGCCTAGGTTCATATAGAATTCAACGTGATTGATCCTTAAGAGCAAACATTATGGTTCAAGGGCTGCATTACTAATGTTTGAGTTAATGGAAACTGACACTATTCATAGAATGAATTTTCTTGGAAGATCCTGAATTCTTTTACATTGAACATTATTTTACTGGACAGAAAAGAAGGTTCAAAATATCTGGCAGACCTCACTAGAATAAAAACCTGCAAATGTCATATTTAATAGATTACAAAGATGTAAAAGGGAAGACGAGTGCTTCCCTACCTTCATTGGTAGTAAGCTTTTGTTATCAGGGGAAATAATATCACATTCCTGATATTTTGTATATTGCATGCTGTATAATTAATACAGTAGAGCTACAATCCTAAGCACATCAACAGGGGAGTGAGCACCATGGTAAAAAAGGTAACGGGACCCCTGACCATTAGGTCCAATCGTGGCCGACTCTGGGGTTGCGGTGCCAATCTCGCTTTATTGGCTGAGGGAGCCGGTGTACAGTTATGTGGCCAGCATTTCAACAGCAAGTTATACATTATACATTCTTGACAAATTCTTGATTTTTGGATCTAACAATTCTGTTTCCAATTTTGATTTTTCTACCTGGAAACCAACTTTTTTGTCCAGATTGTATGCCTCCATTATTTGATAATAATGGAGCCAATCTCGCACTCTGTTTTTTAATTTTTCAAAGCTCTGCAATTTTATTCTGTCTCCATCTTGTTCCAGAATTTCCCAATATTTTGGCCATTTGGCCTCCATATTGAGTTTTTTCTGTGCCTTCGCTTCCATTGGTGACAACCATCTTGGGGTTTTCTTTTCTAACAAATCCTTATATCTTATCCAAACATTAAACAATGCTTTTCTAACAATATGATTTTTAAACGCTTTATGTGCTTTTACCTTATCGTACCACAAATATGCATGCCAAGCAAATGCATTTTTGAAGCCTTCTAAATCCAACACGTCAGTGCTTTCAAGCCGTTTACCTTCCCACCGGAGTGGTACCTATTTATCTACTTGCACTTTGACAGGCTTTTGAACTGCTAGGTTGGCCATGGTGCATGCTGACTTTTAGCAAAATAGGCATTTCTTGTAGCCAACAGGAAAGCTTTCTTTAAAATCAAAAGATTCTGGTCAGTGTAACTCTGGGTATACAGAGTTCGTGTGCACTGTCATTCTGTGGATCAGATTAAACTAAAGCAGTTTACGAATTGTGACTTTACTATCTGGGGAATCTTATTCTTTCTGATTAAAAATAATTGGTAATCCCAATTGAAAATTCAAGCCTGCAGCTTGTTCTGAACCTGAAGATTAAGGGATTTCAAGTGGGATTTTAGCCTCTGAGTTACAACTAAGTCTTTGCACTACCACTTAGCACTGGTTAAAGCAAGAAACTGCAGGGTAATGATTTACAACAGCAATGTCTGTGAAAGCCCCCCAATGGTCACATGGTAAGGCCAAATTCCAGCCAAGAGTTTCTGGTCAGTGGATGCTGCTGCTCCCCCCCGCCCCGGTTGCCTTGGCAAAGACTTTCCTTCACCTTCTTGCACCCAGCATCATTATGTCCTCCTCTTACTTTGTAGGAACATTGTAGTGGCCTCTATACTGACTGATCTGACGTAGAGCTAAAAGAGTGGCCAGCGACGGACTGTTGTTTGATGTCTTCTGTTTTCATTCTATGATTACCATACTTGAGGCTCAAAATGGATTTTCACTGATCTCTTTGGTTGGCTGTGTTAAACCTTTTCCCCAGCTCTCTTGCTTATCTTACTTTTAGTAAGGGCTTGTTTAGATGTGCTTCTGGTAAGTTTCATTTCGGTTCCTTTTGTCCTCTGCCTGAAGTTTCTTGTGCAAAACCCTACCAAGTGTATAGTGTTCATTTAACAGAAACTTATTCCTTTTAGTTCCTACAATATTATCCTTTTGTGACACGTTACATAAGTGAATTTGTTTCTTTTGGTTTGTTCCCCATGAGCAAATTCTTCTTTTCTTTTGATACCTGGTATAGAAAATATGTGTGAAACTTTAATGAGCTAAGGTTTAATTATAGATGCAGAATGATCCAAACCTATATATCTCTCCCTGAAAACATTTGTTTTAACTCCTACGCTATTTTAATTTCTTTTTCTAATCTGATTATTTGGCAAGCTGTCTTGAATTGCTTGCTGCATCACATTTATTGCCAAAGAGAACTTTGGATATCAGGAGCCCCCTCTTTATCTTTTTATAATCTGCTTCAATGAGAAGTTGCTGTTTCTGTTATCAGTCACCATATGTTCCAACAGAGATCTGGATTATTAGAATCTTTGTACAGTGACAGAAATGTGCTCTCACCCATATGAATCAGCTTCTAAAAATATTTAGAACCAGCCATACACTGAACACATACAACAGAACCTTAAGATCAGCCAAACATGTGGTCAAGAAAATAAAAAAGGATCAAAATTATAACAGCTTGTGAAAGCTATATGGTGAAGAAGCAAAGTACAACATTTCTCAAACCAGCTGGGAGATATTATAATAATCACAAGGGCATTCAGTTCTTCCTTACTGAATGGGCACATTAGGATGGTTTGCTCCTGGAGATTTAAGGGATTCAAAAGATTCCTGGATGCTCGGGTAGGTGGCTGGTGGTGGTTCTGACTGGCATGATAGCACATCTGTTGAGGCCCTGGTCTCACTCTGGTCAGGGAGATGGCAGCTGTAGTCCAAAATATCACCAGGGATCAAGTTTGGGAAGGCTGCTCTGGACAAATCAAGGTTCTGTATTTGACATTCAAATGCTCTTGTCACACTTCCGGGTTAGTGCCATCAGCGAATGGCGGAGTTCCTCCGACCGGAGGAACTGGCTCCGTGGAAACTGGGTCTTCCCACCGCGGTGAAGGTGGGGACCCGCTAGAAATCCCAGGCGGAGGAAGCCTGGGAATGTGGGGTTCGGCAGGGCACCAGGAGCGCCCCCCCTACTCACCGGGAACCCCATTTTGGGGCTCCGGAGTGAAGTGGGGTGAGCGGCGCGGTGCTGTGAACTGATTGCTACTTTCACAGAGTGAAGCCGCACAGCCATTGCCGGAGAGCGCTGACTTTTTCCTGTGGACAATTGGATTTAAAACAAGTACCCGTGAGTAGAAACGGAAAATTGGATCAAGAAATATCTTAATTTGGCACCGAAGCGGGAAGGTTCAAAACAGGAAGTCCGCCTTCCGCTTTTTGTATATAGACTGAAGCAAAAACCTTGTAAGCTAAAGCCTGGAAAGTCGTTAAAAAAGTTTAAATTTCCTTCATTGATAACTACTGAAACCCCCTTGGAAGCAGGAGAAAAGGGGGGGGGGACTTTGTTTAACGCCTGCAGGAGAGGGAGTGAAGAAAGATAAGTTTCCACCATCTCTAACATGGGAACGGGGTGCCAGAGACAGAAATTCTTGGAGAGGTTCATTGACTGTGAATGGAATACTTTGACAGATAGCTAAAGAAGAGAAATAAACTGATTCCAATGTTGCCCTTTGCATTCTAAAGAAACAAAATATCTGAAAAATGAAAGTAATTTTCCTTTGTTGGACTTGCCTTAAAAAAATGGATACAAATAGAAATTGTCTCCTCTAGAGGGAGCTTGCTAAATTGTTGCTGCAGTCTACTTGAGGACTCTACAGCTGTCAGATTAAGATCGTGGGACCAGTCCTTTTTGACCTTGACTAAATATGAGCTGGGAGGAAGTTTTGGTGCTTGCTTTCTGCAAGACAAGTGCCTTGTTGGAACAGATGCATGAGAAGATGGATTTGATGAATGAGAAAATGGATTTGATGACTGTTGTGGTTAATAACTGTGGACAAACAGGGAATATTGATACAGAAACTATTCAGGGACCAACTCAGGAACCTGTACTGATTGGGCAAGTGCAGAAGATAATGGAGGAGGTTGCGGTTGCACCTCAAATAATACAAATGGAGAGACCCGAGGCCCTACAGGAGCATAAGCCGCTGTCTTTGAAGATTGAAGTTGGAGTGGGCCAGGGGGAGTCTGGAGCTGAGGAGGTTCTTAACTTTGGAGAGACCTTGAAATATGCTTTTAAATATTTTTTGGACTACATTGATGACTGTGGGGAGTGGGACTGTGGGGAATGGGCTGGTTTGATGAATGGAGACGAAGATAATTTTGGGTTGGAACCCCCCAGAGACCTACTCCCCAATGAGAAAGGAAAGAAATTAAGAAAAAGACCAACAAAAGACAAGGAAAAGTGCAAGTATAAACAACAAGAAGAAGATCTGCAGAAGGGACATGGAAGAGACTTAAGGGCCTCGGACATAAGATTACCAGGTTGATGGACTAGATGGAATGGACAGTAAGGACTGACACGACCCGAGACCAGGAAGAAGAGACGTTGGATGAAGATTGGAAGAAAATTTATAAAGAAAATTCTTTTTTAGGGAATTAGCCTAAAATTAATGAATATTAGAGAAAATGTTGGAATGAAACTATATGACTCTAGTAGAAATGATATCAGGAGTTATGTATAATCGAGTATTAAGCTTTAAGCTCTAAAGTATTTTTTGGTAAGATAAGGTTAAATAACTTAAGGTAATTTGAATAACAGAATATGGGGAAAAGATGGAAAGGATTTGTTGAGTTAATTAATAGGTTAAATTGTTAAGGTAAATTATTTAATAAAAATTGAGAAAGATGGAAAGAATTTGCTGAAATAACTAATTAAACTAGAATACAAAAAGGGAGGTGTGAGGAGGTCAATGAAACAAGCAAATGGAAGTTAAAGATATGTAATATGGGATTTGTGTCTTTTCCCCCCTTCTTTTTTATCTTTTTGCTGTATTGTTGCATTGGTTTTTATGTTTTGCTTTCTTTATTCTTTTTTATGTATTGTAGCGTTGTTTTTAATTTTTTTCTTTCTTTTCTGTAATTTTGAAATTATTAATAAATATTATTTTTTTTAAAAAACAAATGCTCTTGTCACATACACATTAAAGGTTAGAGAAAAGTGTGTGTCTGTCTAGTGGGGTATGGTAGCAGGTCATATGTACAAGCTGTATATGCATTGGGTTTTTCCAGACATCTGTAGATCAAGAACAGAGTCTGTGGCCTTAATCCTGCTCTCCCAGTAAACATCCAGATACTCTAAATGTGAATCAGCATTTCAGCTTAAATCCAATAACAGTTGGTTAACTGGTGATAGTTTTATTTGCTGTATATTATCATGAGCCTTGGTGCTTCATTTCATGATGCCTATATTTGTAAAAAAATGATATAGAATTTTCAAATGAAATTTGAAAAACTAGAGAAACTTTTGTATTTGGCTAGTCAGTAGACAGATATACTAAATGAAATGGGCAGGGTTCAACTCTAGTTTCTGCTGATAATCCTAAACATTTTAGTGGCATTTCAATCAATTTATTTTAGCAGATGACTATCAAGTCCAGACTTTGGTAAACCATTTCAGTTGAAGCATGAGTGGATAGAATAGAGCTATTGTGAGGAACTGTAATGGCTGTGTTTTCTGGGAAGCTAATAGAAGAGCAGCAATGTGGAGAAGAAAATAACTTTCATTTGCCATTTTGTCTTGACTCAGAACTCTTCTGGCATGATTAGAACCTGTAAGAACGTCATTTTCAGGTCAAAGTAGAGAATGAAAGGAAGGCCGACTACATTTCTTAGCTGAGATATAAATGAGCATGTCCCAGGACCTAATCATACAGTGTGGGAAAGTTTCTTTAAAGCTTTCCTTCCATTCTAAATACATCTCGATTAGCATTACTTCCCTTTTCTTAGCAAAGAGTAAAACCCATCTTTTGCATAAATTAAACTGCACTTTAGCTTTCAACATGATTCTTCTTTGGATAGTGATTCATAATGGAACTCACACTTCTAACTTAGGTGTCTGCAAAATAATTTCTACTTCAGTGAAATAAAAGAGTGAGCCTTCTGGCCCTTCTAATTTCTGCTCAGTCTCATCCAGTGTTCTTAAAGATCTATCTCTGGAAGAAGCTAAATTGAATCAATAGATTCTTGAATATTCTGCAACAAATTCCCTTTAATGTTCCATTTTTCTAAAGAACAGTGGTGACAAAGCAAAAACTGTCTACTGTAGTGGTGGGTGGAGCCATGTATTTTCCTGACCTCCTGTAACTGGTACCCCTGCAGCTTATTGGGAAGGGGAGGGGCAAGGAGGAGGTGAGGTTGGTGCAAATGCACCAGTGGAAGTGCCAGATTGGTTCCAACATTGTATTTGCACTGTGCTGAACTCACAACTGCCTTGCCCTCCGCTCTTCTGATAATCCATGATGATGCTGATGATGGGAGGTGAGTTAAGTCTGCTTACCTTCTGAAAAAAGGGTGTGCATGTGTGCAGAAACTAGTTGACTGTACTAAGAAAAAATGCATTCTTTGCTTTGCTCAGTATTTGTCTCTAGCTCAATCTACCACAAGCATGTCTCCCTTGGAAGGTCACACAGAAAGGAATGCAGTGCTTGGACTGAAAGAAATCCCCCAACAGTGAACTAGAGCTCCCACCATTCCTGAACATTGGTCATGCTGGCTTTGACTGATGGAACTCCAACAACATCTGTAGGACACTACATTAAGGAAGGTGGGCATAGCAAATGAGAGTGGGCGCTCGGGTTCTTTCATGGGTGGCAGTCCACTGCTACTTGGCTAAGAATCAACATAGCATTAGCCATTAATATCATTCTGATTGATTCAAAGAAGTCACAGAAGATTGGGTGCTGCTAAGCTAGTGAAGCTAATTTACTGAGAACAGATCACGAATATGTAGGCATCACTGCAAGCAGCTGACGCATGTGAACATCTTCTGCTACTGCTGGTGGTGACTCAGTTAAGTGGGAGGACCAGCCTAGAAGTGTTCACGACTCCAAACGCATCTTCAAAGCATTGGATGGACAAACATGAACACAAAAAGCTGTTAGTCTACTGAAACCTGTAACTTCATGAGAAGAAGGGTCACCACTCCCTGGATCCTCTCTCAATGGCAGCAACTAGCCCATATTGGAAGGAAAGGGTTCAAAACTTGCCTATGTTTTATGAAACAGACAAGTTATGAACCCTTTCCTTCTGATATGTTCAGCTAGTTGCTGCCATTGAGAGAGGGTCCAGGGAGTGGTGACCCTCCCTGAAACATAATGTACATATTGGGAGAGCCAGTTCCTGGTACCACTTTTATGGTTTTAGAACCTCAGAACTGTATGCTGGGATACCACTTCAAAGACCATTGCATAGTAATGGTAACAGTGTGATTATGAAAACCTCAGGCAAATTACAATACCAAACTACTTCAACTTTCTGAGTTAACATGGCTTCCAATTTATTCCCTTCCCACCCCCTTCCCCTGCGGAACAATTCATATGGAAATGAGCACCATACTGCCTCTAGACTCTACTAGATTTCCAGAAATAGCTTTTATGGTGTGTGAAAGATCATACTATGATACACAAAGGTCAGGAAGATGGAATAAAGTGCCTTCTGAATGCAGCCATAGTTACAGCACTAATCTTTGAGGCTCTTCCTGACTACTCCAACCTTGCTCAGTATTTTGTGTGTGTGTACTGTATGCATGTGTGTGGCCTGTACTGTATTGACTTTTTATAGAATTTGAATTTTGATACAAAAGTTGGCATTTTTCACTGAACGATGCAGAGCACTGTACTTATGTTTCATTTGGCAAGATTTGCCCAGGAGAGGGAAAGAGAAGAGTGCAGACCTGGAACTGCCACTATAAAGTAGGGCAGGGGTTCTTTTTTCCTCACTTTGTATGCCTCACTAGGCTTCTGTTCTAGATAGGCTATATCTTATGGATAGTGGTGGGCACAAATCTCCTACCAAAAGACAGGCACTTTCTGAAAAAAAATACTTGGCTTTGAATTTCCCTTTACAAGCTTCAAGCACTCACATTTTGTTTCCCCAGCACACTTCAAACCTATTCATTCTTTTTAAAGTCCAAGGTGTAGGTCAAAATGTATTATATTCAACAAAGGACTATTGGAATAGCTAGTTTTCACAGTTGACTCTTTTGCTTAGCCCTATCAGATTCTAACAGGGGAGAAAAATTGTAACCAGGAGTGTGTATTGAGAACGATGCAAGCGAGAATGACAGTAACAATAAACCAGATTATTTTTCTTGTGCTATAGCTGTGCATAATACAATTGATAATGTCATTTTTGATGGATAGTCACATGCAAGTAGAAAGCTCTCTGTGGGGTCCAAATAGAACAAAATCTCCTTTCAGGAGAGAAGAAATACCTTGCCCTGTATTTATAGAGCTGTGCAAACATAAACGTTCCATAAAGGGGGAGGAATGTCTAGATTATCCCTATGTGGTGATGTATGATAAAAAAAACATAAAAACAGAACTCTCAGCATCTTTTAAAGTTATGCTTTAGCCACAAAAGGTTAGAAGTTCATCTCAGTGAACACAATGCTGCTATATGAGCCTTGTTTGTCCCTGCTCATGTTCCCACCAACTCACACCCACTTCACTTTCCCCCCTCTTCTGGCTTGGGGAATGTGAGCAAAATAAAACACCCACATAGTTCAGTTGGTAGAGCATGAGACTCTTAATCTCAAGACTGTGGGTTTGAGCCTCATGCTGGGCAAAAAGATTCCCGCATTGCAAGGGGTTGGGCTAGAAGACCTTCATGAACACCTCCAACTCTACGATTCTATGATTCGTGCCTAACATAAAAACATGTGGTCTAGGGGAGGAGCTTGATGAGGTGCTTTGAATTAACCAGCCTCTGAATGCCCATTTCTGGGAATCACCAATGGGGAGAGCAGCTCCTGCTTTCAGGCTTCTCATAGGCATCTGGTTGGCCAATGTGAACAAAGGATGAGCCTTTAGCCTGATCCAGCAAGCCTTCTCTTATGATCTTGGAATGCCACCTATTTTCAGACTTCCCCAGACTGAATAGCTGAGGCTACAGACTCCAAATGTAGTATTTTGTGTGGTAAGCATGTGTGGAGTCCATAGTTCTGAGGAAAACTGGGTGTCAGGGGAGAGCTTTCTGTGTGTCTGATCCATCCATATATAGAAGTAGGGAGTCTATTCTTTACAGGAAAAGATGCGCACTAGTGAGGGAAATAAAACCTGACCCTGTCCTTGGCCTTGCCTCGATGTGTTCTGTTGCTCTGAGCAATTTTCTCCCAGACCACGTCCGGCATCAGAGGTGAGCCAGCTTGATAGGGAAGCTTTGTCCCCTCTCCCTGTTTTTTCCTTTAAAAAAATTGGTCCGCAGCTCCATTTTTAATATATAACATATTTAGAAATATGTTTTTTCTTAGCCATATGGAATATATTTTTTAAAATAACTAAACGGAGAGCAGAAAAGACATATGGAAATCATAAAGAAATAATCAACAACAGCCCACTTCCACAGAAATGAATCTGTTACACTGCTACAGACATAAGGAATACATAAGGGGTCAGAATAGAAGGGACCAAAGAAACTCGCAGCACAATCTTATATGTGTCAACAGAAGAAAGCCTTTTTGGGTTCAGTGGAACTCACTTCCAGGTAAGTGTGAATGGCAGTGATCAACCTTTGATCCTCATTAGACCTCCCCATTTGGCCCACAGGGAATTTTCAGTCAATACGTGGCCATCTAGGGGGCAAGTAAAGACAAAGATGGTCCCAAAGGAGGCCTGAAGCTACCAACAACCAGCTTGTATATAGCACAGTAAACAAGCCCTGATGTATAGCAATACTTTCACACAGCCTTCTGCCTCATAGAATCACAGAATCTTTAGAGTTGGAAAGCACCTGAGGGTCATTTAGCCCAATCCCCTGCAATGCAGGAATCTCAGCTAAAGCATCCTTGGCAGATGGCCATCCAACCATTGTTTAAAAACCTCCAAGGAAGGAGAGTCCACCACGTCTCATGGGAGTCTTGGTCATTTCACATGGTGGAGAGAGAGAAGAAGAGTTGGGAAAACTGGGGAGGGATAGAAGGTGAAATGGATTGATAGAAGAAGGGAGAAAGGCACTTTGTAAATGAATAGTCTGGACCATTGGCGAGAGGAATATATCCTTCACCCAGCAGAACACTGGCCCTCTGCATCCTAATATGTAGGATTGGAGCCAGAATACTGGCACCTGAGTTTGCTTCCCCCCTCCAATCATCTCCCCTCCCTGTCCATTTTTCCTTATACGTCATGTCTTTCAGCTTGTGGACAGAGACTGTCTTGCTTTAACCGATTCTTTGTGAACTGCTCTGGGAGCC
Source organism: Podarcis pityusensis (assembly GCF_964106645.2). Classification (NCBI taxonomy): domain Eukaryota; kingdom Metazoa; phylum Chordata; class Lepidosauria; order Squamata; family Lacertidae; genus Podarcis; species Podarcis pityusensis. The sequence goes on along the minus strand of NC_138032.1, from coordinate 47,429,493 downwards.
TTTTTGGCTGAAGAGTAGGGTACAAATGCTCCAAACAAATACCCCAATCATTGTTATACACCCAAATATATGGGTCACGTGGATAAAACACACATAGCTTCCCACCACATTTATGTTTGCCCCAACTCAGGCCAGAATGCCTATTGAGACAAGAACAGCCTCTAGTTCTGTGAATTCTTCCTCAGAGAAGTAACTATTTAAATATAAGGGGAAACTTTGACAGATGTCAGGTGCCTATGCTTTGTACTTGGGTCTGATCCAGAGTCAAAAAACAATGTAAAATTGTTAGAATCAGAGAGAAGGAAGGGGAAACAATATTCACAGCCAAGTGGTTCAGAGGCAGGTTTTTCTTGGTCCAAAACAACAAGACATGCAAAACAAATTCTTTGAGCAAAAGCAATTTTAAAATGCTGGTAATGACCTCAGGTTCCTTCTGATATGGGATTGATTCAAAATGTTAATGACTCTGAGATAAAAGCCTCTGTAGCCTATCAATAATGCATTGAGTTTTTCCGTCCCTGGTGTCAGGGTGGTCTTCCATCTCCATGTTTTTTATAGCTCTCCGTTGGATAAATTCAACTCCAATTAAATCAAGGATATCTAGTATAAATATTCTATGGAAAGCTTGAACCAAGGAGTTCTGACTCAACCACTTACTATTATTTATAATTTCTCCTAACACATTTCCATTTGCTCAGTGCTTTTCAATTCTTATCTCATTTCTCCTAATGCCCGCCTTATAAAAGTAATTGAAGCTGACTGAAAGTGTGTTGCTCAAGGCATCCCAGTGCGCAAAATAGTGCTTAGGGCAGAGGCGGTTTTAGGGTGGTGCAACCCGTGTGGCAATACTGAGCATTGTACTTCAGGGGACCCCGCAACAATGCTTTAGCACAGAGAGTGAGAGGCGGGGGGTGCCAAATGTTAGTGTCACACAGGGCACTGCTGAAATTTGAGAGCCCAAAGTCTGCCGCTGCTTATGGCAAGGAAATCTCATGGCACAACGGGGATCTGAATCTCAATCTCCTGCATGGAAAGGCAACATATTACTCAGTAGATTACTGTACATTACCATCATTGTCAAATGAAGTAACTCTGTTTTCTTCGCTGCCACTGAGCAGCGTTGAATGCGAACGTGCAACAATGTTCAATTATATTTGCTGGGAGTTTTCTCCCCACCTATCCTGAAGCTGCCTCACTTCTCAGTTCATTGCTCTTCACTCCAGGATGTGCCAGAGAGCTTTCCGAGCTCTGCAGTTGAGAGGGGATGTTCAACACAATCATGTCAACTGCCTGGGCCATCTTTGTATTGCATAGGTCAATCAGGGCTTTGATAGAAGAGCCGGCAATTCCAACCGGAAAACTCCTGAGAGCCCTCTGTAGACGGATTAGACCCATTAGTCTCTAGGGATGAACCATCTTAATAGGTCACTGCCCCATGCAGAAGGGAAAGGCCACCAGGGCTAGAGTAACTGTCCAAAGCTTTTATCCATTATCCCATGATGCAGCATGCGGTAAGTTTGTGTGGGAACTTCTGTCCATTGACATTAGCATCCTGCATTGGCTTAGGATAGGGGAACTATGGACCTGGGATAAATTCAGATAGGAGCAGGGAGAGAAAAGAGAGCAGCCTTGTGTTTAGGAGTTTGCCATGGCGGTTTGGAGAGAGTTCATATTTCCTTTTGGCAATGGGCAGTGCTTTTCTGGGGTGACGCAGGGGTATGCAAATCCCAAAGCATTTTGTGAATTGAAGTTTGGCCTCATTGAGGGGCAGTATTTCAATATGAGTAGGGAAATGAGACTTTTTTTAAAGAAAAAAAGCACTGGTGATGGGTGAGAAGGAAGTCCTAGGGCCAAACTGGATAAGATACAGGACAAATTAGTAGGGATCTCTTACACCTTGTCGAGTTTAACTCCTAAAAGTGGGTGGGAGAACAGAATAAATGAAAGCAGGTTCTGGCTGGAACTTTTGTTTAGATAAAGCACAGCTCAAAGATGAAGAAAAGGGGTTGGGGGCCACTCCCAAGGCCTACCTGCCTAGATAGCCACTAGCTGAGGAAAAAGTGCAAGAAGGAATCCTGAGTAGCTGGAAAAAATGTCGTGTGGCCTCTGGCCTCATCTCTTACTTACTCTGTTTCCTTTTCCATTATATGTATATCCCTTTCAGTTTTAATTCATGTTAAGAGCCTGACCTGACATAGCCATTGAATGGGGAAAAATTACACAGAGACCTGCAGCCATTATTAATTTGGTACATGTTTTGCCTGAAACCCAGACAAGGTTATACCCAGTAAAATACACCAATCTTTTCCCCTCCAGCTAGGACCCTAAATCAGTTCTGCTAAACCTTCCCGAACCTGTGGAATGTATTTTGTATACATTTTGTCTGCAAAGTAATGAAACAGATTTTTTAAAAAGAGGACATTGTGGAAGTCACCACAGTTTATTTGCTTCTGTCACACCATTGAACCAATATTCTCATGTTATCTGTCCGTGGCAGATGTACAATATTGCTAGATTAATTATATTAGCTGAATTTCACAACTCAGTGCATTTGAATTAACACTACAGGACTGTAATCGTGTTTATCTACAGAAAACCTGGGGACATTTTCTTTCTCTGCCTCTGATATTTAGGAACTTTTGATATTAATTCAACCTTGAGGTTGTATATAAAATGACACATGATTCTCTAGGATCTCCTCTGTGCATATAAACTCTGTCTATTTTTCTCTTTTGGGGGATAAAGTTAACAATAAATATGATTTGGGAAGAAAATTATATGATTGCATACTTCCACATTTCTTGGAGTACAATTCATCAATACTGTCTCACTGAAACCATTAAATTCACAAATTTACATTTTAAAACATTATTTTATAATAATCCATCCTCAAATAAACAAAGGCTGTGCCAGGATTTAGCTCATGTAGCAGAATGGTTTAAGATAATGCTTGCATATAAGACATTACAGTTACAGTTAACTTTTCGCTTTGTCATTTTTGAGCTATGCAGAGACCTCTAGTGATGAGTTATGATTGTGGTTTCCAGCATTATATCGTTAAGCAAAGCTTCATCCTGTTGAAACTAGATGAATTTAAGTCCATAGAAGTCAACAGGATAAATAATCATGTCATACACTGCAATCCTAACTATGTCTACACAGAAGTAAGTCCAATTCAATTCAATAGAAGTGTGGATGAACCCGAACTGCAACTAACTTAACCTGGATTCAGCCCACTGAGTTAATGGGTTGAGGAGTGGGCTACCTTAATTATTTATGTGGTTAGAGTTATGTGGCACCTTACAAATAATAACATATGTTTTAAAAATACTAAGTCATCTTTATGTTTCCATTTCTTGAACAAGAACTAGGTGCAACCTAAATTTTCATTTGTGGAATGAAGATAAGAAAGCTTTATAAAAATACAGCTTTGTAAGGAATAAAATATTGACTGAGCAGAAAACTGAGTACAGCAGCTGTAGCATCTTCTACAGAGTTTAAACTCTCACCCAAAGGAGAGTGAATGGAGGTGCTTCCTGATAGTGAACTCCTAGTGTTACCTAATAATTTATCTTTTACTTTAACCTTTTAAAATGTGTTGGGGAGAGGGGATTATTGGGTTGTTCTTGCAGTACTAAGCAAAGTTGGTTCACTTGTATGACATGTCACTAACAGCAGGACAACTATGTCTTTTGGGCCCACCTTTTCAATAGTGCCTTCATCCTATGCTCTGCAGGCTTGTTTTAAAATAAAGTTATCGAAACACCTGACAATTCTCTGTTTGTAGCTGCAAATAAACAGAGCTCCTGTTTGAACATTTGTGCCTAAGATGTTTTTGCTGTTGTTGTTGATCAAACACCTCACATCCAGAATTGCATCTGATCCTGCTTAATAGACTTCTTGGCTAGATTGACTTAATAAGGTTTCCAAGATTAGAACTTCAACATGTTATGATACTCTTATATAGTATCTAAAAAAGCACATAAGATGCTTCTTTTATGAAATACAGACGCTTAGCTGCCCATTGTTTATAGATAAGTACCACTTTTTCTTGCCCTTTCGAGTACTCAGAAATTAAGCGGGGGGCTCTAATCTCTTTGTAGCAGTGGCAGGGAATCACTGCCCTAGAAGATCAGTTTATATTGAGATTAAAAAACAAACAACCCCAAAACAAAGCCTTATTCTGGCAATCATATTTACAAGTCTCCAGACAGACCCTTCCCTTAATCTTCCTTATCAGAAGGATTATGCCACTTGGATCATTAAGCTAAGCTTCTTAAACCAAAGAGGTATTGGGATTTGTCACGCACAAGGACGTGGCGTGAGGTTAAACTGGCATTAAACAGTTAGAGTGATGTTAAACTGCCAAACGGAGCACTAGGAATTGCCTCCGGATGCTGTTTCCCAAATATTAGAACTACTGGTGCCCAGCAGGCAGGTGTTAAGGCCTGTGACACAGCTCTCAGGTGGGGAGAGCATTACAAATCTTGCATGCCATCGCAAACCACCTTGCCGTGTAGCATGGCTGGTTGGGGACTCCCAGCACAATCCTTCATTTGACAGTACTGATGTCAGTAGGAAATGAAAAAGTAAAATAAAACCAGAGCGAAGCAGTACTTTAAAGAGCTCAAAATGAAGACAATAGTTTAGCCCTTGGTAGTCACAGGTCTGTAAGTTAAGTGTCAAGTGCTGTTGAGTCCTTCTAGCCTGCCAATCCTGTCAACTGAATTTCCTAATGACTGTAGGTTTCTTGTGGATGACTAAAGAAAACAAGTCTCCGTTAGGAGCACCAGATGCAATGCCTAAAATTACCAAAATATAACAGGAGGATTGGCAAGGAGTAAAGGGAGGAGCTACGGGGAGGGGGCTTGGGCAATGAGTAAGGGGGAGGGGGATTTGGGGGAGGAAGTTGGTGGAATGAATGAATCGATTTATTTCGGCCCCTGACCAGAGTGCAAGTTGGTGGAGCTAGGAGTTGGTGAGTGAAGCAATCAGGAGCATCAGCCCCTAGTGATGCCCTATGGCCACTCTACAATGTCAGAAGTTAGAAGCTTCGTTGTTTGCATATGACTGCATCATGCGAACATGCCCACCTGATAGTCCTGCTTCATGTCCACTCCAGGGCTTTTTCTTCTTCTGGGGATACTCAAAGGTATGCAGTACCAGCATGTTTTTCCCCTAGAAAAAAAGCACTGGTTCTCTCTATACAGGAAGTATGGTCATCTACAGCAACAAGCAGGGCTTTTTCACCTATAGCTTCAGGATGGGGAATGATCACTGGCAGGAGGTGCAATATGATGCATCTCTGCTGGCCTACAAATGGTTATGCAAGACCAATCTTTTCAGAAAGGGTTCGGGTCATTAGATGAAGACTGACTTTTGGACTATGAATAGTGAATGGATTTTTTTAAAAAAGGAACTTTTAAACTACTATTTTTGACACTGCATGGCTTTTGATTTTGAGTTGGTTTTTTATTGTGATTTTTGTATCAAAATGGATGTCACTCTGAGATTTGGAAAGCCAATATAATTCAAGTAAGCAAATAAATGTGAACTGCATTTTCCCTACAGCTTATAGGTCAAAAGGTGGGAGGTATTAGTGGGATGCAACTTTTCTCTCAACATGTATTGGGCTTGTTATTTTTTGAACCTTTCTCATTTTTCATGCTCCGAGGCTTGTCCAGTTACATTTCCCAAAGATTGTTAAGCAAGACCACAAAGGGTAGCATTGTGGACTCTTAATGAATGCAGTGTTGTTCGTTCCAGAGAAAGGCAAATGAATCTTTAATTTGGAACAATGGGTGGGCTTGTAGCACAGGAAATGTCTGCTCCTTTAACATCTAAGAAATGAAGAACAGAGAATGTGGCATTATGGGTGCCCTTTCTACCCATCCCTGAGAAAGATGGCAGGCAGTAAGACAGCTGCTAAATGTGTCCCATTATTGTGGAACAGGCTTTATACAAAACCCCCCAGAGAAAATACAGTATAACAGGTTAATTCTTTAGCATCAGTAGCATTTGATAACTTACTTAATGTTACAAGAGCCTTCAAACATAAGGGGCTGTTTCCCATTATGGAAATAAACTCCATTAGATTTGTGTGATAAAAATGTATAGCTCTTAATTAAAGGCTTTCATTGCAAATCCTATCCTTGTGGGTGAGGATTGTTTGCCAATGTAGGCAGCTGGTAGTTGGCTTCAGTCAGATGTTTTCAACTTCTGTGAGTTCACTGGTATCCCACCTGCTGTATCTAAATGGTGTACACCTGTTAACTGGCTAGTTCCAAAATTATAATGCTAAAGACTGCCCCAAAGTGACATATTTCAATTAATCTGCTCAGCTAAAGCCATAACAAAAAGTTGCATTAATCATGGTGTTTACACATCATGTAGACATACCCACATGGCCTCCCTTGAGGGCGAGAGGGGGGGAAAAGCGAGTTAAAGATTACCTATGGTTGTGTGTCTGGGAAACAAAGGAACTATAATAACATGTATAACTATGCCAGAGAATAAGAGGAGAGGGAACATTTTGAATGGAAAAGTCAACATTTCTCCCCACAATTATGTTGAAACAACCATGTAATGTTCAGGAGGTAAGTCCACAAACACAGTTAGATATATGGAATTAGAATGGAGATAGGTTTGGGAATGTGGCGACTGATATGAGCATAATGAGTGAGAGCATTTAGAGCAGGTCTGGGGGCCAAATGCAGCCTTCTACCTGGCCCTTGGGACTCTTTCCCAGGCCATCTCTCCTCCCCAACCACCCTATCCCAAGCCACACCCTTAGCTTGCTTTGCTTAACACCCATATTGACTGTTTTTGCCTGGCTTGAATGTTTCCTTGAACTCTGATTATGATTCTTGCTTACCTGGATAGAGAGGTGTGTGAGAGTATTATACATCCATTGGAGACTCCCCACTTGGCCTCATCATGCTGTCAGGGTACTTATTTAATGCTGAGAGCCTACAAGTAGAAAACAGGAATCTCATTTCAGCAGTTCCTCCTTCAGCGTATGGGTGGTGGCAGAGTCAGAGGTTGGGACTGCAAAAAAAGAGGGTGTAGTGACAGAATTTTATATTGGGTGGATTCCTAAATAGAGCTTTAGTGTCTAGCTTACTGTTCTGATGATGTCCTCCATCATTTATCTAATATAATTGAGTTCTCATACAACTTCATTCACTCTGTCACGTGTAGAAGTGATTGTCTTTAGAGTTATTTATTTTCTGAATAATGCAGTCCAGCGAAAAGAGCAATGGAGCTAAACAGTGACAGGAAAGTTGTTTTCAGGAAGGCATATAACAGCATTTTATGGGATGTTTTTGCTTCCTATTGTAAGAAAGATTCTATACTTTGTCTGATTGTGCTATATAATGTCTGATTGTGCTATATAATGGAAACAGTTTTATTTGTACAAAACTGAGAGTGGAAGATAGCCCTCCAGTTTCTCTGTGTTTTCTTAACTTTAAATAAAGCTAAAGCAGAAAAAAATAATTCAACCATAGCAACTCTAATTGGCTGTGAGTATAATCCAATAACCTCATTTCACCCATATTGTTAAACAAGTTAATTGGAGCTACATAGCCACTGGCTAAATATAGTGGTGTATGCAAACAATGAATCTAATTTCTTTTCGAAGCTTCCCTTCAGCCAGCAGACAATTTTGAGGAGGGGGAAATGAGGAGATGGTCACAGTGGTAGTGTTACTACAAATTATAAATTTTGTTCTAATTATCTGTTCTGACCAGATGGAGAGGACGGAAATTAACACCAATGTTTTAAATTATGAAATAAAGGTGGGGAAAGGCAAAATTTTCTTCCACCTGGAAGAAATGATGCCACAATAGCAACAAAATAATAATAAAGCAGCTGGGAAATTTTGAGAGAACGAGAACTTTGGAATGTTGTCTGTCCTGAATCATTCAACATTCAGACTCACCAGATGTCCACAAGCTCTAATGTTATGAGAGAGAGAAGCTTTTCTCTATCTACTTTCTTCATACAATGCATAAATTTATAAACTTCTACCTTACTCACCTTTTTGCTAAACTAAAGGTAAAGGTAAAGGGACCCCTGACCATTAGGTCGAGTCGCGGACGACTCTGGGTTGGTTGCTGTACCCATCTCGTTCTATAGGCTGAGGGAGCCGGTGTTTGTCTACAGACAGCTTCCGGGTCATGTGGCCAGCATGACTAAGCCACTTCTGGCGAACCAGAGCAGCACACGGAAATGCCATTTACCTTCCAGCCGGAGTGGTACTTTTATGTGCTTTCGAGCTGCTAGGTTGGCAGGAGCAGGGACCGAACAATGGGAGCTCACCCGGTCGCGGGGATTTGAACTGCCGACCTTCTGACCAGCAAGCCCTAGGCTCTGTGGTTTAGACCACAGTGCCACCTGCTAAACTAAAGAGCCCCAAATGCTGCATACTTTCCTCATGGGAAGTTGCTCAACCCCCTTGATCATTTTGGTTGCTCTTTTCTGAACCTTTCCCATGTCAACAGCTTTTCAAGAAGAAAGTTTTTTTCTATTTTGGCATCAATTTATGAGGGTTGAAAGGAGAAAACATATAAGGTATGATTTCGGGGTCTGTTTGTCAGCCATCTCTTCAGGACTGCTGTTTTGACAGTGGAAGAATTGTCTGAAACAACAAATCCTGTCAGCTCTCGAGCCCATTCATGATGACATATCAACTGTTACGGTTAAAAACTTTCCCCTTCTCAGTGTTCATTGTGCAGCAGGACAGGTAATCCACACATCTCAACTTTCTCACTTCTCTCTGTCTTCCTTAGTTCATGAATCTCAGTCTAGCTCTTGCAAGAGCCCAAATCCAGCTGTTTAGGTATGAACTTTCCCGCTTGCTGGTTTCTTCCTGGTACAAGACTCCTCACAGCTAAGCTGGGCTTCCAAGGCTCTGCCTCGTATTTCCTTAAAACTGTTTTCTATATCTAGCCTCCTCTCACTATCTTCACACATGTAACTAATTATGTAGCCTGTATAATGTATAATCCCATTAATCACTTTTCTTTTTATATTTCTGGAATTGTACTTCAAGCCACAAGGTTTTTCTTTCATTCCTTTTAAAGCTATTTTTTTGAATAAATATTCCCATTATGACAATTGTGTGTTATGGCTATTTTTTTCCAAAATAAGCAAGATAATATTAGTCTGTTCTACATAGTTTTTCCATATAAAAAAATCTCAGCATGATTATGAAAACCCAATTTTATGCAAGTTTAGCTAGCGTTAAGTTCCTCAGCAGGGCTTATTGAGTCTAAGCATGCGACAGTTCTTAAATTTTTTATTTTTATCATTTTTTTTTAAGACAAAGCTATCTACCGTAAAAACAAACATATAAGTTGATAATTAACAGTGCAATCCATTCTCATCTGTTTACACCTGGGTGAGTATTGTAGGAATGCAGCCTAAGAGAAATAAAATACATACTAGAATATACATATGATTAAAAACATAATCATCAGAAACAAAAATCAGTTCATATTATCAGATCAAATCTTAGTACAATGGTATCCTATAAGAACACAGGCTCAGGAAAATGGGATGATTGTTCTATTTTCCATTGCATTCTCTATACTCTCGACAGGAAAACCTGCAAAATTTCTAACAGAAGCTGCATTTTATTAAGCTGCTGTACCCTCTAAGTAATAGCTCATGGTGTTGCAGTAAGGTAAAGCCTCATGAAATAGATACTTCGCTGTGCTGCACTATGAAATAAAATCAACTGCTGACTGCTGTGTACTGTAATGAACTTGCCTGACAGCTGGAGCATTAAGAAAGGCAGCTGGGAAATTTAGCAGAGTTCAAAAGAGAGTCATGATGGATGATACCACAGCACAAGACCACCTTTGAAGAGGAGGAGTGAAAACATTGCTGCCTTCTTTGCCCATGAGGAGATGTTGACCTACCTGAGCTTATTCTGAGAAATATGGCAGTAGAGTGGCTAATGGCTGCTTCACACACTATATTGTATATATATGTCCATTTATTTGGGGTTATTCTCAGAGGGTGAATGCAGCACACAGAGTTTTGCTGCCTTCTCATATCCTGCTAGTTGGTCTTCCAAAAGAATCTGACTGCCATGAGAACAGGATGCAAGACTAGATAGGCTGATCTAACAGGGGTTTTCTTACATTCTTAAAATTGCCTATAAATCAAAAGGTAGAATTAAAGATCCTGAATTCTTGAAAGTGAGTGGTGCAGCAAGGGGAAACCTAGCTGTCAAGAGCCTGGAGACAGGAATCTCTTTTTGGACTGGTTCCTTTAATTGCCCCACCACCCATTTTTGGAACCAGGGGCTATTTAATTCTGACAAGGAGTTTTGTGGTTATAACCTTAAGATTCTTTCAGTTGCTTCTGCTGAAATGTTAAATAACAATAACAATAATGGTAATAATAGATTAAATTATTCTCAAGCATATTACAAGAGATCATTCCAACAGAGGCTTTAAATTAATATCCTGGCTGCTTTCACAATTCTGACGGGAGCACATACGTAGGAAAAATAATATGATTAAACTCAATTGTTTCCATTAGAAGTTGTTTCAACTTCTATGAAAGGTTGGTATTTTTTATTTTTTTTAAAAGCAAAATCCTTTTAATTTGGGGCATTCTAAGTCCCATAGATTTTCAGAGTCATGCTAATGACTATGTCCATTTGAAAAGAACTTCCAGTCTTTATCAAGCTTTATATTGTTGGACTACAACTCCAATCATATCTGACCACTGGTCCTCGTAGCTAGGATGATGAGAGTTGTCGTCCAACATCTAAGGACCCAAATTTGAGAAATGCTGGCTTAACCAAACAGAGCAGTAATAAAACTTTGTTATTTTATGTGAAAATAATACTACCAGATGTTTTGATGTTTGCTTTGTTTTCCCTTAACATTCTAACAATTTTACCAACAGACATTTATTTGTTAAAACAGGGGAGAAGGAGGGAAAATCAAAGGGGTTGAGCCACCATATACAACCTTCTGTTAACTTGTGCCAGCAGGACAACCACGAAGAGGAACCAGAGCTCTTGCATTCCTCTATTCCTTTCTTGGAGGTGTGGGGTGCTATAACTTCCCCATTGGGAACCATGACTGGTGTTGTTTCTAGTACTAGCATCCTTTGGATCCACAGTCTTTCCTGTTGTGCCCCTACCGTATCCCACTTGTGGCCATACCAAAAAGGGCATGGCATGTTAGGGCAAGGTCTACAGAGGTTGCTAGCAGTGGGGAAGAGACATGTAGCTCTGGATCTACTTCATATGGCCCCCAGGGTGCTCTCTTAGTGGCAATAGTCTAATAATAATAATAATAATAATAATAATAATAATAATAATTTATTATAGCCTGCCCATCTGGCTGGGTTTCCCCAGGCACTCTGGGTGGCTCCCAGTGGCGTAGCGTGGGGGGTGCAGGGGGGGCCGGCCACACCGGGCGCAACTTCTGGGGGTTAGGGTTAGGGGGCGAAAATCCACGGGTTAAGGGGTGCAAATTACTTGCCTTGCCCCGGGTGCTGACAACCCACGCTACGCCACTGGTGGCTCCCAACAGAATATTAAACAGAATAAAACATTAAAACATTAAAAACTTCCCTAAACAGGGCTGCCTTCAGATGTCTTCTAAAAGTCAGGTAGTTGTTTATTTTCTTGACATCTGGTGGGAGGGCGTTCCATAGGGCGGGCACCACTACCGAGAAGGCCCTCTGCCTGGTTCCCTATAACCTCACTTCTCACAGTGAGGGAACCGCCAGAAGGCCCTCGGCGCTGGATCTCAGTTTCTGGTCTGAACGATGGGGGTGGAGATGCTTCTTCAAGTCTGCTGGGCAGAGGCAGTTTTGGCTGCAGGGCCAGCATTATAAAATGTTGAAACTGCATTTGATCACTTTTCTTGAGAAAACTGTTTAAAGAGGCATCCAGTAGTTTCTATCATGACCCTAGAGTCAGATTGCCCTTCTTTATTGGATGGAGTCAAGGACTCTGAACCAGATGGGGAAGTGGCACATTTGGCCAGCCCCAGAAGAACTTCCACCAGATGAACCAGTGGGGCCAGACCCCTCTGGCTTGAGGATGTGGAATTGCTGTTCTTGGACTTGGAAGGCTCTTTAACTGAGGAAACACTTCCAGTGCAGGTAGGGCTAACAACTGAGATGTGGGGCTCAGTCTCAGTTTGTTGTTAAAGCAACATTGAAGCTCTGCAATCTCAAAGCACAGAGTTTTGCATCCAGCCTGAGCCCTGCCTTGCCTTGGCCTGCAGCCAGCCTAAGCCTAACTGCAGAACAGGACAGAGTTTCTTGCAGTTTGTCTAGGTTTTTTTTTTTTTTAGCAGTTCTTTATTCACATCCAAATTCTAAAGGCCAGATTTCTGCTCTTTGTTCTTTTGGGTTATTTATAAGCTCATATGGTATGTTAAGTAAACAAAACCCAGCTCTATTTAAAATTCACTTTCTTCCATCCAAACTGTGTGGGTAATTTCATCTAGATAAAAACGGATGATCAGATCAGAGGAACACAAGATTTGGGTTTCTCGAGAAAAAAAAATTAAATAGCACAACCCAATATCCTGCTTGCTTACATGTGTAACATGGCAGGTGTGATGTTGGCAAGTGACTGAAAAGGACACCAATGATTGAAAACAGCCCAAGCCCGAATTCTCCATCTGTGCCTCTTTAATTAGCATTAATACACTGCAGAGCAGGGCCGTGGAAATGTTGTGAGGCTCCAGTCAGAGCAGCAGCTGTCTCCAACTTGAGCTGCAAATCACCTAGTAGAAAGTTTTGAAAAGCACAGTCTGCACAATTTCCACTTCCGAGTTTGCAGGCCTCCAAAGATAATTCCCCGTGGAAGGCCTTGGGCAGATGTGGAACAAACAAACAATTGGTTGACCAGATCTATTTCAGGAGGGAAAGCAGGGAGATGACTGTCAAAGCAATCTAACCCCCTCTCCCCAGCTCTGCCCAGCCCCATTTGGCCACTGTCTGTGGAGGGACACCAGCATCACTCCTCTAGCACAGAGCTCCCTCTTCTGCTCCTGGTGCTGCTGGTTAGATCTGTGCCAGGGGTGGCCAGTCTGATCACTACGCCACCTCCAGAAAATGACGGACACTACCATTCCTTTAAATGCAGAAATCTGCCATTCTCCAGACTTACCAAGTAACCAGGAAATTCTGAAGAAGCAATGGGTACACTTTATGAAGCAATTTTGGTATATAAGACCTCTACCTGAATGAACACATGGGGAGAAGGGGAGAGAGCAGGCCTGGTCTACCCATGAGGCTCCGTGAGGCAGACACCTCAGGTGGCAGGTTGGGGACAGCTGGGAGCAGAGCCATAGTTGGGTGATCTTGTGCCCCTGGCAGAACTGTCCAGATTGCGCCGCCTGGCCACGGACAAATTAGCTCTTCTTTCCATCTCTCGTCCAACCCCGCCCCTCCACCCATTCAACTCACCCTCTATTTAAAACCATTTCTTATGAGGAAATAATCAGTATTTATATTTATGGACATATTTTTAGCCGATTTTGCGCCCCCCCATCACCTGCGCCCCTGGCAGGGGCCCACCTCGCCACCCCCTAGCTATGGCCCTGGCTGGGAGTCCCTCTGCAGCCTGCTCTTCTCTGGCCTTTTTCCTTTCCTACCACCTTTAGCGCGCTGGGGTTCCCCGGCCGCCTCCAGTCACCTGAGGTGATGGTGGCAGAGGATGAGGTGACTGGAGGGGACCACTTTCTGTTTTGTCTCCAGTGGCAAAACATCTTGGGCCAGCACTGGGGGAGAACAATATTATTTTTATATATAGTGTTGGAGTGTTGAAAGTATTCAATAGACATTATCTTGTAATCATTACAATAAGCCTGTAAGGATGGTCACTATTTATCCTCCATTATTGTAGACATGGAATGAAATGCACTCTGTGTGTATGTGTGTGTGTGTGTGTGTGTGTGTGTGTGAGAGAGAGAGAGAGAGAGAGAGAGACTGAGTGTGTGGGTGTGTGGCTTCCTTACATCATACTTTCTTTCTGGTTATCCTGGGAATTAGAGTAGATAGCTCTGTCAAAACAAATAAATATTTCTTATCTTTTCCTTGGGGTCCTAGGAGAATCCAAAGTACACTCAGGGATAGCAACAAAGAATTTGTGTGTGTTTCTTTGTAAATATTCTAGGCAGTAAACCATCACAATGTTAGTATGACATTTTTATTTTTTTAAAAATGATATTACTGATACTGTGTTTTTTGTACGGAGTGATGTGTAAAAAGCATGTGAAAGGCGTAGACTGTTATTTTATTTAGCACTTTAGTTATTTATTAACTTTATATCCCGCCCTCCCTCCCAAAGTAAAAACCTCATTTCCCCCCTCCACCATTTAGTTGTTTGTTCTGGAAGAGCAGTTTACTTACGTGTACATATCAATATTTTATTAACTTTAGTGTTTTATTGCTTTTATTAACATAGACATACAAAACCCCCCACCAAAAACCCACTAATAATTTCCTTGAACATTTGACCTAAATTTCCACTCAGAAGTTCTTTACATCTCAAATTTAAATATGATATTTCTGACTCTTTCCCCATCAAATATCTCTAAAACTGCTTTTGATTTGCACCAATTTGCATCAACAAAGCTGTCATTTGCCATAAACAAAATGATTTAATCTACCTAATTTACCAGATATTGCTCATTTGAACCTTTGGGATATAAGCTTAAACCCTAAAACTATTCATAGCAGCCAGCTTTCTAGGCCCTGCTTCCCAGGTTTTCTGTGGCATCAGAGCAGCTAAGTCCATGGCAGTCACTGGGACCATGACACTTCTTCAAGTTATTATATGCAAAGACCCTGCGTGACTTAAGAACAGGTGAGCTAATAGTATCAGGAGTATCAAGAAAGCTGGGGGGAAACTCGACAAATCCCAGAATGTAAAAATGAAGAAGTTAGTGGATGAGTAAGTTTGTTTCTGGGGTGACACTGATACATTACAGTGAACTTTGTTTAGGCTAGGCAAGGGTGAATCTGTGAATTTTGGTTTCCCTTCAGTGCTCTTTTTTTTTTCAGTCTTAAGTTTGGTTCCTTGCATCTTCACATCAGTTTGCATCAAAAAAAGAGTCCTCATGAAAACTCATCAATTTTTTAATGTGACACATTTTTGAATGTAATTTTGCCTAATATACACACATTTGCAAAAAAAGATCCCAAATATTTATATTTTCCTAATATAATGTATTTTAAAATTTATTTTCAACAACATATGGAAAACTGGGCAGTGTGAATTTTGAAAGATGTTCCATTTATTGTTTCACAAAATGCAAATGATGTAGATTTACCTTTAACCCCCCAAATCCCTAGTGAATTCCCCCACTGAGAATTTAAGTTTGTCGTAGTTTTCTGTTCCTATCTTCTTTTTCTGCAGTCAATAAGGGGCTCTACTGCACATGTCAAATCATTCTGTTTTGCACTGCAATTCCATCAATGCAGACATATACATGCATTGATCAGTCCCTGTAAGAAAATTAAAGACACAAACTGCAAACTACAAAACATGCAACTAAAATTAATTTTAGGTGTTTCCCAAGGCAAGGCAGGTGGAAGGGAATGTGGACCCATGGAACAATAGCAAAAGGAAGAATTCACTTATACCCACGTTTGTAGCCTAACATTGCCCCTCTGGTTTCTCCATGCTCCTAGCATGTAGGCTGTCAAATCAACTCGGTCTATGCTGATGAATCTGCGCATGCAGATGAATCTGTATCTGCAATGAAAAGGAGGAGGAGAAAAAAACCCAGCATCCGAGCTGCAGTAGTTTAGACATCATGCTGCACCCTAATCAAATAAATCCACTGGGTAAATGTTGTTACTTTGAACATATTATTTCAGGGGATGGATATTTGAAAGATGAGATGGTGCATCAGGTTGCAAAAGGTGAAAATGAACTTTCAGGTATTACAGGAAATTAGGAGGAAAGAACAAACATCTCCCTCTTAGCTGAGGAGGCTGGATGTGAATCTATCAGGCAGCTGTGCTATCAA
This sequence comes from Podarcis pityusensis, assembly GCF_964106645.2. Taxonomy (NCBI): domain Eukaryota; kingdom Metazoa; phylum Chordata; class Lepidosauria; order Squamata; family Lacertidae; genus Podarcis; species Podarcis pityusensis. The sequence goes on along the minus strand of NC_138032.1, from coordinate 47,413,468 downwards.
TCTTATTATATTAAGCATAAGTGTAAACACTGAAAAATTCATGAAGCAGAATGAAGCAGTAAAGCCTAGTTAAAACCCAGAGCTCAGGTTTGATATATGCAGTGCTGACAGGATAAAGTGAAGGGAAGAAGAAGAGAGAACAAGGGCAGTTTTGCATGCCTTTAAAGAGAGAGAGAGAGAAAGAAAATTTGCATTCATAAAGTTCAAATGCTTGAGAAGTGGAGTTATATAATATCCACATAAGATGCTGCAGGGACAACCCTGTATTTGAATCACCTTCTCTTTTTCTTCCAGACTCGCACCTTGGAGTTTAAATACAATTTGCTCTTAAGAATCGGGGGCTTGGCATTTATTTGGTCAGAAGAGCTCATGCCCACAAGTAAGGCTTTTGAAATGGTTTGAATGCTAAAAGAACGGTCCAGTGAATGATTTTGAAAACACTCAATACTGTAGCATTACTGAAATTGAATAGGCCTGATTGGCAGTCCAAGTGTGAACTGGTCTACTTAACACACTTTGCCACATCTATCTTACATCCTTGTTTAAATGGAATCATCCTCGGCGGACCTGTAACTGCAGCTTATATCAACTTTGGACTTAATGTGCTCAGCCCCCTAAACCAAAGGAAAAAAGAAGGCAAAATACTCCTCACACAAAGGAAAAAAACAAAATGGAGGCAAGACGCACACCAAACAAATAACCATAAATAAAAGCAGGCAAAGCAAGGATACACTCAGAGGCATTATGGGAAAATGTGGTGAGCAGGTAGGGTGGTTAGATGCTTGCACTTTGCTTTTTAGGTAGCCCATCACAAGCCATGGTAAAATAAATAAATAAAATCTCATTTTTGTAAAAGTAAAAACAAAAATTGGGAGAAGCAGGAAGTCTTGGCAAGGAAGGTATCTGAGGGTGCTGTGTTATCCATGGGTGCCATGTTCCAGAGGGAGCTTTTGTTTGTTGTGTAGTTCCTTACACAGAAACCTGATAACTAGCTATTATATCCCCCAACTGTATCTCCTAACTTTATTTTATTTCCACACTTTTCTTATTGTAATTTAAGCCCCTGACTTTACTTGTACATAATTTGCTCCAAAGTTAGACAATCCTGTTTGGCTCTGGTAAGTTCATTGTGTGGATGCTTAAGCATGACCTTCTCCACATTATCTCCATCTGTCCTCTCTCGACAATATAATTCTTCATCTCATCCTACTTTTTGTTCTCTCCTTCTCCCTCCCTCCGAAATCAATGAGCTTTCTTATCGTGTTGTTCCTATGCCAATAACAGCTTCATTTTTGTTCATCCCGTTCCCTCCACCTGCTCCTTTAACTCCCTCCTCATGACTCACTTCTTGGCCTTTTCCTGAAGTTTCTTCACTTGCAGTTCCGCTGCCACTGAAAGTTTTTCTAACAATTCCTAACTCCTATGGCCTACAGCCCTTTTCTTGTCTGCCTCTTGCAGAATGTAACCCTCCAGCCAGGGACCATCTTGCATTTTGTAGAATACATAGGACATTGCTAAATAAATGTCACAGCATAAATCACTATGTGTTTAAGCTTAACTGAAAGAAGTCCCAGGTTAGCTGGAATAATAGAATAATAATAATAGGAATAATAGAAAGCACTCGTTCAGTTGCTCTACAGTATCCATTACATCGAACACCAATATTAACTTGACCATGTCTTTTCTGCTCTCTATTTGGGGCAGGGAGGGATGGATGGATGGAATAGCTGTTGCTTCTTGCGCAGAGATCTCATATTATGAAGCAGTGAGACTTATTGCCCACCCAGGTGCCTGCTCAAGCTGCTGTGATCAAGCTGCATTTTAGGAAAAGTCATGGTGCTCAAGAGGTACTCTAGCTGTATTCAGTACATTTCTATAGAAAGGAGAATTAAATTCCTCTTCCCATCACACTATAGCAGTTCTGCCATGGTTATATGATAATGAAAGCTGATAAGACTCTGCTTCCTACGGATGTGCAAACAATGCCAATGAAGTAGCTATAAAGGCTGATAGGGCAAAGCACAATGGAAACAGATGAACCCTGATTGGGCTCCTTGCTTACCAAGTTATCAAAAGAAACCTGGAAAGGAATCAAGGAACAGCAACAAAAGGAAAAGAAAACGTACTCAGAAAAAATGTATGTGAAATGCAGTAACAATCCTTTAGGTATTATTCTTCTAGAATATTTTTTTTAAAAAAATAACATAAGATTGGCATTTGCTTATATGATTTTTGCCGGTACCAATACATTTCCCTTATGGCATCATTTGAAATGAAGCAAGAATATCAATTAAAATACCGTTTGGACTTTACTTATTTTTTGTTGCAAACTTTTCACTGTGTCTGTTTCAGAGGCTGCCAGTGTCATTTTAAAAGACCTTCTTCAGATGTTTCAAGGAACCCTTGCCTCAGGAAATGTGAATGACCCACACATATTCTCAGGTCTCTTTTGTAGGAGGAAAAAAAAAGTATGTTTATGTTAGGGTGTTGTATGTTCTGTTCCTGTACCAGGAGAATGTACATGTATCAACATAAAGCACTGAGAGAGAAAGTTGCCTGCCTTCTCTTCCACAGGTTCTTTAAATTATCCAAAGTGTCCTTTCATGGGTCCCTCAAAATAGGCATTCTCTACAATCAGAACAGGAGTGAAAAGTGTGCTAGTATTCTCTTTGACACTGGAATTTATTTTGTTCAGTGAAATGCAAACACACACACTGGAAGTACTTATCTATCTCCCATTGAAATCTATAGACTTTTAAAATTGCTAACTGTGGAGTGATCACACCCCATACGAAGGAAACCCAGAGAAATCGTCGTAATGCAACCAGTTACTAACAAATGCTACAAAGAAAATAAGATAAATAAGAGCAAGATCAATGATGTACTTGACCAACAATGTACTTGGAGATATCAAAACAAGGACCAAACAAACTGACAATCCTCCCTCCACCCCAAAGAAAATTACATGATTGGTCAACAGCACTTCTTTAGTTAAAAAAAGAAGAAGGAACAGATTGGAATGCCATAATAATTGCTTCCCTCTGCATGGCTGAATGCCATGTTTTTATGTGCATATCTATAAAGATGAACCCAGTGGATCAGAAGAACAGCATTTTCCCTGCCCAGATGATTCGTCTTCACAGATATGTCCAGGATACAGCTAAATGGAGACTGCTCCCACCCCAGTTTGGTAAAAGAAAGAAAGAAAGAAAGAAAGAAAGAAAGAAAGAAAGAAAGAATCACACAACGACCCGTTTTACACAAGTTTGTCTATTGGAAACCAATGGGCCTTCTGAGCTCAACCTCTTTATCATCTTGATTTGTTTGCACAAAGTTTGCAGGTCAGATGACACTGCATCAAGCAATTGTGATTTTACACTTTCCTGCTGCATTTCTCTATCAACTTTCCTTATCACAAAATAAACAGCCACCCCAAATCCATTGTTTCTGTGGTTTGATGTGCAAGACCGACAGAGCAACTTTAATTGTGCAGCCTGAACTTCCCGGTATGTGATTGAATCGGACCCAGCAATAATGAGTGTCTGGAAGTGCCCTGACTCAGTCAAGTCAAATATCAAAAAGCTGGCCTGAGATGGGGAAGAATCCAAAGGGTGAAGCCTAACAACTTCCTGTGTCTGCCTCGGGAGGCCTTTGATAAGGATGGTTCTTTGCCAACTCATTTCCAAACGCTTCATGCTTAACATAAAGAACAGTCAATGAGCTACTTAGCATTCATTTGGCTGGCTGCATTGAGAGCGCCCTCACTGAAGGGTTAAACTTAATTGCATTTCAGTTGAACTTCTTACATGCTGAGGGACCCAGACCTGCTGTGCTTGCGCTTTTTAGCTGCTGAAGCGGGCACAAAGGTGCATTTTTTGCTTCACAGCCTGATGTATTCCTTCCCTCTTTTAGGGCCCGTCACTCTTCCAGCTTCCTGGAATTTTGAGGCACGTGTTCGCTGCCTCCCCTTTCTTCTAACGTAAGCATTTCTTCTGACTTGGCTCTGCAGCATTAGCCAGCTTCGCAGCAGGTGTCTCCACCATTCTTGGCATCTCGCTGGCATTCTTTCAAGCTGTTTAGCACTGAAGAAAGACCCGCAGTGAAAAAGGGCACCAAGTAATGTTCATTAACGGGGAACACAGTTGTCATATTTCACAGACCTGCCGACAACATGTCTCATTACCCCTGACCTGCATCAAAACATAAACACTAGGAGCATGTTCCACTCCATTAAAGGTTGCAAATTTGCACTGGGGAAGAAAGGCTGGCACAGGTTATGCGGTGGCCGAATCTGAAAAACGTACTGGGCTCTAAGAAAGTAACAAAATTGTACTTGGAGGGAATCCCATTTTGTCAAAAGTTGCTCACTCCCCCCCCCCCCAAAAAGTTTAGGAATTTGTTACAGTTTAGTCCTTTATGCAAAAAAAAAAAAAAAAGGGGGGGGGGAGTCTATGGGCATTTAATTTGGCCTTTCAACTTCTGGCATCAGCCGAGTTTCCTAAAGCCAACTCTATTCTTTCATACATTTGATAGTGACAGAAATTCAGGAAATTTACTAGAATATTAGCTTGCAGCCAAAGAACCAAAAAGGACAGACCCATCTATTTTTGATAGCATTTTTTTTGCAGGTGAGAAGACATGGCAGAGGTATAATTAGGTATTGGCTGCATCAGGTAATAAACAGAGGTATGTCGTCTAGATAGACAGTACCTTTCATTCCTGACTACACAATCTATATGTTATTACACTTGTGAAAGTAAAGCCTGCCATGGTTCATCGAGCTGGTGTGATAGCGTGGAATTTTCACCAACATTCCAACTTCTCAGAGAACAAAACTGTCAAAATGAAAGCTCTCAATCCAATTATTTCTCAGAGAGCAAAGGCTCTAAATTCTGGCTGTTAGAAGTGAGGGGGTACAGAGGATGTACTAGTATCACGTTACAAACTATAGCATATGTACTTTTGTGATGGGGGGTGGGAGAAGGTGACATTCACTGACAGAGTGACCAACACATCCATGGTCAGTGGCGGAGCTTCAAGCTCCAGCAGGGAGGAGGGGCGGAGAGCATGCGAGGGTGTGGCTGGCACACGTCTTGGAGGCGTGTCTTGGGGCGTGGCACGCTGCCTGCAGGGGTGTGGCATGAGACCTGGGGGCGTGGTGCACCGCCTGCACCCCACCGTGATTGTGCCACCGGGGGCGGTGCGCTCCCCACACACCCCTGTTCCTCCGCCACTGTCCATGGCCCTTCCTTTTTGCCATGAGCAGAATGGGAAATGAGGGCCTTTTCCATATATCTTCTAACTGACAACAATAGAAGAGAATTGCACTATTTCTGTGAACATGTCAGGACAAGTAAGGGATTTTGAATGTGGTGTATCCATGCAAGACAGTTGCTACTCTTTACCCTTCTCATTGTACCCATGGGACATCTACTCCAGCAGAACTTTTCAGTGCGTGGTGGGTGGTAGGTCTTCCCTGCGTTTTCCCACTGGCCTACCTCTCTCTCTGCTGGCAGGACAGCAGTTACAATGCTTCCTGTTGTCCCTCACCCAGTTTGCTACTGGGATTTGGACTACAGCTTTAATCAAGGCTTCCAGTTGGTTAATTTGGTTTTGGAGGCTAAACCACCAGCATCAGTTTGTAAGACTGAACTAGGGGTTCCACCAGTCACTTTCTTCTTGTTGCTGCTGCTAGAATCTGTGGTTTTCAAACTAGAGAAGCTATGGCTCCCGAATTTCTCATCCTTAAATGCTCTAGCAATCTCAGTGATATGGTTCTGAATTTCTGTAAATTGCATTTTTTTTTTAAGGCATTGTTGCATTTCCTCTCAGAACCACAACTTCCTAATAGAAAACATTCAGTAAGGGAAAATGCTTTCTTTGTTCCTTCCATTTCCATCTGTAAAGCCTAAAAGAATAAATGCTTTGTGCCCTTATTATGAATCATTCTTTTTTTTCTAGTTCTGTCTCCCTATCCCATCATTCCTTCTACAGGCCTCCAAAATGCAGACATGCTGTAAGATATTAAGAAATAAAAAGTGAAAAGATGAGCATAAATGAATAATCATGATTTACTGGAACTCTCTGGAATATTCTAAATGCTTGTTTCTTTTGTGATTTTACCCATCCGGAGACCTAGAAGTATGTATCACTATTCTAACACTGCACAGTTTGGAAACTCTCCATCTTCTATATCAGGCAGCACTACTAATCCTTTTGGCACCAGTATGGACCAGCAATCCCCTGCCTATGTCCTGGTAGCATATTTGATCCCTGAAGTATCCCAGCCAATCTGGGCTGTGATGGAGTCTCTGTGGAGCAGCAGGCAATGGCTTGGGGAGTGGTCCCAGTCTGTGGACCACCACTTTGAGCAGCACTGTTGTAGGGAACAGCTTGAAAGAAAATGTTGTTCCTCTTTGTTCTTCCTCAGGAGCCTTGTTCTGTGATTGATTACCTATCTGAAGATGCAAAAAATCATAATGATTTACTTCCCATGGATGTTTACGTTTTTAACTACTGTATATTGTTATTTTTAGTCAGGAGACTACTTATTTGTGCGTCAGTGTTATAAGGTTGTGATATCAGTAAAACGAAATATGTTACATTACTTATATGTTGTCACAATCATTTTATAGTAGAGTACAGCCATATGTTAGCTTGATAAACCACATTCTTTGCACTTACATGAATTTAAGGAGAAATTTGGACGATATAGCAAGCCATCTTTTACACTTCAGTTTGTTTGGTATTGCAGACGTTAACTGACAGGGTGCACTAGACTTTGATTTGGTGGGTGAATTTGTATGCTGGGCTAGATTCCAATTTCTTGCTAGCTTCTTGTTTGAGTGGGCATAAATTTCTTGAAAAGTCATTTTGATTTTTGCATTCAATAAATGACTCCTCCAGATCTATTTTTCTCTTCTTGTTTTCGAAGTCTGATTTTTCTCCAGCAATAGCCATTTATTTCCCCCTGGTTATCACTGTCTTGACAAGTGCCAATGCTTTACGTTTTAGACAGGAATTGCTGTTGAGTTGCTCCTGTCCATTCTCTCATTCCATCAACAATAGAGAGTGAACAGGATTTCAGGAGCACCTTAATTTCTCAAGTTAGAGCTTTAGCACTTGAGACTGACTGAGCTTAAAAACAAACCTATCACAGATGAACCTCATCTGATATATTATCTACCGAGATAATATAATGAACATCTGGCCCAGACTGAAATCTGTATTCAGTGCCTATTAAAACTACTGAGTTGTAGCACATTGAGCTTAAGACAGAGGAGGAAAACGATCCTCAAACTCAGCCACCATCACCATTGTAATAATGATATGTACAAATTCAAAGAACTGCTGAGAGGAAAGAAGAATTAGAACCATTCAGCAGTATGGAGACTCAATTTGGGGATCATTTTCGCAAATATGGCACAAATGACTACTCAAGAAAACACGAACCCAATGCTTTTACTTCCTTTAAAGAAGCAATAGCTACATTTTGCGGGTGACAGTAATACCTTCTTATTTGGACCCATCTGGTTTATGGCCTGGACCTGATCTAGTGTCTCCAGGTTTCATAGACTTCATAGAGCTAGAGGATAGCTCACTTGGTAGAGCACGAGGCTATTAATCTCAGGGTTGTTGGTTTGAGCCCCATGTTGGGCAAAAGATTCCTGCATTGCAGGGGGTTGGACTAAATGCCCCCTTCCAACTTTATGGTTCTATGTGAGGGAAAGAATAGAATAGAATAAAGTGGAATATATTGGGAAGAATTCTGAAATATAATCGGAGTCGAGTGTGAATTTCATTCTCTTTATTCAGCTCATAGTAGTAAGGAATGAAAGTTTACCCAAAATATCTGCTTTGTATACATTATTTACACAATGGGCCCCATGTGATTGGCTAATTCTGGGATTCTCCCATGGGCCAATCAGGTTGCGGATTCACTTCCACCTGGAGCTGGATTGGGTGGCTCCTGCAGACCAATCATACTGCTGCATTGTTCTAGGACCAGTCAGACTGCTGCATTCTGAATCCTATTCAACTCAATACATAACAAATTCAGTGTAGCGCTAAGGAGATCATTCTATAAGCACCAGCACTTCTGCTTGCCTGACAGAATGATCTTCCTTCTCCTTCCCCTATGTACTTTTTTTTTGGGGGGGGGAGAGCTCCATTGCACTAGCAGAAGTCCTTGCATGGCCTTCTGCTGATGGAACTCAGCAGTTGAACCCAGCTTTATTAAACTGGAAGTGTCTACAATGTAATATTTTGGAATCAAATATTTTGCTTTGAATTTAAAAAGGCTCGGTGTGAAGGATCATTTTCTTTTTCTGTATTCCCTGTTTTGTTTGCATGCTTTATTGTCAGCGTAAATGTGACCTTGGTTTTTCTATGTACCTTTTGTAATCTCTTTAATATCCTATTGTAATCTTTTGCAAATTTATATCCTTCGTAATTAGATACACACATATGAAGTTGACATTCATATGCAACAAATCTGCCCCCCTCCCCCAAATTAGGCCTTTTACATTAAGGAAAGTGCCTGGAAAGAGCACTGGAAAATGTGGAGTCACAATTGTTTGATGCAACATGGTATAACTGCTTTGCAAACAAATCAGAATGAATACTCAATAAACAGTGGGTGCTGTATGACCTTCCTACAACTTTGTGCAAACTTACCAGGATGAATGCTACATAAACAGGTCTGTTTGATTGTTTAAGGGGTTATACTGAAGAGGAGCCAGTTGTAATGGCAGCAGGGGCTTATTGTAGCTTGGAGAAAATGAAGAAGAAAAGACAGTGGGTGGAATGATTTCTTTGCAGAGTTTTCAGTTAAGCTACAAAACACAAATAATACCGTATATACTCATGTATAAGCCGGCTTTTTCAGCACATTTTTTATGCTGAAAAAGCCCCCCTCGGCTTATACTCGAGTGAGGGTCCCACTTACTGTTTGCTGCCGCCGCTTGTGCCACCGCCGCTCTGCCAAGCGCGGCTCCTGTGACTGCCCTTGTGAGTGGCAGAGGCTGTTGTCGGCAGAGGAGGAGGAACGAGCAGCCCAAAAGCAGCCCTTTTGGGCTGCTCCTTCCTCCTCTGCCACCTTTGCCACCCTAGGCTTATACTCGAGTCAATAAGTTTCCCCAGTTTTTGTGGTAAAATCAGGTGCCTTGGCTTATATTCGGGTCGACTTATACTCGATTATATACGGTACTTGCATTTTGTGGGTGGAAGATTCAGGAGGTTAGCATAGGGGTAGTCTGCATGCAAGGAGGGGAGCAGCAGAAGTGGCACAGATGTGGGAGAGACGATGAGACTAAGGGTGCAAAGTGGGGCCGCAGAATAGAAGAGAGAAGTGGCTTCAAAAAAATAGTTAAGAATGTGAAAAGTGGGGTTAGTGGGGTGGGAAAGGGAAGCTCTGGGGGATTAATGTGGGGTGAGTGTTGGTCGGGTTGGCCAGTGGAGTGAGCACTGTGCAGAACCCCTAGTTCTTCACTCTCTGAGAATTACCGTAAGTTGACAGTACCCACCAACTCTAAAGAACAGTCCTTATGGTATTTAAGGGCCACAAATACTTGACAGTTCTGTAAAAACGCACATGCAGAAAGAGGGTTGTCTCATACTTTTTAAACTGGTTTGAGCATTATGTAAAAATGTTGGTAAGGCTGGGTGGCAAAACAAGCTGTCTTTGCTCACTTGGTTGAATGCCAACTTAACTGCATTGTAAGACCACAAGGAGAAGCTAGTTTTATACGACATTTTTAATAGGCTGGTACCCAGCAGTCTTTCACCCTCCTGCTATGTTTCTCCAGTGTAGTGAGAAACTCTCTGCTGTGTTGATTGACAGTGTGAAGCGTCAGGTGCTCTTTCACTTGGTGTGGGATTGTGTTTATCTTCATTATCAAGTCTGATCTGATATATATATATATATATATATATATATATATATATATCAGTGCCTCCCCCAAAACTAGCTTCTTTGCTCAAGGTAGCAAGAGCTCTTACAGCAGAAATTCAAAACCTGCTGGTGAAGAACCTGCTGGTACAGAAGATTCTGAATGTAAACATGATAGTTACTGGTGGCCACCCCTTCCCCTTAATTGTATGAACACGGAATGCTTCATTTAATATGAGTTCAGCCATTTTTAAAAAATTGTCATTGGCATCACAATGCAGAATGTTAGAACTGAAGTATCCCTGTATCTCTGTATGCCAATTTGCCCATTGGGCAAACAAAATAGTACAGTGTATGAAGCTGTTTTGAGCTCAAAGGGTGCCAGCCCAATCCTCCTCAACCTCCAGATGTTTCAGACTATATTGGCTTCTCCCCCGACCCCAACTCACAAAGCAGAGGAGGCTCAGCAGCAAACACAGGGCTCAGAAGTCATGTTCATGTTCAGGAGCAGGGCAAGAAGTTCAACTGGTCAGAAGTGACAAAGATGTCCCAACAACTTTCCATCCTCCTTCCACCAAATTTTGAAAGGGGAGATGTGAGGCATTGACTGGAGAGACTTGCTTGCCTTGCAGGAATGTCAGGACTGCAAATGCACACTCCATCAGGGTGTGTGGGTCGGCACCCATCTGTGAAGACAGTGTGTGGTTCTAGGTGACAACTGCACCTTCCTGTTCAGGCTCTTCATGATTTCCTGGTGCTAACTGTTCTGCTTCCCTGCTCATCTGCTCAAAGCCCTCCCCATCCTCTATGGAGGATCCACTACTCTGCAGGAAGGTCAGGGGGAGGGGCCAGCATCCCTGCTCCTCCTTGCAAAGCTGCTGAAGTCAGGGTGGAAAGGGGAGACACCCTTCTTCCAACCCAGGTTTCCACCATTCAGTCACCTACATTTCTTCCTCCTCCTGTGTCAGAGCCTGCAAATCCAAACCTGATGCCAACTCAGGAAACAGAACACATCTCCCATCAATTCATCATCATCATCATCATCATCATCATAATATATTTATACCCCACCCATCTGGCTGGGTTTCCCCAGAGACTATGATCAATGGCCAGGGATGGCAAGAGTCCAAAATGTCTGGAGGGCAGCAGATTAGGGAAAGTTAGTCTATGGGAAGTGAATATTCCATTCCTTGGTGTGAAAAATGGTGCCACAAATTAAGACTCTTTGGGCTCTTCTCAGTGAAGGCAAATCTCCCCAGCCCAGGGCACTACAGCCCTTCAGAAACCACATTTCCCCTCTTCATCACAACAGACAGCTCTCAGAGTTCAAGGATGGTCCAAACACGACCTCTTCTTCCTTGTGGCACAAAGTGCTTGCTGTTATTTTTACAGATATGGTAGTAAACAAAGATGAAAATCATTTCCCCAGCTTGTTGTTCATGAACGTGAACTTGCTGCATCACAGACTTCATAAGAAGATCAAAGGGAACTCTCAGGGAAACATAGTTAATTCAAAAAACAGTCAAGGTTGGAGCAAAATAACGTAGAACTGGTTTGGGGGAAGAAGAGCAGCTTATTCTTTTACAAAGCACTTGGGTTTTTAAGGGAAGGGCCCCTCCTTTTTTGTTATAAGAATAAAAGTACTGTATTTTTTAAAAGTCTTATCCAACTGTCACCTGGCTTCCAACAACTTTACACTGATTACACTGATCAATGGATGAATTATTTCCTGCACATGCTTTGTATCCAAAAGGTCACAGATTCAATCTCTGGCATCATCAGGTAGGTAGTGAAAGACTCTGGTCTGAAACCCTGGTGAGCTTCTGCCAATCTGTTTGGACAACACTGAGCTAGATAGACCAATCACCTGATCCCCAGCTGAGGCTGTAAAATAATTACAGCACACTCTGACTATGTCCACAGCTGCAGTGTGTCTCCATTGCAGTTGTGTGTCATGGACTCTGATCAGCTACGTATACCAACTCTCTAGCAGGTATTTCTTCAAAGGATGCAATATCCTGTGTGTGTGTGTGTGTGAGAGAGAGAGAGAGAAAGAGAGAGAAAGAGAGAGAGAGAATGAATGCATGCATGCACATTGCTAGACTTTCCAGCAGTAGCTCAGTTTCGGTTAGACCACACAGAGGATTTTGCAGGAGGAAGCCAGTAACTGCTGAACAAAAATGCTTGCACAATTTTATCAGCAGCCATCTTCATTGGTTTCTCCTGTGTGTGTGGTGGCTTTCCTAAATTTTCAACACTATACTCCATGTGGAGCTGCCCTTGAATATGGTCCAGAGGCTGCATCTGGTGCAAAAGCAACTGCTAGGTTGGGAAGTGGGGCAGCCTGACAGGATGATGTGTCACTGATCCTAAAAGCACTGCATTGGCTCCCAATGAGATACTGGACCTACATCCAGGTGTTAATACTAATGTACAAAGCCCTAAACAGCTTGGGACCTTCCCCAATGTCAATCATCTTGGGTCTTGTTATTGGCAGGTGAGGTCTTGTTGGTGGAATGGCCTTCCTGGTGAAGGGCATCTGTCTCCCTCATTATCGACTTTCAGGAGGAATTTAAAACATTTCTGGGTACCCAGCCATTTGATGGCTGAAAGATACAGCTCCTAGCAACCTTGACATTATTAACAGAGAGCATATGTCTTTAGATGTTTTTAACCTTTTAAAAATGTTTTAGAACTTTAACATTGTTTTAAAGTTCTTTAAACATGCCTTTATGCTTTAAAAAATTGTATTATTTCAGCACTGTTGTGTTTTGACACCCTGGCGTCTTTTACGAGGAAGGACAGGAGAAAAGTTTAATTGATGAATGCACAAAATAATTTTCGATTTTGATTCCTCATCTGTTTGTTTTTCATCGGGATAATTGAGAAATTTGTTAGGTGCCCATTCTACTGCAAATCGGCCTGTACACATCACCTGTATTGATGCGTGAATTGAGGGTAAACTATGTTTTTGCACTTTCTGAATATTTCAGTGCACTTCTTGACTCAAAACGTCAAAAATATCAAAATGTGTTTTTAAATATATATTTTTAGGGGGAACATGTGTTTAAAGCACATATTTCAAAGTGAATATTACAAACTGTTGTGGGGGTCATTTTGAGGGGTGATTCTGCATGCATGGTGATGGTGATCATGCCTAGAAGCTGTGTAATGGAATAGAAGCAGACTTTGGTCAAGAGGACTCTGTCTCATGGTTTATGCAGGCCTGAATGTCTACTTTAAGGTCAGAAATGTCTCTGTTTGCATGTCCCCTGTGCTGGAAAATGAGAACAGAAGGATTGGCAAAGCTTAGACAAGCTGAGATCATGTACCAGAGTCCTATTAGCAGCTCCAAGACTATGTACACAATCCCATTTACTCCACATCCAGTGCATTCCAACCACTAGCTCAGGAAGTGGCGTACTCGTGCACACCACAATCCTTATCTATCCTGTATTGCTCTTCTGCATAGAGTTAAGCTTAATAGTTAACTTGCATATTCATATTCAATTTTCTTTTATATGTAATCATTATTTGCATACAATATTCTTTATTTCTCCTTTCTCCAAGATTTATTCATGTATCATGTGCTGTTGATTTCTGTTTGATATTTTTATGCTTGTATATTTCATAAAATGAAATGCATTCACTGGTCTGCTGATATGATTAAAATAAATCTTTCCAATCAGATTTTAGCCTCCTGAGTCCTGTCTGGTCACCACTTCCCCCCCAATGGGGCAACTTAAGAACTTCATTATCAAAAACAAACTCAGATGGAACCAGATGGAAAAGACTTATGAGGGAACACAAGCACCAGAAATACCATGATTCATCTATCCCTAGTATTTTGGAAAGCAATTTTCTTTCCTAAAAATGAAAAGAAAAGAAGGTAATTTATGGTTCTGGGAACATCTCTAGAGGTCTTCTGGGAACAAGACAAAATATGCTCCAGGCCCATAGATGGAAATATTTGCCTATGGGCTCTCTTTTCACTTTTCCAGTTAACCCAGTTCACGCAATAGAACATTACGCCCTGGCTGAAGATTTCAGTTTATTTAATCTCATAACCTAAAAACTAAGTATTTCAGTTTACCCGGCTTACGGATTGCAATCATAGACTTTTTAATATAATGTCTCATTTAATTCTTTTACACCAGGCTGAAATTTAACTTGAGCAAAAACATTTAAGCAAGTGATAGCAGGGGCTTCAATATTGGTTAAAAATGAAAACAAAATAGCTATTAGTCTATGCTGATGTGAATGGTAAAATATGTAATAAAGGGCTTGGAGTAAGATTGGAAAAAAGAAGAGGAAAAGCTACGCTCCCAGCAGGCAAAATATTGCTGACATTTTTAATAATAATGAAACATAAGACCTCACCAGGGCAAATCTAAAATCCATTTTGCATGTCAAAGAATAGGTTGCATTTAATTTGTTTAGGATATTTTGCCAGGTTTCCCATTTCATATGAAATAAGTTGAAGGTTATGAAGAGAGTTATTAAAACTAAATGATTGCAAGGAGTTTGAAAGGAAAAGGTGGAGGAAAAGCCGAGAGAAATGGCTTTCTAACCTGGTATTTGATTGATAGCAACCTTTATAAAAAGGTACTCTCTGCTGGCTGTTTAAACATCACATTTTATTTCATATGCAGAAAAATGTAATGGGCAATATTGGTAGGTTAAAAATTCTAATTCATATGTAATTCAAAAGCTGTTTAATTTCCCCTCATTTCTTTGGATAGCTGGAATGGACATGTCTACTGTCTGAAAAAAATCATTTAATTTAATCATGAGCCTTCCTGCATCTATTTTATTGTATTTAAATATTTTATTCAAGTAAAATTCCCCCCCCCCTTTAGACTAACTTACGCATGTGGCCCATAGATACCAAAATCAGCTAAGGGTAAATTTGAAAAGGTTTTAAGAGGTGATGCTATGCCCCTGAAATCTAGAAGATTTCAAATAACCTTATTCAAACAGTCGGATATGGCTCCCTGGACTCAGGACAAACAGGGCAAATGAAGGAGAAGCAAAGAAAAGGCTGGTCTTGCTCATTTTACTTATGCAAATAAGGCTGCTGAAATCCATAGGCTTTGATCCCGATCTGCTGCACTGCATTCAGTTGAGTCAAACTGCTGAGAGTAGTATGATAACACATTGGGTTCCTGAATAGCGAACCATGACAAAGAAAGAATGTTGGATGGGATTTTTCAAAAATCCATCTGACAAAATGTCAGGCCTGGCCATCATAACACAACATTTTAGGGGCTCCAAGCATCCTCTTCTGCAAAGCAAGACGGGACTCAGGCTGGGTAAGGTTCGGGCTGGATGGAAGGGAAACTTAGACAACACTAGATACAGAAGGGTTCAGACTGTGCTCCAGGAACATGGGGCACATGTCATGGATGCCTCCCTGGTGGTGGTGAGTGGTGATGCTCCCCCCCCACTCCACTAATCCATGTCTCTTAAGCCAGGAAGCTGCAGAAATGGAAATCAATGTGGTGAAATCCCTGCCCTCTGAAAAGGCAAGCAGGGAGTATAATACTGCAGCAGATGTAATTGGCAGAAAACTGCTCAGCTCCAGATCTCACAGCAGCTTTCTGGGTTGTAAGCCATGTCCCTTGTGATCCTGTTTTAATGCAGTGGTATCCTACAAAAATTGGGCAGCTCAGTTCATGGATTTAAATTATTCTCAATGACTATCTTGTTCTCCTTATTATTTATTAACTACTTACTTTTTTCATTTTATCTGAAACTGCCTATCCCCCAAATGCTGGAAAGAATAGAACCTGACCTTTTCTTTATGGATGAATTAAAGATCTAATAAAGATCTGAACATACCAAAAGTACATTCAATTTCTCACTGAAAGGGTTTAATTTTAGTAGGACATGAAAACAGAGAATCACAATTAATGTGCTAAAGAGAGAATCAATACAGATGAGGCATGTGTTCTGGGGTGAGAATAGAGACTTGAGAGATAACAAGTTGCTCTCTGTTTTCTCCTTGCAATTGGAATCAACAGCAATGCAGAACGTTAATCGTTCTAATTGAGAAGGGGAAGGTTGGCTCTTAGCATTCCCAGCACTTGTTTTTAAACAGGCGACTTTGATTTAACGTAGCTTTACACAGCAGGAAGATGTCACAGCTGATTGCAGTCTGTTCTTTCAACTGCAGCACATGCACACAGATAGACATGTGGGACAACAGGTCACAAAACCTGAACTATTCATTAATGTGGAATATCAGCTTTTTGTATTGAGACTGCAGCAGTCTCATTTTTCTATGTTGTTGTTGTTTAGTCGTGCCCGACTCTTCGTGACCCCATGGACCAGAGCACGCCAGGCACTCCTGTCTTCCACTGCCTCCCGCAGTTTGGTCAAACTCATGTTGGTAGCTTTGAGAACACTGTCCAACCATCTTGTCCTCTGTCGTCCCCTTCTCCTTGTGCCCTCCATCTTTCACAATATCAAGGTCTTTTCCAAGGAGTCTTCTCTTCTCATGAGCTGACCAAAGTATTGGAGCCTAAGCTTTAGGATCTGTCCTTCCAGTGAGCACTCAGGGCTGATTTCCTTAAGAATGGATAGGTTTGATCTTCTTGCAGTCCATGGGACTCTCAAGAGTCTCCTCCAGCACCATAATTCAAAAGCATCAATACTTCAGTGATCAGCCTTCTTTATGGTCCAGCTCTCACTTCCATACATCACTGCTGGGAAACCATAGCTTTAACTATACGGACCCCTTCTATTTGCCAGGAGGTGATGGGACCTGTGGCCATGATCTTTGTTTTTTTGATGTTGAGCTTCAGACCATATTTTACGCTCTGCTCTTTCACCCTCATTAAGAGGTTCTTTAATTCCTCCTCACTTTCTGCCATCAAGGTTGTGTCATCTGCATATCTGAGGTTGTTGATATTTCTTCCGGCAATCTTAATTCCGGCTTGGGATTCATCCAGCCCAGCCTTTCGCATGATGAATTCTGCATATAAGTTAAATAAGCAGGGAGACAATATACAGACTTGTCGTACTCCTTTCCTAATTTTGAACCAATCAGTTGTTCCATATCCAGTTCTAACTGTAGCTTCGTGTCCCACATAGAGATTTCTCGGGAGACAGATGAGGTGATAATTTTTCTATACAGAAACCTAATTTGTTGCTGCTGTTTTGGCAAGACCACGCTCTGGACTTTTTCAAACAATATATTAGCAATAAAGCCAATCCTGAGAGTTGAGTGATTTTACCAATGTGACATACTAAACAATATGATGTATAATACAAAACATGCTTCTTTTTTTGGTGTACCAGTAAACCATTTTAGTTGCACGTCTAATTCAAATGGTCCAGACAATATTCTTTCCCATGTGCAATGAAAAGGAGTATTTTAACTTTCTCCCTCCCTCGAATGCATAAGGCACTGGCTTCCTAAACCTGGGATGATGGGCTTGAAGCCCATCTGGGGTGGGCCATGGCTTAATGATGGAACTCATGCTTTGTATGCAGAAGGTCTCAGGCTCAATCCCTGAGTCTTAAGGTAGTGCTGGAAATGTCCACTGCTTGCAAGCCCATGGAACCACAACACCTGTCAGTGTAAATGGTTCTGAGCTAGATGGACCAATAACTTGGTATAAGCAGCTTTCTTTGTTCACCCACTCAGCCTTGATTCTGATACTACAGGATATTCATGCATGGGTGTAATGTTTTCAATGCAGGATTCTGGCTAGCTTTCATAAGACAGAACTTTGGCAATTTGTTACATGGGGCAAACTACCGTAATAATCTAACCTGGGTAAAATAATGTCTGTCTAACCCTAACATATAGCATCTTCCAGGTTTGCACAACCTGGTCACCAGATGATTGGCAAGCCCTGTTTTGCAATCCAAGGTTGGCACCAAAAACAATGAGTTTATTAAGTTCGTGGCAGTCTCTGTTCAGATTTGCAGATCAGATGTTGTGCAATCACGGTCAGTTCCACCAATGTCCCTTTTCTAGTTGTGGTCATCTCAGTGGAAGTTCTCTCCCTGCTCCAATTAGGATTAGGGATTAATGTTCCACACATATCATTTTTTCCTTTCTCTCTAGCTGGAAACAGCATTGGGAAAGTGCATAAACCATGCAGACAATGCTTCTTTTCTTGTTCAGCCACAAACATATCATTTCATGAAGAAGAAATAAAAGATTTCAGAGAGGGTGAAAGTTCAATTGCTTTCTGTGTCTGAACCCAGTTGTGACCCAGTGATGAACTGCTAGCTGTGTCTCCAGTGCTTGCAGCATTATATGTATTAATAGCCAACCAAATCACTAGTGACAAAACCTAGTTACGTTTTCAGTTGATCTGCTGCAGGCAACTGGTTGCAATCAGTTTTCAGTTCTAGGCAGCTACTTGCCATGCAGATGGCAAACTGTTTGCTTTGTATCTGAAGAATAGGTGGCTTGAAGCAAAGGGAAAGCTAACGACTATAATGCGAAACACAACACAAATGTCTGCTGAGATATAAGTAGTTCTGCTATCTGAACAAGATTCATAGCATGCCCACTGTCTGAAGCCATAACTACTTCTTAATGGGGAGCAGAGTGACGGTAGTATTAATTCTCTTGCAGGATATGACTGGAAGTAAAGCAAAGGCATTCCACAAAAGCTGAAGGCAATGATTCACAATCTAATTGCTATAAAAGACAATGGCATTGACAGTAATCACTGCCATTCCCAGTCTGCCAACAATTAGGCGTGGTAAGCATTCAAGCCATTAGACATTTTTGTTCTCCCTTTGTATTTGTCTCGGTTGGCAATCAGATTCTGTACGTATAGACTTGCCAGTAGGCAATATCTAACCTAGATATTTGGGAGCTGTATCTTTTCCAACACATCAGATTCTATAGACTAGGTGATGCCCAGAACCACATCACATCTGAAAATGCAGGAAAGTGGTTGTCAGTCAAAGTAGAAAAGACTGATGTCATAGACTGGCTGGATGCAGAGGAGTGTGAGAAGCACCAGTTGGGGAGACCGCAAGGGATCCCTCAGGGTAAGAAGGCTCAAAGCCAGGGAATTGGTGGTGGGGTGACAATGAGTAGTCAGAGGGAGCAGACGGGGAGGAGGGAGTGCTGGAACCTGAAGAGGTAACAGGGTTTAGTGAGCAGGAAGAGGCTGTGACAGAGAGCAGTCCGGAGGCAGAAGTGGAGGCTGGTGAGGAGCGGGGCCAAGAGGCAGAGTGGAGGCAGGCTGCTGAAGAAGCCAGGGAGTCTCCCCCTCCTACTGTGATCAGCTCCCTTCCGCCCTGGAATAAAGAGGGTGGAGCAAAGGGAGATGAAGGAGCCTCAGTTTGCTGGGGAAGGACCATGGGCCTTAGTGGACCTTAGAGTCCTCACAACTGCATCATTGGGGCAAGATCTAATAATAATAATAATAATAATAATAATAATAATAATAAATTTTATTTATATCCCGCCCTCCCCAGCCGAAGCCGGGCTCAGGGCGGCTAACAACAGTCAAATAATCAAACAATCAAATAATCTACTGGAAAGAGTTGCTGTGATCACCAGACCTGAGCTGTTTTGTTTCTTTAATTTCAATGACACCTTGTCACTTGCTCCCGACTCCCGCCTTGACAACTGAGCTAGATGTATGAACAGTATGAATCAGTCTAAGGTAGTTTTCTATGTTCTATTTGGCTTTGATTTCCCTAGTGCTGAAAGAATGATCCTTCAGAGAAATCTAGATCCTTTGGTGTGGCTAAAAGGAACCAGTGCCATGCAGTCTCCCAGTTGAGAGCCGGCTGTGAGCAAAGATTCATTGAGGTGAGGGGGGGGGGGGAGAGAAGACAAATGAATTCTTCTTGCCATTTCACTTGTAACCGCAATGAATTCAGAATGCGCCAATGAAAGATTCATTAGTGTTGTACAAGGCAGCTTGTCCTCATGCTAATAAAGAGATTTGTGCTTTCTAGAGAACACTCTGCTGTTTAGTCGATTGTTAAGAAGAAAATGAGACGGAAATACAAAAGGGATTTTAACCTAATTACTATGGAGACTAAATCATAATTTTTAAAGGTCTTGGATAATAGTAATAATAAAAAAGAATAATTAACAATTAACTAGGCTGTCTCTCTCCCCTTTGCCCTTTTGATGATGCATATTTGGATATATTCTGTGTCTGAAGGCTTGGGAGGTGTAGTACTGCTCCATCTACACATTCTCAAGCAGGAACACCTCTTGGGCACAGTCAATAAAACCCATTCACTCAGGAAATGGGGCTGTAGGGTCATAATGGTATTGGAGGCAGTGAAGAGTCCAAATGGGATCAGACATTTTTTGGGTGCTTTGGCACTTCAGAGGGACTTTTTGTGCATGGATACAATATAATACCAAAGTAATGATGGGCTTATCCACATTCAAAACACACCTCAAGCACATGTCCCCTCCCAAAAGAATCCTGGGAATTGTAGTTTAAAGGTGCTGGGAATTGTGGCTTTGTGAGAGGTAAACTACAGTTCCCACGAGTCTTTGAGGGAAGCCATGTGGTTTAAATGTATGGTGTAGATGTGGCCAGGGTCTACACAGCTCCCCTGATTTGGGTCAGTCCATTCAGCTCTATGGGCAGAGTTGAGTGTGATTCAGATTAGAGTTGGTGGTGAAGGTGGCAGGAAACAGCTGGAACTTTTGTCAGAGGCTAGACCTACTATGTGAGCCAAAATCCCTCATGTTGCAACTTGAGAGAGGATGCCCTACAAAAACAAGAACTTCATATCAGTGGTGGAACTTCATGCTCCGGCACTGGGGGGGGGGGGTGGAGAGCAGGCAGGGGTGGGGCTGGGGTGCATCCCGGGGGCGTGGCGTGCCGCCCAGCATTGGGGGGGGGCAACCATTATGGTACCCTACCAGGATCGCGCTGCTGGGGGCAGTGCTCTCCCCCCGCATGCCTCTTCCTCCACCAGTGCTTCATATTTCCTAAAGCTCTACTCAAAAGACTCTACTCAACCAAGAAGGCTCTGTTCAAAGCAAAGTTGGTTATTCAAGTTTTCCTCTTTTATTTTTACTACAAAAATCTGTAGTAAATGCAAGCTGAAAGTGACAGGAGCCCTCCAAATAAAAGGTCAGCTATTTTAAACAATTCAACAACAAAATCCCATAGTTTGTCTCCTCTTGTCTCTTTCTCTCGACAGGCAGACAGACAGACAGGCACTCAAGCCCAGCCTAACTATTATTTTCTGCTCAGCTGTAACACCCTTCTCCTTTCTATCTTCTTTATTATTAAATATTTTATTTTGGCTTTCCATGTAGAATGGAACAAGGTTAAAGAGTGAATAAAGAGAGAAAACTATCCCCTTCTTCCCCCAACAATTTCCCCAACAAGTCCGTTTGAGGATAGCAATTGTACAGTAGATATTCCCAAGTTGCAAAAACACAGTGTTCTATAATGTTCCATGAGTCTTTGGTGGTCAATATATGTGTTATTTTGTTAAAACATAAGAAATAAAATTAAACCAGTTAATGCAAAAGTTGTTAGATTTTCTCTCTTCTTCAGGCCCGTTGCTATATATAGTTTCCAGAAAAAAAGTTCAATTCCAGGCAAATATAGTTGTTCTCCTGCTTACTTCTGAAATGGCAGGACATCAGGCATCTCATGCCTGTTACACTTTATCAATCTGACCATGATGACCCTGCTCTGCTTCTATAGCTGGAGACAGTAATGCTACCAAATAACTGTTGCCGGAGACCACAGGAGAAGAGAGTGCTCTTCTGTTCAGATCCTATTTGTGGGCTTCCCACAGGCATCTGGTTGGCCACTGGGAGAACAGGATGATGGACTAGACGGGCCATTGGCTTGATTCAGTAGGGCTCTTCTTATGTTCTTGAAGCAGTGGTACAATTTAAAATCAAATAATTAGAATACCAAGAATACAATTATAGGTTCTAGTATACCTCATATACATATACCACCTTTTCCCATCAGTAGATTCCAAGGCAATGAACAAGTACAGATAATGAATGGTAAAACATCCCTAGATACCAAACACACACTGAAAAGCAGCTGTGTTGGTCTGCAAAGTCCAGTATAAAGGTGATTGTGTTTCTTTCTACAGCTTTTCCCCTAGCCAGGAACCTGCGTATTTTGCTTAAGGCGTAGGCAGAACTGTGTAACAGCTGGGCTTTGTGTTTTCAAAAAATGGGGGATCAGCCATAGCCCAAAACCCTAGGTGTAAGATAACACATATTCAGTCTTCAACCTCCAATTTCAGACTGAATCTAATTAGAAACTTCAAGGCTTCAATACTTCTTGTAAAAAAAAATGCAACAACCTCCCCACATTCTCTTCCTGCTTTGTGTAACAACACACCTGAAGACATCTTATGCATCATTTTGTGACATTTTGGTTGTTCCTAATAAATATGTTGCTCAACAGTGGGCTTTAAAATAAACCATATATACTACGTAGTGAAGCAAAATCAGATTCTGTCTTCTCCTTAATAAATATGTAATAACTCAAGAGTTATTATAGATAGCTGCTTTATTTTCTTCTCCAGAGGGCTTATTTGTCTGACCTCAAAGATTATAATTATAGCCAATCCCATAAGCATATGCAACTCACTTAGACCGTGACTGGCTTTCTCACTTCAATTTGGAGTTTCATTCTGGATACACACATATTTGATTGTGTGGAATGCATTCTAGGTAATTACAGTGATTTGTGTTAGTGTGAAAGACTTCAAAAAATTGGGGAACAGGTTTGTGCTAGAGCAAGGAGCATGTTCAGTCTCTAATGTAACATGAACTTATTCTGATATTTCCTATATCAGGCACGTCCAACTTCCAAGAGACTGCGATCTACTCCCACTATAAAAAAACTGGTAGTGATCTAGCCATTGACCAGAGTTGTTTTTGAGCTTTTTGGGGGGAGGCTTCATTAAAGTGGTTGAGCTGTTTTATGTCAGGGTTGACCAGAGTTGTTCAGCTTTTTTTTTTTAATGGGCAATCAATCAGGATCCAATGATCAACCAGGATCACCCAGGAACACCCAGAGATCAACTGGTAGATCGTGATTGACCAGTTGGACATGCCTGTCCTATATCAACCACACACAAGTAGATATAGGTGTTGAGATGAAACAGGTGAGAGAGATGCAAATTCAGCCATGGCTGGCTCATTTTCTTATATTTCTTAATGCACCATGACAAAGGGTACCAGCTAAGAAATCAGCCCTTTCACAATTGATCTCCCCTCCAGTCCTTTCATTGACTGTCAGTGTTAAGAATGTAAGGGGAGCTGGATCAGGCCAGTGGCCCATCTAGGCCAGCATCCTGTTCTCAACAATGGCCAATCAGATGCCTGTGGGAAACCAGCGAGAAGGAGTCAAGCACCAGAACACTAGGAAGTGTTAGGAAATGGCCAAATTCATTTTTTAAGGGTGTGTGTTTTTATTATTCTTTTTTTCAGTATAACAACACAAGAAGCCCCCATCCAATAAACCTAATCCTTTCTCTCTTCATGAGAATAAAATGCAAAAGTTAGCAAAAGAACACAAAGAATGTGTTCTTGGGCCTTGTTCTGAACTAGGAAGAAACTTACTTCTGTAAACAAGTTGGTATACTCAGGCTGGGTAATTATTAGGGGTCAGAAGAAAACCAAAAAAGTTACTGAAATGACTGAATTTAGCTTTTCAGAATGCAAACCTTGGGAGTCTTGAGCACTTGGTATTCCCCTGAGGAAATATGCAGCAAAGTGGAATGGCTTCTGAAATCTTAATATTAGATTGTTTGTTTCTCAGCTGCCACACTATGTTTCTTTAGAAAGCTATGTATTTAGTCTGGTTATAGTGCAATTACATTTGAGTGTTTGTATTGGGGCTGTATTCATATAATCCTGGGAATCAAATGCCACTATGTTGTTCTTGGTTTTTGTGTGAAAATCATATTAGTACAATAACATCACAGAAGAAAGTCTAGCAACATTAGGCAAAGTCAGTTTGTTACATCAGTTCAACATAGTGATGTGTGATTTTCACCAGCAGAACATGTGCTATCCTTAGAGCTCTTAAAGGACAGTATGGAATATAACCAACCCCATTTGGAACCGTTGCCTGTATGGCATTAAAATGACTTCCTGTCAAGCAGTTGTTTCTATAAGAAGATTCCATGTGTGTCAGTTCTAACGGCAGAGCAAGCTGGTTTCTTGTAGGCTACTGGGCTCTAGGAGTGTGGTATCATGATTTGCTTCCTACTCAAATACAACTCACAGGTAGGAACTTCTTAAAGAAATGACAGGAAGTGCCCATCTGTTTCCTTCTCTGACCTTGGCTGAAGGAATGAGAAATAGCAATAATGAGGAATGGTTTGAGACTCACTGTTAAGACTGTGTTCATGGAACACATCTTACTCAGCTACGAGTGATCACCAAAGAAGATAAGAGCACAAGGGAGGTAGGTGTTCATGGTGAGTTCCGGCACCGCTTTTTCTAGAAAAATAGTGCTGAGTAAGAGTTACCAGTTTACACCCACAGACAGTGTTTTGGTATGCTAAGTGAACATACTGAGAGGGACAATTACTTTTAGCACAAGGAAAGATAACCCCAGCTGGAATTCAGTCTGAATTCAATGAATAAATAATTCTGTGAATTCTCAGTGTAATTATTTAATCATGTTGGCTGCCCTCTCCTCCCCTCTAACTCAAACTAAAGTTTCCTATGATGTTGTGGAGTCTGCTGGGGCAAAGGTAGTCCTGTAGGTAGGTAGGTAGGTAGGTAGGTAGGTCATTTGGTATTGCTCAGTGAACTGTAAAGAGATCAGCACACAGACACACCACACCCCAGCTATTGATGTGTGTACCTCCCAAGAAGCACACTTCAGAAGATTAAACTGAAATAATTTAAGAGATTTCACTTTTGGCTACAAAACCAGAAGCAACTAGAAGGCAAAGATTAATGGACGTTTATATAAACACCTTTCTGCACCAAAAGAAACCTTCTCAGTTTAATGATGTGCAGCCACAGTTCTATTAAGGGAAACCTGGGCTGTTCTTTAAGACTGGCTCCAAAAACCAGTAAATTTTATGTGTTTGACCAAGATGGGAAGCTTCATTTTTGTTTCTGTGCAGTTAACACCTGAGTTTTGCCAACCACACAAAGAGACTTGGGAAAGTATTTACTCATCCCAAGTCTCCTGTTTTAATTGCTGTGTTGTTTTAATGGAACTGCTTTACTTCCTTTATTTAAATTATGGATGTTTATATTTTAATAGGATTTAATTTAATTATGGATGCTTATGCGTTAATGTTTGTGCCATTGACTTTTATACTTGTAAACTGCTTAGAAGCCTATTTTGGCAGTAAGAGGTATATCAGTAAAATAATAATAATTATACCACCAACCCGCTATTCCTTGTTGCTCTATAAAATGTAAAGGTAAAAGACCCCTGGATGGTTAAGTCTAGTCAAAGGCGACTATGGGATGCGGCACTTATCTCGCTTTTCAGGCCTGGCATTTGTCCACAGACAGCTTTCCGGGTCATTTAGCCAGCATGACTAAACCACTTCTGTCACAACGGGACACCGTGACAAGTGCCAGAGCACACGGAAATTCCGTTTACTCTATACCTGCATATGGAATGACTAAATAATTTCAAAGTCCATTTGTCTTCCTCTTCTGTGATTTCCCCTAGACTGATGACACTTAATTCTTCCTTAGCCTACTTAATCGCTGGGCTTGTACAACCAGAACTATTCTGCTTAATCACTGGGCTTGTATAACTTGGTTTACACCATGCTTTTCTCTGTCCCTTTCTATGTCCATATATCAACCATAATTCTCCGCTATCAACTCTCCACTACACTTACTTGTCCATTAAATGAAAGGGAAAACCAAAGAACTCTGGATTTATTTTGTCTTGTCACCTGAAGTAACTATGAAGACGCCAAAAGGCTAGTCATACATTGCAGCAAAACAACAAACACATTGTAATATAAAACTTGAAAATGAATTTGCCTCTGCTACTCTGGGCTTTATAACCTGAATAAGTTTCCGGAAGCCTCCCACAAGGCCTCTTCTATAAGCAGATAAGTTGTGGCTAGGCTATTAGATCCCAATATGTTCTTAATGGTCCATCCCTTCCTCATATGCTTTCTGATGCTTCCAAATTCTCACTCTCGGCCCTTCTGCAAGTATGGAACTGAGTCTGGGTATTCCTTAAGTTTCTTAAGAAACTCCACCTGGGGATTAAAACATCATGGGAAAAATGTTACATTTATTAGAATATAATGTTCATTAGCAAACCTTTTATCTTGTTACCTTCTCTTAGCTTATTTTTTAAAGTGTTGTTGCTTTTCAGGCCTGGCAAGCTCTCAAAATGGATACATTAAATGGGGCCAAAGCCTTCTGCTTCCATGATGTCTAACAGGAACAGGATGATTATGTCATCCATAGTGGCCCATGCCCCCCTTCTTCATTTTCAGTCATGCTTTCATTATCTTTGCAATCTGCTGAACTGTCTCTGGACAGTCTGGTGTATATGACAAAGTTACTGTAAATACAAATGAACTTTGTCCGTTCTTATTCCCATGCTGCAGGATGATCACTGTTTTAAATAAAGTGTCATTTCTGCTTAAAAACCAGTGACCTGGAAAAGTCTTTTATTGCTACAGATTACAATAATTCAGTTGAGCTCTAAAATTGGAGTACCGACCTCATATCACTGTTAAAAGTCTCAGGATATTAGCTGGTGAGGTGAAAGTGGACGTTTTGGCCAGATTCCATTTTGAACAGCTACATTCCCGTCTTCTGAACGTCATTTTTGAGGTTCCAAATTTAATTGGATACGGTAGCCTTTCTCAATTTCCTGCACTGAGATTTGCACTGTTATGCCCTTGCAACGGATGACTGGGTTTCTCAAGTGGAGGCAAACATTACTGCACATACTTTCTTTGGCACTATTCAATATTCAATATTTATGTAATGTTTTTTCTCTACAAGGCTGAACAGAACAAGCAAGCTTTAATTCAGGCCAAACTGTGGTGGATACGAGGCCATTTCATATCTAAAGGAAATCCATTTTATGAATTTCGGTCCATTTTGGCACTCTAATACTTAATTCAGCCTTCCTCATAGGGCTAAAGGGAGTTGGAGTCCAAAAACTTTGCAGGGAAGAGTGTCAATGTATTGTAAGCTATTTACCACATGTAGCAGCCTGATTATATGAAGAGACACTATCCCGGTGTTAGCAATCACTGGGAACATACACTTCAACCAATATAAAACTTACATTACTAGAATCATAGATTTTTATTTTAAATTCCAAGAAGCTCTGCGTGGTGTACAAGTTCCCCTTCTACCCTCACAATAACTCAGCAAAAATGAATGGTGGTCACCCACTGTGCTTTAGGGCAGTGGTGGGGAACCTGATCTGGCCAGAGAGCCAGATCCTTCTCATGTATTCCTTGTGGGCCCAATTGGACAGTTAGCTGAGGATGCTAACCTGACAATCCCTGACTTGGGACTTCAAAGCACTACGCAGGTTTGCAAAGAGCCTGGTGCGGTGCTCTGATATGCTGCTATTCAACAGACTTCAGTCACCACCTATCAGCTGAGGAGCAGTGACTTCAAGCCTGCGATCTGCAGGGATCAGCTGTGCCATCAAGTATCCCTGGCCAAAGTCCTCCCCTCTAACCTAGCCACTGTGCCAAATATTGGTTTATTACATTATAGCTCTCTTGTGGAATACGATCACAGAGAAGTCCTTGTTAGGACTAGGATGTGGAACCTGGAGCTTTCAAGCTGGCTCCGACTATGGGCTGGTTTTAAATAACAGGCAACCCTTCTTTGGTTCAATGATAGAACAAAACACACTCTCTTGCGGTCTATTGTTCAGGATTTGTAGTCTATTGTTCAGGATTGAGGAGGCAAGAAGCGTAAAACATTTTGGATACGGACAAGTGCCATGGAAGTGATGGTTCATAAAATTATCCCAACAGGAGCGAATTAGTTGTCACTTCTGTGAGAAGCAAGGTGTCATTTAGAAGACAACAGCACATCAATAAAAGAGAAAAGGGATCATATCTAGTCTTGTTCAGCCTTTACATTATTGTGAGGCTGAAAATACAGCAACAGGTTTCAAAGTGAAGCAGGACAGCAGGGAGCCAGCAAACTAGGCCAGGTGTTTCATGTAACCCTGGCAGTCCTGCTGTCTGGCGAGGGACTGGAATAATTCAACATGGATAAAGATGCCAGAATCAAGCTTGCCATGGCAATTTTAAGAACAACTGAAACATTTTGAAGGCGGCTGCCTTATCCAGTTGTGGGGTTTTATATCCTTCAAACTGAAATCTCCCCTTGAAATCAGTAATTATCTGTGGAAATGGGAATTTAGAACAGATGTATTGGTAGTATAATCAAAGGTGAGGGAGAAGGTCCCTCCTGATCATCCATATGCTTCTTTTCTCCTTGTCTTTCCCCAAACCAGAGCCCCTGCAAATCCCATTAGTCAAAGCTAAGTAATTGATGGATTTTTGTTTCAGTCCATTTCAGCCTTTGAGCTATACTTGGAAATCAGGACTTAATCCCATAAACTCAGAGCACATGTGATGCCAAAAACATAGTGGGGTGAGGGAGGGGGGAATGAAGAAGAAGTCATGACTCTAAACATGTTCATCTTTCAGGTGCCACAAGACTCTTTCCCCCTTTTGCTGCAACAGATGAACATGGCTACCCCCTGGAAATTTTTGCCACTGTAATTTATGCACTTGCCCCTGCCCTGTCATTTATCCAACCTTTAAGGGTAGCTCTGGGTTGCTGATCAGACTGGGAGAACACTCTGTGCTTACAGCTGTATGTGATAGGGCACCTAATCTTATAATTAATAATCAGAGGCAGAGCATTTACTATCCCTCTCTCCACTTCCCTGCCTGGTATGCATTCACATTTATCTCTGAAATGGGCATTAGGTCAATGCTTTGTTCTTCTTCTTTGGCCAGCACTCTTAGCTGAGTAAGATTGTCCTACATGAACATGGTCTTAAAGGTGTGCCCGTAAGTGACTGTGGAGGCCAATTCTGGATCCACACATCCTTCCACAGTGGAGACATAGGTTTCCGAGCAGGAGTTGATCATGCTGAGGATTTGCCACACTTGCCTTCCTCTTAGCTCGTTTCTCCCTTTTGTCCTTCTTCAAAGTACTTTAGTAGAGGCTATTCTCCAATTGGAGCTCATGCAGAGCAGTGTTTTCCAATTATCTGTGCTTATACTGCATTTTTAAAGATTTGCCTTGAGAGTGTCTTTAAACCTTTTTTGTTGCCCACTGGCATTCTGCTTTCCATTCTTAAGCTGGGAATAGAGCAGTTGCTTTGGAAAACGATAATCAGGCATCTGAACAATATGACCAGTCCAACGAAGTTGATGTTGAAGAATCATTGCTTGAAAACTGGTGATCTTTACTTCTTCCAGTACACTGATGTTAGTTCACCTGCCTTCCCACGTGGGAATGTCCTGGTCCTCAAACACTCTACACCTAACTGGGAGAAAGCTGCACCCACATCTCAGGTGATACTGGATTTCGGCATCGATGTCGGCCCTTGTAGAAAGATTAACTGCCTTGGTAGGAAAAGTGATCAACACTTTCAAATGTTGGAAAGTGCTGATCACAATGCTTTATAGCCAGCTGTGGGAGACAGGGCACTGTAAGAAGCTGCAGCTGGTGTGGCAGTTGATAGGTTTGTGGGGCAATAAGGAGATGAATCATATCCTTTTTGCAACCACAAAGAGGCAGTGGTGGAAGGAGGAATAGCTTAGCAAGCAGTGTGCAAGCACCTAGCTACTCTTGCATTAGAATCACCCAGGAGGATAATTTTATCTTCTTTAGTCATCCTTGATAGGATACAATCCAGCTGAGAATAAAAAAGGGCAGTTCCACACCAGGCATTTAAAACATATCCAATACATATTTAAAGCACAATGCTTGCCCACAAATAATCTTGGGAACTGTAGTTTCCCTTTTGCAGAGCCAGAACTCTGAGCATTCTTAAATGAAAGCTCCCAGGATTTTTGGAGGAAGCCATTTACTTTAAATGTGCATCAGATGTGCTGTAACTGTGCCGTGCGGCTCTGCCCCAAGTTTCCTCTTACTATCACCTCTGCCTCCTAGCTTCCTCCTTTGATTGTGTGTGCCGTGGTTCATGAGTCCCACAGGTGAACCGCCTCACTCAACTGCACAGCAGAAAACTGGAATGGGAAGAGAGGAAGAAAGTCATGCCATCTCAGGTCTTTGCTACATGTAAAGTCTCTTTGCCAATTTTTTAATCACTTGGCACCACCATTTTGCCCTAAGTTGTTCCTCTGCCATTACTGTTCTTTCCCACACATTGCATAGATTAATGAAATTATCCCTTGTGTAGAATAAAAAGCCATATTTGTTGCAGCTCTGGCAGCTTCTAAGTCCCTATGGTTGCCATCCTTTCAGAGTACAGTGATACCTCGGGTTAAGTACTTAATTCGTCCCAGAGGTCCGTTCTTAACCTGAAATTGTTCTTAACCTGAAGCACCACTTTAGCTAATGGGGCCTCCTGCTGCCGCCGCGCCGCCGGAGCACAATTTCTGTTCTCATCCTGAAGCAAAGTTCTTAACCTGAAGCACTATTTCTGGGTTAGCGGAGTCTGTAACTGAAGTGTATGTAACCTGAAGCGTATTTAACCCGAGGTACCACTGTACAGTACTTCTCAGTAGTACTGATGCATCTAGCCATTGTGATTTATCAGTCATTTGAAATGGGAGTGGAGACGGGTTCTCTACACAAAGGGAGAAAACATATATAAGAACCTACACTTTCCATACAACAGTAAGCCAATCAGCAGGGAATCACAAGCGAGACTAATTTTAAAAGATAGTACAAATTATAACAAAGGCTATTACATTTTTTAGCATGCAGGAGATAAGAGGGAAAGTGTCAAAGAGCACAAATATTTTCTAGTAAGACGGCAGATAAAATTAAATCATGATTTAATAGAGGAGCAACAGAAAGGCTCTTAAGTGAACTCACATGAACTTGCAATTGCTGAGTGATAATCTTGTTCAAGTACTGAGAAAGAAACTGTACCATTACATATGGTGGTTGACCTCATGACACTCACTTATTTTGAATATGTAGAGCTATTTTTTAGGGAAGTGCAGTATAGATTAAAAGGTGGGGTTCTGTGTCAAGATCTCCAGCTTGAGAGCTAGCAGCAGCATATTTCAAGACGGAGGCTTATTTCATTCAAGAATGTGTTTGCATCAGGGATATTTTAAAGAAAATAAAGTCTTCCCCAAGAACTCCAGATTGCATAACATGATTATTTAAGATTGACACTTTTATATATTTATATAGAAATGCTCACATTAATTTCAACTATATGAAAACATATAAATATTTATTTCAAGGGGGGAATACTAATCCATTTTCTTCCTCGTTTTGAAATAAGATTATTTTTTAAAAAAATCCTCTGGAAGGCTTACATTAAGAAAAGGAAAAAATAGTTTCTGCCCGATTGCAATCTCTGTGGGAGCTCCAACACATACGCAGGATCTTTCCTCAAGCAGGTGCTTTCTATTGACTTCTGGGTCAGGAATAAGGGCAAAAGTTCATGCAAAGCTTTCCCTGGCACGCAAATGAATGAAACCCAGCCTTGAGCATAATGTGCACATGCACTGTCATTCCTACATGTGTAGGGAATTTCTAGGTCAGGGTTCTTAGTTCAAAAAATAGATTAATATTTCTACCAGCAATATATTGCATAGGTTTTGAACAGGCGTTATTCAAATAATTTCTGATTCAAATTGCACACAGTCAAATAATTTCATATACAGAAATAATTTGATTTCCGTGCTATTTTTTGGTTTCCATCTCTACCTTACAAATGAACTTCAGGAAACGAATCCTAAAGCAAGGACTCTTCTGCAAGTGGTTCTCTTACATATTGTCCACAACACATTGTAGACCCCAGAGCCACACTTATAGAGGCCTTCTGCAGCTTCCAAACACCAAATTAACCACAGTGTTACTCATCCTCCATTGGCCTGAATTTCCTAGCATCTACAGAAAGGAGATGATGCTGGTGGTCTTGCCCCCACAGGCATATACTACAAATATATGTCACATGAACCATGAACAGTCTCTATATGGTTACAGAGAAGATCACTGGATTTACCAATGTATGCATCCACCCACCATGGCAGTAGAACTTGTGTCAGCATCTGAAACAGAGTATCAAGAATGTTAAGGTACTGGCAACTTCTTCAGAGAATTGTTTGTGCACAGGTCATAGTCATGCACTCATCCATGGAAGCTTGAGTCCAGTTTAGAATTCCATATTTCATGGGTTGGTCCACCAGAGTGTTGTCAGTTCCCATATTTTTGTCGTAAGTGTGTGCAGACATGGAGATGGCTCCAGCAGTTGGAAAATCTGAATGTGAACCTTTGGAGTCCTCTCACTGTATTCTGACTCATGGCATTCCTTCAAGTCCAGATGTGTGCTGTGTAGCATCCGGCAATATGCTACTTCACAACAGCACCATAACATTCATGGCTCTATATGCTGAATCCAGATGGTATAGAATTGCCAGTAGTGACTGAATTGGATGCCTTTCAGCCTCTTATATGACCCATCATTGAAAGTCACTAATAAAGAGAAAACTCAATAGCACTGGTGTGATAAAGTGAACACTATTAATTAGAAAAGCAACTTCATCATGCTCATTAGAACTGAATGCAAAGAAAGTAAGTAAGTGCATAACTGGGGGTGGAAGAAAAGAAATTATATTACCAGACCAATCCATTTCTTCATGGAAATTTTGTTTTTGTGTTAGTTAGTAATTAGTATGAATAATGCTGACTGTATTTAAATGTTGTGGATAGGAAGACAAATAGAGTAGATGATAGCAAGCAGATGAATCATTTAATTTATTTTCCAATTACAGCTGACATGTTGGGTATAGAAATATGCAAATCATTTATTATTTTTATGGTCCGTTTACAGCTGTGTTTATTGTTATAATAAATAAGTATATTAGCTCATTAGGTTGATACTGTAAAAGCCTTATGATAAACAAATATTGCATTTTCTTAATACCTCTCTTTCCTCCCACACTTGTAAATTGTTAAAACAATACAGAGGTGGCTGTTATTGTTATTAACCCACTCTTCAATGTCCTAGGACATGGCAACACAAAATTTAAAACAATTTAAAACTTATAATCACAAGATTAGGCGGGTCCTAAAACTATACACCTCAAGTGTCAAAAGCCAGAATTACCTTCATCCATTTTTAAAATTTCATTCCACTTTTGGCCGCTTACTGTTGCAGACAGGCAACCCACTTACACGTGACATACTCCTGCTTGACCTTGTATATGCGTGACACCAGGAAATAAATAAGTAAACAGATTCCAACCAGGAAATGGTGGGAGAAAGCTGGAGAGTCCTTGTGGCTGACGAGGAGAACTTCCCCGGAACCCTAAGAGGACTTCAGTGAGGGCGGAAGAAGCCGCAAAGCGACTAGAGGTACAGCATGGCTTTGTTTAGGCTGGTCAGTCTTCCTGCCTAGCAGCTGACATGTGGGAGAGCGCAGCAGCAGCAGCCACTTTCCCGTGTGTCCTCCAGGCAGCCCCAGAGCTTCAAATCTAGTTGAAGAGAGAGTTGTGTGGAGAGAGAGTGAGAGAGCGAGAGCTGGGAATCAGGAAAAATGGTCATTTCGAGGCTTTGTAGAGGGTGCTCCCCACTTATGCGCACAGGGGCCCAGAATATAACCCCCACTTAAGTGTACTGCCTTTCCGTATTGCTATACACAAGACAGTTTACAAGCTTAAGAAACAACAAAATACACAACAGAGACCACACATCTTATAACAATATGATCCAATACAAATAAGTCATATTAAAAATATGAGTTAAAATAAACAACTTATATCAAATAACGTAATATTCAACAATCCATTAGAATATAATAGTACACAATAAAATTAACTCTCATAATATCAGCAAGTAATATAATAATAAAATTTTGTTTGGGGTCTAAAGACAAAGCATTTTTACAAATTTGGAGCTGGCTAGCTGAAGCTGTCTTGGGGGCCTGGGAAGATACTGTTGTATTTGAAGAATGATAATGCTTCAAAACTAACAAGGGCTTCCTGTGAACCTACTTGCCTCCCGTCTGCTGTATGTCCAAATTGCAATTATATCACAATTGCCCAGTGTATTCTGTTTTGAGGGGTTTCCTTTGTCTTTATTGCATCAGACGGTTTTAAAAATGCATTTGTCATTATTTCTCTCTCTAGGGCATAAATCTTCATTGCAAATAAACATCTGTGACCACAGATCAGCAATAAACTTTAATGTGTTTAGATTTTAGGCTGCGTATAAAGCAACCATCTGAGCTATGAATCCCCCCCCCCCCTTCCTCATATGGAGCAAGCAACTGAAATGGTAAAGTTTAAATACTATTATTTATGTAGAGTGACAGGTATTATATATATATTTTGAATCCAAATTGCCCTGCCCCCATAATGCATTTTCACCAGAAAGCAAAATGGGATTATTTCAGGACACGTGCTGAACTTGGGTTAGCACTCGAGTAAAGATTGTAAGTACAAAATAGATGTGTATATAATAAACATGATGAAGGGCAAATTTGTGCAGAAGCTGTGACTTCTAAAAGCAGTCAAGGAAGCAAGAACTGGGTCCCTGTTTAGCATTCAGCACTACAGCACATACAGTATATCACAAACTGGGCCTTGTTTGATCCAACACATAGCTCCCAAAGCTGATGTCTCTTGAATTAAATAAACAGAACACAAAATACTGAGTGATGAGCATCCCATCGTTACACATGAAAAACCCTGTATTGTGTTGATCTAGAGAGCCAATGTTGTTGCAAGCAACATATAATCAGCAATTTTCAAAAGCTCTGATTTTGCAGAGGGCAACAGGTGCCACTAGTGCAATGAGACTTGCCCCACTGCACTTTCCCCACTGTCAGTGGGCCAGGGGAACCCCCCAGAACAGCACATGGGATGAGGAGAAAGGAGATCATTCCAACAAACAAGCTGAAGGAACATTTGTGTTAGTGTGATGTTGAATTCCTCCTAGTATTTCCAGCGTGTTTGCACCATAGATTTGTATAGATGCATATGAAACTGGTAGTTTTATTGTCTTCTTGAAAGAGGAAGTTCAGTAGGCACCAAAAAGAGAAAGGAGATGGCACCTGCCAAATATGTAATTGGAGGGGATTCCA
Organism: Podarcis pityusensis; assembly: GCF_964106645.2. Lineage (NCBI taxonomy): Eukaryota > Metazoa > Chordata > Lepidosauria > Squamata > Lacertidae > Podarcis > Podarcis pityusensis. Next base: position 47,378,344 of record NC_138032.1, on the reverse strand, counting down.
GAAGGTGGACACCATCATACTAAATATCCTATTCCTATATCCTAGGGAACAGACCTCCTAAGAAGATGGTATCTGTAGGAGGTTCTTTCCTACAGAATGCAGTGAGCCATTGGGTATACAGTGGTACCTTGGGTTAAGAACTTAATTTGTTCCGGAGGTCCGTTCTTAACCTGAAACTGTTCTTAACCTGAGGTATCACTTTAGCTAATGGGGCCTCCTGCTGCCGCTATGCCGCCGCCTGATTTCTGTTCTCATTCTGAAGTAAAGTTCTTAACCCGAGGCACTATTTCTGGGTTAGTGGAGTCTGTAATCTGAAGCGTCTGTAACCCGAGATACCACTGTATAATGAGGCGATCTTTTAAGTGGAAATATAGAGATATATGCAAAGGAACTTGCTAAATAGCATGTTCTATAGACAACAGAAGGAACAAACAAACCGGAAAGTTGCCAGCATTTCCCGTAGAACCTATACACTGGTCCACCCTGTAACATTTTAGCATAGGCAACCAATTTATTCTGAAATAATGAAAAGATTTGAGAACAAAATTTCAAAAAATGGAGGATCCATGTAACTGGAGAGAAGAGTTGCAAAGCACTGTTCTTTTGAAACTTACTTGGTTGTAGGTAGTATTTAAGTGAAGCTGTAAATGAGTTGTTTTCTTCTCATCCTAGAAGGAGCCAACAGAGAAGTTGTGCTGTAATGGAAGAAAACATTCTGCTTAAATCCCAACTTGCCTCCATGCCACAAAGAGGAAGCATTGCTGGTATACTAAGAGCAGTACAAGCAAATCTTTAGAATGTTCCAAATCACCTAACAAGAGCAGTAATTTCATCTGTGACAGGAGAGGTTTTTAATCTGAAACCATAAAACACATTCCTGACACAAGACTCATGTTTACCATCATATAGTCTTTCAGTGAATATTTAGTACTGGTGAATCATGGTTTCTTTCTTTTTTCTTTTTGTAAGCACAGCAACACTAGAATGGCTCATTCACTCCCATCATTCCTATTAGAAGAATAACAGGATATAGCAGTTACCTGTATTGTCCTGACTTGTTAGTAAATTGAAAAGGATGCTGCTATTTACTCCATCATAATGTGTTTCATAAGTTACAACGGCTACAAAATTGTTTCATATGGACCGAGACTTCTATTTTGAAGGCAGGTCTGGTTTGAAAATGGCTTTTGCAAGATAGAGTTAAGAGGGGGATATTAAGGTCTTGCACATGGTAAAGACATTTTTAATACCTACCATCAAGTATCAATGCATGCTCCTAGCGTTTGTGAGGCACAACAATAGCAGGGATGGTGTATTGTGTACCAGATGAGCTTGGAGGTTGAAAAAAGACACACACACACACACGAAACAACCTTGAATCAAAAGGCAGTGAAAAGGTTAATATATGCTTAAGAGAACACCATTTGTGTTTGCAATTCTTAGAACACCTTGGCATTTGAAATAATAAAATATCTCTCTCCTTTGAATTGCCTTTAACATTTTGATTTTAATAGTGCATTACTGTGCCCAGCCGTCTGTGTTTAACTTTGAAGGATGCTATATTTGCGATTTTTCTGGTATTTAAGGTTTGTGTTCATTCATGTCATTCACCGCCTTGTTCACAAAAGCATTATCTGCACACATGCAAAACATTCAGAACTTTCATCCATTGGTCATACGGCGCTTACATTCAAGAGAACCAAATGTAAGCTTCTGCATTTGAGGAGGAGGGCAAATGCACAGTTTTAGACTGGGAGAACCTGGTTTGCCAGCAAAACACCTGAAAAGTACCTTGAGATTGCATTTGACCACAAGCTGATGATTCCTGCATCGCAGGGGGTTGGACCAGACGACCCACCCAACTGTACAGTTCTATGATTCTATGATATGGCTGCATGAAAAGCACAATATGATTTTAGGCTGCGTTAACAGAGCCATAATTTCCATGATCTGGGAAATAATAGTTCCACTTCTATTCTGCACTAATTAGACTCCATCTGGAGTACTGTGTCCGAGTCCGGGTGCCACTCTAAGTTTGAGGACAACTCAGATTGGGTTCAGAGGAGGGCAATGATATAAAAAACAGCTGTATGAAAACTATGTTCAGTGGTACAGAAAACAAGTCCTATGAGGAAAAGTTGAAAGAATCAGAATCAGAATAGCATTGATTGAGTTAGTACATAGACCATAGCAGAAGGCTGAAAGAAATGTGTTTGTTTAGGTTGGAAAAGAAAAGTAAGGGGGGGAGCTGAAATATGATAGCATCCCACAAATACCTAAATGGCAGTCCTATCGAAAAGGACAAAGACTTGTTCCCTGATGACCTAATGGAATTAAGTCACTTTTTGTTGTTAAACCTGAGGAAAATTATCTTCATGGTAAGAGGAATTTGTCAATGACACCTGTTATCTAAAGGAGTTGTGAGTTCTTCTTCAATGGAGGTCTTCAAGCAGAGTCAGGTCAGATATCTGTTGGGGATGATCTAATTGACTTTCCTGGCCAATCAGGGCCCAGAAGACCCCTCTATCCCAATGATTTTATGACCTCTGGGCTTACACACACACACACACACACCACGACCAGGGAACAGGGATAAAAATGTTTCTCAGTTAATGGATCTCTACTGAGTAAATACATGGGGTGGGGGACACACCACACCTGTCAGCCCTCTTCCCAGTGGCTACAAGCAGTGCTAGCAAAATAGGACCATCCATGGTTTGGCCAGGGAATGTGTCAACAGTTTGAGGCAAGAGCAACCAGGAAAATCCCACCGTTCGTCAGAGTGAATGTGTGAGCTCCAGGGGTGGAGGAGTTGTGTGTGCAGTGCCTGTGTCACCAGCTGAAGAGGAATATAAGGTAGTATGAACTCCTCTGGATCCTTCTCACTCATTGTCTTAGCCCTGCAGTGGAGATTACATGTCAATATATGAAGCACAACCAATGAAGGGAAGTAGATGACAGACCATGGAGAGAAGGGAGTGAAACTGTAACTCCCTGGAAACCAGATTTTAACTTGAGATTTAACAGGCAATGATCGGTGTTGTGGGTAAGAGATGGCAATCAAATCTCTTGTTTGTAATGTGGCGACAACAATATATGAGGATGGCCAATAGGCAGAGCAGCTAGCTTTCTGTAATAAGTCAGGAATGTAAAAAATGAACAATAAATAATTAAAGGAGCTGCTATATGCAGAATTGCACATGGAGATAATTTTTAAAGAGAAGAGGCAATTGCCCTGAGACATAATGCTATTTGCCACAGCTGACAAAAATTAAGTCAGCATTTTTAAAGAGGAGAGCAACTCCATTTGTTGTCAGTATTGGTTAAATTTAGAATAGGTTTCCTAAAGGGGAAATTAACCAAAGCAGTGTATATTAATCATTCCCACCTGTCATTTGCTGAGACAGGAGTGACTTGCGGGAGCACTCTGATGACATTAAATCTAATGTTAGAAGTGGATCTCTGTAGTCATTGAAATCAGAGTGTGCAAAGCAAGGATTCCAGGTTGCTGAATATGTAGATATTGAGCCACACTAGGGTTTGTAATTGCTTATTGTATTAGTTTAGTTGCTTGTACTGTGTATTGCAACTGTAATTTAATTCAATTAAGAGAAGATGAATGGCCAAGTAAAAAAGTGGAAGATCCACTGTATAATAGAGAATTGCCATAGAATTATGTGATTGCAAGCATCCTGCTAGGGTGAAAATAGCTTTACCTATAAGGCACCAGACAGGGCTGGCCCAGGATATTGGCACCTGAGGTGAACCACAAAATGGTGTCTTCCCATGGTGAGTGAAGATCTACATCAGGAAAAGGGGTGGGGGAGGCCTAAAGCACCTCCCATTTGCCAAGGGGCAGCATTGGGAGGGGGGGCTGCAGATCCGGCCTCCAAGGACTATGCATCTGCTGTTGCTGCCAGCACAGCAATAGAGGGCAGGATTTGGAGGCAGGATTTGTTGCCTCTGTGGACTCTGTGACTTGAGGTGGTCAGCTCAACTTGCCATGTGGGCCAGCACTGGGACCAGGATATGTGTGTGTGTGACATATATGCACAATGTGCATGTGTGCATGCACACATGCACCAGATCAGCGCATTGTCTCCAAATAGCATTTCCCCTCAACTATTTCCCCATGGCTTCAGTAGCTGTCTACAATACAAAGCTCTTTTCATGCAAATGTCAGTTTCAATAAGAAAACTTAAGAGGAAAATGCAAAGTACACTGTTATACAATCAGAATGGTTTCAGAACGGAACCCTTGACAACTTGAAAATAAATATTTTCTTTCACTTCAGTGTGGATTACTGTTCACGTTGGCATTCCAGAAAGGGTTGAAAGGTAAGGAGGCAGGCTTAGGGAGTTTTGGCAAGAGGAAAAACAAATTGGAAGAAAATTGCAAATCAAGTACAGATTGTGAATGGTTGTAAAAGAAAACACACTGTAATGTTGGCAAATTAAACCAATGAAAGGAATCCTAAAAATACTAAGTATTGAGTAAATGCAACAAAGAATCTCGTGGCACCTTCAAGACTAACAGATTGAATTGTAGCCCTGGGGAAGAGAGCCCACATTATCAGATGCATATCTTCAGTTGTTGGGTATATAAATTTGTGTGTGTGTGTGTGTGTGTGTGTGTGTGTGTAACTGTGTATGTGTAAAGAGAGAAAATGCAAAGGTTCAAATTAAAAGTCTAAAAGAGCAAGGAGAATTCTGGGAATGAATCTGTGATGCAAAGAAATTCATTGTTATGAAATGTGGGTGAGGGTTTCACACATTTACGTTAAAATATATGGCAATTTCTGTTGGGTGTAGTGAAGGGTTAACCTTCTATGCCTCGGGACTGAGGGGGACGGGCTTACAAGGGAAGTAAGCCAGGACGTGACGAAAGCAGCTTAGAATGCTGTGTACTGAGTGGAAATCGAAAGCAGTTTGTTGCGTCGCTGCAAGCAGAGGGAGAAGATGCGGCTTGAATCAGAGGGAAGTTGGAGTTTGTAAATACACTACTTTTGTGCCAATAAAGGGATATTAGGACAGAAGAAACGTTTGGGACTCATTTACTGCTCTTTCGACACACGCCGCTGTGTAACTCTGCTAATTGCTTTATGATCTCAGAGGCTCCCAGGGGAAGCGTGGCTGGGCGCCGAACAATAAAGCAATAAATCTACTGAAGAATTTCAAATGAACAATTTCCATCTTTAGCCCTTTTTAGAAGGCCTTGAATTTTACCCTACTTGCATTTAAAAACAAACAAGTAAGGAATTTCAAATTTTCCACCTTTGCCATGACAGCCTTGCAATACAATTTGTGCGCAAATGTCACACCATTACCTTTTATACACACTATACACAGTTAATTTAAATTTTCTCCATATCCTGTTGCTAAAATTCAGGGGGAGGGGAGAAGCCACTTATGCTGCTCAGCTTCATAACAGCCTCTGATCCAGTACCAAAACCCTGTTAGATACCTGTTTTATCTTTTTTAAAAGTCTGGGGGCCTGAAGGCTGAATGCTACATACTGAATACAGCCATTTTTGTTCCTGACATATGTAAGATATAAATGAATTTCTAATTTGAGGCCAATGTCACCAGTGTTCAGAATTACCTCATGAATTGTTCCATTTCTAATGTATAATTATACATAGAGTGATATTATACATAGAGTGGCATTTCCACAAAGGTTCGTCTCTGACTTAGTATGTGAAATTCGTGTTCAATGTTTACTCTTTTATTTATTTATTGCTATTATACCCCAACTTTTTCCCGAAGAGCTCAAGGTGGCATACATGATTCCTCTTTTAATCCCCACAACAATCCTGTAGACCAGGCACTCAACGCAATCTGCTTTGTATATGTATATTGGGGGAAAAAACTATAATACTAATCCCTTCCTCTTGCTGAAATGCTTGTTGATTGCTGTGCAAATACATGGGTTACAAAGCCATCTGATCTGCAGAAGCATTTGCAAAATTTATTTAATGCTAACCCTGCTCAATAATGTTAATTCAATGTTACTTTAATATTAACCTTACCCAGTGTACATTAACTTATGTTAACATTAACCTTACTCAATATCTTCTCTCTTGGGGGCAATATATTTCTTGCACATCCTTCAAGACATTCATTCCATACACATAGGTGGGGAAAAACTTGTCCATCCTTGTTGCAGCTCTTGGATTCATTACCCCCGACTTCTATGCCATCTGGTGAAGGTCAGAAAGGGAAGCCTGTGTACAGTTGTAGAAGCATGTGGTTTTCAGTTGAAAACCACAACAACAATAACCCTATTGGAACCTTATTCTGGTTCCCTTTGCTTTAGTAAGTGGATGAACAGATGAAGCAGAAGACAGAACTCCTATACCTTTCATGGTATGTGAGTTCTGTCCTCTGTTGCATCTTCCATGGCTATATAAAAAAAGGGCTACTGTATTTTTCCGTGTATAAGACTAGGTTTTTTTACCAAAAAATTTAGGTTTTAAATTGGGGCTTGTCTTATACACAGGTAGTGCTGAGGGGTGTTTTCTTAATTTGGAGTTCCCAAAAATAGGGGCGTCTTATACATGGAAAAATACAATATTTCTCTGTCTACCATAGGAGCCAAATCCTAGGGGTTGAGTTTCCTTCAGTTTTCCCAATAAAATATTTGAGGGGGCTGGGTCCCCCCAAAGTTGACGGACATTGCCATTCAAATGGTATTTGTGCACTGTATCTTGTGACTGAATATGCGGGCTGAGGCTCACCTGGACCCCCTCAATATTTTGTTCAAGTTGGCACCCCTGCTCCCTATTCACTTAACTAAGCACACATGAAGTTTTAAAACCCTCAAAATATTCACGAGTGGAGTATTGTATACAGATGAATAAGTATGGTCTTCCAGGCAGCAGGGTGAGATAGTGGGGGGGGGGGAGGTTGGTGACAGGGAAGGCTCTATTTTTAGATATCCACTATGGATGGGAAATCAACAGTTGATTTAATGATATTTCTGTCCCACCACAAATGTAATCATAGAGGGAGGATGTGGTAGACAGGCCAGGGTTATAACCTGCACATCTATAGGTCATGCTTGGGGAAATGATCAATGACAGTTAGTTGTTGACTCATTGGAACTTGATCTCCTCTACAATTGCATGAATAAGCTCAATTTGAAAGGCAGGCTCAGCATGTTCACTATATTGCCTAGTGAATTTGGGAAGCTCATTTAAGACAAACTTGAACATGAATGATTCAACACCGAATCAGGCTGCGTCATGGAGAATTGTGAAAGGCTGAATATTAAAGAATAAATAATAATTGGTTAGATTTTCCTATTAAGTTCTTTCATTTGGAGGCTGCATTCAGCTTTTGAAATGTGTATTATGTCCCAATCCATTAGTATTCAGTCAGAAAAACTTGAAAATAGTACTATTCAGCATTTTGCATTAATAGTTTGTAGGTTTGTTTTTTTTAAGTAACGATTCACTTTTGTCTTGGCTCCATTGAATCAGGACATTTGTCTTGACATCAAATCTTAATGCTGATGTCAATTATTTCTTTCTTAAAGAAGAAATTAGTGATTGCTGAACTCTAGGCATAGTCATAAAAAAACTCACTTTGGAATCCACATTGATGCTTTGGATAGGGTACTACTTTGCTTAAGATCTCTTTTGACAAATTGTGCTTCACCTTATATTTGATTGGGCCAGAGCTTCACTTAAATTTTCTAAAGCTTGAAAACTGAATATAATCAGGAAATGAAAAAAGAGAGCTGTAACATTCTCCTTTTTGGCAGAAATGGATGGAATGTGTAGGCACAGCAGCAGCCCTTTCTTGGAGGATGAAGTCCGTCAAATTTCAGACAGATAGGTCCAGTGTTTTTTGTGAATATTAACTGTGAAATTCACCTCTGCCTTTTCTCCCACAAACTATATTGGGAGAAAATCACAATCCTGCTTCAGCCTTGATGTAGGGAATGACACTTCAGAAACTAAAGTAGAGCTTGTGTACAATATAACACATTCACAATCCCAATTCAGGCATTCTAGTCTAGGCATTCTAATTAGTGAGATGATGAAGGAGAACTCTGACCTTCATTGCCTTCTCTGTTTCCCTCCATGTGTTGGAGTGATAACATGTGAAGCAGGCTACTCCTTCCTCCAGCAAATTCTCCCTGCTGCTAGTTGACTCTTTGGCCTTTTGAAAGCTTTTGCTTGTTTACAACAGAGAGGGATGGGCCAGAATGGCTGGCTAATGGGGACAGTAGGGAGAAAACACATTATAAGCAACACCAAAACATGGTGCGATCCGGGTCTGCCTTGTAATGGAGTGAGAATTTCCAGATGGTTCTGAACTCACTGCTACTGCTTGAATCTGTGTTTACAAAACATCTCTTGCCTGCACACGTCACCTTTTAGGAGAAGGTAACTTCCCTGGGGATTTGTGGTTTCAAAGGTTAATTCAAAGTGAAGCCCAAGGTAGGTAATACACTATAAATCATGCGAAGAATATAACTCACTTTATTCAGAACTTTATTTTCTTCACTAAAGCTGAAGTAAATATGGCTTTTCAAGTTTATGGATCAAATTAGGAGATTTATTTCTTTGAAGGTCTTTTCCAATTTTAATTCCCCTGTCTTACAACATTCCAACAAAATTCAGTTTAATTTATTTGCCATGTTTAACAAATCTGATTTTGAGGCCTGCTTATTTTTCAATAGGGAGCAGAAGGAGTCCAATGAATTTCAACTCTGCCAAACATGCCAACTCAGCTCGTTAAACAAAGCTGACATTTTATATCTACTTCTGCTCATGATGTGTGCTGACAACAAATGAAGATAAATAAATGCAAAATGTCTTACACTTAAAGAAATAATAACCAAAAATATTGAGTTAGTAAATACCAGAGCAAATTTACATCTAGGAAAATAATATAATACCAAACTAGTGACTTAATGACTAGTAATAAACACCTAATTAAATAAGAGTCTAGAAACCTCATATAACAGATATACATAACTGCCACAGGGTACAAAACAACATGCCAAAACAGAGCAACTTGTGTGATGGGCAAGACATTCTCAATATACTTAATGGAAAACATTACTATCGTATATCCATGTGCAAAGGTACACAGGCATCTCTGGCTCTCTATTATTGTTATTTTATTAATTATGATTTATTAATATAATTAATATATTAATATAATTATGATTTATTAATATTTATTTATTAATATATAAAATGAGAACACGAAATAGAGACTAAAAACAAGAACAAAAAACAAACCCTCATTGCTGAAGGGATGGCATATAGATGAACTGTGCCTAGTTTTGGCCTTCTGTGTGCCACATTGACCTTATTTTGTCCCACATGGCAGTCTTTTCACAGCACTGCTCTGCTATACGCAGACATCGCCTACCTGCAAGCCCAACATCCTAGGGCTGGATCTATACTGACCTATCTAACATTATTAGAACAATATTAGATATAGCATTCTAAAACGTCACAGGGCATACTTGCAAATTAAAAGCGTTTCTTACCTGTTTCCTATGTCAAAATGCCGTTTCCCTACTGCTGGTTCCTGGTTGCTCTACAGCGTTCTCTGGTGTCACATTTTAATAATGCATTAGAACATTAAAAGTAGGACATAATGTGTCCATCTATGTGTCAAGATACTGTCAGTGGATCCTGGTTGGTGGCCCAGGAAAGTATAAAGACAGGGAAAAGTTTCTTACAGTCCTTTTTTATTTCAGTCTTTACAGAGAGAGGCTATAGAACCCAGCCTCTTGGATAATGGCACTGTCCTTTGTGAATCTCCACCCCTTGTCTCTCCCACTTCCTCATTCGTCATCATCATCACCTCCTCTATGGGTGCTACTAAGTACCCTTTGTCTTTGAGCTCTTTGCTCTCCTACATTTAAGGCTCGCCGGGTTCTGGGAGATGAAGGGTCAGGAATGCTTTCTAACGACAATGTGTCAGCCAGGTGTTGCTCTGGCTCTTCCATGATTTCCCAACTCCCCCCCTCATCTGCCTCTGAGCTGTCACCTCCTTCAAACCCCTGTTGTAAATCTATACTGTCTTCCTCTTTGTCCTCCCTGGAAGGATTGGGAGGCGATTTCCACCATTCCGTCTCTGCCCAGTCCCTGACACTATGTTATGGAAACCATTCCTTAACCTTTCCTTAACGTTATAAACCATGCGTGTAGGTCAGCTTGAGATGAGGTTGTGACAGTGTGTCGTTATAGCCAACCTTGTTCCCTTTGGGGAAAAAATATTTATTATATGGGCAGTAGCTCACACTTTGTCAGAGGCTAACAATTTTTAACTGCCAATATATTTTTGAGGAGCTTTTATTGTGATATTATGTTGGCCCAGAGGTTTATAATATATGTTAGGTGATAGGTCAGCCCTGCTGGGGGTGGAGGCAGAAGGAGTGATGAAGCGTGGGAAAACATTGGAGGGCAGTGGAAGTGGACACAAAGTGGAAAGGACAGGTGGTTTGCTGTAGAAGGAGTGATACTTCATGCTGAAGAAGCAGAATGGCAGAAACAATCATGAATGTTGATAACCATAATACTCTGACATTAAATTGAAAGCTCTAGGTTAATAAGAACTAGCTATTAATTCTGAATTAGTTGTAGTTTCTGAGTTACCTTCAAAGGTAGCCCCATGTAGTGTGCATTGCAGTAGTCCAAGTGGGAGATAACCAGAGAACGTACAGTGGTACCTCGGTTTTCGAATACCCCCGTAGTCAAATGTTTCAGAACTCAAATGCCGAAAACCCAGAAGTAAATGCCTTTGTTTTTGAACGTGCCTCGGAAGTCTAACAGGAAACACAGCTTCCGTTTTGAGTTTTTCATATTGGGGCTTCCGTTTCGAGGTTTCTGCTTTCAGTTTTTGGTTTTCAAACGTTTTGGAACTCGAATGGACTTCTGGTACGGATTATGTTTGAAAACCGAGGTACCACTGTACCACTCTGGTGAGGCAGTGTGCAGGCAGGTCGCAGCCAGAATATCAGATGGAGCTGGCAGACAGCCACCCTGGACACAGAGTCGACCTGTGCTTTGATGGATAGCCGTGAGTCCAAAATGACCACAAGGGTGTGCACCTGGTCCTTAAGGGGCACTGTTACCCCCATTCAGAACCAGGGAGTCACCACACCCTGTCCCCAAGAAACAATACTTCTGTCTTGTTGGGATTCAGCCTCAATCCATGGACTGCCACCCAGCCTCCAACTGCCTCTAGACACCCACACAGGATGCTCTGGGCCTTCACCAGTTCCAGCTTAAACTAGGGGTAGAGCTGGGTATCTTCTGCATATGGGGGAACACTCAGCCCAAACTCCCTGACAATCTCTGCCATGGTTTCATATAGAGGGGGAGAGGACAGAGCCCTGAGGCACCCCACAGGTGAGCACCTAGGGGCCCAAACACTCATTCCCTGACACCACTTTCTGGACACAGGAGGAAGGAGTGGAACCACCGCATAACAGTGCTCCCAACTCCCAACCCTCCTAGGTGGTTCAGAAAGATACCGTGGTTGATGGTATCAAATGACGCTGAGAGATCCAGCAGAACAAGAAAACAACTTTGTCCCTAGCTGGCTGGAGATCATCGATCAGTGTGACCAGGGTAGTTTCCAATCCATGGTGGAGCCTGACACCTGATTGGAAAGGATCCAATCTCTCTCCAGGGAGCCATGCCTGGTTCCATGTAAAGACTTTGCTCTTTACCCAGGGGTTTGATCCATAATTTGAAGGGTTTGGGGCATTAGTGGCCTCTTTCTGTGGGGTGGGACCTAAACAAAAATAGTATAAACATTATAACAAACATCTGTGTTTATCTGTGTTTTTAGGTATTGTTTGTTATAATGTTTATACTATTTTTGTAAGTTGCTTTGGGTCACTTTCGTAAATGAAACAACCAAATGATGATGATGTTGTTGATGATGATAATGATAATAATAATAATGATAATATAGGTGATGGGAGGTAATAATATGGTACAACAACCATGTTTTTACATCATAGTAGGTAAATCCCTCATCAGAGAGTCCACAGAGGGCACCCTGGTGTTAGTGGGACTAAATAAAAGACGTGGCCAGTGAATCACACTGTGTTGGTGCAGACATAGAAGAGTGCAATGGGGCATGTGCCAGCAGAATCGTTTTATTATTAGGCCATTAGCCACTTTGTAAAATTTCACTGAAGACAATAAATGAGCCATCACTAAAAACTGAAATAGGAAAATGCTTTATAGATGGGCCATTAGGTGGTGAGCAGAGAAGTTGGTGTATTTGGATACAAGCCATTTTAGTCCCACTAAATTTAGCAGTAGGTTTTATAGGAATCACAGAACTGTCAAGGAGAAGGGCCTGAAGATCATCCAGTCTAATCCTCCCCCATCATGCTCACAAGTTCCTAAGCAGGTTTGCCTGCTCCCAGCGAAAGAATATAGCATCTTAATCTACTTAGTCTACTCTGTTAAAAATTGCAAAAAAAAAAAAAAAAAAAGCAGCAAGGTGAACTGTTCCAGATGTGTCTGTGGGATAAGCTACACATTTAATAGAACTGCAGAGATGGTTGAAGTATGTGAATCAGCAATATGGCGCAAGTGAATGCAAATGGGAGGAGGGAAGAGAGAGAGAAATGTTTCATCTGTGTTGATTGGAAGAAGACTAGAAAACCACTTCGCACCCAGCCATATAGTGGCCAGTTGAACTCTGAGGATGCTGATTTATTGAGCCACTCTCCTAGTCCCCCTCTTTCTCTCCAAAAATGCAGTTCTGCAAGGTTGAGATTGTGTTTCTTAATCATGATAAAAGGCATCTCTCTAAGCGGTACATGCTTAGAAATACATGTTCTTTCATGCTGCTTGAAGCCAGCTGGGTTTGACAGCTCTTCTTTCTGATATGAATCAATCCTACCCTCACCCTTGTTCCTTTACTGGGGTTTTTCTTTGGTAGTTCCTTGAGTGATGTGAAAAAATAGGTTATTTCCCCCTCATTAATACAGAGAACACATCTTCTGTGAAGGCAAAGATAAATGGGAGGCAATGTATGATATTTGCAATCCACGTGTTTCAGATACAATGAAACTTGCTTAAGGCAACTTCCAGCGTGGTTGTAGAAAACCTTATACTTAGACCTAGCAAAATACTCCCAACACAGCTTTTTCTCACCATTTGCAAATGCTAGCTGTGATACCAGATACAAAATATATTTTCCATCCTACGTTCAAGAAATTTTCAAACTCATGTACATACTAATTTCCAAATCTTTTCTGTAGGAAATGTTTACTATTGGAGGAACAGCTTTTTTAAAAAAGGGATAATCATACAGTATCATATATGAAAAATATGTTTGCTTGTTTGTTTGATTTATGTACCATTTTTGACTCCACAGTATGCAAGTGCTGTACTGGTATGATAATCGAAAGTACTCCCTGGAATAGCCAGTGATAAGCTACAAAATGTATTAGGGCTACTCCAAGTATTCACAGTTTTTGATATATGTAAATCCACAAATTGCAGCAACATTCACCTTTTCTAAACCTATTGTTCACTGATATTGTTTCTGTGATATGTTGCTGCTTTGGTGCTGTTTTCTTTTTCTGAGAATTGGGTGATCCCAACCAGTCAGGGATCACATACTGAATGGGATGGTGTCATGACAAAACATGGCAAATCAGATTATGGATATGTGCTGACATCTCTGAGGGCAAATGAAACAACTTTCAGAAAGCATCAAAAAGATGGAAATAAGTTGAAAACAACCACATAGAGTTATCCGTTGCTTTTATCCCTTTTATCCATTGCAGACGGAATGGTACACAATCACCCTGTTGTGCAGGTCACTTGTATGACCCTATTGCAGAAACAGTTTCAGTGAACAATAGGGTTGGAAAAGGTGGATTTTTATTTTTTTAATAATTAGTGGATTTATTGAATTCCCCATAAAAAATCCCCCATACTTCCCAGGCAGCAGCAAAGATCAACCTACTTAAACGGCCTTCTCAAACCAAAGCTTGCATTCAGTTTCAAACAGAAGTCTCACATTTTATTGGCTTGTTCTTATTCCATAGCATGCTGAAGCCTCATGCTCTACTAATAAAGAAGTTTTGCAGATGAAGAAGTGCCCAAGTTAAGGCAGGGATGACTGTCCTTGATGTTAATTTAATGCTGCCCCCCTCAACCACAGGCTCAGTTAACATACACAACACTGCTGGTCATGACTTGTTGAAAGTATTTGTGAAAAGCATCTTTTGGGCTAAGTCAAAAAGATGAAACCTCACATAACTGATGCTCCACGTGAAAACAAAATAAAGCAAATCCCTGCTGACAGAATACTAGCAGGGAAGGGAGAGAAATCTAATCTATAACTCTTCTAAATGAAATCTAGTTTTCTAGGTGCAGGGATTTATGTCTTTGATGTGGTACAGCCTGGATACAAAATCTCCCCCAAGAGAGAACTAAACATTTCATTGAATGAGAGGGAGGGAAGGTTGACACTGAATAAGCTAAAAATAAATACAAAGAAGCTCCAAGTCATCATATTTTCACTAAAGTCATGACTAGGGAGCTCATTTCAAGCTTGCTGACTCTGTGACTAGTGGTATTTTTTTTTTAAAAAAAAAATTTTTTTTGAGGCAGCTTCAATGTGGAGATCACAACCAAATGCTTTTTGCCTGCCCGCTGCAGTTTGGCACCCAGCTGTGTTCACACAATAGGTGTGCATTTTAACAAGATTTTACATTACATAACACTAAGGAAGGTCAGTAAATGAAAATCTTCTGCCTCTCTTTGTGATAAAGCGGCATTTACTCTCCAGACTCTTGCTGTAGAATTTGTTACTGTACTGGAGAAAAGATAGTTGCTCAGGTAAGATGTTAAAATAAGGGAATGAGGACGAAGTAGGTTGCTAATGGTAGGATTGCCTGTTTATTTTTACATTTAGTCTTCACATTTCCTGTATGGGTCTCTTCCGCTGCAGAATCGCAAAGCTGTGTGTGATGCACTTCCCCGTTTTGGCATACTGCAAAGATGGAGAGAAGTTGGGGAGAACAGAGCAGCCACAGAAGCAGCCTATATTGAAAAGCTGGAAAAATGGCATTACTTGGCTGGTCACTGTTAGAAATGGAACACTGGACTGGACTGAAACAATTGAGTTGCCCACAGGGGTGCCAACTTGAATAAAATGTTTTGGGGGGCAGGTAAGCCCAACCCCACATAATCAATCACATGATGTGGCACACATACACCATTTGAATGGCAATATCCATCAACTTTGGGGCCTCCAGCCCCTTCAAATATTTTCCGGGGGTCGGGCTGAGGGGACCTCGGCCCCTAGGAGTTGGCTCTTATGGTTGCCCCTAACTACAGACTGAATGCAAAAGGTGGTGCGAGGCTGAACCCCCAAATAGCAATTGCTTCTTTTGAACTTGCATTTGCTGCTTCAACACAATGACTGCTTAACAAAAAAATAAAATGTCAGTGATATCTACTACGGTAAACAGAGAGGGTGGAGGAAGAAGGTATGTAAACTTTTTGAAATGGAATATAACCCAAAATTCAATTTTATAAGTCAACGTGATTTTATTAATGTGGTAACAAAAAAGAGAAAGTAACCTAAGCGGTGGGGTGAAGCTAAAGAAAGAAAATAAATAAATTTAAAATCAATCTTATTATAGCAGTGACTGTTCAGTCGCTTGCATATACAGAAATTAATCTTATTTTGGAACAACAGGAAACACACAATAGAAAATAAGGTTAAGATTGATTCTGAAGCTAGACAGCTTTGTTGCCTGGCTGGGAATAGACAAATGAAGGAGCAGAAAATATATTCAGCTCATCTTAGATAAATTATTAATTTTTTTATAATATTGTTAATGTTTGTGGCATAAAAGAAAAAGATCAAAGGAAGAGTTTTCTAGTCAGCAGCCAAACATTGTGCGAAATCATCTATCCTCAGAATAAATGTGTTTTTTATTATTGGGCTGTTTATGCTGCAAATAAGAGACTTATTTTCCATTTCCAAGCTGAGACTTTTATTGCAAAATATGTCAAAGGCTTCCTCTCTCTTGGTTGTTTCTTGAATTGCCATTCTTCCTTTCTTCCTGATTATAAATGGGTTGCAACTTCCATGGAAGTTCAAAAGAGATCTGCGTTGCTGCAAATATTGCTATTTGTTTCTTAAATGTGAAGCCTAAACACTACCAACCCAACACTATGGAATACCAATACATATCCTGATCTCCAGCAACTCAATATTAGTTCCATTTTACTAAGGGAAAACTGAGACCAAGAGACAAAGTCTCATTCAAGACATAAAAGGAAATCGTAGTTTGTCATTATGAGAACATGTCTGCATAAACCTTTCATTAGGAAAAGAAGTGGTCAGGGAACACCTAGTTCCCTTTATATGAATTCAAATCCCCAGGGCCTGATGAAATTCACCCAACGGTACTAAAGGAACTAGCAGAAGTAATCTCAGAGTCTCTGTCTATAATCTCTGAGAATTCTTGGAGAACAGATGAGTTCCCTGCAAACTGGAGGTGAGAAAATGGCACCCCATCTTCAAAAGGAGAAAAGAAGGCCCAGGTATCTACTAACCAGTAAGCTTGACATCAAAACCAGGAAAGGTCTTAGAACAGATAATTCAACAGTCGGTTTGTGAGCATTTAGAAAAGGATGCCTAAAAGGGGATGTAGATGACAGAGACCTTCAGTCCTGGCAACTGCTCAATGAAGTAGTGCCAAGCCGCAAGCCACGTTCTTGAATAAAGAATTAAAACACATTACTGAACTACGTGTCTTGTGTGCTGAGCTGCATCGGAGAGGAGGGGAGGCTGCAGCTGCCCTGGGCGGGAAGAAAGGGGGACCAGAGTGTAAGAAATCTTGATTATATATATATATATATTTTAAATGTGTTATGTACTGAAGTTCTCACCCGGGGCCAGCAGAGGGATACTGTAGATAGTTTTCACTCAAGTCCACATATGCAAAGAGGGGATTGAAAGTGATGTTCAGTGATTGGATAGTTACAGAAAGTGGTTACTGTTGCGTTGTAGTGGAGCTCTATATAAGCAGGCTGGCTGAACCCCTCAGTTCAGTTCTGTTCTGGCCTGTGAATAAACAAGAGCTGTTTGAAGAATCGCTGTGTCATCTGATATGTTCACCCACAACTTAACAAAATGCTTTGTGTGTCCGCATCTAATCTTGGCCCTTTCTAAAACTGATTTATTGGTGTGTGCTTTTCTTTTTGTAAGTCTACCATGAGGTAAAGAAACCATACACGCCAACATTTCTTAGAAGAGCTCCACTTGTAATTCTCTTTAGTCTCATTATAGATTGGGGTTCATCAGAATAGAGTTGTTCTTTTCGGTAGTGGCGCCCACTCTGTGGAATGCCCTCCCATCAGATGTTAAGGAGATGAGTAATTGTACAATATTTAGGAAACATCTGAAGGCAGCCCTGTATAGGGAAGCTTTTTAAGGTTTAATGTTTTGCTATGTTTTTATATGTGCTGGAAGCTGCCCAGAGTGACTGGGGCAACCCAGTCAGATGGGTGGGGTACAAATAAAGTATTATTATTATTATTATTATTATTATTATTATTATTAATGTCTTGGATGTGTAGAAAAATACTTATCCGGTTTCTTAAAATCCTGTACTTGAGTAATGTGAATCAAGAAAGAGGTAGGTTTGGGCATCATGTAACATGAATGGGGAGGATGAAAAGAGCAAATAACTCATACTTACTGGTTGCTATACTTTTCGTAATGACCAACACACAACTTTCACATATTTCTGACTCCCACTGTGAGAAGTTCTTTCATTAGGAGCTTGAAAGTTTCACTTTGGGAATTACAAAACTGTGAGTAGACCACCAGCACTTCTGTCTCCCTTTGCATTGCATCATGTTCAAACACCCGAAAAAGAGATCAAAGGCTTCATAATTATAAATCACTCCATCTGCTCACTTCATTTATCTGCATGTAGTTGTGGTGCTTTTTGTGACATTCTCCTCCTCAAGCATTCGCACGCCCATCAAACTCTTCGACATGTCATCGCCCTCACCAACATTCATGACTAATTAATGGTATTTTTGTTTCACTTCCCTAAAGGACCCATGTAGCTGTTTCGAGGTAGCCATTTCGAATGACACAAGGAGCTCATTTTGCTGAAGTGACAGTCAGATAGAATCCTATCTCTTTGATCTTTTACTCCATTGAAAGGTAATGATGGGAAGATTTACCAAAAGATCCCTGTTGCCACTTTTGATTAACTTTCACTTCAAAGACATTTTCACATTCTTAAATTCAATTATATATCTTTTTTTTTTATTTCTCTGCACACAAAGCTTCTGTGGACTATTTAATTATCATCACTTTGTAATTACAGCATTACTGAAGTATTAATTGATATCCCAACAATTAATTCAGTCATATTATTCCTGCATAAATCTCATTATATTAGGAAAATGCATAGCAACTGATTTTGTTCAAAGTTCCTATTTCTAACTTTATCTTTGAAAGTGATTAAGAAAGATTTCCCCCTCCTACTTCCATAAAGGACTTTGCAAACATTGTAACTTCTATTCCATGATGAAAAATCTAGTTTTATTCTCAACATATTTCTGAGTGATGTGCACTGTCTCAGACAGATGATGTCAATAGACTGCAACTTAACAGGGATATTAAGAAGTAAACCCATTGAACTCAGTAGGAGCTGAGTAAAGAAGCTTAGAATTTCACCAATGGTCTCAGAAAGGTCACATTATGATAGGTAAATAAAGACTGAAGAGTAAAGTTCTATCTTAAAACCCTGTTTTGCAAAGCTGGGGTTACTGGATTACTATAGGAGGTCAAAAACACAGACAGGATTCAAATTAATCAAGCAACAGGTAGCAAAGGTGACCCCCAATTTTTTTTTAAAAAAAAACATCAACAGCTGAAGTTAATTTCCTTATGTACAATGTAAAAAAGTCAATTCTTCCCTCCAGCCCAGAAACAGATACTGAACTGGGACACAATTTCAGATTTCAGTAGAGGAGCAGAGGTGTTGGTGCAAAATTGTCAACTCCCGCTGGATTACTTTATAATCCATAATCCAGGTGTATGGTTTTGGGAGCAAAGTTTTTGAAAGATATGAAAATTTGAGGAGCTGTCTGGAAATACGAGGTTCTGAAGAATAAGCACTAGAGATAAGCAAACCCCAGCCGTCTTGATTTGAAAAGACCTGAGAGCATGTAACTTTATAATGTTCAAGCTGACATTTCCTCAAGCCTTTTAAAGAATCAGTTTAGGGGACAGGAAGGTTGCTGGGGGCGGCGGGGCGGGGACATGATTGAGGTTTATGCATGGTGTGAATCAAGCTGTTAAAGAAATACATTTTTCACCCTCATATGACTAGAACCCATGGCAAGCCAATAAAACTGGCTGACTAGAGATTCAGGAGAGACAAAATGAAATTAAGGGGAGATTTAAAAGCTACATTCCCCAGAGTTGACATCAATAATGCAGGAATAACGTAGAAGAACCCTCATCTTAGCTTGAGACTTGTCTATTTTCCCCTTTCGCTCTCTTCATTTGTTACTGGGAAGAAGGATAAAGGATGGAAACTTGGAGGAAGGATTGGACACAGCTTCCAATGCCTTGGGATTTATTAAATTATTCTCCATTCCTAATAAACTAAGGTTGCCATATTTCAAGAGGAAATCAGCCTTAAAATTGTTGATACTCAAACACACCTTTCCTGGACAAACACACACCAACACTTCCTGAACAAACTCACAAACACACATTCGAATCCTGGACATGTCACGTCTGAACACCTATGGGGAGCAGTGTCCCTATTTATTCTAGGATTCCCAGTAGATCTGTGACGATTGACCCAAGAATATCACCTGCTTTGGTCAGGAGGCGGAAACTGGAAGCACAGCATACTGCAGAGCGATCCTGCATCTCTTGTAAAACTTGAATCGACTGTCCCACAAGCAATCACCATTTAAACAGGCGCTCAAGGGCCTTGTTCATTAGCAAATATCACATAAACTGCCCCGTTCAATGAAAAGTATCTTTAAATCAATCTCATTTCATCTCAGACCGGCCTCTAATCTCAAGGCCACATTATCAGCAGCTTTATCAAGCGGGAAGCACACTGCTTGGCGCCATGAACCACGTCAACATGCACATTATATAGTTACATGCTCTCAGGTCATTGAGCTAAATGAGATGTATTATTGATTGTGCTTTACATTCTAAATAGGCTTTACTCTTTAGTGCTTTAAAATGGGAAGCTTAGGAAAATCCATCTCAGCCTCCTAAGCAACATGCAGAGGTTAAGCCCAGCTTCAATGATGAATCAAGCATGGAAAGAAGAGCGTAGTCAGCATAATCTGCTCCCCGACAAGAGATTTCATCTTGGAGGGAGATTTAGGAATAAGGGAGTCATGATAATTCCACAGATGATATAGGACAGTTGTGTCAGGCAGATAAATAGGGAGGGTGGGCCACTATTTCCTCTTCCTGATCTGAAGTTCATATTGTTTTCAGAGGCATCAACCTCTTCTAGTCTTCATTTTGGAACAATTAGGATTCTTTGCCATTGGGAACACTTAATTATTGTTTCTGAAGAAGATAGCTAAGTTAAAGGTTTGGGGGTTGGCCAATTTGAAATGTAACTGGAAAATATAATAGTGGCTACTGGTGGGTTCACATAGTCTACAATTCTATTTGCATTTGCCACCTGAAGTAATCACCATTCAACACAATAGATTCCCCCCCCCCAAGTAAATCTTCATAGGATTGGACTACTAGTTGGATTCAAGGATCAGGAAATTTGGGCCTACCACATGTTCCCACACTTCCCAGATTTGGATGTTTGGGGGTTTATGTCATGCTTCAGGTCTTTCACTATTGCTCTAAAATGGAATGTATTCATTGTCTATGTTTGGATGAAGCCAGAAGCCTTGTTTGTGTCTCGGAGCCATGTTAAATGAAGGTCCCATGGAAAGTGCAGGCTTGCTCTAGGCATACTTAAAATGTCACCTTTTGCTTTGTATCTCTCTTAATGTTATTTGCTGTGCAGCAAGTCAAGTATGGGCCTGTGAGGAGATAAAGTATTGCAAATGGAGCAGAATTACAGAGCATTGCCCTTATCTCACTAGCAACATCTCCCACTGTTCTGCCCTGAGGGAAAGCAGTGCAAGGCTCAGACTGTGCTCAAGGACCACAGAGCTGCAACAAAAAAACAACTGAGACTGAGCTTTCTATAGTAGCAACAGCTGCATCCCAATTGTTACCTCTGCCTGTGCTGAAAGATGTTATTTTAAAGGGATTCAGCATGCTCTAGTAGTCTCCTACTGCGGCGGAGAAGGAGACCCTATTGCCTCACTTGCCTTCTGTGATAAAGTCCTCGATGTTTCTGTGTGGCACAGCTACATCCTCATCCAGTGGAAGAGCTTCTGTGGCTGTCACAGTTATGTCCTTCTCTTTATGGTCCAGAGTTCTCATCCCCTCGAGAGGGGAATCAGACTCCAGGTGTCTGACACCTTCGTCATGAGGTGCCTGTCTTCAATGTAGCAATAGGATTGGTGGTATATAAGATACCACACACACAAAAGACTGATTAGGCCTGTCTTCTAAACAAGCCATTGCCAAGAACCAAGGAGGCAATGGCAGACACAGACTTATGTGCCTTTATTTTTCTCTCTCAGTCTAATGTGTATGTTTACTTCTCCGAAAGCAAATTTAATAGTTAAACTATTTTGTAGAATGAAGATAAAGACATTGTCTACAGTCAGATTTATTAACAAGCTGGTTTCTAACATTTCTCAGTACCTATAAAACAAACCAGACAACTGTAGGGAGAGCGTAGGAAACCTAAATGGAACTCACAACCACACAGCAATTGAATCATTCAATTTTAATATAGTGATTAAATTCAACTATGATATACAGCTCTTATTTATAAAGTGCACAGCATTCCCCAAGAAAGACCATGTAGGTCTGAACTACATTGGTGTAAGATATTTTCTGAAAATCACATAACTCAATGCAGTGTCATACACAAGACCTGAGTTCATAACTAAGGACTCACCTATACAGCTGCATGCAAATAAAATGTTTTAAGTGTGTTGTAAAGTGCATTATACAAATGTGACACTATATGGCGATGGTGAGCTATGACAAATTCAATATATTTTTCAAAACACTTTTTAAAAAAGCATTTTCATAATATTTTTTTATATGTGTCTAGATTCTACCTAAGTGCTTTCTGTTAAGGAACAAAATGCAAAACGGGGTTCAGGCAGATTCACCCACACATTAAAATAACACAAAGAAGTCATTAGGCTTAGTTCAGCAAACACGAGAACAAGACCTAAACATAAACTAATATATGCACATAGAGGTTCTGTATGAAACAGGAGATCATGAGTGGTCCAGAATTCCTCCTTCACTTGGAGGAGCTCTATGTACATATGTCACCCTACAAAAATACATTACAATAATTTGAAGAATGTGACTGGAGGGCACTGGACAAAGCTTGGGGAAGGTTACAGACACATAAATTCATCAAGCGGATGCTCAGCATTTAGGGAATCTCATCCACAAGGCAGGATCCAACTTTATTTTGAGAAATTTACTTTGCTTACTGAAGCAAAGCCACAGGTTGTAAGAGGAGAGAATAACTATGGGAGATGCTTTTAGCCTGAGATGAAGTATTAAGCGACCGAACAATGCAGAATGAATTTGCTAAATTGGTTGACATGCTGCCTAAAATGGATATTGTTTCTATTTGGATTGCTTGCAGCAGTTTAGCATGAGCTTAAATAATTTATTTCCTGTTTATGACTTTAAAAGAGGTTTTTCTAAATATTAGCATGTGAAACAAAAAAGCTAATTTTTCATGAGCGATTTCTAACAGCAGTTAAGCCCTCCAGTGCATTCCAGGAAAAATAATGCTTTATTTTGATTCAGTTCTCTTCTTATTCCTGAACATGTTGGGTGGGGAAGCCACTTTTAATGACTGAAAGCCAAATGTACTTCCTTTCATTGCTCTGTTGCAAAAGAGGTTGATGGGTATTTGTTGGAGGAGATTGACTGGATAAATTTTTGGCAAGAGAATTTACTCCATCTTCCAACTGGCTCTTGGGACATCTTTCTATCCAGTGAGGTTGCAAGGGGACAAACCCAGATCTGAAAATTATCCACTGGGTTATCAGCACTTGTTTGAACCAAGCCATCACAAGCAGCCATTTATTTTTGACTGTTCTGATTCCAGTTGAACTGCAGCAGAAGAAAGAATGTTTTTATTTCTATATTTAAAGCCGCCTTTTAGAGAAAATTCGTTAAGCCAGTCTTGCTTAACTCAATGCCTTCTTGGTGATTTGGGTGGAATCTACACACATATAAAAACGCTGTGAAAACACTTAAAAAAAAAGTTTTGAAAAATACATTGAATTTTGCATAGCTCACTGTCACCATCTAAACAAAATTTAAAAAATCCTTCCAGTAGCACTTTAGAGACCAACTAAGTTTGTCATTGGTATGAGCTTCCGTGTGCATGCACACTTCTTCAGATACACTGAAACAGATGTCACCAGACCCACCATCCAGTCTCACATTTGTATATTGCGATTTGCAACACATTTAAATTGTTTTATTTGCAGCTGTGTAGACGAGGCCTTGGACCACGATTCCCATCACAACTGTCCTCGCTGGGGCTGATAGGAATTATAGTCCAAAACATCTGGCGTCTACCAGTTCAGGCAAGGGTACATTACACAGAAGCTTACATAAAACATCAATATACAGAATGTGAGCATATAAAACACAATATCACAGTTACCAAAAGCAACCATTTAAAACTATTATTATAATAATATTATGATACATTTTAGGATAATGCTACAATATTTTATACTAAATAGGGATTGTATTAACAAAAATGCTGAACAACTGATCTTCTCTGTCGTCTTTGTCTTTCTTAAACCCCAGTGTTGCTAATTAGCCGATAAAATTACTCGGTGGATTTTATACTGAGTCGGCAGGAATATAGGCCACTTGTGATGTGTGTGTTGGGAGCATTTATTTTATTTTATTTTTAAAAAAGAGCAGACTATGAATTCCTAGCTGGTAAAATTGAACATCAGTCATTACCATAGCACTGCCTCCAAGGCGCTGCTTCCTTTCCATCCATATGTCAGGTCTCCGTTCTCTTCTCTGGGGTTATGTTCCTGTGATTTGTTCATTTATTTTCCCTACAAACCAATAATAAGCCCAATAACAGCAAGGGAGAGATGACAGTGGTTCTATCTGTCTTTAAATCTTTGCCTCCATAATTACTCTGACTTGTAGAGATACTGTCCTTAAGTTTAAATTCAGAATCAGCAGAAAAACAGCCGTTTCCCATTTGCAGTCGGCCACAATGAATGATTGGAATAGGTATAAAAATCACTTTCTGCTTTATGATGTGTGGATTAATGAAAGTATTAAACCATTCTAAATGATAGATAAGGAAATTATTTCCACTGTAGCTTGAAAGAAATAAAACCACTCTGTCTTAAATTAAAGAGCCTTAAAAGTTTGCCAGCTCATCAAAAGTACATGGCCACCAAAATGGGGGCAAGTTTATCACCATTTATGGATCACCTTAATTTTTTAACATTCATCATTTTTCTGCTTCATTACTGTTAGTGTTTCCCATCAACTTCAAGAAACACACTAATTTCTGCACAGAAGAAGAGTAAATATGAGTCGGGCTAATATGGTTTTATGAGGAGAAAGAAGATTTACCCATTTTATTAGCATTTTGCGCTATTAATTTTATTTCATTGACATTGTTGTCTTCATTGAGAAAGTCTCTCTGACTGGAAGAGCATTAATTTATGACATTTAGAGATTCAGACAGAAGCTGAGTTCAGTTAGAGATGCCTCTATGAGAGGTGTTTGTGAACGCATGGGCTTGAGTATAGCATTTTGCATGAACGTATGCATGTCCACCTGAATGTGAATATTTTGTACTTGCTTTGATATATACAGACCAAATAAAGCAATACAAAAATGCAATGCTGTTAGATAACTGAAGGCAATGGGTAACTGATGCCATATATAGTGTTGTCCTTTCTAATGCAGGGTTATTCTGGTGTCCTAAAACCTGCTGAGTCAATATGCATAATAAGATTCATGGCCATAGATGTCCAGAAGTGGGACTGAAATAAGAAGAGAGAGGGAAATTGATTTTTTAAAAAATGTTGAATATTCTTAGATTTTTGTTTTGGAAATTTAACTTTGAAGGATACTTCCATGCCGAGACTTTGTGCAGGCCACCCAGACTGACCGCATAGAATAAGGATACCACACACTTGACTTTGGATTGACTAAGGACACAACTTTATTGAATACATATGAAAGAGGTTTGGCATAATAACCATTAACTTCCGGCCTGCCTGCCAGAAGTGATGCCAGGGACCAATCCAATGGCAGGGACTTACATCAAATAGGGGCACCCTCACAGTGATTGCTGCCTTGGAGAGTGCTATAGGCCCCAGCCCCCATCTGGGAAAGTTCCCTTCCAATGCTCCAAAATGGTGCTTGCTTAAAGCTGAGCTACAAAATGGCACCGCCCTTAGTACTCAAGCTCTGCTTCCTGCAATGTCATGGGAACAACCTCTAAACCCTTGAGTGTGTCCGCTAGCTGGAACAAGGGGTGGGCTGCTAACAAGGCTGAGGACAAGGCTGAGGGACACTACCATTGGCACCAATGATTTCAGCTCTGAAGAGAGGGTGAACCACAGCTGGGGCTTCAGAGCAGGTTCACTCCATGTCCCACAGCAATAGCAGGAGACCCTGACCTGACGTGCTGATGCTGATCCTGAAGATCCAAAACCCGATGAGCAGCAAGAATGATCCGGTGATCTGACACCCAGGTGCTGGGTCCAGGTGCAGGGTGCTTAAATTCCCTGGAAGCGAACCTGAAGCAAGCCTACCTGCTCCATCAGGTCTGCCCCCAAGGCCAGACCTGCATTTAAGCTTGCCTGCCATCGGCCAATCACACAAACAGGCTTGGACCCAGCTCCTGATAGGTGTGGGGGGCATTCTGCCCCCTTTACCTGTTCAGGCAGGATCCCAGCATCCTAAGCCTCTTCTTCAGGGCTCTAAGCCTCTTCTTCAGGGCTCTGGGAAGCCAGTGCTGGCCTGCAACACTGCCACACTGGGGAGGGCAAGCAGACTTGTGAGAAAAGCTTATATTCCAGCTGTTGATGTTATTGTAGTTTGTAATTTCCTGGCTTGGAACATGAACATAAAGGTTGCCATCATTATGGCCCTTGAGCTAGAGCACTTTAGCTGACCAAGCTCCTTCTGTTCTGATGACTATGGCAGAAAGTGATGCCTTTCTCTTGTTCCCACTCTCTGACTAATGTCAGGTTCTGAGAAAAATTGTCCTACAACATGCCATATCAGTGATACAATCAACACGGATGGATTCATGACCCTCACTTGTTACCAAGTCTGCATGTACCCCTGATTACATATGTAAACATGTGTCAGCATAAATATGTGATATTTGAAATGTTGGGTCTAGATGGAGATTTGTATTGTTCTTTAATTACTGGGGACATTTTGCAAAAAGGTCACTGAAGTTTGGTTCAAAATAAATTTAATTTTACTCAGTGTCAAATTGTCACCAGAGAATAAAATAGCTGTATGGCCCAAAGGGTTACAAATAATTAAATAATTAAATGGATAGTTGGGACAATACACCTGCGTAGATTTCCTCAATCCCACAGTGTCTGGACCAACAGCATCCCCTTTCCTGTTACTAGGATAGATAGGATAGATGTAGAGGTGGTGAATATTCCTCTTGCAATATGGTGAAGGGCAGTAGGATCCAGCAGGTGGCAATGGAAATCTAGATACAATAGGGGAAACTGAAATGTAACCGATACAGTTTTGGACCATGTGAAGGTAGAAAGTACAGTGAACTATGGGAAATGGAAGATACAGAAACTGAAAGGTTGAAATGCTAATATACCTGTTCCAAGGGGAGTAAAACAGCAGGTTTCTCAAGTTCCACAATGGCCTAAGAATCTGGGGTCACTGCTGTATAATGATTTTCTTGAAGCAACTAGGCATGATTCTCTGGATAAAAGCCAAAGTCTACCTTTCAATATTTGCAGACCCTAATTGACCCAGGGAGCCCTGTATAGTGTGGAACTGGATTCTCTAACTATGATCCTCCAAATAGTTCAAGGACAGGGGAATTGTGTTAAGGGAGAGCACAGGGCTATATGGCTCCTTTAAGTCAAACATGAATGGAGGCAAGGGGGTGGGGTAGAGGAGGGGAGTTAGTTATACTTGAAGGAATCTGTTGTAGGAAATATCTCATGAAGAGTGAATATTATGTGGTCCTTTGGTGACAAATGCTTGAGGGGAAGGGGTCACCTGAGATGGAAGCTCATCAAGGTTCAGCCACAGAAGGCTAGAGGAGGAAGGGAATTGCAGAAGAAAGGTTGTTAACCACTGGAGGTCAGTTTGAGCACCAAGTACAATATTGCAGATCATGCAGACACAGCACTGGCACATAACATTCTCCATTTGAATTATGACCAGAGGAAGAACTTCGGGGCAAGGCAGCTCTTTTTGGAGTAAATCTGATAACATTATTTTCAAACTTCAGGGGCATCACTAGTTGAGGCCCCTAGAGTTTTATCCTTCAGTACTTATGATGTTGAAGGTTTGTGCATGTATAATGACTGAATGTTGCCATGAGGAAGTACATTTGTATAGTTGGCCATATGTTTGTATTATTATGTATACAAGACTCCCCTTGGGATATGCAAAATATTCACGAAAGCCTAGCTTTCTTTAATACTAAGGTCCCATTTATTTGAATACAACTTCTGAAAGCAGATTTTTGAAATAACGTATCTTTACTTTCTTTCAGAAAAATGAGCAGTGACTCTCTAGAGCCAATTGAATAACTTCTGCAGTGTATTGAAACACACTGTTGCAGCCCAAGTAGCTCTCTATTTCACATAGAAGTAGCAAAAAAGGGCTAATTCTGTGACTTGAGAAACAGCTAAAATTGCCTTCAAAATGCATTGCAAATAGTGGGAAATAATTTGTATCTTTTCGCAAATTGTACTCATACAAGAACAATCCTATGTTGTTCATTGTTGAAATGTGTAATCAAATAAGGACTGGTTCACTAAACACCATATCCATGCACTAGCCAAATTTATGGACCATTTTATAATTCCATGTGATTAGGTTCTAGGAAGTTCTGTCATATTTTTGCTTAACACCTTTACTGTGTGTGGATGAAGAATATTATCCATAAATGTTGTCCTACCAATTTCTTATGACAGTAATCTGCCAAAGAACTACCCAAACACCTCTCATTTAGCCAGCATGAGGCCTGCAGTGTGTGTTTAATGTCTACAGAGTATACGATTGAAAGGGCACCTGGGATTTTTGCTGCTTAGGAAATGAGCTTTTGGTGGTGGTGGTGGTGAAAACATTTATTAAAAATGGGGGAAATCATGTCCATATTTGAAGAGGCTTTCATATTTTTTTTGAAGAAAGAAAAATGTAAATAGTCGTGACATTTTCTGTAGAAGTACTCATTTCTTCCAAAGAAAACCTCTTTTGTATCAATAAAAGCTTTTTGATGGGCCATTATTGACCCTTACAAGTGCTGCTCAAGGCTTAATGTTAAGGTAATTTATCTTTTCAAGTTGGTTTCCTCTGCCAAAAACACATTCCAGACTTTGCCTGACTGACATTTTGGTGATGTGATGAATGCACGAAGTGGAGAAAAGTGGCATATAGTGCAGGTAAATAGGAATTGCTAAATAGGCTTTGTATGAAGAGAGTTCCATTAGTCTACAAATCCCAGAAGATTTCACATTATAAAAAACTTGCTTGGATCTGAAGTCCCCATAGTTTATTCCTAAAAGAAAGGCTGCTGTGACTGGTTATGCACACACACACACACACACACACACACACATGTCAGATATGTCCATCCCGTGTGGAAGTGGGTAGGACACTGGGAGCCCAGTATTCAGCAGTTGTCCTCCTGTAGAGGGCATCAGCTATATATATTTTCATTTGATGAGTGGTAGGTTATAAGTATGCCTAACACCCACACCCACACCCACACCCACCCCTCTTCATTTTGTTACCAACAAAGGCAATCTGGACTGGAGGCAAGTGAAAATAAGTTTACAGTTTATTTACTGTCATGAGGCCATGGCACTTGTGTAGAGAGAGAAACACGAGTGTCAAAAATGCAGGAAACATGATCCTTAGTTTGCTAGGGTTAATTTGTGCAATTAAGTAATTGGCAGTTTATGACCCTTGACCATAACACAGACTGACCTCTGCAGGAAAATATGCTTGCCATCAGCAAAAGTCTACTTGTATATGCTAATCCAGCACAGTTGTTCATCTTTCTTGTTGCAATACATGACACTGTTAGATGGGTCCAACACAGGGTAAGCTTTGGGGTTAATTTTGTGCTGTGTATATTCACAAATTATACAGCAAAACAAGATGCCAAGAAAGGCAATAAATTGATCTTGGTTGCCACAGAAGGAAAAGTGGAACTGGTCTACAAGGGAGGAAGGAAGGTTTCAACTGCCTTTGCAAAGGACAGAGGAACATATTTTTAGAGACTCTTTAAAGATAGGGTTGCTGCATCTGAGTCCTTGTAGGAATCCAACTCATTTCAGCCCTAGCCAGCATGGCCAGTGGCCATGGATGAAGGACCACAGTTTCCCATCCCTCCTATAAGATCTCTCATTACTAAGATCCAATGGGATATGGCCTGTCCTAGGCAGGGGACAGGCAGGGTGGGAAGGAAGGAAGACAGGGCAGGGATTGCGAAATGAGATATGTGACACACCATAAACAGCTTTAGAAGTTTGGCATAGTACAGGCAGAACACAAGTGAAGCAGATCCTAGCACAAAACCTCTACGTGAGCTGGAGATTTGAAAGTCCTTGCCACATATGCACAGTCTGTTGGCTCCCTGCAGAGGAGACAGGGATGAAGACAAAAGGGAGATTCAGAATGGTGTAACATCAGGAACACTGATCAGGCTGAGGGGCGAATGGAACAGAAGACAGAGAACTTTCCTTGCTTGACTAGCTCAGGCAGAAGGAGGTGGGGGAAATTGCAGGTGGTGACTTATTCCCTCCCTTACCTGAGGATGACCACCTTGTGAAAGAATTTGTAGGTTCTTTTGCCCATCCATCTGTCTTGCCATGATTGTAAACACCTGACTTTATTCCTCATCCAGCCATCTTGTACATTCCCCTAATTAAACTAGGGAAAATGCATGTGATGAAAAGGGCTGCCGGAATTGAAAACAGAACTTTCTTGCATTCCCGGGTTCCTTGGCATCTTGACAGGTCACTTAGCCACCGTAGGGGATGAAGGTAATTGCAGCCAGGAAGTGATTGTTAGAATCTTCCTTTTGATATCCAGACTCTCGTTCTGCTTCGCTGCCCTTTTATCCTCTCTTCCATGCGTACCTTATTATTCTCCCAGCAATGCCTGTGTTTTGAAAGTCAGCTTTGTACAATTAGCGCTTTTAAAAGGCAGTCTTTCAAAATCTCTATTATGGAGGAGGGTCACTTGATGGAATACACAGTAGGACATACAAGGTGAAGCTAGTGTTTCAAAATATATTGGCTATGAATCTTCTTATCATCTATATGTAGCAGCTGTATAAAGGGCTATGAGGTTGCCCCCAACGTCAGAAGTAAGAAGGACTTTCTGATTCTGTAACTTGTGAGCCAAGTGTGGGTTACTTGAAATACATCACCCAGGGGCTTGTTTTTGCAACTTTGACTCTTGGAGGTTTGTCAAAACTTGGCCATTTTCTAGAGAGAGAAAATACAGAATGGTTCAGTAGAAGTGGCATTTAATGGGCAGAGTTTACTATGCATTTGGTTAATTTATATTTGTATCAATGAGTTTAATTCATATTTCATATGTTATTATCTCAATGTAAAATGTGGTTTCCTGTACCATCAGCTGCAGCAGCATAAAGAAGAAAAGAGCTAAGCAGGTGAAACATTCCAAGTGATTTCTTAAAAGAAAAAGCAAAAGCAATGAACCATCATTTTACCTCCTCATTAAACAATTATTGCGGTTTGTATCAATTTCCCCACTTTTATTAAAGCTTTTGAAAATAAGCTAAACATTGAGTAGTTTTGCTTTCTGTATTGTGTTAGCCTGGATAATTTTCCCCCCATTTTAACTATAAAGTATAGCAATTTTCTAGTAATTTTAATGATAGCACAGTAGTATTCCATTCTCAGTGGATCTCACATCTGGATTCTTTCTGTGGTTTTAAAATAAGTATTGGTAAGCCAAAGTGCAGAAAATTGATTCTCTCCCCCCCCCCCCACTTCTCTTATTATGAGAATCCATCTCACAGCTGGTATTTTCCTTCTGTTTTCTCCACAATGAATACAATAAATTGCACTGATGTCTTTATATTTCTATCTGTATGCATGAGGTTGTTACACTTCATAATGAAAAATATCACAGATGAACTAATTTTATGTTCCTGGAGACTACTATGGATGTTGGGATAATGAGTGAACATTAGCTGCATATGGAGAGCGTGACTGTGACTGCAATGGACAGCAGTCATTTTCTCACTTCTTTGAAGGGAAGTTTACCGGAACATCGATTAGTGGCAAAAATAGTTAGCAATAGGAAATGGAACCAGAAGGACACTGTAACTTGGATGCAATTAACTTGTTAGAAACCAGAAACCTTTATGAAGAGAACAATTCCTATTGTGTCCTTTTTATATTTCCATTGCCCTCATCAAAAAACTGCTATTAAGAGGTACTGTACAGTGGTACCTCGGGTTAAGAACTTAATTCATTCTGGAGGTCCGTTCTTTACCTGAAACTGTTCTTAACCTGAAGCACCACTTTAGCTAATGAGGCCTCCCACTGCCATTGGGCTGCCGCTGCGTGATTTCTGTTCTCATCCTGAAGCAAAGTTCTTAACCTGAGGTACTATTTCTGGGTTAGTTCTGTAACCTGAAGCGTCTGTAATCCAAGGTACCACTGTATATAGATTATTAAAATTAATAAATAAGATTAAATAAATGAATGGATTGAAATTTAAAATAAACAGTTTAAGAAGAAAAGGTTTAGGATTTCTTATTCCATGCTATTTTCATCAGTGCAGGCATATCTTTGTATATGAAAACAAAAGTTTTAAGCTGTGGTGTTTTTTTTTAAGTATCACTCCTCTTTCACCTCTCTGTAAACTGCCACAAACAGAAATCAGACAGGAGTGAAGTTAGCGTTATTAAACCATTTATTTGATTTCCTCCACATTCTCCACCCCAAGGCTAGTTTCTTTCTTTCTTTTGCTTTTCTATTGTTACTGTGCGATCATCATAGCATGTCTCTGGTCAATCTACTGCCAGACAGAATTTTTGTGCAGATGGTCAATCGTTTGCTTGAACAGGCAACCAACCATGTAAACAAGGACTCTGATTCACATTATTACCAGTCCGTTTCTGTAATAAAGCAAATCCCTCGGAGAAATAGCTTGCTGGTATCTCAAATTGATGATATATAAAATAAACTTCATTGCTTGAAGTTTCAGCTTTATGTTTCCTTTCACAGTGTGCCATAATGAAAAAGGGGCTGTTTTAGGCTTCCATTCAGACATACCTAAACCCCACTGAACTCATTGTGACTACTTCTGCATAGACGTGATAGGATTTCACTGTAAGGCATCAGATCAGAAGTCACTTTCAGCTACTTCCTATTTTTAAAAGTTCTATGTGTGTTTCTGGCATTGCAAAAGATATGTGTTAGAAAGTTCAAGGGATGAAAAACATGTTCTATAAAAAAGGATAACATTAACGCTAAAATCAAAAGGAAGTAGTAAAAGATCTGACAAATCTCACTCAATCAGAGAAGAAGTCTGTTCCTATACATCTACCGTATTTTTCGCTCCATAAGACGCACCAGACCACAAGACACACCTAGTTTTTGGAGGAGGAAAACAAGAAAAAAAATATTCTGAATCCCAGAAGCCAGAACAGCAAGAGGGATTGCTACGCAGCGAAAGCAGCGATCCCTCTTGCTGTTCTGGCTTCTGGGATAGCTACGCAGCCTGCACTCGCTCCATAAGACGCACACACATTTCCCCTTACTTTTTAGGAGGGGAAAAGTGAGTCTTATAGAGCAAAAAATACGGTATTTGTTGGTAGCATTTTCCCTGCATTTGTATACGTCTCTTCCTTTTTCATTAAGGCATGCTTCATGGGAGCATTGAAATGATTGTACTTGTTTTCTTCCAGCAGTCCTGGTTTCCGATCTGTGTCCCTCTGCTCTTGCGCTTTAGCTTGAGGCATGCTAATTGTTTCCTTTGGTCATTAGTGCTGTTTTTTGACCGTAGGTGAGCATATTTATGCCAATCATTTTATGCCAGCTCAAAGCAGTGTCATTCACCTGTTTCTATTACATATACACCTGCTCTCTGGGGCTCTCATTAAAGGTGGAATGCATAAGTCTGTTCTGTGATTTCTAGCTCAATAGTGGTTTGGTACACTTAAGCACACCAATTTCAATGTATCACAAGTTACCTGATGAAGCGACACGGGCTAGACCAAATGTGAACAAAGTAATAAAAAGACGAAGAGAAGAGGGAAAGGTTAGACCAAAGGGTGAGAATGATATAAAATCAAGACTAAATTATACTGCTGAAATGAAGAAAGCTGTGGGTGACCAGGAACAGAATTTGGGTGGAAGGTCTGCGAGCCCCATTCAGTTTTGATAATCAAAACTCATTCCTAGGCTCAGAATTCTTTAATTCCAACTGCTAGTCTTGCACTAAGCTTCTAATCGGTCGATCTAGTAAAAAATAAAGTAGATCTCACAAGCTTGCCCCCAATTCAGATCAGAGAAATCACACTTTCCTCGCACCCTATGTGCCCTCTTCCAATTAAGGAGGCAGGACAAAGCCAGTCTGCAATATGCAGGTGAAAAAACTGCCGCAGCTAGGAGGAGTCATATTCGTTATACATCTTTTGTCCTTCTCTCACCACTAAATTGCTTTTGAACTTGGCAGACTTGCCAGGGAGCTCTGTTGATCTCCACTCTGAATGAAAACTGCCCAGTCTCTCTGGCTCCAGTTTATAGAATGCAAGGCATAATAAATCACCTTCTTGCAAAAAAATAAAAATAGGGGTCTTAACCTTTTCTAAAGCAACCTCACAAGGAAAAACAACAACATGTGTGTATCTAAAAAGTCTTTTATAATATGGCACCTGAGCCAGGACAAAATTTGGTGCCCCCTCCAATATTTCTTCTTTTCACAATAATTCCTTTTGCCACTGTTGCTTTTTTAATGGATCTTTTCAGTAAGTATTCATATAAATATAAGTTATCATCATTATTTTGTGCACCCTTGGCTCAGTGCTTTTTGCAGGAGAACCACCCACAGCTCCCTAAATCCAGTGCTGCCGATAGGTTCACTGTGAAACATAGATTCTGGTTTTGGAGAAATGTTGAATAACCTCACCTGCCTTACCTGGGAGCTTTGCTTTTCATGCTTTGCCTATGCCAAGGAAACAGCCCACATTTGTTGGGAGGAGAAAAAGGCAGTTCTGTAAACTGTAATGATTCTTCCATGAAAGGGTTATGTTGTGCAAAGTTCTTTTAAATTTGTCTATAAATTCCCTATTATTCCTGTCATTGGGTGTTTGATTGGTCTTGGGTGTTTTTATGATAGCCACAAACTAGAGCAAGGACTTGATGCTGGCTGTGATGGAAAGGAAATATGGAAAGGAATTCTCAATGGGTCTGAGAATGCCTTGAGCACAGCAGAGGTACAGTAGATGGGGAACACAGAGGAATGCAGCTCTGGTACCTTTTTCAGAGGAGAAGCAATGATGTCATCTTCCAAAGTGATTGACAGACTCTTGCTAGTCAATGAGATGATAATGAGGCTTTTGTTTGTTGGCGTTTAACTTAAAAGGAAGTCAGAGAAATTCTTGATACAGTATTTCTTTCCTTTTCTTTGATGCGGATTCCACTTCATGCTGGGTGCTAAATTGCAAAATTGTGTTTGCGTTTCTAATTAAATACAATGAAGGTTCCATTTCAGCTGGTTGAAGATCTTATGTTAAAGCTCCTATGTTGTGCACCTATTCAGTTAGAACTAGGCAGCATTACTGAGTTTAATACAGCTTATTCCCAGCAGGCTGTTCATCGGATTGTGGTCATGCCTGGTCCTAATAAATGGGGTATTATTCTATGGACTGGTCCATGTATATATAAAAATGGATCAACACAGTTGCCTTATGGACTTGCCTTGAGCACATGGCTATGGAATCTTCTTGGGGTCACTGCTATAGGGTCACTGCTATGGGAGAGCCAGTGTGGTGAAGTGGTTAAGAGCAGTAGACTCGTAATCTGGGGAACCGGGTTTGCGTCCCCGCTCCTCCACATGCAGCTGCTGGGTGACCTTGGGCTAGTCACACGTCTCTGAAGTCTCTCAGCCTCACTCACCTCACAGAGTGTTTGTTGTGGGGGAAGAAGGGAAAGGAGAATGTTAGCCACTTTGAGACTCCTTCGGGTAGTGATAAAGTGGGATATCAAATCCAAACTCTTCTTCTTCACTGTTGAAAAGAATCAGTAAATGTTGGAAACCAGAGAATCATCAGGCGTGCTCTGGATTTCTCCCAGGCTGCTCCAGTAACATTTTGTTAGAAAAACATGCACACAGTGAACATGTTTCAGGGTCAAAGTTGATTTACTTTTAAGCACATCCCCCCCCCCATTTCCTCCAAAAAAAGATATATTGCTGTGTCTAGATTCCTCTCCTCAGTATTAACACACACACAATCTATATGCATTTTTAAATGTTATGGGGGGGTGTGGAATCCGATCATTATTTGCTCTGAAAGCAATTCCTTTAACTAAAGATGCACAAACAGGAGAATGCATGAATGGAGAAAGGGCACATATTAATCTGATTCTCTGGGTTGTATTGTGTGTGTTTCACTTTCTATACAGCTCAGGCCAACATTCTTCTATGTTGTATTGTAGCAGGCCAGGTCAAATGACTTGATGACATTTAAACACACCATGATGTGAATTATATTAATTGAAAGAGATGCTGCCAAACTAGTAGGATCCTTCGGGATCAAAAAAGTGCAGTATGGGATTAACCTTTCAAAAAGAAGCCTGAAGTCATCCATTCTCAGTTTTACAACCAGCACAAAGAAATGCAACCATTTCTGCTGTGGATTTGCTGCTAGCGTCCAGCTCCTAGAGGGGGTTGCGCCTCAAAACAGATGTTGAAAAATATATATAACATTAAAGGAACTGATGTTGATAAGCCATGATGATGAACCAATCAACATGTCATGTGGAATTTTAATGTACAGCTGGCTTTATTTGGTGCTGCAGTTCCTACTTAGAATCTGTGTGAGCTACTCCTATTTTTCATAACAGTTCACTAAGCTACCAATTTATTTATTTATTTAAAATATTTATATACCTCTGTTCCTTAAAAAAACCTAGAATGCTTTACAACTATTTTATATGTATAACATAAAATTAAAACCCTATTAAAAATGTTGAAATCAGAAATAAGCTGTTATATGGGAAAATGTATTATTAATTGCCTACATAAGCCTAATTGAATAGAAAAGTTTTCAAGAAGCTTTTAAAAGTTGAAACAGAAAGTGCCTGCTGAATCTCTGCTGGCAGAGTATTTCTCAACAGTTTGTCGAAGACACTAAATATGTGAGCTTCTCTGTAAAGCAATAAAGGTAGTTATAGAAACTGCACTTTTGTCCTAACAATTTGTCCTAACAATTTATGGGACCACACTTGTTATTTTGATTTGAACTTCATCTCATCTCCAGGGCTTATAGACAGGGAACAATAGTTCTGAATAAAATTGTTAGCTCCCTGTCTTTTAAAGGGCTCACCATAAGAGCCAGACCAATACACGGCCTGGAGAAAAGGAGAACACAAATTGTTATGTGTTATGCCAAGGTTAGACTGAAAGGCACTGAAAATTAAGATTGTGAAGATTTCGGGATGCAGCTTTCTATCTTAAAGTGCAATCCTTTTGCCATAATCTGAAAGGCATCATGATGAATGCTCAGGTGAAACCCTCATGCTTAACTTTCATTGGGAGGCAAAGACTTGCTGACCACAAGTGCAGTAGAGGACAATGTCCTGTTGCCAGTTTCAATGTAAGATTTAACTTTTATACATTTAAGAAGGGGAGGAGACATCATTTTATCCTTCGCCTCAGGCAGAAAAATGTCTTGAACCAACCTTGTGCATAGGGCTAACATGTTTATTGATATAAGCTTGGCAACATGCATGTGCCACAGATTTGTTAAAAGCATAGTGGATTTCCTCATGCCAGGAGTCCATAAAACTGGCTTTTTTACTTTTTATTTTTAAAACAAATTTCAGCTGCATGTCTTAAAAATGATCTTGACTAAATATTGATATTGGTTCATAATTGATAATTGCAGCTACTTTCTGTGCAGTAGGATAACGCACAATAAAAGTGAAACTATTACTGAATGTCAATATAGATTTGATGCAGTAAGTTCCAATTATTCTGCCATTAAGTCAGACAATCCTGAAAACCTAATTCATATGCTACCTGCTCAGGGGGCTGAAAATTCTTCAACATTAGATCTGTGAAGGGGAAAAAAAATCTTCTCTTCAAGATCTCTGAGGGAATGAAGCTTTAAGATTGTTTTCATTCCTCCTCTTAATTTTCCCTTGCCACGTTATCTACTTACAATTTTTTTAAAAAAACCAGTTTGAAACTGAATCACAGAACACATCCCAGGCCTCACTGAAAGCCTACCAAAATCAAAGGGA
This sequence comes from Podarcis pityusensis, assembly GCF_964106645.2. Lineage (NCBI taxonomy): Eukaryota > Metazoa > Chordata > Lepidosauria > Squamata > Lacertidae > Podarcis > Podarcis pityusensis. Next base: position 47,340,459 of record NC_138032.1, on the reverse strand, counting down.
GATTTTGTTAGTAACTTCAGTGAAGTTTTAGGCATTCTGTATTGTCTCTCTCTCTTTCTTCCTTTCTTTCCAAGACTGTTTGCTGTCAGGTACAATCAAGCATCACTAGCTGTCAATACAGATGTGATAATGATCTGAGCTGGCAGAAGACCAAATTTTAGCTAGAACTTGCACACAAAAGGGAAAGAGAGAATGAACTAGAGTGAGTAATGAACAAAGAGGTTATCAGAGGATACCAAGTAATATATATAATTCATGGGCAAAGTTATGGAAATATCCGTTCCTAACATTGATCTTCCAGCTCTGTTTTGTCAGGAAAATGGAGCATTTGATGGCTTTTCATACTTCTCCAGTTGTATGCAAGTATGTTTTTGTAAACCTTCCTAGTCTCTTTGTGCCTTTAGGATTCTAGTCTTACATCTCATTTGTAAATATCACTGAGATAATTCATCTATTTCCAATTTCACCCTGTCATTTCATGCCTTCTGTTAATATCTGTAATCTTTTATTCCCTAAGCTTCTTGGAAGACTGCCGCCCTCCCTCATCATCTAATGCTGACGTTTCATCATCATCGTTATTGAGGGCAGCTGCTTATGTCTAAAGCAGTGCTGTCCTGAACATTTTTTCTTATCTCATCCCCTCATCCCCGCCCAGCCATTCTTCATCAATTAATGAGAAAATAAATTGTATTACCAAATATGTCCTCCTTAGAGAAGGTAGACCGGCTCCCTCCTTGCTGTCCTTCTGACATGAGGTGAAGACTTTCTTGTTGCAAAAGGCCTTTGGGAATTGACTGCTTTTATTGAAAGGGCTGGTGCTGTGCTGTTTTTCTTGTAATTATTGGCATGTTTTAAGCAGATTTTATATATGCATATAATTTTAATTCTACCATTGTTCAATTACATTTTTATGATTGATTTTTTGTGTTTTTAGTAGTTCTTGTTTTTATCTGTAAGCCTCCTTGAGTCCCATTAAGGAAAAAGAGGGGTATAAATAATTTTATTATTATTAATGTTTCTATGAAATTTTCATAGAATGGGATTTGCGGCTATGGGAGTCTTCTTGTGATTCTTACTTTTGAGGTTTTGTGATTCTTACAAGCCATAATACAAACTACATATCCTGTGGTTCACATTCTGCAACCTTCCCAGATGCCTAGACAAGTGAAAACCCCATGACACCCTCAGCTGGGCTTTTAAGTGTGAGAAGCTGGGGCAGCTGTCTGCCACACTCCTGGCTGGTGTTCCTTATTACTGTTGTTGTTGTATAAAAAGTGACATCTATTTTTCCTTTAATGAAAGGAATGACATTTCTTAAAACAAAATTAGCAAGCATGCTGATCCAGGTCGATGGGTAACCAGCCTTCCTGGATTCTCATGCTTCAATGAAAGCCCTGGATACAACCAAACATGAGCATGGATTTATTGAAGTGAATCTTTTTCAGTGTTTGTTTGTTTGTTTTGCAGCCCTTCACCTGAAGATTACAGGGCAGTTCACAACAAATAAATGCAAATTTCAGTAAAGCTTTCACTGCATTCTATAACCTGTTGATGCATCTTGTCCATCATTTTGAAATTGTGACTAGGGACACAGCTACACTAGTAAAGAAAAGCATTTTATATGCGTTATAATGCTGTGACATGATATGGCGCTGTGGAGTTCCATCTTTCATCAACATGATTTCCCACTTTGGGGTTTACAACACATTTTCTTGAAATGCTTTTTGGATGTGTCTAGATCCAGCCCAGGTAATAAAGATCTGTGTTAGCTGTGGTAAAGGTAAAGGACCCCTGGACACTTAAGTCCAGTCAAAGGTGACTATGGGATCACGGCGCTCATCTCGCTTTCAGACCGAGGGAACTGGCGTTTGCCCACAGACAGCTTTCTGGGTCATGTGGCCAGCATGATTAAGTCACTTCTGGCAAAACCAGAGCAGCACACGGAAATGCCGTTTACCTTCCCGCTGCAGTGCTACCTATTTATCTATTTGCACTGGTGTATTTTTGAACTGCTAGTTTGGCAGGAGCTGGGACAAAGCAATGGGAGCTCACCCCATTATGGGGATTCAGACTGCCGACCTTCTGATCGGGAAGCCCAAGAGGTTCAGTGGTTTAGACTACAGAGCCATGCAGATGTTAGCCACAACCGGACAGAGAATTCAGTACACTTAAGCCTATTGAAGACAAAAGGCTTAAACACTCATCTTTGTTGGAGTGTAATCATCATCACTGACATTTCTAAAATGGAAATGTCACTACAGATTTGTGAAGGAATATCCCACACGTGAATTCTCAGTGTGGATTCTCTAGACACATTTCAGCCTGACTTCAGACCTATGTTAGGCATTGAAATGGCCTTGGGTGCCTGATAGATTACCTTTATTGGAAGAGAGATGAGGTAATGTAACTCTTTTGGTTCTTCTCAGTCTCTTCTTGGTTTGATACTAGTGATCACAGCCTTCTCCTGGATTTGCTCAGTGGGTTGCGAATTGGGCCCACAGTATTATGGCGGTTCCACTCCTATCTGCAGGACCAGCACCAGAAAACAGATTAATAAGTTCCCTGCTCAGCTCCTTGGCATTTGTGCTATAGAGTTCTACCTGGTTTCTAAATGTCTTTATGAAAATATTGGGAGCTATCACTGAAGGATCTGGAGTGTGGTATCATCATTATGTGGAAGTCTCCTAACTCTATCTCTCCATTCTCCAATCAGGAGATACCATGTGCTAATCTAGTGTCTGGAAGAAGTAATAGGCTGGATGAGGGCCTATGACTGAATTCTTTTAAGAGGAAGGCTCTGTGGGTGGTTCTCTGGTCTGGTACTTTGGTAAACAGCCTGCTCTGGATGGAGTTTCACACCCCCTGACAAAGCAGATGCATAGCTTGGGGAGGTGATCTTACAACCATCATTGTCACTTGAGACATAGGGAGCCTTAGTGGCTATTGCCCCTCCCAGACTGAGATAACCACAACAGTACATCATTTAGACTGCTGCATTGTGCTGCCCCTCAAGACACTCCAGAATCTGCAGCTGGTACAGTTCTGCACAATTGTATCATGTGACACCAATACCTCTATATCGTCATTAGCTGCTGGTTTGGTGTTAGGCCAAATTTAAGATGCTGACATTGGTGTACAAAGCCATGTATTGCTTGGGATCCAAGTATATGAATCATTATCTGTTGCCTCATCCTGCTGCCCCATACATCAGAAGTGTAGTTTGCAGTGTCAAAGCTTAGAGTAGGGCCTTCTCTGTTCATGGCACTCAATATATGGAATTTCATTTCTCTGGAAATATTATTGTCCACCTCATTTTTTCATTTTAAGTTATATATTTTCCATAAGGCACCTGGGGAACATTTAGCTGAAGAATTGGTCTTGCATTCCATACTGCAAAATCTCATTGTAGACCCCATTTAGGTTTATGTATAATATTCTTGAAGTCTACATGACATGGACATAACAATATGTATCAGAGGATTCTAAATCCCAAGCGTAATTCAAAACTAATTTCAGTTAATTGTGGGAGACTGGAGAATCAATTAGGCTACATTAAAACAACAGCTGTTCATGTAACTCTGTGGGCATGAGAAATTTTTTCTTTATAAACCAAAATTTTACTACCTGACACCCAAGAAATGCAAACAAACAAACAAACAAACAAACAAACAAACAAACAAACAAACAGTGATTGGAATAGTCATGCTTTCCCCATCTTCAGGCATTCAGAAATGGTTTGTATTTCTTTCCTTCCCATATTTCTCTGTATTGATGCACCTGCTGGCCACCTGCCCCACGACCACACACTTAGAGCAAAAGGGGACTTATATGTATACAGATTTACATGCTCAGTGCTACTCTCTGTGACTAAGAACTTTGGCCAGTCAAGGAAGGTGAAAAAGCCTTAATTTGTACATGTTTCACTATCCTGAGATCTAAACCCTTGTTGAGTGCCAGAAATGGAAAAACAGGGTTAACACACACCATGTGGACATTTCAGCTTAGTGTAAACCAAAAACAAATAATGTGATCTTCTACTAATCACATTTGTTATTTCCCGCATTTACTTTTTCCTTCACTGAATTTTGTATTAAACTATCCTAATAAAATTGTTTTGGGAAAGCTTTAAATTACCCACATGGTGAGTACCAGAGACATTGCAGAGAAGGGAAGCCCCTCACCCTTCTTTTAAATGCCAGGTAGAGGTCCTGCCCACAGATTTCCAAGCTTCACATTAATGAGGGCTAGATGCTTGTATTTTGTTATAAATATGACATGAGATTCTCAGCAAGCCAAAATCTAGATCCCTCGATTCTTGCACTGCAACAAGGTAAGAATATATGGAATGCACATGAGTACCTGCAAGTCACCATTAGAGGGGGATAAAACACCACAGTCTTGCCTCCTCTTAGCACTGATAACATCTGCACTATTGAGCTGAATGTCATAGGTAGCCATAAATAAGGTGGGCAAAACTATAAACCAGCTGTTCTTTCAGAATTGCCATACAATATATCTAGTAGTTGATTTCCTCCCATAGGCTGTGTAGCCACTCTCATAAAAATTACCAACAATGGATGGATCATATTAAGAATCCAGCATACCATCATCTTCAGGGCCTGCCCCTTCAATGGCAGTGAGAGCCAGTAAGGCCCCAAGAGTTGATTGCTGGATTTGGATGAGATAAACCAGGTCTGCTGTGAAGCTCAATGGGTAGTCTAAAGAAAATCACTGGGCATTAGACTAAGATGCAAGGTTGCTATATGCTAAGATGTGTAGACCCCAAATCCAATTCTTCAGCTGTTGATCACTGAGGAGATGATTCTCATGAATCAAAAATCAAGAGAGAAAATCCAAATACATAAATGCGCATTGTGGGTGTGCCAGATAACACTGTTTAAATAAAATTCAGTTAGCTGACCTCAAGTAATCAAAATCCAATGCAAAGGTACTTTTCCTCTGAAGACACGCTAAATGTAGCCCTTTGAGTAATGTAACCGTAGGCAAAGGAAGATTGCCCAGAAGAAAGAAAATGTGGGTTTTGTTAGTGATTTCAGCAGAAGAACTGACCCCATATGTTTAACAAATGGGTTATCTTATAAAATATTCTGTTTACCCCTCAGTGTTCATAATTTTGAAAATGCACAGCTCTGGTAACTGACTGGATGCCTGCTCAGTGAGCACATGCTGAGCACATGCTTAGGAAACAGAGAATATATAATTTTGGATAAAGCGCAAAGTGAAGAAAGACAGAGAGATTTTTGCAAAGGGAAAAGAGAAATGGGTACAAAGGGGCTTCCTTTTTATCCGATAGCCTATAATAAAAATATTCGGGAGTAAGCAGATGGGAAACAAAACCTCATTTCACCCCATCCCCCCTTTCAGATTAATGCCATACTTGTCTGCAAACAGGTATCTCCTGTGGCAAAGGAAGAACTCTCAGCTGGACTACAAATCAATCCTAATTAAGATCACTGTGATGATTAAGAGCTTCCTACCCAGGGTGCATAATTAGGATTTTATTAATAGTCTGGGAGATGCATACGCATGAAGCATTTTCAGCAACACCAACTGTGGATATGTTACATCTCCTGCGAGATTAGGTGGTTTTGTTATGAGTCACTGAAGTAATACAGATTTCCTCTCCCCACCTTTTCTTCTTCTTTTCAGTACTAATATTGTTTTAGTTAAGTATAAGGGTTTGGATGACTTGTGAAGTAAAATATGATTCAGGGCCCACTGCCAGGTGTGTAAGGGCAGAAAATCCTGTTATTTAATGAAAGCAATTCTTATTGTTTCTGGCAATTCTTAGTGCCTCAGGGCAGGGGATGGGGGAGATGGATCAAATCATAAGTCCACCTGCTCCAGCACCCTGTTTCTGGTTGTCACCAACCAATTTCCTCTTGGATGCCCAGAAACAGACTTGAGGGCAGTATTCAGCTCCTGCTATTGTTCCCCAGCAACTAGTAATTTTGTAGTTGTGGATTTCCTGCATTGGCAGGGGGGTTGGACCAGATGACTTTTGATGCCTCTAACCTCTGAGCCTGATGGTAGCTCTGGGAGACCTTCTGGCCAACATCGTTGGTACTCCTGTTGATGCTCTGGTCTCACTGTAGAACTTGTAGATGGAAAGGGCTCTTGACAGGATCACTCCTAAATGCCTTCTCTGAAATTGCAGAGCCCACAGAGTCCCCTGACATCCTGAGGAGCTGCAAATGATGAAGGACAACTGTTAGGTCACATGTGCCTACCATGTGGAATTGTCTCCAGCATCATTCCATCCTCAAGTAGCTGTCCTATAAAGCTTTTCTGAGTAGAGAAAGTGGCTTGTGGAAACTGCCCAGGAAGAAGAGCTGATGGTACCATACCCTCAGTAGTGTGCTGTGACCAGTTTCCTAGGCACTTTGAAGATAAAATTGCTCATATTAATTCAAAATGGATCACTGCCTTGCCGTGGCGAAGGGGCTTGAATAACTCAGAGAAGCTATGAGCTATGCCGTGCAGGGCCACCCAAGATGGACAGGTCATAGTGGAGAGTTTTGACCAAACGTGATCCACCTGGAGCAGGAACCGGCAAGCCACTCCAGTATCCCTGCCAAGAAAACTCCATGGACAAAGACAAGAGGCATATAAAAGTTATGACGCTGGAAGATGAGCCCCTCAGGTTGGAAGGCGTCCAACATGCTACTGAGGAAGAGCGGAGGACAAGTACAAGTAGATGCAGAGCTGATGAAGCGGCTGGGCCAAAGCCGAAAGGACGCTCAGTTGTGGATATGCCTGAAAGTGAAAGGAAAGTCCAATGCTGTAAAGAAAAATATTGCATAGGAACCTGGAATGTAAGAACCATGAACCTTGGTAAGTTGGATGTGGTCAAAAATGAGATGGCAAGAATAAATATTGACATCCTGGGCACCAGTGAACTAAAATGGACGGGAATGGGCGAATTCAGTTCGGATGACCATCATATCTACTACTGTGGGCAAGAATCCCGTAAAAGAAATGGAGTGGCCCTCATAGTCAACAAAAGAATGGTGAAAGCTATACTGGGATGCAATCTCAAAAATGATAGAATGATCTCGATATGAATCCAAGGCAGACGTTTTAACATCACAGTAATCCAAGTTTATGCACCAACCACTGGTGCTGAAGAAACTGAAATTGACCAATTCTATGAAGACTTACAACACCTTATAGAAATGACACCAAAGAAGGATGTTCTTCTCATTATAGGGGATTGGAATGCTAAAGTAGGGAGTCAAGAGATAAAAGGAACAACTGGCAAGTTTGGCCTTGGAGTTCAAAATGAAGCAGGGCAAAGGCTAATAGAGTTCTGCCAAGAGAACAAGCTGGTCATCACAAACACTCTTTTCCAACAACACAAGAGACGACTCTACACATGGACATCACCAGATGGGCAGCATCGAAATCAGATTGATTATATTCTCTGCAGCCAAAGATGGAGAAGCTCTATACAGTCAGCAAAAACAAGACCTGGAGCTGACTGTGGCTCAGATCATCAGCTTCTTATAGCAAAATTCAAGCTTAAACTGAAGAAAGTAGGAAAAACCACTGGGCCGGTAAGATACAATCTAAGTCAAATCCCTTATGAATACACAGTGGAAGTGAGGAACAGGTTTAAGGATTTAGATTTGGTGGACAGAGTGCCTGAAGAACTATGGATGGAGGCTCGTAACATTATACAGGAGGCAGCAACTAAAACCATCCCAACGAAAAGGAAATGCAAGAAAGCAAAGTGGCTGTCCAATGAGGCCTTACAAATAGCGGGGGAAAGAAGGCAAGCAAAGTGCGAGGGAGATAGTGAAAGATACAGGAAATTGAATGCAGATTTCCAAAGAATAGCAAGGAGAGACAAGAAGGCCTTCTTAAACGAGCAATGCAAAGAAACAGAGGAAAACAATAGAATGGGAAAAACCAGAGATCTGTTCAAGAAAATTGGAGATATGAAAGGAACATTTCGTACAAAGATTACCATAATAAAAGACAAAAGTGGAAAGGACCTAACAGAAGCAGAAGACATCAAGAAGAGGTGGCAAGAATACACAGAGGAACTATACCAGAAAAAAATGGATGGCTCGTACACCCCAGGTAGTGTGGTTGCTGACCTTGAGCCAGACATCCTGGAGAGTGAAGTCAAATGGGCCTTAGAAAGCACTGCTAATAACAAGGCTAGTGGAAGTGATGATATTCCAGCTGAACTATTTAAAATTTTAAACAATGAAGCTGTGAAGGTGCTAAACTCAATATGACAGGTTTGGAAAACTCAGCAGTGGCCAGAGGATTGGACAAGATCAGTCTACATCCCAATCCCAAAGAAGGGCAGTGCCAAAGAATGCTCCAACTACTGCACAATTGCACTCATTTCACACGCTAGCAAGGTTATGCTTAAAATTCTTCAAGGCAGGCTTAAGCAGTATGTGGACCGAGAACTCCCAGAAGTGCAAGCTGGATTTCGAAGGGGCAGAGGAACCAGAGACCAAATTGCAAACATGCGCTGGATTATGGAGAAAGCTAGAGAGTTCCAGAAAGACATCTACTTCTGCTTCATTGACTATGCAAAAGCCTTTGACTGTGTCGACCACAGCAAACTATGGCAAGTTCTTAAAGAAATGGGAGTGCCTGATCACCTCATCTGTCTCCTGAGAAATCTCTATGTGGGACAAGAAGCTACAGTTAGAACTGGATATGGAACAACTGATTGGTTCAAAATTGGGAAAGGATTACGGCAAGGCTGTATATTGTCTCCCTGCTTATTTAACTTATATGCAGAATTCATCATGCGAAAGGCTGGGCTGGATGAATCCCAAGCCGGAATTAAGATTGCCGGAAGAAATATCAACAACCTCAGATATGCAGATGACACAACCTTGATGGCAGAAAGTGAGGAGGAATTAAAGAACCTTTTAATGAGGGTGAAAGAGGAGAGCGCAAAATATGGTCTGAAGCTCAACATCAAAAAAACGAAGCTAATGGCCACTGGTCCCATCACCTCCTGGCAAATAGAAGGGGAAGAAATGGAGGTAGTGAGAGATTTTACTTTCTTGGGCTCCATGATTACTGCAGATGGTGACAGTAGTCATGAAATTAAAAGACGCCTGCTCCTTGGGAGAAAGGCAATGGCAAACTTAGACAGTATCTTAAAAAGGAGAGACATTACCTTGCCAACAAAGGTCCGTATAGTTAAAGCCATGGTTTTTCCAGTAGTGATGTATGGAAGTGAGAGCTGGACCATAAAAAAGGCTGATCGCCGAAGAATTGATGCTTTTGAATTATGGTGCTGGAGGAGACTCTTGAGAGTCCCATGGACTGCAAAAAGATCAAACATATCCATTCTTCAGGAAATCAGCCCTGAGTGCTCACTGGAAGGACAGATCGTGAAGCTGAGGCTCCAATACTTTGGCCACCTCATGAGAAGAGAAGACTCCCTGGAAAAGACCCTGATGTTGGGAAAGATGGAGGGCACAAGGAGAAGGGGACGACAGAGGACGAGATGGTTGGACAGTATTCTCGAAGCTACAAACATGAGTCTGACCAAACTGCGGGAGGCAGTGGAAGACAGGAGTGCCTGGCGTGCTCTGGTTCATGTGGTCACGAAGAATTGGACATGACTAAACGACTAAACAACAACAAAATTCAAAATTAGACACTACAGTTTGGACATGTCTGATGGAGGCATCTAGAGCACCATTTGGCTCAGTGATGCTGTAATAATTTCAATGACTGTGGCCTGGTCCATTTAGTTGTCTTTTTCTGTGCTTTCCTTTGCTCTGCAATGTGTTTTTTGAGATACAGTAAGCAAAAAATTACACAGTATTTCAAGTGCATATTACATTACATTATTTTTATTTTGATATCCTTTCCTAATGGTCACTAACATGGAATTAGCCTTGGCCACAGCTGCTGAACAGTTATTAAGTTATTAAGTTATCCACCTAGAGCTCTTACCTAGTTAGTCTGCCAGCTCAGATTCCATCAGTGCATATGTAAAGTTAGGATATTTTGCCTCACTGTGCATAATCTTACACTTAACATACATTAAATTACATTTTCCATTGAATATATCACTTGTCAACACTTTGGAAAGATTCTTTTAGAGCTTCTGGAGCCCATTGTATTCAGGACTCCTACTGAAATTATCCTCCTGGTCCAGCAATCCTCTGTTGTCTCAGGAACTCAACACTCCAGGATGACTTTTGGCTTCCATGCCCCTTCAAAGGCTGTCTCCCGAAAAGTATCCTAATCCTCACAGCTTTCTCCTGTTCTAGCCAGTAATTGCAGCTATTTGGGTTTTTCTTGAGGCTCTCCAGGCCTCTTTAAGCCACACTGACCCTTACCTGGTCCGGCTTCCATATCTCTCTTAGTTAAATCTCCTGACCTCTCCTTCAAGGTGCACACAGATTCCCCTTCCATTGTGGTCAGGAATGTCCATTTCTTTAGCCAATTAAAGACATCAGATTTCAATTCTCTGTATTTATATAAATAACCAGGACCTCACTTATGAAACGCACATTGATTTTGGTATAATGCAACCAACCATCCACTGGCTCTTCTCCTGATACATTGTATATATAGGTGGAATCAAGACACATATAAAAAAACACTGTGAAAATGCTTTTTAAAAAAAATATTGAAAAATAATTTGCCATTAAGCTCACCATCGTCACATTTGTATAATGCACTTAAAACACACTTAAAACGTCGTATTTGCAGCTGTATAGCCAAGTCCATAGTCAATCCAGTAACGTGAAGTAAAATGGCACATATGTGAATCCTTTATACAGTGGTACTTCGGGTTACATATGCTTCAGGTTACATACGCTTCAGGTTACAGACTCCGCTAACCCAGAAATAGTGCTTCAGGTTAAGAACTTTGCTTCAGGATGAGAACAGAAATCGTGCTCCGGTGGAACAGCAGCAGCAGGAGGCCCCATAGGCTAAAGTGGTGCTTCAGGTTAAGAACAGTTTCAGGTTAAGTACGGACCTCCGGAACGAATTAAGTACTTAACCCGAGGTACCACTGTAATTCACAATAAATAAAACTCTATTAGGAAACAAAAAGTGATTTCTCCACAGAGCTATTTGTGATCCCTTTCTGTTTCTACCCCTGAATACCTTGGTGTCAGACCTCAGCAAACTTGGCCACCTCACTGCTCAGTCCTAATTTCGAATTGTTAATGAACAAGTTAAAAGGCAAGAGTCCTGATACAAATGCTTTGTGGACCTCACTTCTTTCCTTCCATTGTGAGATGTATTATTCCTGCTCTCTGCTTCAGGCTCTTTAACCAGTTACTGTTCCATAACTTATCCCGTCACTACTACATTTTTCCAGGAGCTCCGGCTCCTAATCTGTCCCTCAGGCCATCTTTGACAGGTGGGTTGTCCCACACACTTGTCAAAGTGCCAAGCAGAATGATTCCCAAGCCCTGTCATCAGTGCTCCCCAAGTGATGAGCATAGGGCTAGCAAATCCGCTTTCTTCAGGGATCGGCTGTATGATCAAATTCCCCATGAGGAACTCAGGTGGACAGCTAATCTAGCCAGCTCACCAACACCACCTGTAAGCAGCCTAATCCACCTTCAGCATGTAAGTAAAGGGCATTCACCCAAACAGAAAAAAGGCTGTTACTGTGGAATTCTTCATGCAAGGAGGGTGCTGAGCATGGCTTTAAGGACGCCTTGACCTTGGCTGGCAGCATTCTGTCACTCTAACCTTAGGGGGAGAATTCAGACACGGAAAGTCATTTTGTCTGTTTGTCTGGATTGCTCACAACAAAAACCAATTAAAGAATAAAATAAATGCTCTGCATCTGCTTCTTTCAGGCTCCCTCTCTGTTTCATAAGCCAATTGAAGAGGTCAGGCATGGCATACCATTATAACACCAAGCTGATTGCAGGGGTGGCAGTGGGCTGGATATTAGTCTCAAAACTTATTTACTATTTATTAGTGGTGAAAATACAAAAAGAAAGCCACCATTTTAGTGCTCTGCACACCCAGGCTATGCAGGCTATAGTAAAATAATTATTAAATGCAATCTGGAATGCATTCTATGTTTTAGACTTATTTAGGATGAATGAGACTGCCAGTTCCCATTTTTCCAACAATACTTTATGTGGAAAGGCTTTCCAAGTTGATCTTGTGCTACACTTGGGACTACAGCTGAGGTGTCAGTTAGATTTTGAAAGCAGGAAAGGCAACCCCCGAGGTCAGGATTGTACAGATAAGAGGAGGCAGGTGAAAAAGCCCTGACTCTGCTCCGCACTGCTCCCTTTGACTCTCCCCACGTATTTTCCCCGAGTTTGCTTTTATTCTTGCATCATAAAGGTCCTGTGTTCTCTGAAATTGTCTCTGGGATTGCAACTGGAGCACTGAACGACTTATCTTTGGGGTGACACTTCTGTTTCTGCAGGGCTAAGGAGTGAGAAAGAGAGCTAAATTGAATATTCATTGTGAAGTCTGAAGTGGGTGAATTTTCTAAACTTACAACATGTGAATTCCGACTGGAACAAATTCGGAGAAGGGCTTATCAATTTGTCCTTTGTGATTTTGGTGCCCAGTTATCATTAATTCAGCGTTAGCCCATTTTGTTGTTATTGGTTTGCTTTTTGAAATTTATACTTAGGTGCCACGCATAGCTGAGCAGGTATCCAGCAGGAATGAAAGGCCTGCTTTATGATAGTAAAAAAGAAGAAGATCATAAACAAGTTACGGTGTGTTTGTTTTTGAGACATAATATTTAAAGGCAAGTCAAAAGGAAATGAAAGAAACCAGAGCCGTTAAAGCCAAATATTCAAAGGTAAATTTCACAGAGAGTTAATATTCAAATTTCTATCATCGTAAAGGTAATCTGGTAACTTTATTTGCTTAAAGTAAACACTTTAGAGCTTGCAGGCATAGAGGAGTTTTTACTTGCAAACAACTGACCTCAGCCACATCAAGACTGTGAAGTCATATGCGGTATACACCCTCTCATACATTTTTCAATAGATGTGTAGCTCACAGATTTCTGTGGCACCATCATTATCAAGTGTTATACCTTTCCCACAACCATTCACACATCCATTGCCCGCTGCTGAGGTTTCTGGCCCTCATCACCATGTCCATATCTCATAGTAACCCTCACCCCCTAAGTCCAGTTTAGCTGCTATGATGATCAACACACAAACATCCACCTCAGACCCAATGCTACTCTCATTTCCACCACAATACCACTTACCCATTGTACGTTCTTGTGCTTCTTCGTCACCCTACCACACAGCTTAACATTTTTTCTTCTGCTCCTGCTGATCATGAGCAGAAGAAGACCATATTGAGAAGAAAGCCATAGTTACATTCTTGCTTGCTTACTTACATCATTTGGCTTGCTTACCTTCCTTACAACCCGCAACTAACATGCAAATCCACATTTAAAGTTCTCTGAAAATCCCAGCCATGCCATCAGAATCCACTATATAATTTAAAAAGCAGATTTACTCATTTTAAAAATTTCTTAAAAGCTATACTCTAACTAGTTGCTCAAGAAGACCAAGAAATAGAGATGGGGGAGAAAGGCAATTCAGTTTCAATTTAAAGATTAACCTCCCTGCTTCACACTTTCCAAAATGAGAACCAAAACACAGCATACACTGCAGTAAAGTGTGCATAAATAACATGCACAATGCATTATATTAGGAAAAATTATTTTGCAAGAAATGAGTGTATTAGGAAAAATTGCATAGAAACATGTGCACCTTAGGAGGAATTTGCACTAAAATATTGGTGAATTTTCATGAGTTATTATTATTATTATTAATTGCAGACTGATGTGGAAATGTGGAAAACTGAAGCCTGGAAAAAATGAGAAACTTGAAGAAACTAAAATTAACAGAACTGCCCATTCCTACCAAGAAACAACTACTTTATGCTATCCTAAAACGACCTTTGCATGCATATGATTGCGCTGTCAGAAAATTATAGCTGTCCTTATGTTGTCCATGTTTAATGTAACACTGCATGCTTAGTAAATATGCTTGGCAATTTGATGAACCACTGTGATGATAATAATGTTTTCTACACACGCACGCACACACACACACACACACACACACACACAATGTATATATTCTGACAGAGAGAAAAAGTATTCATGATGAGATGCAAGATGAGAATGCACTAAAATTTTGCTGCAGATTACAGTCTATTGTTTGATGCTTTCTCAGAAATGAATTCCATGGGATTTACTCCCAGGTTAGTGTGCCTAAGACTTGAGGCCTTAAGGTTCCTTCTAGTTGAAGGCTGAAATTTCTTGGAGGGCAACTATGTTTTTAAGATAGACACACGAAAAGTAAACGAGTCACTTCCTCCCCAACAAACCGTGTTTAACTGAAATTAGGATGCTAATGTGAAGTCATTAAGCTTTGGTCCTGTTTTCTTCATTAGCAGTGAATGAACATCTAATAATCATTCCTCCCCATTTCAGTATTAGAATATTTAACCAATCACATCAGCTTACAGATGCCATAAGAGAAAGGCAACGATGCATGCAATATATTACCGGGATAATAAATATCCAAGAAAAGAGCTAGTTATTACTCCATTTAATATCAATGTTTAATTGCAGCATTAAATACTTTTCACAGGCTTGACAGAGCAATCCTATGCTCACATTATGCTGTGTGTGTGTGTGTGTGTGTGTGTGTGTGAGAGAGAGAGAGAGAGAGAGAGAGAGATATGCATATCTGCTACAACTATGCCAGTGTAATGGAAGCCATATCAAATGCACACTCAGCCTAGGAGGAGGAGAAGACACAAAAGTAGAAAATACAAAAATGACAAATGAAACCCCACCCACAGCATTCCTGGAAACACCACTACAAACCCACAATTGGGGACTGTGCTGGTGCCCACCCACACACTGAGGGGACCAATGACCTCTGAAGCTGAGAAACAATTATATCAGAGGGTGAGGGATTGGTAGGTGGAAGCATAATTTCATTTGCTTATCCTCAGAAAGGCAGGATGTGAATTACAAAGTTTTGAACAAGTAAATACCATGCGTTGCCTTTTAAAAAAAAACCAGAGAGCAGCCAAGTGTCACATTATATATGCCGTCAATAAGGCTGATGATGAAAAAAAGCCTGTGTGTTCTTTGCCTTGTTTCTTTAGAGGCAGAATCTAAGGCATCCAGCACATTCTGAGTTCAATTTCTTTCTCTCCCATGTCACCTTCGAGAGAGAATGTGCCTTTAGGTTGCCCTTAATTATTTATTTATATGCCTCGCCTCGCCAAAATTTACCAGGCCCCTGATGGTATCTTCTTAACTTTGCTTGAGTTTTGCTGTGGAAAGAAATTGCTTTGCTAAGTCAGTTTTCTGAACTGAATAACATCAGTTTGGTGCCACAACTGAATAGATACAGTGGGACAGATATAGATGAAAGATGAGTTAGCTAGTTATCATTTGAAGGAGGAGGAGGAGGCGGCGGCAGTGGCAAGTTCCCCCTCCTCCCGATTTTCTCCTGTTACACACATTTGGGAGTAATATTCATTACATCTGCATGAACATACATAGGATCAAGCAGTACCTTGCTAAATAGTTCTTTTGTTTATTTAAAATATTTAGAGCCATCTTTTGAGGTGGCAGCCAGAGATGTTACTGCATAGCCATTTTGAATTTTTAACTTCAAAGCAGGTTTCATTATGGCATGATAGCAGAGTAAGGATACTTTCATATATTATGGTATCAACCCTTGAATGACTTTAACTAGAGTGGCTTTTGGGCTAAGCTAATGACATGGGAACATAGCAAACATAGGCTTGATGGTGATTGAAAAATAAGTTGCTTAATGCTGTAATCTGTCAATGGCTTAAATCAAAGTAACTGGATTTGCTGTATTTAGTCTATTGACTTGAATACAGCTAAATTAAATCACATTACATAGAGATGGAAAAACTGAAATGGATGATCTAATCCAACACCGTGCCCAAACAAATTATTTCCTAGAGCTAAAATATTCCCTCCATTTGCTGGTGCAACATTTTGGCAGCTTGTGAGGGAGATTGCCTATCCTTCCCTAAATATGCTTGGCACTGGGTCCAACCTTAGCCTTTTATACGTGTCTGATGCCGTACTCCACCCCCCAGTCCCAAGCACATAACAGTTGTCTGCAAGTATTGGAGATGGAGGAGCTCTAGGATTTTGCAAGCAATTCACAATTGTGCTGCCATTTTTGGTGAAAATCCTGCCATGAAAACACCTCTGGTCTGCTTGTGGGTTCCAGAAAAACTGAAGCTATCCCACTTTATAGCTGTATATAACTGCTTATAACCCTCCACCTGGTAACTGTGTTTTGGATTTCTTCCCTGGTTGCTTGATTCCATAAAGTGAAATCTGTATTATCTGTATGCTACTAAAGAAGTGGAATTTCATTTCTCTCTACCATATGGAATGAATGAAGTTGGCAGTGTATTGTGATATCTCCTCTGATCAAATGCTTTATTTTTCATTAGAACTAGCTAGTGTGACATAGATACAGATGGAGTTTTCTGAGAATCTCAGTGTTGAAATTACATATTTTTTTTCCTAATTCCTGTCTCTCTCCTCAATATTGATGAAGATCAAGTTCCCCTGCCCTATCATACCAATAAAAAATGATTCTTGTATATTTTATGCAATATTATGCGTGGTAGCATGCTTATTATTATACATTATTATATACATATTATGCTTATATGCACTCCCAGTTTCCTAAAAGTGGGATCATCTTTAAGGATGGTCCTGGTTGCGGCAGGCCCCCAGGCTGGTTCCTCCCCCCCTAGCATGGACGGAGTAATGCCGTCATGCCAGGGTGGCACCACAATCACCCCGGCTTTTTGGCCAATCACTTTTGTGTGGGGTGATCGTGGGGGGGGGGGGATATAAAAGTGACAGCATAATGCATGTCAGGCACCTGCTTTCCGCTACCGAACACCCGCCCACCCACCCTTTATTTTAGATGTCCTCTGGCCTTGCTTTGGACTTTGGTTGGTCGCCTGTCTTGGGACAAGGGCCAAGTAGGAATTTTTCCATTTGGCAGATTGGCACTGGCCACTTGGGATTTGCCTAGCTCTTAGCAATTGTCACAAATTTGTAAGGTTTGGCGGTTAGGCATCGGCCCATTGATTTGTGGGGGAGGGGAGGTTGGCCAATGCCTGCCCCTCCATTGACCAAGGGTATTCCGTTAAAGGAATCCAGGGCCTGGATCCTGTCCGAAGTCCGCTTGAGGGACTAGGGCCATGCCAGGCCTCTGGGGACACCAAGGAGAGCTACAGGCAGGTTTCCCCGATGTGGCTGCCTCTTTGGGTGGTTTACCCTTACTGACTTCCTGCAAAGGGGGCAGGAGTCCGATATAGTCCTTTGCCAATGCCTAAGCCAATACCACTCACATTTCTGTAATCAATGAAGCTGTGGCCTAAAATTTTGCCCAATAACCTTAAACCAAAATTCTGTGTCAGTGTGAATTTTATTCTAATGAGGGACTGGTTTGGGGGCCTTGCCACACAACAACTTGTACACATATATGCAACAATGCATATAAACTGTATAAAAGGCATGTGCATTAATATGCAGCACAAATTATGCAGCAGAAATATAGTACAGCATGGGACCTGACTCTTTTTATATATATTATAGTATAAATTTGCATATAAACAGTCAGAATTACAATACACAAGATGCTCAGACATAAGGGGGAACTTCATGAAAGAGGAAGTCCAGTGCAAAAAAAGCCTAATCAGATTGGATCAACCACATTCCAGCTATAAATCCATTTAATACAGATTCCCGATCCATTCCTAGCCATAGTGTTATGCAGGGATGACTCTGGTTCCTGGGCTTGCCTTGTGCTAGACAATCTTCCTTTTCATGTCAATGTGATACATCAGGCAGGAAAAGCTGTCAGTTCTTAATAGACTTTGCTTTTCAGAGGGTCAGATGTCCAAGGCTACTCTGAGCTTTCCACTTCTATGATTGCTTATTCAAATCCACGCCAAGACTATAGGAGGTCACTTGCGTGGCATCACTTTGTGACAGCTGCTGAGCTGTCAGTGAGTTGTCTGCACAGTGAGTTGTGCTTCTCATCAGCTCTAAACATAAGTGTCCACACCCCACTAAGCAACACAAAAATTGGCATTAATTGGCTTCCCTCATGACAAACTCAGCAGGGAAGCCCAAAAAGGAACGGGGCAAAAGAACTACTACCTTCCATTGTCAGTGATGAGGCTTCTGAAAAGCCATTGAGACATTTACTTGAGCATAGTGAGGAAGCCTATTTGTTGCCATATCCTCTTGTTTTATGCTTCTGAATCTGAGTATTATTATTATTATTATTATTATTATTATTAATGAATTTATATACCTGTAGGTCTCAGGGCAGTTCACAGCATAAAATCAAAATATAAAACCACAAAATACATAATCAAAATATAAACAACAACCCCATACCCCTCTGTAAGCTATGGGGGTAGCAACAGTAAGCTATGTTAAGCAGGAGCTGCCCCCCCCCATATTATTTCTGTACAACTATTAACAGCCCTAGAGTTTCTCTGGAAACCTTATGTCTGGCTGTCCTATCTAGTTTTGTCACAAAGTTGATTATTTCCCAGCAAAATACACTTCATTCATGACAATGCACATGCATATTATATACATTTTACACAAGCTAGAACTCTTAGAAAAAGGAGTTCTTCAGATTGAGCTATGGGTGGAACGATTGGCCTTTTGCTGAGTTCATCTTATAGTTATGTGGCATGAAAGCCATGTCGATATGAATGGGATAATGCATATTTAAATATAAGGGAATGAAACCTGAGCATTGTATTCTAGCATCTCTGATCTCTCTTCATTTTCCGTCAGAGCCAATTAATCTAACTGCTGAGGAATGACATTCTCTTCATTTGGACATGTCTTCAAGCAATGCATATAGATATACTTTTCCCTTTATAACATTTGTGGATTTGGTATTATTCTGTCTCCCATGTAGAGTACCAGTGAGGATTGAAAGAAAAACAGTGTTAGAAATGAATGGAAGTATGGGATAAAAAGCAGAGTTTACTTTAAATCACTTCTGTGCTTTATAGGATAGTTTTGTTTTTAAAGATAGCACTGAGCAACTATAATGCAACCCAGTTCACCCAGTCATTACCTGGAAGAGTATCAGATGGAATCACAACACATAAAACAGGCATCAAGGGAGGTTATTGGAATTATCATGGACTGGATACTCCTTTCATAAATGGGGTAATCATTTATCCTAAAATAAATGTCTGCCTGACTGCAATGAGATCAAAAGGCAATAAAATCAGGCTTTACTTACAGCTTCCCTGTAACTAGAGAAACCACCATAAATAAACTTGAAGCTTTATATAGATATATTTTTCTTTTCTGTTTCACTCATTGCAGTCAAACTCAGACATGCAGCAAAATATGTTGGGTCAGATTCCTCCAACAGTGCTCTGTCCTGTCTTGGTGGTGGGATGAAGCCACATCTCATAATGTGAATATGTAGAGATCTGAAAAAAGTGTGGTTCAGGCAAATGGCAATATGATGTATTGACTCAGGAGACATGCTTATGCCCTCAGAGATGTGATTGCTACTTGTCAAAAACGGTTCAATAAACCATCTTAATTTGTTGCTAAACTAAATTAATAACAGCAATCAAAATTAGACATGCTTTGATGATAATCAGTTGCTTAATATAATTAAGATACAAATGCTATCTATGAGTTTTTCCTATAAGCAGTGAGATTGCACCCAAGATGGTGTAACTCTTTATGGCTGAGAATGTGAACTGACCTCATTAAAATCATTAGGTTTGTATCCCGATTAAGTTTGTTTTAGGTCTCATTGAAATCACTGTGAAAAGGCGGTCAATGGTTTTGATGGGAACTATGCATAGCTAAGGCTGGATCCAACACATTTTGTTTGAGGTGAACTGTGGTGATAGGAAAAGCTGTTATCTGTGGTATCTGACATGAGAGGGACCATTCACACATGCAAATCATCTCTTGATGCTATACTTGACTGCAAGCTCAAGTGATAAGTTATAAAGTAGTGAACATGCAGTTAATTCTTTGTGGATCCCATTTCATTAAGTATGTTTAAATTCAAATGCTGGTAATGGGCAAATGCTCATTGGCTCAATTCCAAATTGGCTGGGCATTAACTAGCTTTCCTGGTCAGCATGAGGAAGACAGCTTATCTGCTTCCAAAGTGGTCTCTCCTGACTTCTTTGTGCATGTGTGCTGACAGTAGTAGTGCAAGCACTTACGGTAATTTTATTGCCCCATTGAGAACTGTGAACCAGCAAATGCACTGGTGCATCCAATGACTTTGAGGAGGGAAAAATGTCTGCAGCTCCCTCTTTGCCGGCACTTGCTGAGTAATGCTGAAGGTGATCTGTGCTTGGGAGGCAGACTGATGAATGATGGATTTAAGGAACAGCCCTCCAGCTGTTCTTGATTTGTCATCTTCCATGGAGGAAGAGATAGAGGGAGCAAAGGCTGCCCAGCTGTCTGGGGACAGTGTCACCACACCAGACGGCAGCAATTTAACTTCCATCTCTCATTCATGCAACGTATGGAGATGGGGATTTACTGTTTGTGCATTGCAGAGGATTTACTGGCCTCAGCAATGTTCTTGGGCAGTAGACTGTATTTCTGTGTGAGCAGACATGGACCTTAATATCTGACTATATTTTCCCTCCCTAAAAGAAATGCTTGGAGGGCCATCGTGTATCAGACTGCCCCATGAACTGAATGCACTAAGTGTTCTGCATTTTGCTAAATGCAGACAAGACATTTCAGTTTATGTGAGATTTCTGATTCACAGGTTGCATGAATGTTGCCTATGGCAGGGGTGGAACATATGGTCTTTGGACTCCAGCTCCCACAGCCCAGTCAGCATGGTCAATGGTCAGGGATAATGGGAGTTATCATCCAACAATATCTAGAGGGACACAGACCCTTGCTATGGTTTTGCATTCTAGGTAGACAATGCACACTTTGAAACATGATCTATATTTTTCAGCTGTGACAGGTTGTGCTTAGTTGTTTTCTCAGTCCCACAACAGATTTTTTTAATCTTTTACTGCAGCATCTCTCTAACTCTCTCTCCCCTTTCTTAGTTTTAACTCTGAGATGGACAATCAGCTTGTGAAATATATTTTACGACTAATCTTAATACAGAGCTTTAATTAATGCCACATCAAAACCTCCTCTTATTCTCAACTATCAGGGCCTTCTTTAGCATATGTGGCACCGGGGTGCAAAGATCCGCCCAGCGCCCCCAAATTTAGTTTAGCCCCCCCCGGCGCCGTTGTGAATGACAAGCACCACTGCTGTCTGTGTATGTGTGTGTGGTTAGTGGATGTGGGGGAGATTGTGCTGCTCTCTCCCTCTCCTGCCCTGTCCTGTGCACCCCTCCCGCCCCCAGCCAGGTCGAGCAAGTAATAGTCACCATATTACAAATGGAGGCGATGTTTCTGACAGTCTTGAGTCTAAAGGTTGCAGTGATCCCACACCACCTTCTTTATGAGGTGAAAACCAGAATAGTCATGGCTGGGGAGGATTGGGAAGAGGCCAGGAGAAGCAGGGAGAGGTGGCAAAGTGGCTGGGGGAATGTAGAGAAATGGAAGATCTGCCAAGGCGGGGGGAAGGGAGAGAGAGGGAGAGAGAGAGAGAGAGAGAGAGAGAGAGAGAGAGAGAGAGAGAGATGGGCTGCTCCGCCTTGGGGCTCTGCAGGATCAGAGGCAGAGGGCACCCACCCCCTCCCCTGTTCTGCCAGCTGCTTTTGCTGCTCCCAGACCCATCCAGGAGCCACTGGGTGTAGCCAGGGTCTCCCTCTCAGCAGCAGCAGCAGCAGCAGCAGCAGCAGGCAATTGGCTTCTCTCATGGGTGCGCAGCTGCCACCAGGCGAGAGGGGCTAAGTGCGGATCAGCAGCGCTTGTTTCCAGCAGCTGGGACAAGCGCGATCTCAACCCCCCCGCCTTCCTTCCTTCCTTCCTCCTCCTCCTCCTTTCCCTGCAGCGGGTGCTGTTGCTCCTCTTCCCTTCTCTCCATTGCAATGCAGTTTGCTGCAGTCAACTTTGACAGCGGCCGGGGAAGGGGAGGTCAGGGTCGGGCGAGTGGCGTCACCATGAGCCAACTGCCCTGGGGAGCTTAGGCGGCTTCAGCGGCGGGCACCTGGTGCCCCCAGAATTCGGCGCCTGGGAGACCCACACCCCTTGCACCCCTGGGTAAAGACGGCCCTGTCAACCATCATAATAAAATTTCATTGGGAGTCAAAAAAAGATATTTAAAATTTGGAATAGAACATGCATAGAATGCTTGGCATTTGCAAAAGACAATTTTGAGGAAACTTTGGGGTGCCCATTTGTTTCAGCTCTAAATTTGATATGTTCCTTTTGACATTTTGACCATCCTTTTGCTCACATAAACGTTATAGAATTTACAGTTTTCCAACTCTTTCACAGCTCTGTGTTAATTATTCTCTTTCATTCCAGATAACTATGTAGAGTTTTAATAATGTAGATTAGAATTACCCCTCTACCTTTCTTTAGTATTTTAGTCATTTATGATGTAGACAAAAATGTTGTTTGAAGTATGCAAATGTCAGCAGATTTAAACTGGTGGTTTGAGTGATGCCAAGCTGAATTTTATTATGGGTATCACTACCCAGCTCAGACCAAAGTGGGGAATGCAGGGAACCCTGCCACTGCAGCCAATGAATCTATTTGCAGCAAAAGGTCACAGCAGGTCAGGTAATATTCTCTGAATCCTCTAAAAATGTATTGGTTGGGCTTTCTTCCTATTGTGAATAACTAGGAAACTTACTCTTGTTCAATGCAGGCTACTTTTGAAAAGTACCCAGGAGCTGCGTCTGATAGCTAAGAGGTTTGTAATGAGTTTAAGGATTCCTTTTACTATATTTTAATTGACCTACAACAATGCATGACTTCTTAGTATGAAACTAATCCACATTATCTGATCTTGGAAAACATCCTATAGGATGGATACGATCCTTGAGTGATTGTGAAGCTGGAATCATTTGGGAGAAAGGGTGGAGTATAAATTTAATAAAACAAGAAATTAAATGGAGGATTGGAGAGATTTATCTCGATTTTGTTTGACCTTCCTCTGATATTCTACTGATTTGTGTCCTTCCCAGTGCTACAGCATAGATCTGCTGCAGAAAGGATGGCCAATATGACATTTTTTCCAGAACACCATAAAATCCACTCTCTACATACATATATTATTCTGAACCATGTTCAGCAGCAGTGTAAGCATCAGGTCCCCAATTTATTTACCTGCTCAAAGGCATCTGATTTAGGAATGATGTTGCCTCAGCAGTCAGCATTTGACTTGGTCTCCTGTGGCAACAAGTTCAATTATACAAATGGGCGCTCTTGGCCTTTTAAAGCTCTGGATAGTAGGGATTTGGGAAATGAGATCGAAGTTGTTAAGTGTTGCAAATTGCCCTTCTTGAGCTGCCATGGTTCCATGCTTCTGCTTAAGGAATTGTTCAGCAAAATGAATTGTATTTCCTAGCAGGATTTACTCCATGTTTAGATATTTCAATAGCTAACTATAGATATCTTGGCAATCCCAGTCTCTTGCCCTTATACAAGTGAGAAAAGATGACCAGTCAAAATCCACTAAGGCAGCCAGGTGGAAACACTTTCCCACTAATGAGCTCTCTCATAAATATATAGTCAAGCTCTCTCAGTATATCAGATAGCTTAATGTTAGCCACTTGTCAATCAAATGTAGATCCTCAGCTGCCAGCAAGAGCAGACAGTAAATGGGAGTCAGCATCTTGACCTGACAAGTCAAGTTTAACAAATGAGATCCCTGCAGATCAACTGAAGTTGTATAGCATCCATGGTACTGTGGACACATTTAAACAGTTCCCTCATTTCAACTGAGATATGTCCAAACCCATATTACAGATTTTAAAAGTTTAAGCAAAGAACAGTTGCAAATCCTGCCCCAGCCTTCATGACTCAATGCTTGCCATAAACATGCATAACATGTAGATCAAAACTGGAGCTTGCATTGTAGGGTGTGGATTTGTGGTTGTGAGAACAAAAAGCCCTCAGATAATTCAGAATTTTGAAGTGTGATCTTGAGAATCAAGGGTTCATGTTTTGTCACTCTTCATTGTGTCTATAGATACAATGGAACCATATTATTATACATAAGAACTGGTCCTCAGGGCTTGCCTCGAGATGGACAGTGAACACTTCTTCAAAATGATTTAGTGAACTCTTTAAATTACTTCTACCCATGAAGTCTGGGGCAAAGCTGAGGGTTACACCTTAAAGGATAAACCTGCCAGGGGTTAAGTTCCAAAATAAATGTTCTTCCCTTTAAGCATTTAAGTAAAGGCATAGTTTTGAACAGTGTTAAATAGGGAGCATCATGCACTGTGTTACATGCAATGAGAAGAGGCGTTTTTACAGAATGGTGGTGACATAGCTAAAGGCAATCTATAGAGCATAGAATTGAACCTGGATATCTTGGGTGCTGGAAGCTGTCTTTTACTTGTTGGAATCACAGAGATCAAGGTTGCACCTGTGTTGGTTTTCCTTTTTAATTATTGTAACAGCTGATGGAAAGAAACAACCCAGTCTAATGTCTTCCATCTAGCAATGACAGTTCCATTTACCCAAATGATCTGTCTCATTAGCTGGGGATGTCTATTTCTCACAGATTAACTCACTTCATCCTCCCACTTGGTTAAACACCAAGTGCCTCCAGCAGATGTATTTTTATATATATAATGTACCCAAGAAATTCAATCTCTCTCTATGAGACATTTGGGATGTTTGCTTATATTGAGTGAGCCTTAAGGCTGTTGAAGGCAGCAAGACTGTCACTTATCCTCCATCAGTTTAGTCTCTAATCCTAAACCCATTTTCTAGGGTGAAAATCCCAATGAACACAGTATAGGAGCTGTTGGCTTTTAGGCTAGCTTTACAGGCCAAACATCCAGTTCACTGTGAAGGGCAATGAAGCTCTGGAGTCAGATTCCTCTGCAATTATATATCCCACTCACCTTTCCCAATGTTCCACTGAAAATTAAAAGGAGCATATGTTAATATATTAAGATGCTGTATTACAAAGCTGACCATTGGGCTATTGGGTCCAGTGCTGTCTGCTATGATTGTCAGAAGCTCACTCAGATGAAGACCTTTCTGAGCCCCGTTGCTTGAGATTGCAAAACGAGAACGCAATGATGGAACCTGGAGTCTTATGTTTGCAAAGCAGATGCTCTACCATTGAGCTATGCCCCCATTGAGCGTATAACAAAAGGGTTGGTTTTCTTTGTCAACAGCCTCTTTCAGATATTTTCTCTATATTCAAAAGGATTAGATGACTGACAGCTCAAGCTTCTTGCGACCACACTAAAAAGTCCACAAAGCTGATTTTCTGTTTCTCAGATAATGCGATTGATATTTGAATTAGAGCTGAAATGAATTCTACTTCAGACTACTGTGCAGGTTGTAGAGAGATTAATGGCAGGATTCTGCTAATGCAGAGATTGGCAATCTAAGGCCCATGGGCCGGAAGTGGCCCATGAGGGTCGCTAAACCAGCCCATGAGCCGCTCCCGAACTGAGCCGCCCGCTTGGCACGTCCCTGTGCACTGCACTAAACTGGCACAGCACAGCACAGCACAGGGACTCTCTTCCGCGGCTCCAGAAATCACTTCTGCACATGCCCAGACGCCGAAAATCACATTTGCACGTGTCAGCAGCACTGGAAATCGTTTCTGCGCATTCCTAGACACTGAAAATTGCTTCTGTGCAGGCACGGTTTTCGGCGTCTGGGAATGCGCAGAAGTGATTTCCAGCACCACGGACATGCACAGACGTAATTTCCGGCAGCGCGCTGCGCTGGTCTGGCCACAGAGGATCTCTGCAGGAGTGATCCGGCCTATGCCTGGTAAGCCATGCCGACCCCTGCACTAATGAGTCCTGCCAGCAGAGTCCTGTTCAAGGTCTTCCGTTTGTGCAATGAGGCTTTCCCCCTGCACCCCCCTATACACGATTGGATGGAGGTGTGTGTGTGCTAGGAGAATCTCTAGAACAGTGCATGGGCGAGGGGCCATTCCTTCTGGGAAACTAAAATGCTAACCTAGAGGGAATGTTTTTCTTAGCACAACTTTGGCCAATATTTTGCAAACAAGAGTGTTAGAAGGTAGATGTTCCTACTATGACTTGAGCAACATTTTCCTTTGAACTCAAGAATCAACAGCAAACAGTTAAAGAAAGGCATTTGGGAATAGATGAGTTTTCAAGGAACGGCTTGCACTGTAGGGGCTGTGCATAGTTCTATAGGAAGGGAGTTCCAGGACTAGGGGACCACCAACAAATAGTCCCTGTCTTGCCCACAAACCTATCTGATCTGACTGATTGGTCCTCTTAAACAGGTAGGAGCTTACAAGTGAAGATGAGCCTTCCTTCTCTTGCTAAATTATTATATGAAGCCAAATATTCACTATTTAAAATTAAAATAAAATAAAACCACAGGTTCTGTCTTTGTTCCCCTGACTTTCCACATAGTCATGCTTGAAACCCAAACTCCTATGCCAAACATCAATGCTTGAATTTTTTATTATTGTTTTTATTAAATGATTTTTACAGTTTAAAAGGGTAAATGCAACATCTCTGCTTTCAATTCATAGAGTCTTTCTACAGGTCAGTTACATTCAGTGTGAGATACTGCTGTCATAGACATCGTAAGGTTCAAGGGGGGGAGAGGGACGGAGAAAGAAGTGATACTTGAATTTTGAAGTACAGTGGTACCTCGGGTTACAGACGCTTCAGGTTACAGACACTTCAGGTTACAGACTCCACTAACCCAGAAATAGTACCTCGGGTTAAGAACTTTGCTTCAGGATGAGAACAGAAATCACTCGGCGGCAGCACGGCAGCAGCGGGAGGCCCCATTAGCTAAAGTGGTACCTCAGGTTAAGAACAGTTTCAGGTTAAGAACGGACCTCCAGAACGAATTAAATTCTTAACCCAAGGTACCAGTGTACTGATTTTTTGATTTATTTTTTAAAGTTGTACATCAATAGCACCTGAAGTTAGTTTATACAATAATCTCTGAGAGACAAAAATCATAACAGTTATTTTAAACTGTCATTTTCATTTCATTAAGCCTCCTTACAAGAGAAGATACCTTTGCATTTCACCCACCAATAAAATGAAGCCTAATTTATATTGGGCATCAGCAGATGGCCTTTGCAAGTAAGTTCTGTTTTGAGGGTCTGGTGCACATGCAGCAGCCACCTGTGCATTAACCTATGCCCATCATATGGTCAGCAGTATTAGTTTTAATGACTCTGCACAGAGGTGATCTTCACTCTGAAACATTCAGACTGCATGCATTATCCCCACCTGTGCAATGGTAACTACAACTGCTAGATGTAAGTTACCTGCCTCTGACTGAGTTAAAGTGGGCACGTTTAGGTTGAGGGACCTAAATTAGTCATGTCCATCATTTTCAATGGGTCTACTCTCTCAATAGGATTCAACCCATCATATGTCAGCACACTTATTTCCCAATCCACCGGGGAATGTGTGCTCAGAAGCCTGGTGGATCCCACAAATGGTGAGTGTCACCTATCAAAACGATTAACTTTTATACCAATTAGTTTACAATCTAACCAGGTCAAGATTACTTGTAGGAAAATCTCTCTCTCTCTCTCTCTCTCTCTCTCTCTCTCTCTGTGTGTGTAATTATCTTAGCCATTCTGCTAGAAGACCAGTTATGGGCCAAGAAGTCAACCCCAATCTCATTTTTCAGACCTTGGAAACACACCTTAATCTTCAACTTTGTGGATTTAAAAGCATGGGCAAAATAAAAAAGTGAGGTCTATCAGAAGACCTGGATCCCAGATAAACATTTAGTGCCTGTGGACAATTTCTGAATATTCAACAGAGATATGACTTTGTCAAAGTTCAGATTATAGCTCAGCTTAATAGCAACGGGCACCTCTTCACAGATTTCTATTTTTAAAATAATTCCACCTAGCACACACAAACACACACTATGGCGGGTGCTCCTATTCCCATCGCTAATGTGCAAAGAAAGCTGAGAATCATTTTCCACAGTTCTGTGCCCACACAAATTACACATGTGCACGTTTTAGCTATTTTGGCTGTGGTTAACATTTCAGTATGAAGTTTCTCATTCTTCAGCTTCAGCACCTGTTATAAAAATGCATCTGAGTGTATCTTACTTCAAAAGCAACTTTGTTGTAATCATTCAGCCAACTCAAAATTGAATTTCTGGGCTAGTATGATTGCTTTGAAGCAATGTATTATTTGTGCCTCTCTTAAGCCATTCAGTCTCTGGGCTCACCCACACTTCCTTTTGGGCCACGCATTCTAGGCCCAGGCCTGGGATTTCTAGGTTTGTGTCTGTTTCTCTTCTTTTTTGGCTCGCCGCTTTCATTATGAAAACTCGCTTCAGACTACTGAATCAGAACAGCAATCTGCCAAAAACCTGACTGCCATTTGTTCTGATTCATTGGTAAACAGTGGCACAACAACAGTGGCAGAACAACAACAACAAGCTGCTTAGACACGGCCCTAAAAATCCCAGACCTGTTTCTAGAAAGCAAGGTACCAAAGGAAGGGTGGATGAAGCTTTCCCTGGCGATGTGTTTGGCTATCATCAAACCACTGAAACTAAAAGAAGAGACAGGTCAAGCTCTGAAGGTCAGCCAAAAGAACTGTGATAGGCGGGGAATCAACAGGGCCCTTTAAAGGCATATATATATATATATATATATATATATATATATATATATCCAGAACTATGTGTAGAGCCATGAAGGTTTCTGAAATGAATGATATATTAAGACATGAATGGGACAAGAAACTTGTCATTAGGCTCCAAGATGAAAGCAGCAAGGGACTTTAGCCAGAAACTCTATGCACCAACCTGGCAAGTTCTTCAGAGTCAGTTCTCTTTCAACCCATCATTACTGCTGGGCTCTGGCCATGCAGCTATGCTCTATGAAAAGATGTGATTCACAACCTGCTGGTGCTTTTTGCCCTTGACAGACTGTGCTTTTGAAACGCCTTCCTAGATGGCATGCCAGCGTCTAGCAGAAAAGTTGCTCATAATTCCAACTGAGTTCCTCGTGCTACTTAGCTGGCTGCCCTCATTAGCAGATAGAGGCGAACCTGCATAGGAGTAGACTGAGCAATGCGCCATCCAGATTTGATCTTACTGGGCCAGTGATGAGACGTACTGCAATCTGGGAGTGATTTTTTGCTCTCACTGAAGTGGCCTGTGCTCAGATTGGCTGCCAAACTAGAATTCATTTTAAAAAGTCAGCTGGGACAAATTATACCTTCTCTAATAAGATTCTACTTGGAGGATAGGCTTGCATGTGGATAATTTCTGCCCTTAAATCAGAGAGAAAGATGTGATTAAAAATGGAGTTCGTCCTAGTGAATCTAATCAGCGTGCACATTAAAGATCAACACAGCCCAGCAGTGCAACTTTGAAGACTGCTGATGCCAAAAAGGAAGCAAAATGAAATCAAGAGAAAAGATGGAATGAAGGGAAGGGGTACTCGTGTACAAAGAAGTAAAAGCAGGGTCAAGAAAGCTTGCATTATAGTGTATTTTGTTTACTATGGCTTTGTTGATGGAATCCAGGTTACTAGAGGTTGGAATATAAATGGTGAGGAATGTGCTTGCACCATATCCTATTTCTATATGAAGCAATCTCAGACTTCCAAAGTGCTATGCTTTGTATATAAGTATTCACTTCGCCAAATCCAGTCTGTGATCCTCGGTGATGTGTATTCCTGGGTATCAATGCTAACCTTTTCTGTAAATAGCACTCTCATTCCTGTGGGACAGAACTTATCAAAGTTAGCTTCAGAATATACCTGTCCCCAGACTTTCAAGCAGACCTGTAATTTCCACATCACCTTTTGTGACTATCTTAGCTTAAGAAATTTCACATTCCAGTCCTAGGCCTCTTCCTCTTACAGTGTGAATTTGCACAGAAGTCAGATAACTAATATCCCCAGCTGTTTGTTCAGGCCATGTTTCAAAAAATACAGGATGGGAGACACCACAGTGGTTTCCCACTGCAGTCAAACTTCTCCTCAGATTCATGGAACGTGTGCTGTTCCTATGCCAGGATCAAGTCAACTGATGTGGGGGGATCTTATACTTAAGTTGTTTTTCATTAATGAAATATTCCATCTGGGTAATCAGATCTGATCTCTCTGTGTGTCTCCAATTCCATTTGTGAATCAGAATCTGGCAGAATCCGAGACCAGGGAGAAGAGTCGGTGGAAGAAGATTGGAAAAAATTTAAAGTATATTTACAGAAATATTCTAAAATTAATGAATGTTAGAAGGATGCTGGAAAGAAGCTATATGACTTTAGTAGAAATATTATAAAGAATTAAGTATGAATAGATTGACATTGGGTAAAGGTGTAAATTTAAGGCTAAATTGCGTAAAGATAAATTATGGAACTAAATTTGAGAAAGAGGGAAAGGACTTGCTGGAATAATTAAGTGAACTAGAATACAAAAAAGGAGGTGTGAGGAAGTCGAGGAAATAAGCAAATGAAAGATAAGGATATGAAAATACGGGGTCCTTTTTATTTTTGTTTGTTCTTTTTTGGGTTTTTTAAATGCTTTTGTTTTCTTTTTTTGTTTTTTTCCCTTTTTTGTATTGTTGATGTTTTGTATTACTTTATTTATTTTTGTTTTTGAGGTTTTGTAATTGTTTATTGCTTGTATTTTTCTTTTGTTCCTTCTTTCTTTTCTTTGTAATTTTTAAACTTTAATAAATATCTTTTAAAAAATAATAATAATAAAAAGTAGAGACATTACCTTGCCAACAAAGGTCCATATAGTTAAAGCCATGGTTTTCCCAGTAGTGATGTATGGAAGTGAGAGCTGGACCATAAAGAAGGCTGATCGCCGGAGAATTGATGCTTTTGAATTATGGTGCTGGAGGAGACTCTTGAGAGTCCCATGGACTGCAAGAAGATCAAACCTCTCCATTCTTCAGGAAATCAGCCCTGAGTGCTCACTGGAAGGACAGATCGTGAAGCTGAGGCTCCAATACTTTGGCCACCTCATGAGAAGAGAAGACTCCCTGGAAAAGACCCTGATGTTGGGAAAGATTGAGGGCACAAGAAGAAGGGAATGACAGAGGATGAGATGGTTGGACAGTGTTCTCGAAGCTACAAACATGAGTCTAACCAAACTGCGGGAGGCAGTGGAAGACAGGAGTGCCTGGCGTGCTCAGGTCCATGGGGTCATGAAGAGTCGGACATGACTAAATGACTAAACAACAAGTTCCCACATTCTTTCCACAACTGTTCATTATGCCCTGCCCATCTTGGCAGTCCTAACCATGTATTGTCATGATAAGCAAAAGGAGAAAAAATATGCAAACATGTTCAGATACTGAAAATATTATATTCATATGACTTTCTGTGCAAGAGAGGCAAAACAGAGACATGGGAAGCAAAGGAGAAAAAAAGAAACAGCAGTGTTTAAAATCTAATCAAAGTTTTGATACTGGTGTCCACTCATGTCACCAGAGTTTGCACTTAAGAGTGCATTACAGTATAATTTTCCACATACGGTACCCAAACAGCCAACCACTTTGCTATGTACAGGTACCAGTAGCCTGTCCCTTTCAGAAAATCGATCCCTATCTTCATGTATCTATTCATCCATTATGCCTGCTGGCATCGTCAATTTTCATCCAGTGTGTAAATAGCTTCCTCCTTTTCATAGGGCAGAATTGATCTGTAGAGTTCGCTTTGAAGCACTGCTATCAGCACAACCTTGTGATAGACTTGTAATTTATAAAATAACACCTATTGTGGTGGCTACTGCATTAAAGAAGAAGAAAAAGACAGATTGGAGCAGGGGAGATGGGCTGGCAAGGGAGTGGGGTGGAAGAAAGAGTTTATTTGTATCAGTCAAATAAAGTTCTGATGATTTTGAGAAGTCTTCCTCAGATTATATGAATCTGCAGTGATGTTAAGGCACCATTGTATTTGTGCGATCGCCTTTCTTGCTCTTTACTCAAGGAACGCAAGGAAGAAGCTCGAGTACAGAAGGGATTTTAGGTTCTTGTGAGACAGAGGAGAGCAGCTACAGAGAGATGAGGAGGAGAAGGAAGATCCTACTAGATTACAGCAGCTGTAGAGGGACTGACATCTAAGAAGAAAGCTGCCAGTTGAGTTCAGCAGCTCAAAAAGGCTCTGAACCAGTGGATACCTGCACACTCCCTTCCTGCCTCTGTAATTAAAAGTTATAAAGAATCAGTGGAACTGTAGAGTCTATGGTCTGATTTATGCATTTTATGTGTATGTTGAATTAATTGATCACCTAATAGGAACAACTTAGTTTTAATATCTATACCATTATATGATACTTGTTCTTTTACGACTGAATTACTTGCTCACTTGAATTCTGATTCATTTATTTTTTACACACATCCAATAAATCTAACATAAGTTTGTGAAAACCTCTTGGAGCATTTGCCCTCCTCCTTTGAAGTCCATGCCGTTAGGGTTTCAAAATTCAGTTGGGGAGTACTGCGAAGGAGGTTTACAATACTTTGTGAACAGCTGTAAAGAGATGTTCAACCATTGTTCAGAAGAGTCATATCAGCTTTCTTTCTTGGATACCTGCTTTTGTTAATGCATTCCATATATATCTGAGGTGTAATATTGATGTCTCCTGGCATTCTTTCATCTATTCTTTCCACTGTTTAGGATGGGGAGGTGGGTTTCTGCTTGGCCTTGTGCAGGTTGAGGCACATAAACACTGGAATGCAGATGAATAGGACTGAAGCTATTTACCTCATTATTTCTAAAATCTTCTCATCTGCCCGGACCCCATGCCAATTAGCCAAATTTAAGGAACATCACTCCAACAAACATCACTCAGCAGTACGGAGTAGGCAAAAAAGAGAAGACCCAGAGCCAATTTGGGTCTCCCCAAGAAATTCCTACCCAGCCCCTGGAAAACAGACGACTAGCCTGTAGGCCCACACTGCAAAAAGGCGGGAGGGTCGGCACCTAATAAAGAAGATGGAAGAATATGGGGCATAACAAGCTTAAATAGCCTGTCACCATCTCTCTCTATGGGTGAAATCAACCTTAGGCCATAACATTCTCCATTAGGGAGATACCACCTCTTTTCTTCTTCCAGGATAGGAGGGTTGTGGCAAATTTGTCCCCTCCAAAATAGAGGGAATGGCATTCTGACAGTTCTGGAGGAGGTCTTTCCCAGATTAGATAAATTTTGAGATGGGGGAGTTAAGAGGGCTTTAAAAACACGATGTACTTTACAGAGAGTCAGCCCAATTGTATATTTGATTTCGTAAATAAGGGCCATGAGGATTATAAGCAGGAACACCACTTTCAGTACCAAGGAGAGCAGCCTGCTTTTTATAGGGTTGCAGAGGAGCTGTTTGAAACACCAGGCTTTTAAAAATGTTATCACAACGGACTTCACGGTAGAAGTGCAACACTGCAAATGCTTTTTGTATTTCCATTGCTGGCGGCATCAGCAAAAAGAAACAAATGTGGCTTGGAGACTGTTCAGCCATTTCCCACAGGAGCTGCCTTCCTTGGCTCCGAGGCTAGTGTGTCGGGTAGCGCAAAGCCCTTTGCCCTGGCTACATCTGTGGCCCATCTGTCTCATACCAAGCAGATGTCATCTCTTCCCCCCTCGAAGCCAGGAACTTGAAATGGTATGTGTTGTTTTTCTCCCCAGGGCCAGAACTGGTTGTGATTAAATGTCCTGAAAGGAAACCTCTTGTCTCCTCTTTTGTCTTCCCTTCCTCCTGCACCACATACAAAAATGAAATGTCCAACAGAGCCAAAGCTTAGGCTGACAACATTATTGTAATGAACGGAACCATGATGGAAACACGACATTGTAGTGGAGCAACTCATGGAAGCAAGACAGATAGGCAATTAGCTAAAAGAGTACTTATGAACTTGTCAGGCATGACAATTTTTTAAAGCCATTTTTTTGACAATTAACAGAACAATGGAAGCTGAGATAATGCATAAATATGTAGTTTGGACTAAGCAGCGTGAAAGAGAGAATACAGAGAAGCAGAAGTCTGCAGTCCTGACATAATTTATTGTGGGCTTATCACATTTATTGTAGTAATGACACACATGTCAGCAACATCAAGACTGCCATCTTGTAGATGGTTTATCTTAGGGAGGTTGGCAGGTTTCCATAATGACTGCATTTATATTGATGGCATATGCCAAATATGGGACACTTGCAGCTCTACAGATGTTGTTGAACTATAACTCTCACTAT
This sequence comes from Podarcis pityusensis, assembly GCF_964106645.2. Taxonomy (NCBI): domain Eukaryota; kingdom Metazoa; phylum Chordata; class Lepidosauria; order Squamata; family Lacertidae; genus Podarcis; species Podarcis pityusensis. The sequence goes on along the minus strand of NC_138032.1, from coordinate 47,306,069 downwards.
CCCTGACCATTGGTCATGCTGGCAGGAGTTGATGGGAGTTGGAGACCAACAATATATGAAGAACTAAAGGTTCCCCATCCCTAGATTATTTCTTACCTAGAATGGCATTGGGGCTGCTGTCCCACAGTTCCTCATACATGGTTCTAGGTAAGGTAAAGGTAAAGGGACCCCTGACCATTAGGTCCAGTCATGGCTGACTCTGGGGTTGTGGCGCTCATCTCACTTTACTGGCCCAGGGAGCTGGTGTACAGCTTCCGGGTCATGTGGCCAGCATGACTAAGCAGCTTCTGGTGAACCAGAGCAGCACACAGAAACGCCGTTTACCTTCCCACCAGAGCCGTACCTATTTATCTACTTGTACTTTGACGTGCTTTCGAACTGCTAGGTTGGCAGGAGCAGGGACGGAGCAACGGGAGCTCATCCCGTCGCAGGGATTCGAACCGCCGACCTTCTGATTGGCAAGTCCTAGGCTCTGTCGTTTAACGCACAGTGCCACCTGCGTCCCATGGTTCTAGGTAGCATATACCTTTTTCAATCAAAGGGCTGCATTTTGCATGAGAAACCTTCCATCACCACTAGCCAGGAGTGGGTGGGGCCAGAGGCAAAGGTGAACGTGGCAATAAATTTGGCTTTTACTGTTGTTCAGCAGGCTACTGTGGTTGGACACAGAGGAATGGTGGGAGGACCAGCTGGGGAACCACAAAGGGAAAAAAGCTCAGAATGCAGGGAGTGGTGGTGGGAGGGCAATGAGTGAAATCACCGACATTTCAAAATAAAATCTGGATTTAAATAGTAGCATTTTACTAAAGGGCTCAAATTCACATATATCTGAATCTCTCCTCTCCCCACTTGCTGTCCCACTGATCATTTATTTAGTATATAACATCCAGGGGTGTTATTGGGTTGTAGGGGGTAATATTGGGTTGCTGTTTTTATTTTGATTATATATATTATGGTTTTATATTTTGATTTTGATCTGTGAATTGCCCTGAAACCTCCGGGTATAGGGCAGGATATAAATTCAGTAAATAAGATCAAAACATTGAGCGTGATTCAACTTAGTTTCTACATGTGCGGAATGAGGTCTGCTCATGCAACGGGACTTTCCCCACTCTCTCCCACCTTGTGCCCTGCCCTGCCCCCTAAAAGTAGTCCATCTCCAAACGTTTGTTGGAATAGGAAGGCCTTCACCTGCCAGAGGAAGGTGAAGGAGAGAGCCAGGGAACAATCCATTGTGTGTTCCATACACATAATTGGCTTAGTGCTACATGAAATTCTGTCCATTGTTCCTTCTAGAAGACAAAAAGTGACCTATGGGTGGCCAGGCCTCTGTTATTTGACACAGGATACATTCAGCCTAACTACAAAAGGTGGGCTGAATATGTGAATTTAGAGTATCTTTTGCAACTTCCAAAATATGGTGTTAAAAATGCCTTGGTATCAGAAGTAGACTGAAGAAAGGAGAGTATAATTTAATTGCTGGGTGGTTGCTAAAATCTCCTGCCCTCTTGCACTTCTGTGACTGTGGGGGTCATTCAGATCTACAGAGCAAGTGAAGACAGCAATCTGCAAATTATAAGCAGAAAAGACCTGATAGGTCACAGACCATCTCCCTGTGAATATGAAATGAATCCTTCTAGTATATTTTCAAGAAATATGCTCCATATTCATTTTGAATATATTAGTGCTAACCTTATTGTTCCCAAAGACTCTGACACTAAGGTACAGACTAAGGTACAAGGGAAATGATCTTATTTCTTGACAGCCTTTTGACAGAGGTGCTAAAAAGACCACTTGCTAGCAGCTTGTTACCAAGACCCTATCTAATTCAGCATATAAACACATTAATCCTCTGCTTCTTGTTCTGTACAATCCGGAAAGAAAAAAGAGACAAAGTTGTAGGAAGGCACTACTTTCCAAAAGTTATTTCTTGCATTTATACCATACTGCAGGGCTTGCCAAACTAGCACCCATGAATGCCTTTATGCCTGGCAACACCTAAGGTGCCCATGAAATTAAATATCCTTTCAAAGATACACATTGCTCAAAGGGATGGAAATATTCACACCATTTTGTGTTCCTATCACTTTCCCCTGCTCTTTTAGAGTTGGAGCCATTTTGTGTTATGCCGCCTCCCCGCACACACACATACACAGCTGCCATTTTGTGCATGGTGCCTACAACACTTTTTCAAAATTCCAAATGTGCCCCCGGCCCCCAAAAGTTGGTCCCCCATGCCTTGCTGTCACACAGAGTAGATCAGATTGGCTTCCATCTGAGGTTTCCAAGTAGTATCCCAGGAAGAGTCTTTCAACATTTCACTTATCCTTCAGCAGAACCATATGTTGGTAAGTGACTCCTATGTTCAAGGAACTGGCCAATTGCCTGCCCTAGATGGGGTTGCACTCCCCCCAAAGGAGCAGGTATGCAGTTTGGATATACTACTAGATCCAGCATGATCCTGATAGAGGGTTCAGGTGCCCTGGCTGGTATAACAGTTGTGGTGTTTTCTGGACTGGGAGAGATTGACCACAGTAGTGTAAGTACCAGTGACTTCAAGACTGGATTATTGCAATGTGCTTTATGTGGGACTTCCCTTCTGCTTGATTCATGAGCTGAAGATAGTGCAGAATGCTGCAGCATGGTTGTTGACAGGAGCAACACACCTTCTCAGAGATTGCTCTGGTTGTCAATTTCGTTCCCAGACCAAGATGTTACTATTAGTATATAAAGCCCCTTAACAACTTGGAACCAGTATATTTGAAGTGGGTCTTACCCCATATATGCCCACTCGACCACTTAGAACTTGCACACAACATTTCTTCTGCTCTTCCAAGGAACTCGGGTTTAGTGTAGCTGTTCCAACACTCTGAAATTCATTCCCCATTGACATTAGACAGGTGCCTTCATTGTATTCAGTACCTGCAGAAAACTGTGTTTTAGGTTGGCCTACCCAGAAATGCAAAGCTGATGTGTATTTTAATCTGTGTTTTTAGCTTATAATGTATTCTTTTATTTCATTCATTTTTATTTTTTATAAATATTTTTACATTGAATTTTATTGACAATTTTAATGTATTTTTTCTATTCCTTGTAAACCAAATTTATAGTTAAGTGGTGTGCAAATTTTACATAAAAAGTACAGCATCTAATAGGAATGGGCAATTTTAAAGCCATAAAAAAATTGCCAGTTGGCAGAAACCTCATGCAGTTCCGATTTGCATTGCTTATATAGCATATGCTTTCGGCAATTGTTACCTGGGGCCAGCGGCGTAGCGTGGGTAGTCAGCACCCGGGGCAAGGCAAGTAATTTGCGCCCCCTAACCCGGGGCAAGGCAAGTAATTTGCGCCCCCTAACCCCTAACCATGGTCATTAATACTGACGGCTCTACTCTGGGGCAAATTTCGTAGTGACTACTGCCCTCCGTGGTGTTGTTTTTGCAATTAAAGGACCCCTGCCTCAAATAAAGCATGGGGATTGGGCACTGGGATTTGCCAAGGGAGCTGGGAATTGCAGTTCAGTGGCGGGTCAGGGGGAGAGGGTCCCTTCCGCGTCTGGGTGCCGTGGGCCCCTTTGCGCCAAGACGCGCGTCTTTGGGCGTTGCGGCGCAGCCTTCTCGGTCTCCCTCCCCGGCCCGGCTAGCCCTGACGCGGCTTCTTTCTGGCGCGGGGAGGGGGCGCCTCTGGGGCCAGTGGGTTGGCCAGCCTCCGGCGCGGGTGGGCGGGCCCCGTCGGGGCGGGTGGGTGGCGTGGCGCTTGGTGCCGAAGCCTCCGCCCGCAGCACCCCATCGGGAGACCTGGCCGGAAGGAGCCTCGAGCCGGCTGTCGGACGCGGCTGAAGCAGCCAGGGCGGCATGGCAGGCGGCGGCGGCTCCCCGGCAACTCCATGCGGCCAGCCCTGCGCGCTGGCCGAGCCCCGCAGGCGAACGCTGCCCGTCGGTGAGGAGGGGCTGCCTGGCGCGCCTTCCGCAGCGAGCGCTGAGAGCCGCTGCCATGGGGCTCTGGGCGATTCCGGAGGCAGCGAGCGCGCCCCCCCAGAAGTTGCGCCCGGTGCGGCCGGCACCCCTGGCACCCCCCACGCTACGCCACTGCCTGGGGCTAGGTGAACATATAAAGTGTTGGTTTAAAGCTCTAAATCATTAGTTCTCAATTAGTGGTCTGCAGACCTCAGGGGTTCCTTGTAAACCCACCCAGGGAGTCTTTGGCACCATTCACACAACAAAAACTACCACAGAGATCTCAAAAGTAGGGGGTCCAAAAGTAGGGGCTTGGCTTTTGAAAATCAGCAGTACTTAGCTAATTGAGAACCACTGTGATTCTAAATGTTTTGGGTCCAGGATACCTAAAAGAGCACCTTTCCTGTTCCAGACTGCTCACTGACAAAGATCTGGTGAATATGCCTTTCTCTGTGTCCCACCTATGATGAAAGTGCAGCTGGCAGGGACTAGACAGGGGGCCTTCTGTCTGCCAGCACCCAAGATGTGGAACATTGCGCCCCATGACATTTGGGCTAGCCTTCTCCTTTACTGTTTTCTGCAGGCTAGTGAAGACCTTTCCATCTGAGAAGGCTTTTGCATTGCCAGATAGAAAATGTTTTCATTTGAAGACTGTTTTTATCTGTCATCCCTGCCTCTGTTGTATTTCCCCGAGATTTCATTTTGCTATGGGATCATTTGCTGTGGTTTTACTGTCAGACTGTCACTTAAATTTATGTAAACCACCTTGAGTGATGCACTGACTTCAAGAAGGCAGGATATAAACCTCTGATAAATAACTAAATAAATATCCTTGGCTATGTGGGTGTCTTTATCTTTCTATCTTCCTTTTTTCATTTTAAACAAAGACATGTCTGATGTTGTTTATTCACACATTCCATTTGCACTGGTTTGAACGAAATAACATTTGCATTCTTTTTCATTGTCAATACGTACAGTCCACTGAATTTTGGGAAACAGGGCAAACTATAAGCAAAGATAAAACTAGCAGAGCTCTCCCCCCCCCCCCCCCAGTTGCAGGAATTCACATGGTACTGAAGAGGGAGATAAGAGAATCATGAAGTATCTGCCAGATTCCTGGCCCCAAGCAAAGGAAGGGAAAGTTGTGACAAATAGGGAAAATAAAGGTGGAGTTCCCTAATCACATTTCTTCACAATCTCTTATTCTGTAGCTACAGGATACCCTTTGCCAAAAGCGGTGCTCTCTGCCTGAGCTATTGTTGCATATTATAGTCTCCACAGTCTTTCTTGCAAGAGGATTACTCTCTGCTATGACTTGGCTGTAAAGCTGAAAGAGAGCATCTGGGAAGCAAGTGGCCACAGACTTCTGAAGATGAGCTTAGCATTATTCCGCCAGGAACATCCTAAAATCTGGGAGGTCTGTGTGTGGGCCTAGAATTATCTGTATGCACAGATAACCATAATATTATAGTTATCTAGGGAATAATGTAAGAAGATCCTAATGGAAGATCCTAAATTGGCAGCTTGAACTCACAAGCACAAATTGTGAGGAGTATTATGGTTACTTAGTGACTAATGGAAGACACTTTGGGATAGAATGTAATTATAGGTTTGACTAAGTGCTCAAAAGAGAAATGAATACGAGCGGCAGATATTATTTCTGCAAGCCCTTCTGTCACACACACCTTTATAGTGCTTAGTGAGGGTAGGGAGCAATAAATACATGTTGGCTTATAATTTTGACACAATGACAAATAGCAAGCCATGAAACTGCTTCTGACAATAAGATGTTGGCAACTGGCCATCTGTTTCTGTTTAGGCACAGCCACGCGTATCTATTCTAAACACAAGAACAAGCAAGGTTTAAAAGTCCTTCTTGATAATTATACACTTTCCCTGCATTAGGAAAATAATAATAATAATAATAATAATAATAATAATAATAATAATACATTTCACACTGAAGCTGACCTGAGTGAAATTGCATTTTCTGTGGGAAATCCTTGCAAACCAATAATTGGCCAGCTGGTGAATCTCCCTAGAGCTATTCTAAAACACGGAATTCTTATCTGTAACTAAAAGCTGCTTGTCCTGTTATCCTCTAAAACAGCAGGACCAGAACACCACATAACCTTAAAGACCCACCGCAGCCTCACAGAGAGGTTGTAAAACAGTCCCTAGAGCTCAGCTTATATAACAAAGATCTGCCTTTTTTCTTTTTCTTTTTCTTTTTTACAATTATACTCTGCATTTTAATAATCATTATCAGACACCTGCACACATATAAACAAGATTCTGGGAACTTCCCTGCTAAACTTCTTCTGTTTTATTTAAATTTACACCCTGTTCTAACACAGAATAATATCTCCTAGGATTTTTTAAACAATCACAGCTGTGCTCCCTAGAGGAAGCATGCAGCTTGCTAGCAACAGCCCTCAAGAACTTCCATTTGTCGTGTTGCAATCTCTTCCCTCTTTTGCAAAATCTCTCAACAGGTTTTTTTTTTGGGGGGGATGGGGAATGAAAGCATTATAGTGAGCTGCTGAAAGTGAAATGTCAGGGAAACTGGTGGGTGCAAGAATTTGGAGCAAGCCCACTATGAACTCAATCCAACAAAGTCTGCAGTGCTTTTATGCCACAATTCACTAGTTGTACAAATACCCAGTACTCTACTTACCTTTTTTTAAAGAAGGAGGAAGAGGAGGAGAGAAACTTGGAACCACATCATAAAAAGGTACTGGCACAAGCTAACATTGACCAGTGGCTAGCGGATGCATGATTGCCAGGAATTTAGGCTGTGCACACAACACTCCCCTTTAATGTGTTGTGCTTTCACTGCATTTCCAGTACTGGGATTTGAAACCGTGTTCACACATTATCAAAACTGCATATGTATCCTATACTTTGCTATAAGACAGAACGGTAGAATTGTGGAGTCAGAAGGGATCCTGAGAGTCATCTAGTTCAATCCCCTGTGGTGCAGGAATCAATACTACTGTTTGACGCATTGTTTCACAACTGGCTTCATAGCAAAGGGAGTCCTTAAGCCATTCTTAAGTCATCTCTTTGTGGCTTAGGGCCCTTGTATTTATGGGACCGCCTCTCCTGGTATGCCCCTCAGAGGACCTCAAGGTCGATGAATAACCATAGTTTAGAGCTCCCGGGCCCTGAGGAAGTCAGACTATCCTCCACCAGGGCCAGGGCCTTCTCAGTGATGGCTCTGACCTGGTGGAATGCTCTGTCCCACGAGACTAGGGCCCTTCAGGATTTAACTTCCTTTCGCCAAGCCTGTAAGACAGAGCTATTCCACCTGGCCTTTAATTTGAATTCAGCCTGATCTTTTATTTCCCTTCTCTTCCCTCCCCCTCCCCTTTTATGAAGATTACCCGTTCTGAGACCCCACAGCTAATTCTCCCCTGGCCTCCTCGCTGGCCCAAGTAGGTCTAATTTAGCCAGCTAGCCCTGGTGACTATCTAATGCTTATTAGATGGATTTCCCTTAAATTGATTTCTGAACTTTGAATTTTATTGTTATTCATGTTTTTATACGGTATTTTATGCTGCTTTTACAATTAAGTGTTTTAAATTTGTTGTTAGCTGCCCTGAGCCTGGTTTTTGAAGGGTGGGATATAAATAAAAATTTATTATCTCTAGCCACCTTAGTTTGGGGTAAAGACATCCCCAGCCATAAACATCCCCTGGTATATACACAAAGAGCAATGAGCCTGACACCCCTGAAGCCATGCTGATATGAACAGATGTGAAATGCCCCAGGGTGGGGGGAACCAATGTCATTGCATTCCAGGGTGGTAATGAGAACATACCATTTAACAAAAACAAAATGCCCATTGAGAACTGAGACTCTGCAATGTATGTGTGAGTGTGTGCCAAGATGCATAATTTTTACTGCTGAATTATTTCACTCACACACTCTATCAAATGTGTTTAGTCAATGATAAGGCATTCGTTGTGCCTCTAGCCCTGCTTGGGCATTATATACCTTCACATGATAAAACCATGGTGCTTGCACATGTCCCACCTCTTTTGGCACATCACCTCCCTCTTTCATTTTTTCAGCCTTCCATGAGTTGAAGGCTTACTGGAGTTGTTGTACAAAATATCTGGAGGGCAGCAGGTTTGGAAGCCTGCCCTAAGAAGTAAAATGCATTGCCTTGAAGGTGCTCTAGTGCAAATATTACCTCTTGCCACAGTTCTTTGAATCCCATTTGCAACAAAGTTCTTCACTGCATTTTAACCATAAAGTAGAAGAAATCCTCCTGTGCCGTCCTATTTTCCATTTCCCACCAACCCTGAGCTGAAAGCAAAGCATCCTTGTACTTGTAACTTCTCTTTCTTTCCTGTGACCAATACAGCCTTTTAACGTTAACTGTAAAATTGGCTTATTGCTAGTGATGGCAATGCAGAAAAAGAAGCCAGTTCAAGACAATCAAAGAAACTCTTGATCAGCCAGCCTTTTTTACGCAGCCTTCTTTTCCTCCAAGGAAAATCTCCTATTGATTGCTGTGATTAGGAAGGAGGCAAGGAAACAGGTCAAATTGGTGAGGACTTGTTCACTTCCAATTTATCAGGCTGATTGGCAGATGTAACAAAACCTTTTTGCTACTGCATCGCTGTCCACTATGCTAGGCTCTTCTTGCCACTTCAGTTAATGGTGCATTCCCTGGTTCCATTATAGAAATCATAGTAGACCATGCAACATTATTCATTTCCAGTGCCAACAATTACAAACATACCCCAAGCTATTTGTCCCTGAAATCATCCTGTTATCTGTGGAGAAAAGCGTGTTTCTTCTATAAATATTTTGTTGAAGGTTTCAAGGGTACAGCCTTCTTCTGATGGGTTATTTGGACAGCGTTTCCAGTGCAAAGTGATTAAGCTCTGACATCCCCAACGGTTCTCGCAGTTTGACTTGAAATTAATTAAATAAGAAATACTATGTTAGGTATTAGTAGCATCACCATCACCATCACCATTACTATTAAAAGAATTTATATGTCACCTTTCAAGAAGAAATACCAAGGTGATTTGCAAAGAAACAAAAGCCAACCGCAAAATAACAGGAGCAAAAGCAATTATAAAATTACAGTTACCCATACATAATATAACTACATTATAACTTCCAGAATTGAAATATATAATAAATGAGCCCATTAAAACAGGGTGACAGTTAAAACAACAAAGCAGAAGATTCAAGTCAGGAGATCAGGGAAACTTTTGTCTAAAGAGGTGCGTCTCCCAGAGCTCGCAAAAGTGAATTTGAATGCACCAATGCAGCCTCCTATATTTCAGCAAGGACAGCATCCTAGAACACTGGTGCCAGGAGTGAAAAAGCCCAACTCTTGTGTTGCCACAAGCTGATAATCATAAGGCTGGTATTCATCATGACTTGGGTATTAGACATATGGTTCCTATACAGTAGTACTGCTTGAAATAGCCAGATCACTACCTCTGCATTCACTGCCCATTATTTACTTGCTATTTTTTTTTTTTATAATGATATTTTATTGAAAATTTTCCACAAAAAAAAGTTAACATCCACAAAGGAAACAACAAAGATGAGAAAAAAACAATCACCAAACATCAACAATTCCAACAACAACAAACAAAAAGAAAAAACAAAAAAGAAGAAAAAGTACAAAAAAAAAATTTAGCATAAAAAAGAACACTCTTTTATATTAGTAACTTTCAAAACCTTACTCTCTTTGCTTCCACCCGCCTTCCCTTCTTGTATTCTATTTTAAAAGTTAATTCAGCAAGATCGTTTAATATTCATTCTAGATTTTTATCCATCCCTTTATAGTCTAAATTATCTTAATCGCTAGAACCCCTTAACTTCATTTTCAGAGCCTTCAAGATTCATAAATTTTACAGTATTTTTGTAGATAAATTTTAAACTTCTTCCAATCCTCTTCCATCTGCTCCTCTCCTTGATCTCGGATTCTGCCGGTCATCTCCGCCAGTTCCATATATTCGATCACTTGCATCTGCCATTCTTCCAAGGTGGGTAAATCTTGCGTCTTCCAATGCTTTGCGATGAGTATTCTTGCTGCTGCTGTGGCATACATAAAAAAAGTTCTATCCTTCTTTGGCACCAGTTGGCCGACTATGCCCAGGAGGAAGGCCTCTGGTTTCTTCAGAAAAGTATACTTAAATACTTTTTTCAGTTCATTATAGATCATTTCCCAGAACGCCTTGATCCTTGGGCACGTCCACCAAAGGTGAAAGAATGTCCCTTCGGTTTCTTTACATTTCCAACATTTATTATCAGGCAAATGATAGATTTTTGCAAGCTTGACTGGTGTCATGTACCACCTATAAATCATTTTCATAATATTTTCTCTTAAGGCATTACATGCCGTAAATTTCATACCGGTGGTCCACAACCGTTCCCAGTCAGCAAACATAATATTATGACCAATGTCTTGTGCCCATTTTATCATAGCCGATTTAACCGTTTCCTCCTCCGTATTCCATTTCAACAGCAAATCATACATTCTCGACAATGTCTTAGCTTTGGGTTCTAATAATTCTGTTTCTAACTTTGATTTTTCCACCTGGAAACCTTTTTTCCTGTCCAAGTTATAGGCCTCTCTTATTTGAAAGTAATGTAACCAATCCCGCACCTTATCTTTAAGTTTCTCATAACTCTGCAATTTCAACCTGTCCCCTTCTTGTTCCAAAATTTCCGAGTATCTCGGCCATTTAGATTCCATATTAAGCTTTTTCAGAGCTTTAGCCTCCATTGGTGACAGCCACCTAGGGGTCTTGCTTTCCATTTATTTGCTATTTTTTTTTATCATGCCCTTCCTCCATAGGGTTAGTGTATTTTTATGTTCACAACAATCCTACAAGATAGCTTGAAAGATAGCAACTTGTGCAAAGTTTTATGGCTGACCTAGGGCTTGCTGATCAGAAGGACGGCGGTTTGAATCCCCACGATGGAGTGAGCTCCTGTTGCTCGGTCCCAGCTCCTGCCAATCTAGCAGTTTGAAAGCACATCAAAGTGCAAATAGACAAATAGGTACTGCTCCGGTGGGAAGGTAAACGACATTTTTGTGTAGTGCTCTGGTTTCCCCAGAAGCGGCTTAGTCATGCTGGCCACGTGACCCAGAAAAACTGTCTGCAGACAAACGTTGGCTCCCTCGGCCAGTAAAGCAAAATGATGTCGTAACCCCAGAGTCAATTGCGACTGGTCTTAACTGTCAGGGGTCCTTTACTTTTACCTTTTTACCTGAACCTGGAATTTCCATATTGTAAAATGTTATTTTACAATTTGAGACAACATCATTGGCAATCCAGGGTTAAGATGAGTACATATGCTACTTTCCGATGTGAGAGATAAAATGTAGTTGTAGATATTTGCAGGTATCAACCTGTCCACTTTTAATATACTGTCATATATATATATTCAATGGTGAATCAGAAGTACCATGTGTCAGATATTCATCAATGCTAAACAAAGGCATATGTGCCCTGCTGCAGGTAGCACACAGGCAGAACGGCTACAAGTTAACAACTGTTGTTTTACCCCATGGGCAGCATGAGAAGCAAGGTTTAGGCTAGGGGTCAGCAACCTTTTTCAGCCATGTACCGGTCCACCGTCCTTCAGAGCATGTGGTGGGCCGGACTATTTTTTTGGGGGAAAAATGAATGAATTCCTATGCCCCATAAATTACCCAGAGATGCATTTTAAATAAAAGCACATATTCTACTCGTGTAAAAACACCAGGCAGGCCCCACAAATAACCCAGAGATGCGTTTTAAATAAAAGGACACATTCTACTCATGTAAAAACATGCTGATTCCCGGACCATCCGCGGGCCGAATTGAGATAGGCGATTGGGCCAGATCTGGCCCACAGGCCTTAGGTTGCCTACCCCTGGTTTAGGCAGTCCAAAGCCAACATGGGGAGGGGTTGGGGAGCGGGGATCCAAGGATCAGCTAGAGAGACATGAAGACGCAAAGCAGAGAGCTGTTGTAAAGACACAATTCCAGTACTCTGTACTGGAACTGAAGGCTTTTAAGCCTGAGCCTTCAGAGGCCCAGCCTGCAGGTAATTTTGTTTGGCTGAGGATTTGATCTACCCACGAGGAGTATCTTACTGAGTCCTTGTTTCTTAGGTGAACACTGGGCTTCTGTGTCTGGTTCCATGAAGGGGCCACCTGTGTCTTGAAGAGATGTTTGGGGTTGCCATACCCCCCTGACGATCCTGGATCCACCTGCACTAGCTGGTGGTCCCTTGACATGGTTCCCTCCTCCACGATGTTTGCCTTGGGGAGTGACAGGTCATCACCCCAGAGGATTCTTCCATTGGGGGAATGGTGATATGCCAAGGATCAGTGTTGGAGAACCTGTAGCCTTCCAGATGTGGGATTCCAACTCGAGCCAGCAGGTCTAGGGGTGTGGGATGCTAGGGGTTGAGAATCCAACATCATACCAAGTTGCACAGGATCTGTATCCCTGGAATATGCAGTCAATACAGATATTGTCCTTATGGAAATTTAAAGTGACATTGGATGTTTATATTTAAAATGTAATATAAAATGTATGGGGTTTCTTTTCTAGAGCTTCCTAGTTCAGAGAGAATAGACCTTCCAGAGGAGGAAGATACCATTTCCCCTGGTGTTCATTCCAAGGATTTTATTTCCTAAACTGCCGTTCTGCCAGGATGGCTGGGTATTTTCTCTCTCCTTATGCTCTTGTAATGTGATACTGAAAAAAAGCACATAAAGTAACCTAAGCATGAATTAGTAATAGAAACAGTTAGTCCACTGACTGTTTCAACAAGAATTACTTTCTGCTAAGTAGTATTCCTTTTCCATAACTGTTTATGAGCTTGTTGCATGATGAGGCATTCGCCTTAAAAAGCATAGAGAGACTGATGTGCAGACCTCTGGTGGACTATTTTTAACAACAGTTTGGGTGCAATTTCATGATCTGAGGAACCCAGAAATGAAACGATCTGATTCAAGACAGGTGAATTGTGCCATCAAGGTATTAGCAGAGTCACAGCTGCTCAATAAGATCAATTTGACAGGTTTTTGTAAATGCTGATGTGACACATGTGCCTGATACTTAGACACATATACTCAGCAAGACACAGATTAATGCAACCTGCTTTTAACCCCACAAAGCATAAATTCAGGAGAAGTGGCTTTAAAGTGAAATTCAAATTTGATGGATGTGTTTATGCCACATACTTACTAATTTGTGTGTGTACAGGAATTGACAGCTGTGTTTTATGTACGTTAGATGAAATGTAGTTTAAGAGAAGCAAAATAAATATTGGGCCTTTTATATGGATTTGATAGTCTACTGCTGTTTAAGTGTTGTTAAACCTACTGTTGATGTTTTCAATCAGATTGCTATGTGATAGGCTTCCTTTCAGGAAATAGGAGCAGGCTCCAGATTAATTATGTCCAAGTGAAATCAATGGGGTAAATCATAACTCAGCTATAATCCCATAGATTTTAGCAGGAACTAAGTGCAATCTCAATATTGTATATGGGTGTGTGATACAGAGAAAGAGAGTGGGCTGTTTTAAGCTACCTAGTTACTTTACCACAGAGTTGAGAGTCAATCCTTTTTTTATTAAAACCTAGTCTCATAGCTATTATGCTGCAGCAGCTCTCCCACCTTGCAATGTTCTTGTCTCCTCTTTTAAAAAATTGTCAGTGTTCCCATAAAAATATATTTTGACTTGCCTACTCTCATTCAAATGGAAGTCATGGGGCTAAGACTAAAGGGCTGTCCAACTGACTTGGCTGAGTCCTGAGCCTAATAGGGATGATTTGTGCCCAATCTGGAAAAGATGAGGACAGCTACAAATCATTACAGAGTGGGCTGAGGTGTCCTGAATTGATTTGTAGTGATTTGTGCCAATCCGGAGCTCAAAACTGTCTCTAAAAAGCCAGACTGTGTGCAAAGTGTTGCAGTTATTAATCACAACATCATGTAAGGAGAATGCCAGAGGAGTAGGAGGAGGGAGGTTGAGAGTTCTAGCTTCCAATTTGGGACAGGAATCTTACCCAACAATCTCCAGTCACAGGGCTTGGAACAGGGATGTAACTGGGGAAGGAGGGGGTGCTGTGTGTGTTTATGTGTGTCAGTGAGTCTTGTGAGAAAATGTATCATATCAAAAACACTGGGAAGTCATCCAGTGCTCCTGCTTCACAGAAACAAGCAGGAAGACACTGGCAGAAAGCACTCTTGCCAAACTGGCACCCACAGACCCCATATGACAGTGCTGAAACAGCAAGGGGAATTGAGCTATTACATTGAATTGCAGCAGAGCAGGCCAAAGTGGAGCATGATCATTAGCAGGACTGGACGCTCAAGCAATTGTACAGTCTTAAATTTTTTAACAGTGACTAGTAAACACACAAAAATTGACCTACCGGTCTGCAATTTGGCAGGGTGGTAACTCTTGAGGGGCTAATATGTCTCCAAATTCCATGTACCTATGTGAAGAAAAAATAATAATAATTGTGTGTTACGTTTAATTGTTTAACTTTTTAAGGTGGCTAGCATGAAAATACCTGAATGATATTTGCCACGGTTAATTTATTCCATTTATGTATTTCATGAAATTTATACATCACTTGATTGTAAAACAAAACAAAACAAAACTCCAGAGTGGTTTACAAAAGATAAAACAGTAAAATCAAGGGGGGGGGATCACAACACTATTTTAAAACATACAAAAGTTGAATTATTAAAAGAGATTAAAATTACCTCAACTATCTAAGTATCTGGGTAAAAAGGTAAAGGTAAAGGAACCCTGACTGTTAGGTCCAGTCGCGGACGACTCCGGGGTTGCAGCGCTCATCTTGCTTTACAGGCCGAGGGAGCCGGCGCTTGTCCATAGACAGCTTCATGACTAAGCCGCTTCTGGCGAACCAGAGCAGCACACGGAAACGGCGTTTACCTTCCCGCCGGAGTGGTATCTATTTATCTACTTGCACTTTGACGTGCTTTCGAACTGCTAGGTGGGCAGAAGCTGGGACTGAAGAACGGATAGTTGTTGGGTAGGCTTATCTAAACAGGGATGTTTTTGATAGGTACTGAAAAGAGTACAATGAAGGTGACCCACAGTGACTTTCCAGGGTTTCAGACAAGGGTCTCTCCCTGCCTTACCTGGAGACGCCAGGGATTGAACCTGGGACTAACACTCTACCATTGAGCTATAGCCCTCCCACCAAACTGCCTCTTCTCCTCTCCTGGCCTCCCATGCCTAGCACCTTACAGCTGCCATTTTAATTATCCCATGATGTCCTGTGGCATTGTGGGAAATGTAAAAAGGCAGCTCTAAGCCACCTCATGGTGATTTCAGCGCTGCTGCTCATCACCATGGCCAGCTCCCATTCACAAAGGAGTAAGCCCACACAAGAGAACTTTATGGGGGCCCTTTCATCCTGGAGTAAGGAAGTGGTAGCCCAGCTCACCCCAAACCCTCCACTCAGCACTATAGAGGAACATGAGAGCTCTTATCACTGCTCTGTGGCAACAAGGCATATATCTATGCTTGTAAGCTCCTAACATACCTTCTAGGTAGTTTAAAAGCATACCGTTAGGTCCTGTCGATTCATTTTATACTTGTTCCTTTAAATTGCTCTTCACTGACTCATGGAGTGCCTCACAAGCTGCCTTTGATTTACCCTAGTTTTACTCACGAAGGCATGAGAACTTTTAATCTTAGGAATTTAATTGATTTGTGCTTTCAGCCATACTTTGTCATATGGTAAATGTGATGCCTAAAAGCAGCCAAAGAGTGTGACTCTCCCCCCATGTCACTGTCGAGAACTTTTTGAATATTCTCTGCCCTTACATTTCTATTCAGATGCATACATAAGTAAAATCCAGATTTGAAATTCAGCAACCAGCACCAACTGACAAATGTATTCCCATCTTTAGCATAGTTTAACTCCTACAGGTACCACGTGTTCATCTGAGGATGTATATGCTGCCAACCATGTTTCAACACATCACAGGGATATGTGTTATCACTTACTCCTTTGCAGAAGATTAAAAATACCCAACCTGTTATTTCCGAGACATTTACAAATAAATAACTTTTACAAATGTGCTGTTGTGGGGAAAGGGTTTTACATACCAACATCAAGAGAGCAAAAGAAGGCATTAAAATGCCATTAAAACAAAAAACAAAGCCAGGAATAAGGAATTACTGAGGATTTTCAAAGTTCTCTTTGTGATAATTATAGCACACTGGCCAAAACACAAGAGGAAGCAAGATTTAGCCTAACTTTTCTTTCAGTTGCCAAAAGCCGCAACCTGGAAGAGCTGGTAGTGTTGGGAAAAGGGAAAACTGGGTTCAATGTGGGGGTGCTCAAGGTCTTTGTTCACTCTGCAATTTCTTTAAGGAATTGAGGGAATGTGCATCAAATTTGCAGATGACACCAGACTGGGAGCGGTAGCTAATCTGCAGAAGACAGAATCAGGCTCCAGAATGACTTTAACAGATTGGAGAACTGGGTCCAAACTAACAACATAAATTTCAATAGGAACAAATGTAAGGTTCTGCACCTAGGTAGGAATAACCAGCTGCTTCACTGGGTTCCACTTTCCTTTCCTACAGGTGGGAAGAGGGAGGTAAAAGCATCAATCTTCACTTTATTTGCAGAGAAGGTCTAGAACCTGATGGAAAGTGGTAGTCTTCAGCCTGTTCAGTCCCCACCAGAAACTTAGCCTGGCCCCAGGTTTAGTGTAACTGGAAATCCACTCCAACTTTAAGCAGCCTCTGGGCAGCTTCCAGCAAAATATAAAAACACAATAAAACATCAAACATTAAAAACTTCCTTATACAGGTCTTCCTTCAGATGTCTTAAAGTCATATAGTTATTGATCTGTTTGACATCTGGCGGGAGGATGTTCCGCAGGGTGGGCGCCACTATTGAAAAGGCCCTCTGCCTGGTTCTCTGTAACTTCACTTCTGACAGTGAGGGAATCACCAGAAGGCCCTTGGAATTGGACCTCAGTGTCTGGGCTGAATGATGGGCGTGAAGACATTCCTTCAGGTATACTGGGCTGAGGTCATTTAGGACTTTAAACATTAGGGCACCAGCACTGTGGAAGGGACTTATGAATAAACACATGTGTAACTGACAGGATGAGAAATAGATTGGTCTGCCCATCCCTAGTTCAAGGCAACTAGGCAAGGAGAGTCATGGCAGGTATCAGTGATGATTGCCTTCCACAGGACTGCAGGAGCTTATCGCCCAAAATTCAGACAGGTTTTCTGTCCTATGATACATTTGCCAAGTGGGTGCTCTGCATCAGTTCGCAAGTTCTCGTTGAAAACAACAATGCATATAGCTTACCTCTCTTGAATTGCTCTCCATAACAACACCTTCCACACAGCAATTAGAGACAAAATAAATCTTACTATCCTGATGAACAGTCTCTGAAACTGAAACCTGGTGATCTAGACAGCTCTGTGAAAATGGAACTGTGTATTTTCTGACAGTATAATTATTATGCTCTGTCAGATTTCTACAGCTTTTTCTTTTCATAAGAATCACTTAATACTGCACACGGATATTACTTTTGCCATCAAATATCACTTTTGAGGGGGAAGTTAATAATTTAGAACTTTTATATTAAAAAATGGCTAATTTAAACAGTGGATATGATGCCATCACTAGATACCACTTTCATTATGGCAGGCACTGAAAATTGTATCTAAAACGTCACAGTGAGTATCTTGTTTGTGCAGGAGTCTTCTAAAGCTTCTATGATCATTCAAGTATTCTGGTCCCAAATCTGTTGCACGGAACAAAGCTTATTTTGTTCAATGTGAGAAAATCATCAAAGTGAATTGGAGGGGCAGGGAGGAGTAACATCTGCACAGTGGACAAACTTCCCTTCTATCAATGCTTGTCCCTTCCCCATTAAAAAAATGGAACAGGAAGAATCACCATTGACAGAGTCCCAAGGGCAATATGGTGATGATTTGTACTTTCTGTAGTAAAGAAGGTATCAGAAAAGTGCACCGTGAGATAACAATTGCTTGATATGGCCTTGTTTAACTACTTCCCCATAAACAAATCAGAATGCATGTTAAATAAATAGGTAATCAGGAAGCGACTGAATTTCAAAGGTCAGTTCCTGAGAGTCTTTCATTTTCGAGAATAATCAAATTTGATATTACCAATGTTCAAATAACAAAGGATTCCATTGTTTGCCTTTAAAGAAGCCAAGATATCACTTCATTATACAATAAGTTAATTCATTAGAAAAGGCTGTATCTGTATCTATGGCTATGCATTTTGAAAAGCTGTGGCCTGGTGTGTTATAACGCAAAACAAAACTTTTAATGTGTATTTATGCAAAATTACTTCAGTGGGGAAATTAAATTAAAAACCTGCTGCAGCATATAATTCCAAAAAGCAAATTCAGTCCATGAGGTGAACGCTAAACAAACTTTGAATTCTTTCATAAGGCAAACTGGGTCTTGTTCTTAAGCAATGTCTCCTGTGACCACTTCTTAGATGGTGAATAACTACTTTTGCTTTGAAGATGAGAAACGTGAAGTTCTGCAGGACTGGAGATAGGAATGCAGTTGGCTTCTTTAAGTCTCTTTTTGTTACTTAATTACCATGAACAAACTGGGGCAAAAGATTAAGTTTTTCAACTAGAGTCCTAACGTTCTGTGGACAATGGTTGCCCATAATGCCTCTGACCAAATCATATTCCAGTGGAGATGATGTAAAATCAGAAAAAGAGGTGTGTTTCTATAGATGATCAGATAACATACTTCTCCCTTCTAAGAAATATGGGTGACGCCCAAAATAGTTTGCAGAATTACTCAGCTGTTTCTGCTGCCAAATTTCTCTGCTCCTCCAGGAAAAAAGCAGCAAAACTCTTGTTTGGGTTTCATTAATCTCCAGAAAAGTAGTACAAGCCAACTGCACCACAATACAGGTAATTAAGCGCTGCCTGCTGCATCTTTTGGGAACTATTAACCAGTAGATACCCATCCATCTGTGTCTTCTCCACTGAAGAATGATAGATGCATTCAAGAGTACAAAATAAAAAATTGTAAGGAAACTCAAATCTGAAAGAGACTGATAACAAGAGGAGCAACTCTGATCATCTGAAGGCTTTCTATGGTCGCAGGCTGCATTTGACAGTTTCATTTTTCTGCCTGTTTTCTCTCCACAATGTATTAAGGTGGAGAATAAATGGCTAATTAACTACTGAAGAGCTCATTGTTTCAAAGTTTGTCCACAAAGCACGCAAACACTGGTTATGAGAAGTTCAGGGTTCCCAGGTCAGAGTGGCAAGCTAGATGGAGCCATGAACTTCAAACATACAGGTATGACATAACATTATATATGTACAACATATGTACATAAGTACATTTAGATTTTCAAACAACACTATGCTAAGCTTATTTGCTCCCTTCCTAGAAATTTATCAGGATTGCAACCAAAGCCTGGATCCAGTTATTCACCTCAACAGTGCCACAAACCAGTTACAACTTGGTTACTGGCTGATGCACCATAATAGTTCTTTGATCAGCAGCATTAGCAGATGGCAATGCTTATTTCCATTCCATGGCAAGTTTCTCTAGCAGAGATGCTGCTATTCAAGAGCAGGCCAGACTGGCTTTCTAGTCAGTTGGCAAGTCCAGTTTAGAGTTGCTGCAGCCAGCTAAGCTTGTCATTCTCTGCCTGGGAGAGAGGCACATCTAAAACAATAATTGAAGAAAGTGCTATTTCCTAACCTGTTTTTGAATCTTTGAGAAAATAAGCTGTGGCTATTTTTTGCACTTCTGAGTTATAGCAAGCTGTTCTATTTATTTTACCTTTTGTTCACCTTGCTCCTTGTGTACTATTAATTTACTTAACTCTTTTGAAACAGAACCAGCACCAGTCTTTTAGATCAAGGGATGTCTGCTTAATTTTTCCAGTATAGTTGATTTTCATTTGCCTGAATAAACACACCTGTCTTTCCCACATAAGCTGTTCACTGTAAGTAGGTAAATGCTGCTGAAGTTAAAAATAACTGTTCCTAATTAATTTATATGTTTCTAATGCAAAAATAAATAGATCATAAACACTTGTCAGATCTAAATTAATTTCTTTGAAATAACACCAAAAATTGTGGAACCACCACCTTGTGGTGAAGTCTGGCTGGAGCTCTGCATATACCCCTTGCTATCGAAGAGGAGGGAACCAGAATAAGTGGGAAATAAGTGACTGGGTACTGCATCTGTGACCAATTTACTAGTGATCACACCCAAGCAGGGATGCCAACTCCTAGGGGCCCAAGTTATTTTGGGCCCCCACAATAATTTGGAAGGGGGGAACTGTCAGCTTCGCATTTGAGCCAGTGCCAACAACTGGGCTCAACCTCTTCAGCCCCGACTGGGCCAGGCGAGCTGGGAAAGCACTTCCAGAGACCTTCCACTGCAGGGAGCAGGTCTAAGTGCTGTGGACTCACAACTTAGAGCTGTGAGCACCAAACTCAGATCCAAAAGTCAGTGGAGCACAGCAGAGCATGAACCACACGAATGACAGCTCTGAAGTATAACTTCTTTTATTCTCTACAGCTACTGCATAAACTAAAGACTAATCGGAGACGCTGGACTGCATGAGTGTTACAGCTGCTTCAGCAGTCACCTTATCTATATACAGATAACACTCAGACTTCCTTTGAAGTCAGGCTGGAGCAGAAGAAGCAATGAGCAAAATCCGCCCTCTCCTTTCTGAAACATTGTCAGCAAATTCTTGCAATGGGAGGGGTGAAACATCCTCAGGAACAGCCCCCCAGTGTTCCAAATGATCAGGGGGTGGAGGAAGTCGGCTCTTCCTCCTCCTACCGCATGCAGTTTCAGTGGTCAGTGGCTCCTCCTCCTCCTCCTGTCACATAAGGGAAAGATGAGGCCCCGCCCGGTGGAGGCAGGAGGAGGAAGAGGCCAGAGAGGTGTGAGAGAGGAGGAGACGCCAGCCATTGAAGCTGCACTGCTGTCACATTCAGCTCCGCCCCCTCCCGACATCCCGATGTCCCAACATCATGGACGCGCCATTGCCCCCCAATCTCTGGTGCAAGTTGGTAGCTCTGCACCCAAGTCTTGAATTATGAAACTTTCCCTGTTCATTAGCTAGTTACATTCTGATGTTTGATGTCTGCTCACTTGATCTAGTGCCAGTTCTTTGCAACACAGCCATTCCCTTTCATTTCCAGGTTGCTGTAGCAAGGAGATCTTGTTGTGGGGGCACAATTAGCCCCCCTAGACTATTGCATTGTCCCAGGCACAAAGATTCATGGGATATAAAGATATAGGTATATATTAATCAACTTCTACCCACCCCCAATAGCAAGTTAGCTTGAAGGATACTATTCTGAGTTAGGGTGGGATATCTCATTTTCTGTGTGTATGATGTGTCATATGTTGTCATCATCTAATAAATAAAAAAACAACTTACAAAGGGATTGCCATGCTTACAAACGTCAGTTCTGACAAAAAATAAAGACATAGATTTTAGATTAAAAATAAAATAAAATGTAAATGCACCAAACACTAAGAATGCTATGTCTATCTTAAATTTGACATAGTTTATCCACTAAGGAGAGTCTATTGTGCATGAAAATTACACCCAGCTCTTTTTGAATGCAGCCATCAGTGAATGGAGAGATGTGAAGTTTCAATTTTCCCAAAGCAAGAGTCACATTCAGACCAGAGGCAAAGAGAGTGAGTGAATTCAATCAGTTTCCAAATCACTGAATTGGGATCTGAACCACATATTGTGTTCAGTGCACACCACCAGTGTTACTGTACCAGAGTGTAGCAATCTCTGGTTTCATCTCTCTTCATAGATATGAACTGGCCAGGCGTCAACAAAATTGTCTGGTAGGCCCCTCTCTATGTTTCCAGTTTGTATTTGACTTGTTTCAATAAAACCTGTTTATTGTCTACCTCTCTGCGTCATCCTAGACCTATGAAGCACACTTTAGGGATCTTTTATGATGTTAGAGAGAGAACCATATAAAAGCTCTCAGCAACAGCAGGGAGAGAAATCAACTCCCATGTCATGGAGTGGCATGAAGCAGTCTGCTCATTGGCAACAGTCCACGAAGAACGGCTCCAGGGGAAGAAGAAAAAGGAGCCTTTGGTTCAGTGATCAGATGCACTGTGGGCATTATCATACTTCTAACGTGTGCTCACAGAGAAATGTAATATAAATCAAAAAAGATAGTGGCTTTGCTATAAGGCTCAGGAATGAACTACTCACCGAGAGTGTTGTTCTGAGCCCCAGCCACTAGTCTACAGTAAAGATGTAATTTGCGCTTGAAGGGAAATTGGTGATGAGCAACTCAAGATTAGACAAGATTTTAGAAATATAAGGGAAGAAGAAGGAGCAAAAGAAGCCCAGCTTATTGCTTGCTGTGAGAGATAAGGGGAAATCTCTATAGGAACCTACATGGGTTGGATAACACAGCAAAAGGTGAATGAGAAATTTTTATCCAATTATACTATTTAAATGACTACCCCCCCTTTTGCCAGTTGAGGGGAATGAATTGGAAAGTTTGTCAGAATTCCCAAATAAAAGCATTACAAGGTGCCCTAGAAATCTCTTTCAAGCAAATGCTCATCCAGTTGGACACTTAGTTGGCAGAGAGCCTGATCTGAATAAAAAGCATTCAGAAGGCTGCAATCTTATAGTTAGGGAATAAGTCCCTTTGAGGTCCATGCATTATAAGACATCATTGTGTAGCATGTCTCATTAATTTTTATGGTTCTTACTTCCAAGTAAGTCTGAAATCATGTGCACAGTTACTGAAGTGTCCACTCTGTTGAACTCAGTGGGGCTTACTTCTGAGTAAACATGCCTAGTGGCTTGCTGAACTGCAGCCTTCATGGAAGCGCAAAGGGTTGCAGTCAACTAACGTTTACTTAGAACAGACCCATTGAAATGAATGGACCTAAACAGCAATGACCATTAATTGCAGTGGGTCTATGCTGAGTAACACTTAGCTGAACACAGCCCTTAGCTGAACACAACACTTAGCTGAACTTAACTACTTTGTGGATCTGACTACTATGGCACACAAGAATACGAAAAGCTCTCATACATATTCTCCCCCAGTATTGTCAACTTTGATTGGCGGTAACTGTCCAGGGGGTGGCGGCAGGGGGTGGGGGACATCACTTTTCTGCCTGATCCTTTTAACTGGAGATGCTAGAGATGGAACCTGAGCTTTACTGGAGTTAAACTTCCAACTAAACACTTCTTTTCCTACGGGATACCCCCAACCACGACTGAGGACAACATTCTTCTCCCACTTTCATTTCCCAGCAAATGGCATTTGGAAGCCTGCTGCCTTTGATCCCAGAAGTAACATTTAGCCAACATGACTAATAGCCTTATCTTTCATACATTTGTTTAATCTAGGTTGGTGACTTTTACCATATCCTGTGGCAATGCTGCACAGAATGCCTCCTGTAGCCAGGCATAAGTACACTAATGGCACAGATCCATCTTTAACACTGCTGGAAGCTTTCTGTTTGTATGTATATGAGGATCATCTGTTCTTTTTTATATTTATGCTCTCCCTCTGTGAAAACATATTATTGAGTTTCATTGGCTATTTGAACAGGAAACTTCTGCATTTTATGCCTTCGGCATTGTCTGTTATCCACCCAGTCATCAGCACTTGGACCACAGAGTAAATAATAAATATCTCTGAGTGAACACATCTTAATCCCTGAGGAAAAACCCATGCCAACACTGCCAAAGATATAGAACCAAGCTCTTCCACACTCAGCTTGCTTGCCTCTGCAAAATCTGAGGTGTCCTTTGCATTTTAGGGC
This sequence comes from Podarcis pityusensis, assembly GCF_964106645.2. Lineage (NCBI taxonomy): Eukaryota > Metazoa > Chordata > Lepidosauria > Squamata > Lacertidae > Podarcis > Podarcis pityusensis. The sequence goes on along the minus strand of NC_138032.1, from coordinate 47,282,256 downwards.
AGAAGTTCCATGGGAATAAATGGAGGGTCATGTCATCCTTGTTAATAAAGCAATGGATGAACCCTTCATTTTCCATTCCACCAGTCTAGGTGCACATGTGGAAATGTCATTGTGATGTATATTCATGAAAGTAACAAGCTATTAAATGGTGATTAGGGCCAGATAAGATCTTGGAGGAAATGGCATTCTGCTGAAGTTGATATCTGAATGCGAAGGAAGTATGTTAACTTGTAACCATTTGGGTGGGGGGAAGGAAAGAGCATATCATTCAATGAATTTCTCAGCTTTGATTGAGGATATCACCTTAAGACTTATCTTTAGGGAACTTTGGCTGACTAAGCAAAGCTCTACACTTGTAAAACTAAGGCACATGAACCTTGTCCTACAAACCAATTAAGGCATTTGATAGCCAAACTTAGAACTTTTCTTTTTAACTTTCCTTTTTGAATTTCACTCTTTTCCTCTGAAACTGTACACCTGGCTGGTTTTACATCCTTATCCACGCATTTCCAGTTCAGACCTTTTTATTCTTCTTGGCAATAAAATGAAAATCTTGTATCTGAATCAGTGAAACTCTTAATGGACTATCTGTGCACTCGCTCAAGAAGTAAATTTCCAAGTAGAACAAATACTTCAAAATAGTAGCAGATGCAGCCCCAATTAAGCAACTGATTTATAGTATAAAGGGCAGCTTCTGTGGTGTTGAGGGAACCTCTCAAATGATACTCTACCTGCCCCAATACTGAAGCAACAGCAATGTTTGGCACTGCCCATTCAATACTGTTTCACATGTTTGTGATGCACAACCAGGCTCTTAAGGAAAGGTAATGCAAAGACAGAGAGGGGCTACTACTGGACCATTTCCTAAGGCTCACATAACAGGCTAGTATTCAGGTGCCCATGGACTCCTTAAGATCTGTATCAAGGGATTTTCCTTCTATTTTTCATGACCTACAACCTATTGAACTCTAAAGTGCATGAGAAGTGGACTCAGATGAGTATCATATTCAGGTTACTTATTCAGGAGGACTGTCATTACCTCATTCAAGGCCCTCCGAGTTGGAGGACACAGCCCTACTACCCTTCTCTGACTCAGAGGATGAGCCCCTTGTAGTATCTCTGTCTCCTCAGCCTTGTAGAAGCCAAAGGATACAATCAAGCATAAAAGCTCAGGCAGAAAGCTCTTTCGGGGAATTGCAGCCTATCAAAACCCAAGTCTAGTCAGTCTACATAGGGCATCGCTTACCTTTAACTAATTGCAGAGACAGGACCTCAGGTAGCTGCCTTAGCAGAGCCAGTTGGAGCTCTCCATGGTCCTGTATGCTCTTTGCTCGACTGTGATAGCTGCTGTGAAATTGGGATGGGGGGGGATGGGATGACAGCAAGCGAGATGTCTTGGATGAACACTGTTAGTTGTTCCCAATGTTACAGTGGCCCAAGTGGCCTCAACCAGAAGTTAGGCATTTTGTCCAAGAGGATTATACAAATCCATGGAGGAGAGGGCTACCACAGCTACTAGCCCCAATTGCTACGCTCTGCTTCCATGGCTGGAGGCAGCAATACTTCTGAATACCATTTACTGGAAACCACGGGAGGGGAGAGTGTTCTGCTTAATTCCTGCTTGCTGGTTTTCCTCACACAACTGTTCAGCCATTGGCCTGATCCAGCAAATTTTTTCTTATGTTCTTAATCCTATGCTGTGGAACACTCTTCCAGCAGAGATTTGGCAGACAACCTTACTTTTGAATTTCATGAGTCTCTTGAATCCTTTTTTATGCCGACATACCTATGCAATTACTTAAAATATCTTCTGACTAGCCAGTCCCTTTAATTATTTTTTTTTTGGGGGGGGGGGGAGTATTTTAAATGTTTTTATGTTGCTGTATACCCCCTGATGCTTTGCAAGCAGGCAGTATATATAACTATTTTTATAAATAGATAGATAAATAAGTCTGAGGCTAATTATAATAGGAAACATATCAGAAGAGTCTGATTGTTGTTCAGACTAATGAGCCAAATTGACCTGGAAACTTCTTTAGGTATCTGGGGAGTATCAACCAACTAATTCTAGCCTAATGTGACTTCTTTTCTGGTCTTTGGAATCTTCTTATTTGCCAGACATTCACTGATGAGGGATGGTGATAATGTGCAGGCTGAATCCCTGCTTGCTAACTCATAGGGTCAGGACTCCTTCGGGGCTTTTGTTCTGACACATATTTCAAAGCGAAGCGGACATATATTTATTTACTTGATGTACTTATTCCCCCATGCTTCCTCTGACAAGATTCCCAGAACACCTTATGCATAATTACAATTATCCAAACAACAACAACAGTGCAAAACAATTAAGCAGCAAAGTAGATGGAATTACAGCATAAAAGCAAATTAAAACTGATGGATCTGTCCCTTTTTGCTGTGTGAGACAGTTTTAGTGTGCTTATGAATGGCAAAGAATCTAACACCCTCTGCCAACCCACACCTTCATATACTGGGAAGAGGCTGAATGACAGGTTAGTGTGTTGCCTTCTTTTCATAGTGTCATGAGGCCTTCACCTTCTTCCTTGCAGAGCAACCATAACAGCGGGAAAGAAATGACACATTTCTTTTAATTGTTTGGGAAAGTAAATCACGGTGAAGATGAAGGTTGGGGGGGAAACCTGATTCCATTTGCATTTAAAGTAAAAAGTAATTCACACTTTTTGAAACAATATGTGACCTGAAACACAGCCATCCTTTGATTTTTTAAAAAAATTTTTTGCAATGCATTTCATCAGCCAAGTCATGTGTACAAAAATCACATATACTGGGGCAAAGTGTATAAATGCATAAATGCATGTATTACTGCATGTATTACTGAAAATGCATACAAAATGCATTGTTAGGGGGAAATGCTTTGCAGACATGTGTATCTTAGGCAAATATATACGGCAAATGTGCATATTAGCAGAAATTCACACTAAAATGCTGATGAATTTTCAGGAGGATTTTTTTTTTTTTTTTAAATCACAAACTGATGTGGCAATGTGGACAAAGAGTTGGAAAAATGACAAAGTGAAAATGACAGATTCACTCAATCCTAGGGAGGATGTTGTGTTATGGCTTGGTTCACACAACACAATAAGCCAAACTAGGGCTTACCAGGACGGCATGAACATGTAGACTCTGGGAGAGAAGATCTCGGCTGCTTTGTTTCTCCCTGGTCTTTTTCACTGCTGCACCACATGGGTCAGAGCCAAGGTTTCATTTAGCATGCCATCTGAACCAGGACCTGTGGTCAAGCTCTTTTCTTACTAACCACAAGATGTAGCCAAGGTTTCATAGTTCATGGCTAGTTAGGAGAAGCTAACTAGCATTGTCTTCACCTGACATTTATTTGGTGTTACACTAGCTTCCCTGGAGACAAATCCAACTATGGGGTGGCGCAACCCAAAATGTTGTCACAATTCTTCCCCACAGCATGCTGCATGTGGTACAGGGCAAGACAGATAGCTAAGGGGTGAGATTCTCTGCATAATAGTTTCCATGCTGTCAGGAGAATGTGATTAGGGTATCATCAGTCACTATATTTCATAGCCATTTATTTTATTTTGCCGCACCATTATCTGTTTTAAAATTATGGTTTAGTTACATGGAGCACTGCTAAAAAATAGTAAAAACAAAAGTGTAGTGGTTTTCTAATTATAGGCATCTATCATCCTAATTCTACTTATATCTGATCATTTTGTAGCTTTTATTCTTACGTTTTGTAGGTTTGTATTCTTACAAATGAAATTAAAACTTATTATTTACAAAGAATACTGATCACTAGACATTTGCGTATTCTTCTAATGAACCTTGTTAACCAAGATTTCCAATGTTTCTGCAAGAAAGGGGGTTCTTATGATCAAAATTATTCTTTATGAATTATTCTCTTGCAGCATTAATGTCATAGGTGAGCAGTGAAAAAGTGTCTTGTTGCTCTTGGAACAAAAGAATTGCTATGTTTTTCTGATTCTTGCTTAATTCACAGGGACCAGCATTTCACTGGCATTGGTACTTACCTATAGCAAAATCAGACACTCCTTAAAGTACAGTCTAGAAAAGGAGTGTAGAGAGAGAGAGAAGTGGTATGACATCTAAAACCTGCATCTTGATAGGTATTTTGAACTATTTTCCTACTGAAAATCTGCAGGATGTCTTTGCTAGGAGAACAATCATCCTTGTTATTTTCTCAGTGGCAGCCTGTAAACTACTATGGCATGTGGATTATGATTCTAGCATTCAGCTTGAGGGGAAGAGATGTATCTGTTTAAGTGGGAGGAGGACTGTGAACAACTGTCTTTTTTGGCTTTGTATGGGAAGGTGAATCACATCTTAACAATGAGGCAAAAAAATAAATAAAAATCCTGTTCCATTGACCAGCATTACAGATCTATTCCCTTCTCCAATTAGCATGGATATTTTTTGCTGGTTTAATCATTACTCCTTTTTAAAAGGGGGGTTAGAAGATGGGGGATTAGTCTATTTTATGAAGGCTGGGAGCACCTGCTTAGTAGCTTGTGGCAGCGTCAGGTTAGAAAGTGTCTGTGTTTGGGGGTATGAGTTGGTTCTGTGCCATTTTTTTGTGAATTAAATACTGTGGTGATGCTCAAAGACACCAGCCCCGTTACGTTCCATTACTTACTTTACTTACGCAGTAAAAGCACTCTACTGCTCTCTATTTACTATTTCAGTTAAACGTGCACATCCTGCTCTTTGGGCAAACCAGTTTACAGTAAAACCCCACACAGAATTAACACAGTACGATACAGGACAGGACAGGTTGGCGGATTGCAGACAGAGGTAGTCATTTCTGGCACTTGACTGTTAGGGTTTATAGTTATGTTCCAGACTCTTCCCTCTGGAGGGAGAGAAAATGAGACAGAACTGCAGAGGGCCACCCCTTGCTTAACTGAGACAGCTGCTTCATTTCCCAAAATTGGAGAGAGAAAACTCTCCATTTGCAATAAGTTCCATGTAGCGTTCTCTGCTTAAACTTGCTTGCTGCTGTGCAATACCATCAGCACATAATATGTGAAGCTGATGGCAAGTGGCACACAGCATCTGCATGACTGTGGGCTTGGTTCGTTCTGTAACATGGAAAACAATAAACAGGCTAGTCAGTCTTGCATTTTCTAAGACCATTGGAGCCACACACTCCGGAAAGCTTTGATTACATTGCAAAACTAGTTAACTCATAGAGAAATATACAAAGGCAAAAGCTTTCAGAAAGCAGAATGAATGTAAACTGCACAATAATGCCCATGAAAATGGAGTGATGGGGGAGGTGGAGGTTAGGCATTTGGCAAAAGGGGAAGAATGAGTCCCTGATTCACCACTCATTAATAGTCCTTTGCCACTTTGCGCCATCTTTATCCAGCCTGTCTAATTTAGACTGTAAACTCTCAGGGCAGACCACAGGTCAATTTCATGACCTGTATAGCTTCTGTCATAAGGGCTGGCAATCTGTGTTATGAGCAGTTGAAATATAGCATAGAACTCCCTACTATCAATGGCTTTATTCTGTATAAGATGACGGTCTTACATTCAGTTTGTTTCTTAGGATCACTTATTTTGCATTTATCTTAGTAGTGGAAAAGAACTCACATTTTCCAAAAAGATTAGGCATAGGGCAGTTGAGATGTGCAGCAGGCTTTCTGTAGACATGTAGCAGAGGATGCTGCCTTCAGAATTTGGGAGGGGATGTTGCCCAGAGATTAATATCTGTAATGGGAAACAAAATATGGAAGAAAGAGAAAAGGTTTTGTGGGAAGTCAAAATGGAATTTTCAGAATGTGCTAAACATCAACCCTCAATCAGCAGCTAGGTGATCATATGACATATATCAGTGGCAATGAATGGTCGCTGTGTCTCTCCAGATGTCTAGTATGTATTTAACTCAGCAGATATATTATTGCTGCAGTATAGCCTGGTGACATAGTTTAATGATGATGGACAGTTTTCGCATCGAGACGTGCACAACTATATAATATGCTCCCTATTTATTTAACCAGTGGGAATAGTTTCGTCATTAACAATACAAGTCACTTGGTTTCAGCAAAAATACATCTCTATATTAAAAATGTGCATATTATTCACGCTTCTTGCAGCAAAACAATGACACTGATTCCATAGATCCTAATTTGGTTTGCGGTGTTCTCAAGAAATGACTAAGGAAGATGCTGAGTGATGACTACCTAGGAAACTGTGGTGATTTACGATCAATGGGATTTCTATAAGAGTCTATAAGTGGGGATGTAATAACAGCAAAAGGCTATTCAGAAACATTGTGCAATATTTCCTCTGTTTACAGTAGACATGAGTGAGGACTCTGAGTTAATTTGGAAATGATTTGAGATCTTGAATCATTTTTCTGAACCTATTAGAGGAATCAGAAACCCTCTACCTTCACCCCCAATCAGCCCCCGAACACACAGTCCCCTGCAGCCCCAAATTGCACTAGCCTCCTCACTTCACTCACCTGCCAAGTGACAGCAGGAAGACCAGCAATGGATCTGTAGGAAGTGGAGAGCAGGGAAGCTTGCCCTTTTCCTCAATGCATAGTTGAGATTGATTATGGATTATTTAATTTATATAGCGCTTAATATATTTAAAATATTTCTAAGTGGTGTACAAAAAAAGATTCTATTCTGACCTGGATAAGGAACTGTGGAGTCAAAAAGCTGACTTTTCATTTGAAGTGGAGGCTGTTGGCCAACATCTTGGCCAGGCTTCGGGGAAACCTCCGGCCATGAATCCACTTGATAGTTTTGGGCAAGACACTTGTCTTCAGTCTCCTGTCTGTCTTTAAAATGGATGTAGCTCACAAACTGATGCACGCAATAAAATTCTGTTCAGATTACACATTAGAATTGTTCTTTCCTTTTCTCTTCTTAATAATATCCCTGCTCTCTGAGTGGGGAGACAGTATCCCAAGTCATTGTCTAGAAATGTCATGGATATACGAGCTCCTGGCAAGTCTGGAAACTGAAAACTGGCTCCATTGTGCTTACTGTATGTATTCTTTCAGGGTTTTGCTTCTGGGCATTTAGAATAATTCCTGTAGTTGTTAAGAAGGCAATTACTATCCGAATTGGTCTTGAGCTCCAGACACACTTTTATTTCCAAAGGTAGACTTTTGGTAGTAGTATTCATTGATATATTCTTTCTCAGTTTGTTCAGTGTTATGTGAATGTTCGGTTTTTCTTCACTCAAACTATGCCTCACTTACTGCAATATATTGTTCTAGAATTGTATAATTATTCCCCAAAAAAGTTCATCGTAAGATTTTTTGTAGCAAGGGGACAGGGTCTGAATTAATTATTTACTATGTAATACCAAATGAATTATTATTGTTATTCATAGTAGCAGTAGCAGAAGGAAATTCAAACATCTTTCCTGTGGTTAAAAATAGACCCAGAAACTATATTTCCTTCACATCCATTGTATATTATTTTCCTTGTCCATTAATTTATACTTTATCCAGCCTGTCACTGCTGCAAATAGTATACCATAAAGTGGAACTAACTTTCCAATAAGATTTATATTTCTACTATCACTGTCCAGTGTCACTAAAGCAAGCCAACACACACAAAACCACTCATTCTATTTGTGGCTTTTCATTTTCTCCTTTCTCTTCGTGCTTCCTTGACCCTTGACCTCTAATCTTTCCTATGCCTTACTGGACACAATCCTGCTCAGCAAACTTGAGAGACAGCTAAAATCCCCCAGATAATTATTCTTCCACATGGCTTGCTTGCCAGATCCTTTTATTCTCAGTCCAGCTTTCTGTTTAATTGACTCCTGCTTGCTAAGGCAAATGATGGGATGTGGGTATCAAAACACTTTCCACTGTTAGCAAAAGTGATTTCTATCTCATTCATAAACTCTTGGCTCCCACTGCATCCTGACATATTTAATATCCTATGTATTGTACCAAATGACAATAGCTCCATTGGTTAACAACATAACATTTGAGATTTTTGAGGCCTCAGCAAAGTGTTTCAACTGTCTCTTTTCTTGTGTGAGCCATTAAAATCTAAGAACACATTTCTTATTGCAATGAAGAAGAAGAAGAAGAAGAAGAAGAAGAAGAAGAAGAAGAAGAAAGAAGAGGAGGAGGAGAAGTTTGGATTTGATATCCCGCCTTATTACTACCCTAAGGAGTCTCAAAACGACTAACAATCTCCTTTCCCTTCCTCCCCCACAACAAATACTCTGTGAGGTGAGTGAGGCTGAGAGACTGAGAGACTTCAGAAAAGTGTGACTAGCCCAAGGTCACCCAGCAGCTGCATGTGGAAGAGTGGGGACACAAACCCGGTTCACCAGATTACGAGTCTACCACTCTTAATCACTACACCACACTGGCAATGATCTAGACTATGCTAAAGTAACCATCACTCATCACCGTGTGCTCATTAAGTTTTAAAACATTTAAAACTGTATAATGTAAGGAAAACAACACAATCATGGAGAAAGATACACAATCATGTCAATGTGAAGGCACACTAGAATCCTGCATTGAAAATGCAACTGCAATTGAGCATTAGGTGTAAATCAGTGTTGCTTCATTTAAATCAAGTGGAAGAAGGCTGATTTGCATGTTTAAATATTCAGCAACTAAATACCTAAGAAACCTTCTAGTTACGGTAAATTCATTGCACAATCTTCAGGATTCAGCAATGCCCCAAAATGAGATCACTGAACTGACATACATGTCTCTTGGGTTTTTGTCTCCCTCAGATTGACAAGACTCATGGTGAAAGTATGGTCTATACCAGGAATAGCCAACTTTGTTCTTTAGGGCTGCTCTGTTGTTCAGACCCAGGGCACTGTGAACTAGGAACAGCCAAATTCTGTACTAAAGTCAGCATCTCATGGCAGTAAAAGCTTCATAGGTATGGAACACATGCACTTAGATGCTATTAGCTCATCTAATAAAGGATATTAATGGGTTTCCTTGATGGAAATGAGACTGGAAGATACCTTTTGTGTTTTCATATGGTGCATAAACAGTAATGCAATATACTTTTATATAAAATAAGTGGTGTCTCGCTGCTTCTTTTACATAAAAATGAAAATGTAAGCATAGTTTTTTTATGATGCAATGATCAAACTAGTGTCAGCTAAATAATGTGCAAACAAAAATGCACTTGTCCTTTCAAATTTGCACATCTCTGAATTTTGTGATGCACTTCCCCAACCAAAAACAGAGAGAATATAGTGGCAGAAAATATGCATATTTGGGGAGATTGCAAAATGTGGTTATTAGGAGAAATGTACACTAAAGTGTGGTGAACTCAGCTTAAAATGGAAAAATTAGAAACTGGGAGAAACAAATTCATTGTCCATAATCATTCCATCCTTATGGATTCATAATCCTAAATGGTTTCATGCATGGTTATTATTAAAGATCTACAAGTGTAAGACTTCTTCTTTCTGCATCCCATTTTCCCCTGTCCCATCCCCACTCCCCAGTAAATAGGTGTGACTTGTAGAAACAGAAAATATGGAATCTAATTTAATTGACTGCCTAGAAACTACGCTCATAAACAACCTACAAATCAATAGGAAATGAATAGACTTGTAAAGATTTAACAGCAAATCTCTCCTGTATCCATTCACATAAATAACACTTAATCATCTCTTACTTTGTCTGTCAGGTTTTACTGTTGTGAAGCTGTGGATATTAATTTGGGTGGGGGGGAGGCTGTATCAAGATGAGGGTGGTGTTAATGCAGCTGCTGCTCACATCCCTTCCACTCCAATGAACCTGCTGCAATAATTCGTGCACCAGATGCTGGGGGAAGAGGACCTGGTGAACACGCCTCTCACATGGAAACCCTTATTGACCAGTGTTCTCCATTCCTGTCTTGAAACCCCTTCACATGAGAAGGGATGAGTAAGAATTTTGATTCAGTTCACAATAAAAAATGCCATTGTTCCTAATGTACACTTTCTGGAACACTGCATGTACCAAAGTTTGCAAAACATGCAGTTCTCCAGCCCAGTAATGTGTACAAAAATGTATAGACTAGGGTAAAATGTGCATTGAGATGCACATATTTATGAAAATAATATACACCAATGCATTATAATTCAGAGAAATTCACACTAAGTTCACAGTGAAGCTTTGCTTTGACTTATTCTGCTGTAAGTTTTACAATGGTTGCTCTGTCCTTTGGCATGTGGCCCTTGGAAGGTGGCTTAAAAGAGCTCCTGTGACTTTGTCACTTTGGATTTCAGACTTCAAAAATGTAACTCCTAGCAGCTTGGCTTATGCTAACAGGGCTGGTCTTTGGTTTGGAGCCCCCCCCCCCCCGTAGCATACTGTCCTTTGATGAGACCCTGCAGTGTGGGTGGATCAATGGAGCATCTTTCCTGGGCATTGTAGATAATTTTAAACGGTGACTCTAAGACACTAGGTGTGAGGGACTGGGAGCAGGTATTAGCATAGTGGTGGACCCTGCCTCAAGTTGCTGAGGCCCTGGCAGCTGGCAAGGATGCAATGTGGTGAAGTTGAGCCGTAACAGAAAGCAATATCACCTGCTGCTTTGATTTTTGTAAAGTCACACATAACCGGAATGTTAAATCTAAAACGCAAACCATTGCAACAAAATGAACAAAATATTTTTCATATTTCTTCTGTGTCTGGAACTCAAATGGGCTATCTATTTGCAACTCAAGAGGATGACCATTCTTGCTTTGCTCACATTTCTTTTCAAGGCTGGTGAAACAATCCTTTACATAATACAAAGCCTGAACAGTCTCCCAGTCTTCCTTTAAGCCTGGAGGTAGAGACCAAGCCAACAGTTGTTCTTTTGCCCTTGTCTTGGAAGGTGTTTGCTTTGCCTCGCTGCCTGGGAAATGGGAAACAAACAGTGGCACTTTCCTTGATTTCTTTACTTAATACTTCATCTCTTCTTTGCTTCAGAGTAATTCCCTGCCACAGCAGAGTTGTTTCAAGGAGAACAAATGTGGCTCAAGGGAAGCTGCGGAAGGATTTAGCATCAGGTTGCATTTGTAAACTGTACAAACCTCACCGTCTCAGGATGGCATAGTGTCCCCCTGGGAAATAAGTCAGTAATAATAAAAGGTGGGAGGGTCGTTCCAGTGCCAAGCAAGGAGAAAGGTTCTAACCCTCCAGAGGAGTTACTCCCTAACCCTCCTGCTTAATCAATCGCTCTTTGCAGCCATCCATTCACAGGTCCTCTGATCACACCACAAAACTCTTCTGTTGCTGTTGTTTTAAAAAAGGTTGATTGAGTTACATCTCATTTTCTATTACCTTGCACAGAAATAAGAGCTGGTGAGATGCATTAAAAAACACAGCTTAGCAATGAGTTTCAAATTAATATCTGCTCCCCCTCCCCATCTCAGAGTGCTTCTCTTTGGCTGCTAAATCTCTGTGAAGGAGTGGCAGTTCGACCATAGCTTCCCCATCTGAGTGAGCTGCAACATCAAAATGCAAATAATAAAACAATGGCTTCTATAGCCTTTTTTTCTAGCCAATTGCAATCAACCACCCAGTTGGAAGGGTTTTCCTTCATTTTGGTCCAGCTGATTTCACTAACAGTTTAGGCAGAAAGCTGAACACAATGTGCAGTTTCTGACTGCAGCGTTTCGGCATGTCTCTAGCAAATTTTCATTGCAGGAGCTGCCTTTTGAAACCTTCCATTTTGTTACAACCATAAAAGAGGAGTGTGTCTGCATAGCAGTTTCTTGCACTCTATTGACATGTCTCCACTTCAAGTTATATCACTTTTATAACAAACCTTACTCATCCCAAATAATCCTGGGAACTGTACTTTGGCAAATTGCTGAACAGTCTATGTAAATCTCACCCATGATGCAAGTCTCTCTGTCTAAAGACACTGACTACTGTTTTTGAGACGAAGGAACTATTAAACTAACTTAGATCATTAGTTTAGAAATGACTGAAATTTAGCACTTCAGTGTGGGAAACAATCTGGAATGAGTTAGGTTGATAGTATGTTTGGGCTGATTTTGTTTGGCCCTGAAATCAAACCTTAGGGATGCATGTTTGTTTGCTTAGGTATTAATTAACTTTTAACCTCATCTTCATCCAAAAAGGCTCCAGGAGCAACTTATATCAGATCAATAACAAAGAAGACACAGGCTTCTTTAACCCACAGGCTTAAAATCTAAAAGACTTGTCAGAAAATAAAAGGGGATGGGAAAGGAAGAAAATGTGTGAAGTCAGGTCCCAGTTTCTTTATAGTTACAGAGTTCTTATAATGATCAGCCTGGGGAGTTTAGGTAGAGCTGGCAGCAAATAGAACTGATCTCTCAGCAGAGCTGATAGAATGGAGTCTAAATCTCTTCTTTCACTCGGCTACAGACATGTAGGATGACAGATGAAGAAGAAACAAACAGAGCTAGACTAGCAGTAGAATGAATGGAATAGGCCTTGCTTCCTATCTTTTCCCACCTCAGAGCCCCACCAATGGTTCCTGAAGTTCCCATGCATCAAGAATGCATCTCTGCATCAGATACACCCTGTTCCTTTCAAATACTTACATCACTACCTACAGTACTGACCAGGGAAAATGAGGGTGCTGCTGTGTGGAAGGAAGCTTGCAGGAAACTTAGATGTTTGACTGATGTTTTCCATATCAAACACAGAGGTCAGCTCCAAGTCAAAGAGTAGACATGAAACATGCATTTTGCAATCATCTTTAAATGCTTGTGTACACACATGGGACCTAATCAGGTCTCCCAGACAAGTGCTTGAAAATGCATGTACAGACATGTGCCACTTCTATACTATACTGGACATATTTGCTGTGGAAGACAACAGTGCTTCTGACAGGGCTGTGTTTCCAGCAGTAGTGTGGCCTGGCTCAATCTAAATTTCAGATCAATTCAAATTCAATTGGAATTCTGCTGTAAAATAGGATTTTTTTATTTATTTAAATGCAATTCATTTTGTTCCAAAGTTCTGTCTGAGTTGAAGTGAGTGAGATAGCTTCCAGATTCCACTCACTCAATAGTCTGCTTGAACAAGAAAAGAGAAGCATTGGAGGGGTGTAGACAATGAACAACAGTAATCTCGTAAGAAAAGTAAAATGGATGGCGTGTATCTAGCAAGCCATCTAGCAGGCCTGCATTGTGTTGCTGCTCTTGTTCCATTTTGTTAGCATTCAGAGACTTTGCATCCTCTGTTGTTCCAATCCAGTGCTTTCTACTAGTACAAAACTGCCAAGAACTTGTTTCCAGAAGGAAAAGCCCAGAGGCAATTTTTAATAATACATTCATATTGATAGCATCGTGATAGAAACCAAATACGAAAAAACAAAAGCAAAGTGAACGAAGCCTCTCTGAAAAATAGGATTTCTAAGCCTGAATGCCAAACTGCTGGTGCTCTATCTGCTACCAATCTCAAGCATACATGGCAAGGAGCATAGGAAGATGCTCCACATGCCCACCCAAGGAGTTTGCCAATGTTGTGCTTGTCAGAGTCTACTGGGATCAATCTTCCTCACAGTTTGCTATGGTCCTTGATTGTTGGATACATTGCATTGCACCCATATTGGTTTCCTGAGGCTAAAGAAGAGTTCAGTTAGCAGGGGAAATGTTCAGGGAAAGTGACAGTTGTACCAGAAACATGTGTTTCTCCAAGCTAAATGTGGTGGCCCACCAGGACTTAATAACCTCATTTTTTTCTGTTCTCCCAGAATGACAAGGGTGTGTGTGTGTGTGTGTCAGTCAGTCACCCAGCTAATCAAAGTATGTGGCTCATTGGCAATGTTCACCTTGGAAAGTCACCAGTTGTGCAGATCTGTAGCACTGTACTTATATATTTGGTAGTATCCCCATGTGTTTGGTGTTGGTCTCTAACCGAGACCTCAACTATTCAGCATAAAACAGAAGAAGGCCACAGCTAGGGAACGGAACCATAACTTAGTGGCAGAGCACATGCTCTGAAGACAGGAAGTTCCAAATTCTATTGCAGCAACTCCAGTTAAAAATAACTCAGGTTGCCTGAGTGGGAAATTCCCCTAACTGAATTTTTGAGTTTAATCACTAACTACAGTCTAGACAGTACTGAGTGAACTAGACAGAACAATGATCTGGTTCACTCTATGACACCTTCATATACTTCTTCATATGGGATGCCAGAGACTCATGAGCCACTCCTATACTTCCTTATAATCTCCTGGACCATGACTCGCTCCCAGCCTAGACTAAATACTGTGTGCTTCTATAGTCCTCTGAACTGCAGCTGCAGTTATAACAATAAGCATCTTAGTATCTAGAGAAAGGGCTCTCTCTTTCAGGAAACATGGGAATGATGCTTCTCAGCAGGAGTGGACCTTGGCAATATGGCACCATGTGATGCCAAAATTTGATACATATCCTGCCGAGCCCTTGTAGTGCCTTCCCAAATATGGGTAAGGGAGAAATCAAGCTTTGGAGGGAGGTGCAAGGCTCTGGCAGGGTCCTAGAGCCTTCCCATCTCCTTCCCAAAGCTGAGAAAGTGCTAAGTAGGCTTTGGGAAGAAGGCAGAAGGACTCTAAGACTCTGCCAGAGCCCCCCCCCCCACCTCCTTCTCAAAGCCCAACACTTAATAGGCTTTGGGAAGGAGGTGGGAAGGCTGGGAAGACATACACACCTGTTGTGCTGGGGAACAGGTTGCGCCCCCCCTAAATCCATTTGTACTTCCAGGTAATATGGGAATGGTTCTTCAAAGGTTTTACTTTCCATCCCTGAAATACCATTAACGGAAATATGAGGAATGGGTTGTGGAGAAAAGTAATTCATTTTGAAAGCACTGACATGCAGATAACCTGTTATAGAGAAAGCCTTTCAGGATGTAAATACTAGTCTTAATGAATTTTCTCAGACAGATGTTTCCTGAGTTCATTTCTTGGGTCACAGTTCCAGAAGTAGCTAAAGCAGCAATCAGAGGTAGGTTTTACTCCAGAGTACCCCAAGAATATTTAAGTGTGTGCCTTAAGCTCTAGTATGGCTTTTAAACTGATGATGTTGTTGTTGTTTGGTCCATGTAGAAGTGGAGTAATTCTACAGCATCTTGAAGCCCTTTCCCCTAGATATATACTGTTAAGGCAATTCTAACACAACAGGAAGATTGAGCCCTCTATTTGTCTGGGAGCAGCACCTGAAAAGAATTGTTGGAAGCCACTTATGTCCTGGGATTATTTTTCTAAGCAAGTTGCCTGCTGCACAAAGGCACATTTGTAAGGCAAGTACTACAGGAAAGTGTGTGTGTGTGTGTGTGTATATATATATATATTCATAGTTCTCTTACCCTCAGGGTTTAGGTTTTGCACCAAAGTCAGTTTCAGAGAGTTATTTCAGATGAAAGCTTTTACTCAATCTGCAATGCATTGTGATATCCAGCAGGTAGAACTCATTGAGGGAAATTGCTTCCTGGATTGATATATGATTCATTCACTCACATCTCTGAGCTATTTAGGGGAAATTATCCATGGGATTGTATCATTAGTTTAAAAGCTTCTGCAATTGTTTTCCCCTGCCTTCCCCCTTCCCATGTCAGGATAATTTTGAACCACACAAATGTATTAGTTGGAAAAACATTTGAAAAGGTTTTGCTCTCTCTCCCTGTTGTTAGAACGGAAATTTCAAGCCAGATTTCCCTCTTCATTTGTAACAACCAGTTCCATGAAGGTGGCAGAGAGCAAGGTGGTTAAAAGAAATAATCCTGGCGATGGCTGTGCACTGCAATTTCTCTATCCAACTAAGGCTAATTCTGTAAATAATGAATTCGTCATTGGTAGTGTATCAGCATTATTATTTAACCAATTTATACCCAGTCTTTCCTGATCCTTCAAAACTGCTAACAATAAAAGGAATTGCCCTCTGTGAGGATCCACATGGAATCACTCCAGGCAGAATTTTATTTCTATTTCATTTTGCTGCTTCTTACATTTACACCTCACTTTTCCTCCAAGGAATTCAAGGAGACATGCATAGTTTTCCTTCTGGATATTATCCTCACAATAGCCCTGTGAGGGAGGTTTGGCTGAGAGAGAGTTACTGGCCCAAGGTCACCCAGTCAGCTTCATGGCACAGTGGGGATTTGAACTCTGATTGCCCAGGGCCTAGTTCAGCACTCTAACCACTACACCACACTGACTCGCACATGAGCATGTGGAAGTTGCCACCACTGTAGAGAAACCTTAAGAAGTATCTATCCCTACTTTTAGCAAATGAATTAAGAGGATTTAAAGGAACTTTTTTGAGGATATTCCCATTGCACACACCCATGCGTGTGTGCTCACTTGCACTCTTTGAGGTCCAGGCTGGGAAAGGGAAGAGAAAGTCAACACTTACTGCCAGCCAGCCAGCCAGCCAGCCAGCCAGCTTACCTCCTGACTTCCTGTGCTGTGCCTGCTTGTAGCTGGAGAAGGTAGGAGCCTGGTTGTCTCCACTGCTGGCTTCTAGCTTTATTTTTTTGTAAACCACTTATTGGGGAAATGATAAGCTTGGCAGATTGTTAATAAAAGCCAGCAAAATGCTGGACTTTGAGATCAAATTATATTTGAAACTGAAGTTTCAAGGACTTTGAAGAGCTGAATACAACACGGGCAGTGATTCCTGCCAACATAATTCTGGTTATGCTTCATTCCTCTCCATTGTATCCTTAGTTTGTTTTTTAAATTATTACTCTGTTTTGTCAAACATGTGCTATGACTGACTGTGTGACATTTCAAGTTTAAATGTACAAAGATGATAAGGTATGAGAATGTCAGGAGCTCGTCCTACACTCGAGTAGGACCCTGGTAGAGACACATGCCCAACTGGCATGTTCCCTCCCTCCTGGTCGATCATTTGGGAGCTTCAAAAACTTTCTTCTGCCTGAACATCATAGTGAACGATGCCAACAGACATCGGCACACTTAGGGATCCGCACAGTCTTTGCAACTTGCGTGACAGACCTCAGCAACTCAGCATTTTGGCTAATCTACTTTATTTACATATAAACACACACAAGAAGCACTGCAACATGGCTCCCTCTCTCTCTAGCATCAGACAGCAAAAAAAAGAGCAAAGGACAATAGTCCCACTTCACGGAACACAGTAACACAAACATCCTGCTTCCGTCACTTCCCACTCTGTGGAGTCAAAACATACACCATCATGTGATAGACAAAAATCCCATGACTGCAATCATGGAGCAGGAATTCTAACAGAGAACACTGGTAATTTGTTATTATTATGCCTCTGAATACCAGTTGCTGGGATTTGCAGTTGGGCAGAGTGCTATTGTGCTCAGGTTGTGCTTGTGGATTTTCCATGGCTATCTGGTTGCCCACTGTGAGAACGAAATGTTGGATTAGATGAGCCACTTTCCTGCTCCAGCAGACTTATTTTATGCTCTTATGCTAATAAAGTTTTCTATTGGAAAATCAAGGTTTATCTTTAGCAAACATGCAACTGAGGGTGCATTTAATGAAAACTATCCATTTATGTGGTGATAGTGTCCTCATTTGTGAACTTTCCCCCCATTGATGGCTACTGATGATACATGACGACACATCACAAAGTTATATGGAGAATCTCCAAGCTATCACATGATTGCAGTTATTATAACAATAATATGACGGTCTCAATCTACCCTTACTCATTAATCAGTACCAGGGCCAGTCCAAGACATTTTGACACCTGAGGTGGA
Source organism: Podarcis pityusensis (assembly GCF_964106645.2). Taxonomy (NCBI): domain Eukaryota; kingdom Metazoa; phylum Chordata; class Lepidosauria; order Squamata; family Lacertidae; genus Podarcis; species Podarcis pityusensis. The sequence continues at coordinate 47,264,558 of NC_138032.1, read as the reverse complement.
CCCCAAAACAGCTCCTTACTCCCTAAAGGAAGAAGGGATGAGGGAAGATCTATTTCAAGAACAAGGGGAAAGAAAGATCTACATTGCGATCTGCTGCCCCTGTCGATCCAGCCTCCTGAGGTAGTCATCTCACCTTGCCTCATGGGTAGGCCGGGTTTGATCAGGTCTATTCAATACATTTACTTCTCTAGTTTTCTGCTTAGTACTTGAGCAACATAGCCACTCTGTTTTGACTTTAGACATGCTCATTTCTTATTACAACAGCTCAAGAGAGTTTCAAGCCTAGTGGCTATTAATCTGTCTTTGTTTCAATGCAAGTTAGATTCCCCCCACCCTTCCACAATTACAACTTTAAGTAATTGGATTAATCCAACACAGTGGGAGTTTCGTTCACTTAGCAAGAATACTAGATGCCCCAGAACCTCATTACTACATTTGTCACTATACAGAGCTTTCAAGTTCTGGCTGCTTCCTCATTCCTCCCTCCTCCCAACCCTGCCACCAGTTTTATGTGATAGTAGATAAGACGCTACACAGTTACGAGAAGGAAAAAACAGCAAAGTTGCAAATAAGCCCTTTCTCACTGAAGAATCATTAATATGTTTGGCGTGGAAGACAGATATCTAAAGGTCAAGTGAATGAGACAAAGGGCACCATTGTTATTTTTTTATGCCCACCATAGTATAAGACATGCTCTGCAGAGAAGAGGAAACTATAAAATGCCTCCAAACTTAATGAGAAGGCCCATATTATATTCCAAGGCCAATTTAATTGGTAAGGGCAGTTTAGAGAGTGGTGGGAACGCTGCAAAAGCCCCCCACAAAAACAGTTCTACCCTTCCTTACCTTTAGTGGGCATTCAGACCACAGGCTGAATGAATTTCTGCCCTCAAATGAGTGCCAGCATCCTTGGCAACACAGTGACAACATTGCCCAAAGGCCCAGTTATATAAATCAGGTTCACACTGGTTACAAACAGAGCCCTAGCCCCATAGAGCTGCATACATTTCACATGCATGGGATCCTAGATTCAAGTCCTTCATATGAAATTTTATTGTAAAAATAGACACAGGCTGGCATGAAGTTAGGCTGGCAGATTTCCATTGGTAGAGACATTTTCTGAGAGTCACCTGCTTGGCAGGACTGCTGGCGTATCTTAATGCCTGTCAATTGGTGTAGCTGGAATAAAAGATCATGGCCTTGGATAGCAATGGTCACACTACCTGGCTCCCTGAGATTTCCTGAAAGCCATTTTTTAAAGTGTAAATTTGGATTGACTATGTACATTTCAAGGTCTAGAATTTGTACCCATAGTTTAAGAAGAAGACTATATGTAAAAAACTGTTTCATTTTCCTTTCTTACTTCCACTTTTGTACCTGACATATCAGCAATGGTCTCAGACTGAAGCTAGGCTCACCTAGAATAACCTGTGCCTTTGGAGAAATGCACTGTGATAGGGAAGAGCCTACAAAGAAATTCCCCAGAGGTGTGTAGCATAAATATATCTTTCAAAAGACTGTGTTTGAAAAGCAAGTACATAACCTGGAATAAAAATGCCTGCCTTTTGATACTACAAAATGTTATCAAGGGAAAATGAATTCATACATTATATCCACACCATTTCTGCCATGCTTCCAGAGACTCAATTTTATCTGAGTACTGTACTCACAGGTCAAAGAAACAGATACTTCTCCACATCAGGTGGAAGGAAGGGGATGCTGATAAACTGAATCTATGGATGAGAGACCATTCAAATGAAAACTATTTTTCTAAATGATTGAGTGAGACTTTGGAGCAGATTGGATATTCCAAGAACATTACCTGAAAATGTCTTGAAAAATAAGACACATGATTAATGAAGCGCTTATGCTTTGTGTATGCCTTATCAGTAGTCAAAAAGTTGTGGTACATAATTTCCATATAAAACTTGTGGGAGAATCTCTCTGCCTGAACAGTTTAGTCTTCTGGCCAAAGCAAAGGATCTATGGGATACTTCACCACTGAGACCATAGCAAAGGCTGATTTAATGTCGATCCTAACCCTAGACATTTGGAAGTTCTCCATTCAGATCTTACACAATGCAGCTTTCCTTCACTCTCCTCCTCCCGCATACCTCTAAATCTGTTCTGGAGGGTCCCCAAGCCTCTGGAGCAGATTTGAGGGTTAGTTTCTGTGAGGGGGCAAGGAGAAAGTAGGGGACTTCCCTTATGCAAGTGGAAGTCACTGCATGAACAGGACAACTTGGTTGCACTCAACCCTTTGTCCCTAGAAGGTAAATCACAAAAATATTTCAGATTATTTAAAGGATACAGGATATGAAATAAATGGCTTAGAATTTTCTTAAACCTTCAAAACATTCTGCAATATATATGTCCATAAGCTATAATGTGTGACTGAACCCAGCATTTATTTATTTTTGCATTCATAGTCACAACACAGCAGTAGAGGACTTTGGGCTCTCAAATTTCAGCGGTGCCCTGTGCAAATCTAAAATTTGGTTCCCCTGCCTCTCATGCTCCATTCCACAGCATTGTTTTAGTGCCCCCTGCAATGCAGCACCCGGCATGACCACACCAGTCACGCCACCCTAAAACTGCCTCTGTACACAGCGTACTTTTTCATGCGACTCTAGATAAATGCCAACATCAATACAGCAAGAACTTCTAATGCTTGTCTTAATATGTATCTGCTCCATTGTGGTTTATAACACAGTTTGAAGCATGACATCAAGGGATTGTATTTGTTCAGTGCTTAGATTTTTCTAACACCATGGATGGTATTGCTCCCATAAAAGCTCATTTTATTATGAGAAGTTACATGGACATGTGTTTACAGAGCACAAGGCAATGCTTCCACCAAGGTACCAGATGTATACCAACTATCTTTGGAATCACCTAAGGAAATACTGGGAAAGGGAGCATAAAAGACAGAAATACAGTGAGTGTTTGAGACAGCTGAGATTCAACATACATTGCTTTAGTATGGTGGTGTCTTGGATGTTATATAAGTTCACAAATGCCTGCTTCTACTTAGTAGAGCAGAGAATGTGAAAATAAAAAAGTGATGCTTTAAACTGAGGAAAAGGGAGCTTCCTATATACAAGAAATTCTGGCACATCAGCACCGACAATTTGTACAGAATGCAGAGTTCTGAAACATTCAAGACAGGAAAATGTCAGCACGAAATTTGTTGGCATCCTTGACCCTAATGAAATATGTTGACACTTGGGGGAGGACGGGAGTGAACATGAATTTTTGGCAGACCCTAACCACCAACCTTTACTGTCAAACTGATATTTTAAAACTGGAAAGTTTCCTTGTGGATCGGGTAGACCAGGAAGCAGCCCCAGGATGGATACAACACATGGTATTTAAAGCACCCTTGAGCCCCTCTCCTGTTTTTGAGATGCAGAAATGAAAGACAGATGTATAGTTTCAAACTGCACTTTAAATGTTTTTGTAGCAAGGATTAAAATCAATGGATGGCTAAAGTGGATTTGCAATTGCATTTCCTTTAGAATTGCACCTTCATTCTTTGTATCACCTGTGAATACATACACTCTATCTAAAACATATGTACTGCTTATTGTCAGTTGATTCTCTGTGTTGTCCCCATTCCTTTGTGAAGGGGTATATGCACACCATCACAGGTGCACATATTACTATTTTCTTTTCTTTATCAAGGCACAATTTAACTTAATCTTATCACAAACCAGAGGGACAGGATCAGAGAGCTTTCCCTAACTCTTGTTAGTTCCACTAGAGGCCAGAGAGGAAGAAAAAAGGCAGTGGGATGGGAAAGCAGATGATGTAGAAAGGGAGGAAGCACTATACTGTCAGACAGTGACCATTTCCATTTTTACAGGAATTTGAAGCTGTATCTGAATGGAGACAATATAGCTCAGCCTCATACTCTGGGCTGGATATGAAGGGGTGTTTTCTCTGGCTCTAACTGGGAGCTGCTAATTAGAGCAGTAAAGGCATAATTAGTGGGTGACGGTAATGCTTATTTGCTGAAGCCATGGAGGATCCCCAAGTGCTTCAAGATACATGTACTTTCGGCCCAGGAGGTGAGTGTAGCTACATTTTGAGTTGGAATCTTGGTTAAACTAAATGAAAATATAAGCCATACCAGTTGCTGGTAATCACAGGTGGGGAGTGTGCTCTTGCACTCAGGTTTTGCTTGCGTGCTTCCCATGGGCATCTGATTGGACCCTGTGAGAACAGGATGTTGGACGAGATAGGCCTTTGGCCTAATCTTCTCACATTCTTAAGCCTTTCGGATAAACCTTCCCCAAAATCTATTAGTTCTAGCAGCTCATAAAACTTGGAGAGCAAAGAGCTCTTTTTCAAAAAAAAAAAAAGAGAGAGTCCTACAGCTATAGCTTTTAGCATCAGATTTCCGGTTAGTTGACATTTCCTGCAACCCTATTGATAAAGCAAGGTTATAAAAAGAGCATTCTATTAACAACAAGAAATATCTGAAGCCATTCCTAAAGCTGGCAACTTTTTACATGCTCCTGTGCTTTCAACAAGAACTTGGCAGCAGAAATGAGCAGGTGGTGTTACTCCATGCTATGAGAAGCCATACCTGCTGAATTTCCACATAGCATCCTATTTTTAAAGTCACAGGAGCAGGCCACTAGGCCACAGCCCTTCCCTAGTCATTTAGCAAGCCATCTTCTTATTTTTATAAGACCACAACTGAATTATTAGATGTCCCTCCTAACAGTTAGCATGCCTACGATTCCTACACATTTTGCTCGCCAACCCTACACTCCTTTGCAAACTCACAGCTCCTTCAACCTTGCACCCCAAAGCTTCTTCAATCCCCAACCTTTCACAGTACCTTCAGTCTCCTGCCCCCTCACGTCTCCTTCAACACCCCACCCACTTACAGATTTTCAAATCCCCCACACCTGCTTACCTGCCACCCCATCCCATTGCCAACCCCCCCCCCATGGTTTAGCCCTAACTATCCTTTCCCCACAGTTTGTTCAAAACTCCCAGGTAGAGTGAGAGTGACAACAATGGGAGGCCCACCTGAGCCAGCTGCTAGCCTGTTCCCTTGGTCACTTTGATGGCCTGCTGATTTGCACCACCAACCTGCTTCTCTTCCCTGTTGTCATGCTGCTGTTCACATGACTAACTACTGCCAGTATGGAAACCTTGTTTTTACAAAAAATATTATATAGTAAGAAATGGTACAGTAATAACGTGATGCTGTTCTGAGACAAGATGCTCAGAGGAGGTCCTTCCCAACAGTGGAATGCTCTCTTAAGGGAGCTATTTTTGGTGCCAACACTGTATTATTTTTGGTGCCAGGTTAAACCATTTCTATTAGCCCAGGCATTTTAGATTATGATAGTTTTAGTTTGTTGAATGATTTATACCTGCAATTGTTTTGTTTTGTTTTGTTTTTGTATTATAAATATGGAATCTCAAATTTCTTTGAATTACAAGCTGAAATCCATTATTGGATTTCATGTATGTTTTAAACACCTCTCAGATGTCTTCCAGAAACCTGCATTACATAAATGTCTTCATACAGAACTAGATGCCCTTTGGATCTTACATTTTCCTGGCCAGCAGGGTTTCTGAGAGCCTCAGCAATACCACGCGAGGAACGTTCTTGTTGAACAAACAACCTCCAAGTGACCAGCCTGAAGCATTCAGACCACGCATGTAACAGAAGTACCATGATAAAATATCCTGATTTGACTCCTCTATCTACCCCAGGCTTCTTGCAGACCCAGAGACTAAAGAAACTTAACAGCTTGCACATTTCCACAGAGAAATAAAGGAGGGTCAAGGGCAGAGGGAGGAAAAACTATTATGCTGATGAAACTAACCAGAGCCTCGGGTCATCTCAAACCTGTTCAATCCCTTCCCCATTTCTTCCTTGCAGATGAAAGGACTAGAGGAGAGAAGAAAGGCTGGAGCACAGGGGATTTTTGTCCAGTGGTGGGGAAATGAAAAGGGGATGGGTGTATCAGAACTTTAACTTTCATTACAAAAACTGTCAAGCCTTTGTGAATCCTTAAATACTTTTCAATGGTAGACTCCCCTTAAAAGGATTTCAGGTAACCAGACTGGGAATGCCCTTGGCCTGAAACCATGAAAAATGTCACTAGTCAGGCTAGACAGTACTGCCCCATTTGCCCCAATCATCTAATCCCTTGTGTAATGGCTTTTTCTAGATAAACAGTCAGTTGCTTCACACACACAAAACTTCATGGGCACAGCACTTCTGGAAGCTTACACTGTCTCTTCTGATAAGTGAACGAGGAGTGCCGTCCATTAAGATCTGCTCCTGTGCATGTGCAAATCGTTTTTCTTTTTGTATTATTATTAAACTTGCATGGGGACATCAGTTGGTGGATTGTGACCTTGCTGTGCATTATCATAAATCATTCTGATTAAGAGAGAACTTATCAATACATGAATCTCAAGGACAAGCCTTATATTATCATATTCTCTGACCTTTGCTGCCTATTAGCACATCTTTAAGAAATGTAAGTCTTGGCTTGCATTTTTCTCTCTCCTGCCTTAATAATGAAATGCTATGCAGATGAACATAGCCCGTTACCTATTCTTAGCTCAGACTACTAGCACCGGATGCTATTTGAGAAGTTCTGGAAAATTTCATTTTCAGACTAAGTATCCTGTAATTAATGATAAATTGTCCTGAATATTTATGAAAAATGAGACCTCATGGGCTATTGTTATATTGTTGCTCCAGCAATTCCATTGTAATTAATACCAGGATATATATAGATACACACGGGGGGGGGGGAGAGGGAGGGGGACAGAGAGAGAGAGAGAGAGAGAGAGAGAGAGAGAGACTAAAGGAAATATGAATTAGGAGATTAGTTTTTTATTTTTGCAATGGCAGTTACACTTATTTATCATGAAGTTCAGCAACTATATTCACAAACTGTTCATTACAGCTGGTGAGATTATAAACCAGAGTCACTTAACAACTGCTGATATAAGTTTCAACCGTGCAGTTCTTAATATTATATTGTATGTGCTATCCAGTGAGCTCACACATTCAATATAAATAGCTGGTATTGATGAACTATAGCACAGGCATTCTTTTTCAGGACCAGGAGCATAGTGAGATGTGTATTGGAATTATATGGAAGCATATTATAAGTACAAGGAGATAAGTAGCATCCAACAATTATCTCCTTGATGCCTTTTTGGGGGCCTGCATAGAGGATTGAATCTGCTATTACCACTTTTTGACCTTTTAAGTGGCATCCTTTAAGGAGTTAACTTCATGCAGTAGATGCCATGCAATGGAATGTGAGCTCATTTTTAGACTATAGAGAGAAAATGGTGATGTAGCCTAATATAAGGACATGAGGTCATCCCTGTCCAACTGTCAAGATTACTGGTTAATTCATGGGAATGACAGAAACTAGGACTTCTCACGCTAATAATAGAAGAGGACAGCTTGACAACTCTTTGATGCACCTTAGAATAGTATGTGATGTTGCCATTGGTACTTCCCTTGGCTGTCTGCCATATTCCCAGGCCAACAGTATAAATATAAGAGATAGGAGCATTGTTAAGATCAGAGAGTAGAGACAGATGGAGGTCCCAATCCAGGCTATGTGAATGGAGGTAGAAAGACAGAATCCTGCTCCACGGATAACTGTTCGCACTCAGGTCTGACAGCAGATTGTGTGTAAGAATTTAAGAGTCTGAGAAGGGTTATGCTATGATAGTGCTTAAATGCTTAGTAGTTTGCCATAGTGATTATATGCGCATGCTTGTGGTTGTGTATCTAAGCTGAGTTAATCAGAAAGAAATATAAAGTGTCTAGTAGTGAGGACAGGAAAAGCAAATAAACATTTTTTATAGAGAGTTAGATAAGTGATGGAGTGCTTTACTTTTCCCCCATTTTTAATATTTAATATTAATTTGGAAAGCACACACTTTGGGTGAAATAATGTCGTTTGTCCAAATATACTGAAATTAACAATCATGGATACTAATAGGGATGTGGAATCAAATAGAATAATAAGAATAAGAATGATCAATTTTATACCCCGCCCATGTGGCTGGCTTTCCCACTCTGGGCAGTTCCCAAAAGAAAATTAAAAGCACAATAAAACAGCAAACATTAAAAACTTCCCTAAACAGGGTATAAATTAAAGTCAGGTTTTATGAAATGTATGTATCCAGTGCTGCTGTTCTGTTCACACAGCAGACTTCTGCTTGCACCATGGAGCTTCCTTCTCCTCTCCACTGAAGCTCCAGAGTGTTGGGGGACCCCTTGAATCAGAGAAGGGGAAGTCCTGTTGTGATAGCTGAATATGCATTATTGGATACAACCTTGAATTATAGAGTTTGGATTTGATATCCTGCTTTATCACTACCCTAAGGAGTCTCAAAGCGGCTCACAATCTCCTTTCCCTTCCTCCCCCACAACAAACACTCTGTAGGGTGAGTGAGGCTGAGAGACTTCAGAGAACAGTGACTAGCCCAAGGTCACCCAGCAGCTGCATGTGGAGGAGCCGAGACACGAATCCGGTTCACCACATTACAAGTCCACTGCTCTTAACCACTATACCACACACTATGTACCTCAAATCGGTTACTGAGATACGGTGGGGGGGAGTGTGTGTCAGCATGTTTGGGGAATTGAAAAGTTTGCTGAAGCAGAATAGTTTTTTGGAGGAAGATCTAAGTGAGGTGATAAGTTTTGGATGCAATCTCTTTTCTCAATTATTGGTGGAGAACGGTAAAAAACGAATGCAGGAGGAATTTCCAGCACAGCGCTAAATATCATACTGAAATGATCAACAGAAACAAATGTTAGGAGTGAAGGCTTCAGCCCATAGGCTTCATTCAAGCCTGCTTGCTAGGGATATAAGCAAGCCATGCATTTACCAGGTAGCTTAGTTGGAGATGGATTCCTCAGGAAATGACATCTGGGCCTCTGAAGCAGCTGAAGGCAGAGAAGTGTGCATGAGAAAAGGCCAAAGTGCCAAGCAGCAGTGGTGCCCAGGCAGAAGGGTGGGGTGTGAAGAAGAAGAGGAAGAGGAAGAGGAAGAGGAAGAGGAAGAGGAAGGAGAAGAAGAAGAAGAAGAAGAAGAAGAAGAAGAAGAAGAAGAAGAGTGAGGTGGCTTGGGGAGTCAAGAGTGCCTAGTGGTGTGGCAGCACCCAGGATACAAACCCAATGCCCACACCAAATCCTACTTACATCTGTAAATAAAGTTGTGGCCTATTTGAACCCAATATCCTTGTTCTGTGTCCTTGTCTTCTTTGGCCTCGCCAGCTGCAGGCACCCTGCTCCTGGGCCTGCAATGGCACAATCTAACTTTGACAACCTCACCCAAATCACCCCCCCTTTGACTTATAATTCAGTCTGCATACAGATCTAGAGTACCCCTCTAAGAAATACCCCTCACCAAGTTATTGGGGAAAAGACTAGGTAAGTGGGTATAGGAAAGAAGTCCTGGTCCCCCAAGAAGTTCTGGAAGGATCTAGGCTTTACATTCTGTATCTATTTCAGAATCCCCTTTCCAGTTCCACAGGTCTTCCCATTCTGATTCAGAAAGAGTTCCTCGTTTTCCAACACTTTCAACTTATGAATTGAGAGATTTTTGCTTGATGAAGGCCAACTAGAATGGTACCAGTCTTGGCAGGGGCTAATCCTTAGAGTATATGGCATTAGTTTCCATCATCAAAGGAAGTTTCTGCATCATTTGCAATGGCATCCCATGGGGGTAATGGAGCTGGGGGTAGATTGAACTGGTAAAGCTTTCTCCACGATGGCACCTTCTTGCAAGGAAGGGTGCATAGTTTCATGGATTTCTGCATCTGTCTATGCAAGGCATAGCAAGCCTATCAGGAAGGAAGGAAGGAAGGAAGGAGAATTTGCTTTTGCATAGAATGATTTTTAATGTGCTTTTTTAAAGATAGAAGTTCCTGGTCCATTGCTATGTTCTACATTCTTCTTTCCCAGATGATATTCTACTTTAGAAAATGTAACTTCTCCTTTCTGTCATCTTCGCTAAAGGGCAGTTCCATATTTCTTGGAGTCTCTGGCAATAATACTATTACTGTCCAGAAAATGACAAGGAACTCAATTTATGATTTTATGGGCTTTTCAACAAATCACTGGTGTCATTGAAAAGGGATGGTCCTAATTTATTGTGGAAGCTATCCTTCACTGAGGATGTGTCCCATGCATTAAAGTAAGCCTTTAAGTTCTTGTCCAGTGAGCATCATGGCTAGAATCTGAATTCTGGAGCTGGGATTTCCAGTCAATAGGCCAATCCTCTGACCACTTTGTCACACTGTCTCTCACACTGGAATCAGTGATGGATTTTGTAACAGCTACTGAAGCAGTTCTAGCCAAGTAGAAGACCCTTAATGGGCTGAATAGCCACATAAAGTACTGGAAAATATAGCCATGTGATAGTTTATGAACTTTCTTATAGACAAACAAAAGTGCTTTGAAGACAAGCTGGCTACCATTTGTTAAATTTAGGTTAAGCAGATATGATTTTCCAATTTGCCATAAATGATTCTTCTTTGCACTATACCCCTCCTTTAATTTAACCCTTAATTCATCATTTTATCTCCTCTGTGTTTTGAGTAGTGATGCATGAGTATATAAATTTCAGTTTCTCTCACTTTCTCATTTTTCTGATCTTAAATTCAATTCCCCACATTTGGACATCAGGTTGTGATTCTTTTGGAATGCAATTTTCCCCAATACAATACATTTTTGTATGTTATTTTCGCTAATATATGCATTTATATTCTTATATATGCATATTTGTACACATTACTTGACTGGAGGCCTGCATTGCAAAATTCAGAGGTGTGAATTTTGTAGGATGGTTGTGTTTTGGTTTGTGCATTGCTGTGAAATGTGTGAATTTGGCAAGTTTGCATTTAAATGTGACCTGTACTGAATTTCTCCCTCATCCCTAATCTTGAGTATAGTTGCTGCCAAATTTGAAATTTAGATTGCTACTGAAGATATCTTTGTGCAACCCAGCCATTTTGTGGAGTATTAATTGTATAGTTGAAAAATTACTTTGTTGCTTTTAGTTTACTGAGTCTGTAATCTTTTGCATTTTAGCTTATATTTTATCTTTTTTGACACTTCTCTGGTATCTTTTGACTATGAAGCAGTTTATAAATCTGCAAATGGAATAAATATGAAAGTGTGTGCGTGTGTTTAGTTTGTGTAGCTTTTCCCCTGAGTCCATATATATTCTGGGTATAAGATGAAGAAAACGGGGAAGAGTTCTTTTGAAAAGTTGTGAAATATGTTAGGAGGCATCAAAATGTTTTCTCATATATATATATATATATATATATATATAGAAGTGAGATACTGTTAGTTGGCATGGCTTACCTTGTAACCTCTGAGAAATTCAGTGACAACCAGGGATCAGAAGTCACATCCCAACTCGCGGTATATTCTGTCTTCACAAGTAATAGGCACTTTCCTCTGCAATATTTCTGTTAAGTGATGTTACTTCTTGCAGTTAGAATGTGTAGAGATCCTTTCATCTGTCAGATACCCCTCAGCTTGCAGAGAATGCCACAAATTTATTTGTTCACCTCACAGTTTTGCTCGAGGGTGATAGCTTGTAGTGGCTGGGTGCTATTCGCATATATTAGGATTTCCTCCCCCACTCCATTTATAGTAAGTAACAGCAAACTCAATCCTCTGAGCGTGGGGTGCTTGGATGGGGGAGAAAAGAAAAGCTGGTAGAGGAGAAATGGAATGGAACTTCCTGGAAGAGGAAATTCGTCACATTGTAATGTTTTGTTGCAGGCCCCACTTGTCCAACACTATATCAGGGGCTATGTATCTTATTAACTGATTTTTTATTGCTCTTGTATAGGTGCCTCAGGTGTGTCTGTATGTCTGTGCTGGATGCATTTTCAATTATATGAAAAATAAGTAACATATAGAATCTTGAAAAGTGAATTTAGAGTCCCCACACAGAAGTGATCCTGGGCTAAATAAAAGCTGGCATGGATTCTCTGGGGATTGCTAGTTTTTCCAAGCTGAGGTTTGCAGCGCAGAAGAAACCATTATTCTTCCTAAAGAACAGATGCTAAGTGCCGTGGAGAAAATGTTTGCTATTTCTTTTTGGTGAGTTTCTTGCTACTTTGATAGCTTTAAGACAGAAATAATAAGATGAACAACTTTAAATGGGTAGGCAGATAGAAGCTGTGGTAACAGTGAAATGCTTGCACAATAGCCTACAAGGAGGGGATCTAGATTTATGCAGTAAAATAATTTTTACAAATACTCACTCCAAATTTTGTTAAGAGAACTGTAAAAATGTGTGCATGTGTAAAGAAATCCTTCAAAATCTTGAGCCTAGATTTTTGATTGTTTTAACTAGAACTGGATCACTGACTGAGGCAAAATGCTTGCAGAATATATAGACAGGCTGAGAAATGTGGGTAAATTCACCAGAATTTTGGAGTTATGTGTGAAGATCCTCTCAAAATTCAAATTTACCATTTTGTAATGCAAGACTTGGACTTTAAGATAAAGCCGAGTGTCGTAGTGGGATTTCTCTTCAGATTATCGGAATAGCAAATCATCTACAGCAAAGTTCAGCCTTGATTTTCACCAAGGCTGAAGACCCACATCACTGTGTACTGTAAAAGGCCTTTCAGGATGACAGCACAAGGAAATTTCCACTGAATGTCATGCCTGCCTCTTGGTTTTTACATAATCAAATTTAGCACCATAAAATAAGGATGTGTATTATCGTATATAATTTTGTAAGGGGTTTGAAAAAGTTACCTTTTTCATTGCTCATAATCATAATTCTTCTACTTTCTCCTCAAAGTGGATGTATGGAGGCTAGCATTGTACCCACCTCAGAGCAGATGTAGGGTCCAAGAGAACAAGCACTTTTTATCCACATGATGGTAGGTCCAAGCAGCTTTTAACAGCAACCCTTCTCTTGCCCTAGGTTCAGCGCCCACCTGCACCTCCCCAAATGTAGGAGTAGCTGTAAACTTAGGCACTGAGTTGGTGCTTCTCTTGCCTATGGACCAGATTGGCATGTGGCACCTTCATGACATAACTTTAGCTGCCACAAATGTTTCTCTTCAACCACATGTTTGACTGATTAACATTGTTATGGTTTTTTAAATGAGCTTGGGGAGGGGTGTTATTGGTTTGTATTTGCTTATTATATATCTTGTGTTCTCATTTTGTGTTGTTCTGTTGTGAATTGCCCTGGGATCTTCAGATGAAGGGTGGTATACATATTTGATGATGATGATGATGATAATAATAATATCAGACCCATGGATGAGTGGTTTGAGGAACTAGTAAAATAAAGGGTATTTCCTTTGGACCCAGAGGTTAGGGAAAGGAACACCTTTGGTATGGGAGCAGTCCATGCGTGGCTGCAAGGCACAGGAACTAGCCAATAGGCAGCATTCTCAAACCAAACCCTCTGATAACTGGAAGGAAATTTGCAGCAATAGTATATTGCAGTCTGACTGCTCAATACAGATGCAGTATCCCCAAAAGAGAGATAAATGCACCCTGTATAAAAGGAGCTCATTGTATTAAATCCTATATTCAAAGATATGGTTGTTTTCAACTACAGTGGTATCTCGGGTTACATACTTTTCAGGTTACATACGCTTCAGGTTACAGACTCCGCTAACCCAGAAATAGTACCTTGGGTTAAGAACTTTGCTTCAGGATGAGAACAGAAATCGCGCGGCGGCAGCAGCAGCAGGAGGCCCCATTAGCTAAAGCGGTGCTTCAGGTTAAGAACGGACCTCTGGAACGAATTAAGTACTTAACCCGAGGTACTACTGTACTAGCCAAAAGATGAGTGCATCTACAGGCACCCAGTACAATAAGGTGCCATCTACATTGTACCATGCCTCTAAGTAATCATGGTTTTCCTGCATAAAATCCTGGGAACTGTAGTTTGTTAAAGGAGCTGAGGGTTGTTGGGAGACCCCTGTTCCACTCAGAGAGGTGCAATTCCAGAGTAGTTTAACAATGAATCCCTTTCCTGAGCCAGCGTGATGATGGCCTCCAAGTTGGATGGCTTTAAAAGAGGATTCGACAAATCCATGGAGGGTAACACTATCAATGACTACTAGCTGCAATGGCTGTGTTGCACCACTGAAGGCAGCACATCTCTGTATACCAGTTGTTGGGAATCACAAGTGGGAAGAGTGCTGTTGCACTCGGATCCTCATTGAGGGATTCTTATGGGCATCTGAAGGCAGCTCTGTTTAGGGAAGTTTTTAATGTTTGAAGTTTTATTCTGTTTTTAGTGTTCTGTTGGGAGCCGCCCAAAGTGGCTGGGGAAACCCAGCCAGATGGGTGGAGTATAAATAAAATGATTTATCATCATCATCAGGTGAGCAGGATGTTGGGCTAGGTGGGCCTTTTGGGTGATCTAGCGGGGCTCCTATTATGTTCTTATAATGAATAACAATCATATAAAAACAAAACTTCTGTTTGAGGTTGTCTTTTTATTCCACCCCACAAATTTCAAAATGGAAAAGTCCTAAGTATGCTGGAATCTTCAGTAAAGAAGGTATTAAATATTTAAAAAATCAAACTACTGGAAGACCAGCACAGCACTGGCAGGAATGACACTACTGCTAGTAATTGTTGTATCTACTCCCCCCCCCCCGGTTCTTTTTTGAAAACTCACCAAAAAAGACTGGAAACCGAATTGTTACTGCATCTTATCATGGGTAGAAAGGGATCTTACAATGGATTAAATATCAATTTGAAGCTAACAACTCCAGAATTGACCAAATCCATAGAGATTACTGAAACAAACATCAAAAGACACATTTCAGTTTGGAGAGTGCTAGGAATTAAGATTAAGATTAAGATAAATTTATTGTCATTGTCCGTATATACACAGTATACACAACAACGAAAATCAAACACCCACCCAAAGACCGGGTTCACATACACATTTGCACGTATCTCCAACACTCTCATCCTATTCAGACATAATCTATAAAAACATATCATACTCCAGAATGTAACATAACCTATTAAAAGCATAACATAACCTAAAAACCTGTCTCATTCCTTCCTACTCCCTGCTTGCTATTTCTTGCAACTGGCCCTGAGATCATTATTTAGTGCAATCAGAGCTCTTGGATAGAAACTATTCAGAAGGCGTGTGGTTCGTGTTTTCATTGTCCTATATCTTCTGCCCGAAGGCAACAGTTCAAAGAAGTTGTGAGCAGGATGGGTGGGATCTCTCAGGATATTGTGTGACTTCTTCAAAGTGCGAGACGTGAAGATCTCATCCAGGGTTGGTAGTTGGAGCCCAATAACATTCTGGGCAATTTTAATTATTCTCTGTAAAGCTTTTTTATCCGTTTCAGAGCTGCTCCCATACCACGATAATATACTATAGGTTAAGACACTCTCGATGGTACTGTGATAATAGGACAGAAGTAGGTGCTGAGATAGATTCAGTCCCCTGAGCATTCTCAGGAAATACAACCTCCCCTGCACCTTCCTCACAACCATATTAATATTTGCAGTCCATGAGAGGTCCCTCAGAGAAGGGAATTTGCTATTGATTTTGGGTTGCTGTGGTGGCGGCAAATCCATTATTGCTCCACTTCGGAGTGTCTCGTATTGCTCTTCCCTTGCAAAACATATCACCAGAGTTCCCTCTCCCCTTTGCGCTTCTCTTTTCATCCCTATTGACTCCATGGGATGAAATTCAGCCATGAGATATTAAACTGAATATGAAGTGAAGGTGGAGTAGGAGTATGTTGCGTGTGCTTGAGTGACTTCCAGCAATAACCTTCATTTTCCCCCCTCTTACATGACAGTAGTTGGGGGGATATCTTTAGAGAACTTTTTGAGGTCTTCGGTTCTGGACTGAATTGCACTGCTATAGGTCAAGATGTAAGGACACAGGTGGCGCTGTGGGTTAAACCACAGAGCCTAGGGCTTGCCGATCAGAAGGTCAGCGGTTCGAATCCCTGCGACGGGGTGAGCTCCCGTTGCTCGGTCCCTGCTCCTCCCAACCTAGCAGTTCGAAGGCATGTCAAAGTGCAAGTAGATAAATAGGTACCGCTCCGGCAGGAAGGTAAACGGCGTTTCCGTGCACTGCTCTGGTTCACCAGTAGCAGCTTAGTCATGCTGGCCACATGACCCGGAAGCTGTACGCCGGCTCCCTCGGCCAGTGAAGCAAGATGAGCGCCGCAACCCCAGAGTTGGCCATGACTGGACCTAATGGTCAGGGGTCCCTTTACCTTTACCTAGGTCAAGATAGGGATATGAACTAGGACTACTTTCCTGCTCTCATTTCATAACTATCTTGGCTGTGAGTCCTGGAAGACCTGCTTCCTGCCTTGCTAGGCTTTCGCCACCTGGCCTGGGAGGGCAGGACGCCGACTACAGAAGCTGAGACTGCTGAACAGACTCCTGGGCTAGGGTCTTGTTTAGAGGTTTCTGTTGCGGATGGGATTGTTGCTATTATCAATATTTTGTATCTTTAGTTTTAGATTGTATTATGATTAATTTGGAAATTGTTCAGTTTGGTTGTGTACTTTTTGATATTTTTTATCATTTATGAGTACTTTTTCATGTTTGCAATTATGTAATTTTTTCATGTTGCAAGCCTCATTGAGCATGGCTTTAACTATGGAAAGGCAACATACAAATAAAATGATGTCTGGATTTATAACCCTGCATTGAACCTTTGCATCAGAGTCTTTGACAAGGTTTACCCAGTGAAATGGAAAGGCACTGTTTGGTGCTCCTCCACTGGAAAATAGGAAAAATAGGAAATAATGTCATCACTTCTAAAGGCTATATGACCAAAATAGCATTTTGTTAGTTAATATTCAGATACATTCCTGATTCAAAGAGTTTGGGGTGGAAGTTACTTAAGTTATTCTCAGAGTAGACCCACTGAAATAAATGAACAGAACTAAATTAAGTGCAGGAATTTACACTCTGAGAACAAGTTAGTTGAATGTCAACTTTAGATGCATTTTTTAGAAAGAATAAATATTTGGTAAGCCAAGGGAATTGTGTGCCCCTCATTTGTTCCATTTTATTTCCATGTGTTCGTAACATCAGTCACTCACTGTATGGAACCAGTGAATTAGCCAGAGATATAGACTTTCCTAAGATTTTGCAGAACTGGGTTGGTTCCAAAATAGTTCCCCCACAAAATGGCAGCCTTGAGGGGAGAAGTTCCACAGCTGTGTGGCAGCCAATGAGAAACTCATTCTACATATACTTGCCATCTAAGAGGAATGCATGGAGTGAGTTAAGAGGTAAATTTCAGTTATGAGGGGGGAGACATGGGGGAGGAGAAAGGGTATGAAGAGCCCTTTAAATGTATTTTAGTTGTGCCATTTTGCAACTTGAGGGGTAAAAGCAAAAGGCCCATTTTAAATGAAAAATGTTGATGTAGTTTTCAAAATTCTACAGCTGTAGGTTTGGATGTTGTTACCTTTAGCACCTTCAAGTAATGTCAACTGACATCTCCTTTCAATATTGCTGCCCACTCAGAAACTGAGAGCATCCAAACATGAGGCTGGAGACCTATAAATTGTCAAAAAGCCAATATTTTTGGCACTTCACATTTGTCAAAACTCAGGGCAACTTCCATTCTTCTCTGACATGAAAAGATTCCTATGGCTTCCTCCTCCTGTTCTCATACAGAAGCCACTAGACTTTTCTTAAGGGGGGGCACAAACATTGAGGGCATCAGTTTTATATATTTGCTTGTTCTAACAAAGTATATACTGCTTGATTGTAAGAAACCTTCTGGTTTACAAAAGCATAAAATAAAACACCAACATTTTCACTCCTGTTAGCAACTGTGCTGCAGCATTCTGCCCTAACAGCAGCTTCCAGATCAAGCACAAGCAAAGCCCAGCATAGAATACAGTAATCCAATTTTGAAGTCACCAATGCCTGAACTAAAGCCAAGCTCTTCTGATCCAGGAATGGCCCTAGCTGTTGCACCAGGAACAGCTGGCAGAAGATACTTCTAGCCACTGGGGCTACCTGGGCCTCTAGTGACAAAGCTGAGTTGAGAAGCACCCACAGATTAAGAACCTGCTCCTCCAGAGGGAGTAAACTGATGGACTGAGTACATCTTGCCAGGATTCTAGCTCACTTTATTTTCCTTCATCCATCCCACCTCTGCATCCAGGCACTGGTCCAGGGCTTGAGTGACCTCTCCTGATTCAGATGTTATGGAGAAATAGAGCTGAGTGTCATCAGTGCACTGATGGTGCCTTGCCCCCAAACTCCTAATGACCACTCCCAGTAGCTTCATGTAACCGTTAAATATCACTGAGGATAAAATAGTGCCCTGTGACACCCCATAGGATAACCTCCAGGAAAATGAAAAGAACCCTCTGAACCATAGCTGTCGTTTCCCTTTTTTTAAGGGAAATTCCCTTATTCCAAATAGGATTCCTCGCAAGAAAAGGGAAAAGTTGATAGCTATGCTCTGAATCCTGTCCCTTAACCAGAACCACTGCAACACAGTGCCTCCAATTCCCATTCCATGGAGCTGGTTCAGGAGATTCTCGCAGTCAGTAGTACCAAAATCTGCAGGGAGATCGAGGAGGAGGAGAAAGGTCACGTTTCCCTTGACCTGCTCTTTGTAAAGAACTTCCATTAGGGTGCCCAAGGCTGAGTCAGTCCCATGGCCAGGCCTGACTCTTGATTGGTATGGGTCTAGATAATTTGTACCATCCAAGAATGCTTGCAGGTGTCCCACCACAATTCTCTTCACCACCTTCCCCAAGAAGCAGCTATGTAACTGGTCAATTGTTACTGTAGTCGAAGGAGTCCAAGGCTGGTTTCTTTAAGAGAGGCCACACCCCCAGCTCTTTCAAGGATGCAGACACCATCCCCTCACCTAGTGAAGCAAAAACTGCACTCTGGACCAACCAGTTAATCCCCCTCTGCTAGATTTAGTAAAACAGGAGGGACGGGGTCAAAAGGGCATAGGATTGGGCATATAGCCATCGGCACCTCATCTGCATCAGCTGACTGCATAAGATGAAACAGATCCCACAACACATCACCAATTATGGCATTGAATAATTCATCTGGATCTGCAATAACTGCAGAGTCAAGGTCACTCTGAAGTCAAGTGACTTTATTGTCAAAATGTGTAGCCAGTTGGTCACAGCAGGTTCTTGAATTTTCAAGAGGTCCCTCTCCTACAGTAAAAGTCAGTAAACTCTGGACTGACTGAAATTACTCCACCTGCTGAAATAACAGTTATGATATACGACAGAAGGGATAGCCCCACATTTCAAACCCCATACAATGTAAAATTTTACCAATGTTACACAGAGATTTAGGGTATGAAAAAAAAATCCCATAAAAATATTGTGAGTGAATTTTTCCTTAGTGGCATTTCAAAGATGCATCTGTTTCTTCAATCAGCCAAGAGTAAGGAAGTTTGAAACACTTGCATTCAATTGCTACTGATACAACAAATAATATTTAACTAAATTTCAAGCCTTGGTATTTCAAGTTATAATGAGAACATTGGTTTTTGAGAGCTCCAAATTATTAAGGAGCATATTTATTTCTACTACATGATTCAGGTTATAGGAACAGTATGCTGATCATTTGACTAGCTTCAAAATGTTGGTTAGAATTATCTATTTTTGGCCCAACTTGTTGATAGAAAAACGTTAGTATAAAGATATAAAATTCAGTTTGGTTGTGTTGCTGTTTTGTATTAAAGTACTATCAATAGATAAATGTAAATTCCTTGGACCTCATTTTGTGGCCCAAGTTTATAACACCACTGCAAATTAATGAAGTACTGTCCCAGTCCCTGTAGCCAGTTTGAATGAAATCTCATGAATAAACTAAGGCACGTTATTTCTGGTTTCTGGCTTGCACTGGGGAAAGTATTCTTAATCGTATAGTAAAACACTGCAATTTTGATGGCTGTCAATATCCTGTTCTATTAAAAGAAACCTGCGAATGTGATTAATGTCTAAGGTTTTAATAACATCTGGTTCATCTGGTACATCATTCAAGTCAGACCACAAAGCTCTTTGCAAACAGTAATTACCTGGATCTTTGAAACCTCCTGACCTCCCTGGGGTACATATCATTATATGCATTTTGAAGGGGGGAAACAAAGGCATGGAGAGGTGAAGCTCTTTCACAGTGGGCTAATAGTGTAATTAGGTGGATGATGACTAAAGAGTTCTCACTCCCAGCTTCTTATTGTAAACACTGGAGAAGTCGCTCAAAATATTGTCCACAGCCTGCAACTGATGTTACATCAGAGTAATAGCATTTAGATAATGATATGCAGTAAACAGAAACCAGGGCAGTTACAGTAATAGAAAACTAGAACTGTGGAGTTGGAAGGAACCCGAAGTGTCATCTAGTCAAACCCCATGCAATCAAGACTCTCATCTCTAACCCTGTCCATAGGTACCTCTTCCATATTCCCTCTAACAGATATTGTCTTAACTGAGGGTGTTACAGAGACAGAGTGAACACATGTGCCAGTGATGGCATAAAATCAAGCAGGGTTACAGTACTATGAAGCTTACATATCAGGGGTGTGGGTGGTGTTAGGGAAGGTTAGGGGTCGTACTTCTGGTGGGGGATACATCATGCTCCTTCTGGGGTAGTTTGTCTAGCTTTGGTCCCCACCCTACACTCAGCTCTCACCTCTGGCTCCCAGAAGCTGTCACTTTGTGACAGTGGCCAAGTCTGGGAAATAGTTGCAACTGGCTGGTTAAACGAGGTGAGGGTAACTGATGGGTCTCAAACCCTCAATGAATTAGGGACTTGCCCTGCGTGTGAAGCCATTTTCTGGCAGATTAAGTGGATAAGACCAATGGTAGGTCCAAAGATCAAGAACATGGTTTCCACACGTGTTGGGCAGGGAAGTGAGGGGCAGATGGGGCTTGTCAACTTGGGAAGGTAGCCCGTCTAGGAGAAGGAAAACTCTGATCCTAAACCTCAGCTGTCTTGGGGAATATATGTGGGAGAAGAAAAGGCTATGGAGTAAACCCTACACAAATCTGGAGTGGAGTGCCTGAGATGATTGGATGATGTCTTGTATGCCTCCTTCTGGCTAAGAGGGGGGGTCTTGTTATCTGGGCAGCCCAGAACCTCCATACAAACTGCCCAGGCTTGCACCCTGGGAGGCTACTTCAGCGGTGCTAATGCAGCTGTATGACTTGACACCCAGAGTCACAATCCATTGTCACTCATGACTGATGGCTGCCCACAACAATTTTTCAGAGAATTGAAAGGGTGTGAATGATCCTGACCTTTTGTACTCTAATGAGACCTTCAGAGTACAGATGGTTTTTGCCATCATAATTTTTTGAGAATCTTTCCTTTCTAATAGACCTCTTCCTTTATCATTTATTTATTTATTTAAATCATCCACGCCACACCCCACCCTTCCTCTTTAGCTAAAAAAGTTCCCAGGGTGGTTGACAAAAATCAGTGGTTGTACAGTCCCTACTCTTACACTTAAAATCCAAGGGTGCTTCCAGATTGGCATTCATACTGATTTTTTTTTGCAGGGACATTTACAGGCACTCTTCCTGATTTGTTTGTGAAGAGGTTGGATGATACGGCAACAAAGCAAGCTTCACCCCACACTTTCCAATGTATTTCCCCATTACTTGCCTTATTGCAAAAAAAGGTCCATCATTCAGGGGAAGAGGGCTTGTTGGGCATGACCTTCCAAACAACTATAATTGTGCGATCTGAATTTGCCAGAAAATGATTGAATCCCATTCAAAAACAACAAAGGTCTGGGAACACCCCAAGAGATATGACACACATGAAAAAGAAGAAGAGTGGAGAGGGAGGAAGAAAACAGCAAATGTAGGGACCAGTCCTTAAAGCTGGTATAATGACCAGCTGAGATGGAAATTGTTTAGGTAACCTGATGAAAGGGCTACCACTAAGAGGGAAGGCCAAGGGCAACTGAACTGTCAGCTGAGGCAATGCAATAACCTTGCTTCCATGTTCTTTTTCTGATCTGAAGCATGATGGAATAGCTGCTGCTAAGTGACAGCTGAGACATGGCTTCAGCTTTCAAAGCTGCATTTGTGTCTTTTTTTATATGTATTTAGGAAAAAACCCTTAAAAAAACCAATAATCCTGTTGCTGGATTAATTAGCAGCGACTAATATTCTTTTGTGGCTTATTTTATTAAAAATCCTTAATCTCTCACCAACATGGACAGCAAATATATTTCAGTTATATTGCTTTGTGCATCTCTAATATTAGGAGAGAGAAAATTAATATACGTCTCAGTTATCCTTGTATTGATCTTAATATATATTTCAGTACTCTGGCACTGATGACTTACAATATAGATATTTCCTAGTGAAGAGCTACAAATTAAAAATAGTGATTTTCCTCACTAAAAGGTAACATCTAGATTATTTGTTCCCCTTCAAAGGAATAATGTACTATTCTAGAGTCACAAATGGGCTGTCACAATTTTTCCCTTTACTGAAAGAAAGATCTGTTTGACTGGGTAAGAAAGCAGGGACCATAAACTTACAAGCAAACTGTGGGTCAATTTAACATTTGCATTGTAGTAGACATTTGCATTGTAGTAGACATTTGCATTGTAGTAGACTTATAACTATCAGGGCTGAGGTCTGTGTAATTCTAGAATGCATGGAGTGAAAGGAAGGCACAAACACAATTTTCAAGCACCAGAAACTTTTATGTGCTACTGTTTCAGCATTTGGATTGCTATCTCCTGCCAGCAGGGCTCCTCTGCTTTCACCAGATTCATGGTGTGCAGAAGTTCAACAGGTACAGTTTTGGAGCACAAGAAAGGTTTCTCTCACACAGCTCTTAAGGCACAAAAGCTGTGCTGGGAAAAGAGATCAGTCATATTCTGAATATGGTATCACAAGATCAACCACGAAAGCTAATGAGAATTTTCCAACCTGTTTGTTAGAGCAGGAATTCAGAAAGGGCTGAACGTGAAACTTCACATGGTAGCCTCTCCATTGGAAAGGTGTTTCTATTCTCTGTCATGCACAGAGCCTGGAGAACTGATGCATTCCTCCCTGATTTGACCAAACCATAGTTTGTTTGCAAACCAAAATCACAAACAGGGTTTGATCCTGATTTGCAAGCAAACTACAGCTTGAAGTTATCCACAAGGGTAAAGGAGGTAAGGAAGAGGAGGGTGATAGAAGGGCCACGTAAGTATAGGACTTCCTATTGATGCTCCAGATCATGGTGTTGAAGTTCCTGGGCATGGAGAAACTAGAAGAGCATAAGGCTCGTTCTTGGGAGGATTGTCCCAATACAGAATGTGTTTTCAGCTTGATTTATTATATTTGCAATGGAACACACGCGTTTTCATAGTATTTAGATGATTTTGGCTGCTAGATTACTTAAATTGCAAGCAACTGCTGTTAGTGGATGTGCATATGAATACTGAACTCTGATCATTGATCATCACATGAGCAAAAGGATGAGCTCATCTTGGCTGCTAGTCTCATTCTGTAGATGCATTGTGTCAAAACTGAACAGCCAAGAGTATCTAACATAAGAGGTTAGGGAATAAGCGCCCATAAGTACCGGTATACTGTTTCAAAAGATGAAGTCTTGATCGTTTGATGATGCAATAATGAGAAAGGAAGTGATGAAGGGAGAAGCAGCATCTCTTTTCATTTCAGTAGCCAGAGGTAGCCAGGAGGAGCAAAGTAGGAAATGAAAACAATTGAAAAGGATAAAGGAGAACAAATGGGGCTGCAAACAAAAACGCTTTGGCATCAAGACCCTACAAAGGAAATGAGAATTACTTTGCTCTTCTTAGCTGATGGCAGGAAAAGAGCACAGCTTTTATGCTGAATGATTTAGTCACTGGGATCACCTTCCTGGCTAACCCATCTATATAATACTAGTTCTGTTTTCTGAACCACGATAATTCATGTAAGGTGAGACAAACTGAAGGTCATTTCAGACATTTATCAGGGTAAACCTGAGTCTGCCACATAATCTATGTGGACTTCTTGATAGTAAACCTGCCTTCTGGAACACTCTCCCCCCTGAACACACTTCTTTTTACAGGTTTACTGCATCTTATTGGTTACCATGAAGTTCAAACTGTTTTATGCCTTTTTATTTCTTTTGTTGGCATTGTATTCCTTTTGAAACACAAAATGGACGTGTGCACCAAATCTGGCACTAAACAGCTGATCTAAACGGTATTGCTACCCACAGAGCCCTGACTGGCATGGCCAGTCAGCTCTCCTCACACTTCCTGAAAAGAGTGCCCTATTTTTGCTTCATGACGGTGAAGTCCCCGTCTTTACTGCAAAGGCTGCTAGGAGGAAGGAAGTGCGGTAGAGCACATGATCAGTAAGAAAAGTGCCCCAGGTTCAAACCTTGGCATCTCCAGGTAGAACTAGGAAGGACCGTTTTCTAAAACAGATGGAGAATCTCTGGCCCATGGTCCCGATTAGGCCCACAATGCTGATTTCTCTTAGCCATGCCCACCTGCCCCACATCTGATCTCATATGTGATGTCAGGTATGCGGCAGGTAGAGATACAGCTAGATCAACTGTGTGGCTGAGTTCCTTGTAGGTAATTCACACACATACCCATCACTGCAGAAAGCAGTGCTTGAAGTGACCACCCAACAGCTGATGGGAGGTGAGTTCTCAGCTGCATGAGTAATTCCTTCAGGGGAGTGCCAGCTGGTTTGGCATTTGGGAAGCCCTATGCTTTGTATTTCCCATGTGCTGAGAGTAGGACTGGCAAAGCCCCTTCTACAGTGGTACCTCTGGTTTAGAACTTAATTCGTTCTGGAGGTCCGTTCTTAACATGAAACTGTTCTTAACCTGAAGCACCACTTTAGCTAATGGGGCCTCCCGCTGCCACTGAGAGATTTCTGTTCTCATCCTGAAGCAAAGTTCTTAACCCGAGGTACTATTTCTGGGTTAGTGGAATCTGTAACCTGAAGCGTCTGTAACCCGAGGTACCACTGTACTGTGATTCTGATTAACTGATTAATATCCTACAGCCTTTTAAAGGTGGGAAGCAGGGGTTATTGTTTTGTTTTTTTGGTTTAATTATTTGTTGTTGTTTAGTCGTTTAGTCGTGTCTGACTCTGGACCCCATGGACCAGAGCACGCCAGGCACTTCTGTCCTCCACTGCCTCCCGCAGTTTGATCAAACTCATGCTGGTAGCTTCAAGAACACCATCCAACCATCTCATCCTCTGTCGTCCCCTTCTCCTTGTGCCCTCCATCTTTCCCAACATCAGGGTCTTTTCCAGGGATTCTTCTCTTCTCATGAGGTGGCCAAAGTATTGGAGCCTCAGCTTCAGGATCTGTCCTTCCAGTGAGCACTCAGGGCTGAATTCCTTCAGAATGGATAGGTTTGATCTTCTTGCAGTCCATGGGACTCTCAAGAGTCTCCTCCAGCACCATAATTCAAAAGCATCAATTCTTCAGCGATCATCCTTCTTTATGGTCCAGCTCTCACTTCCATACATTACTACTGGGAAAACCATGGCTTTAACTATACGGACCTTTGTTGGCAAGGTGATGTCTCTGCTTTTTAAGATGCTGTCTAGGTTTGCCATCGCCTTTCTCCCAAGGAGCAGGCGTCTTTAAATTTCGTGACTGCTGTCACCATCTGCCATCTCTTACTGCCTCCATTTCTTCCCCTTCTATTTGCCAGGAGGTGATGGGACCAGTGGCCATGAGCTTCGTTTTTTTGATGTTGAGCTTCAGACCATATTTTGCGCTCTTCTCTTTCACCCTCAATAAAAGGTTATTTAATTCCTCCTCACTTTCTGCCATCAAGGTTGTGACATCTGCATATCTGAGGTTGTTGATATTTCTTCCAGCAATCTTAATTCTGGCTTGGGATTCATCCAGCCCAGCCTTTCGCATGATGAATTCTGCATATAAGTTAAATAAGCAGGGAGACAATATACAGCCTTGCCGTACTCCTTTCCCAATTTTGAACCAGTCAGTTGTTCCATATCCAGTTCTAACTGTAGCTTCTTGTCCCACATAGAGATTTCTCAGGAGACAGATGAGGTGATCAGGCACTCCCATTTCTTTAAGAACTTGCCATAGTTTGCTGTGGTCGACACAGTCAAAGGCTTTTGCATAGTCAATGAAGCAGAAGTAGATGTCTTTCTGGAACTCTCTAGCTTTCTCCATAATCCAGCACATGTTTGCAATTTGGTCTCTGGTTCCTCTGCCTCTTCTAAATCCAGCTTGTACTTCTGGGAGTTCTCGGTCCACATACTGCTTAAGCCTGCCTTGTAGAATTTTAAGCATAACCTTGCTAGCAAGGTTAATTATTTACTTAATTATTTACTGCTTAATTATTTACTTCTGTTTTATTTTGTATTTTATTCTGTGAACTGCCCTGAGATCTGTTGATGAAGGGTGGTGTATAAATTTAATAATAATAATAATAATAATAATAATAATAATAATGGCAGCACTAAGCCCCAAAGAGCTGCTATTAGTCAGTGTGGTCATTTCTGAACTGGATAGCCTAATGGTCTAACTCCATATAAGGCAGGTTCCTGCGATCTTAGGCAGATCGAGGATGGCACCAATTGTGGCTGTTCTTTTGAAGTGGTACCTACTACCAACCTCTGGGTGGGCCTGCCTAATAATTAATGGAGTTGGCCCTCTGGAGCACCACCCCTATTTGTCTGAACACATTGCATAGGTGAAGAAAGGCCTGGGAAACATCTGGAGTGCAATTGTACTTCCTCTTCTCGTTGCCCGAAGGAATCCTGAATAGCAGATGAGCCCCTTAATGAGAGATATTCTTGTCAGCCCTGAGGGATGTCTCCTTAAAATAGGCAGTCAAACCTCTGATTGTGACCTTGATGCAAACACACACCCCAGATGATCCCTTTGCTGGGATTGCTGTTGCATTTTTTTTTCTTCCTTTCCAGAAGGGAAATGGATGCTTTCCAAGTTTGCAGCTATCATTGCTTTAGCTGTCATCCTAAAGACACGTTTCCAAATGCTGCAGACAAGTAGAGCCTCCTCCTCTGTCTGTTCTTTTGTTTTTCTTAGTAAAAGTTTCAGAGCGCTGACCATGAAAGATTAGCAAATAATCCTGAGGGGGTGGGTGTTAGAAAACAAACAAACCAGTGGCAATAAAAAACACAGAAAAGAGGAGCAGTGGTAGAAATGCCTAATCCATAATGATGAAGCTGCCTATAATTGCATATCACTGTCAAGATTAAGGCAGGACTGGAGACAGTGATTGCTCACTGTCATCTCCTTCTCAGTTATAAAACTAATTACCAAATAAATAATAATAATGTAATTAGCAGCAAATATTGTTTTTGAAATACCTTGCAATTTAGATCAAAGTGGTTTATGTGGTGAATTTAATGCTTACAAGCATTAATAATTTAGTCTAGAAATTTGCATCCCTCCAAGTTTCACAAAGTACTGAAAACTGCCTACAGACCAAAATTTGTCACACTAAGTCCCCATCTGTACTATACATTTAAAGCAATATTATACCACTCCCAACAGTCATGGCTTCCCCCAAAGAATCCTGTAAACAGAAGTTTGTTAAGGGTGTTGAGAGATGTTAGGTGACCTAAACCCCTGACCTACCTGGCAGCAAGTGAGTATGTCAAGTCCCCAGTCCAGAGTCAATCCACATGTTCAACCCAAAGCACAGTCCCACAGATGATGGACTACATGGAACTGGCGGAAATGACTGGCAGAATCCGAGACCAGGGAGAAGAGTCGGTGGAAGAAGATTGGAAAAAATTTAAAGACTATTTACAGAAACACTGTAAAATTAATGAATGTTAGAAGGATGCTGGAATGAAGTTATATGGCTTTAGCAGAAATGTTATAAAGAATTAAGTAAAAATAGACTGTTAATGGGCTAAAGGGGAAAAAAACAAGGTTAGATTGTGTTAAGATAAATTATAGGACAAAAACTGAGAAAGATGGAAAGGATTCAGCTAACTGAACTAGAATACAACAAAGGGAGGTGTGAGGAGAGGTGTGAGGAGGTCGTCGAAACAAGTAAATGAAAGACAAGACATGGAAATATTGGATGTGTTTTTAATTGTTTCTGTTTTTGTTCTTGTTTTTGTTTTGTTAAGATAAGCAGTGTTTTTTGTTTTTTATGTATTGTATTGTTTTGCTTTGTTTAATTCTTTTTTTTCTTTTTGTAACTTTTAAACTCTTAATAAACATTACTTTAAAAAAAAAAAAAGCACAGTCCCACAGAGATGCTAAGGCATCAAAGCTCTGCTGACCTTTTATACTTTGCATTCTAATTGCAGCATCTGGGCTTGGCGAGGCATGTGACCCTCACCTGTTCCAAGCCTCCTCCAGCTGAGGAATCACACACCTCCCAGAGCTAGTGAGCCCCACCTGGCCAGCGCTTGCCTGCCTCAGTCTCCTAGAGTGCCCTGCCTGCTGCTACCTATGCCTCAGAGTCTGCAATTTTTATGGAGAAGTGGGCCCCTCTGGCTCTGCTGATGAGTCCTATTGCTCTGGATCCTGTGCACGGACCCACCCACCCCCATCTCTGGGATCCTCTTCCACCTCTTCTTCCTCTCTGTTGTCCTACCAGTTCATGACATTATGAGACCCTTCTTCCCCTCTTAGAGTTACAATGCTCAGAGTTCCCGGGGAAGGGGGATTGGTTGTTAAACAACTCTGAGAACTGTAACTCTTTGAGGGGAATAGTAAAGGGACCCCTGACCATTAGGTCCAGTCGTGGCCGACTCTGGGGTTGCGGCGCTCATCTCGCTTTATTGGCCGAGGGAGCCTCCTAACAACTCTCAGCACCCTTACAGTTTGTAGGATTCTTTGGGGGAAGCCATGACTGCTTAGAGTGCTATGATACTGCTTTAAATATATAGTGCAGACAGGGCCTAAGACTGAAAGCTCCCTTATATTGAGTTGGACTATTGGCCTCTTAGCCCAGAGTTTTCTGTTGTGGTTAGTAATGGCATTTGGGCATATAGGTGTTTCCCAGCCCTGATACCTGAAACACTTTTGGCTTAAGATGTTGGAGATCTTTTGCATACACTTGTTCTATAATTGAGCCACGTGGCTCCATATCCAATGCAAAACCTGATAGGTTTCAAATAGTGTGTGGCAATCAAACCATGACCCAATCAGGGCTCCTTCACATGTGGAAGAGCTCTATATGCATACACTGATATGGAGGTATGACCCCTGCTGATTTTGTCTGCTGAATGTGCAGATGGTTGGTGGCAGTCACCAGGTGGGGTAGGGGACAAGGTTAGTTTATGCAGTCCACCCCCACCCTGTTCTTTCATTGCATAGCAGGTCATCTGAATGTCCCTAGTACATTGACTTTTAACTGAACCTGTTTCCAGCCCTCAATGTTGTAAAGAAAGCCCCAAAACATGTGCATTCACTTCTGCAAAATGCTAAGAAACCAAAAGATGTCACAGGGGGGGATCTGGAATTCAGGATAATATGCTGAGTTTGCCTGGTCTATTCGCCCTCAGTGCCTTTAATCTTACACCTGGTTCCCAAAACGTTATTACCCAGCCTTTTCTTCTCAGTATGAATATTCACTTAAAAACAAAGAGAAAACAGTCCCCTTTGTGAAACCACCTGCATATAAATAAAGCATGTAAAGTAAATTCATTTTCATCTGAATGATTTTGTTCAATTCCATTAGCTGGGTCTTCTGGGTCAGAATGCTTTTGCTTTGCTTAGTGCAGAATTATAGGTCTCCTGCTAATAATTGCTTTGCAGCCAGACATTCTAAATTATAAAACTATAGTAGGAGAAAATGTTCTCTATTTAGCTACATCAGATCCTTTTAGGGCAGTGTTTGTCATAACCTCACTATTATAAAACATCCCAAAGAGACAAATCAGTTAATGGAAGCCAGACATAGAAAATGCATAAGCCATTGACTTTTATTGATAATAGCTGAACACAGATACAAAGATCTGTGAAGGCTAAGGATGTGTAGGCAAGTTGAGTGAACAACAAAATAGCAAATTGTCTATATTCTGTTTCACTGTCTGGGTGGAATGGCCTAGTTCCACTCGATGGAACTTTCTGCCAAATCTTTAGGATGGGTTGCATGAGCAACAGTTGAATATGGCCATGTGCAAAGTACAATTGAACCTCACTGTGAAAGTCCAGATGTCTCAGTTCAGTGAGGGGCCAGTGTTTTTATCATCCCACAACCATGTTGGAGATTTTCCATCTTGAGATGCACAGTTCCCCTCCTTGTAGTCTTTTGGTCCTCCAATGCAATGAATCTATCAGATCTATCACTGTATTGGAGATCTTTCATAATAGGATATTGTCAGAGTCCTGCCACACTCTCTGCCACACTCCAGAGAGTGATCTCAGGGTCTAGGTAGGTTGATATGGAGAGAGACGGTCCTTGGGGTATTGTGGTTCTGAGATATTTAAAGCATAACCCTCAATAAAAGCAGACCAAATGTCCTTAGATGTGCCCTCTGTGTACACAGTAAGCTCAAATAGGGGCAGAGTATGCAGACTATTTACCCATCCTTGTTTGGAAGAGGATGAGATACCTTCAGCACCACATGTTTAGCTATTCCCTTTAGGATGCATGATCCATAGTTAATGGCCTGGTGGGCAGTTCCAGGTAATATGGATGTAGTACAAAAATATGATGTTTCCTTTAAATACAATGAAATTTCCAGAACTGAATACATTGTACCAAAACCTCACCACAAAAACCTCTTACAACAGGGAAGCTCCATATGCCTCTGCAATCCAGTCTCAGTTCTACATAACCAACAGTTCAGGTGTAAAATTTAAAATTTGTCATGAAGCCATTGTGGTGTCCCCTACGCCTGAACCATTGTTTTTGCTGAACGAGATACACTGTTTAGAGTATCACAGTCCATTGGTGTAATCTCTGCTTAGCAAAACCAATGCCCCAGATTTTCAAAAATGTGTTGAATTTCTGCAAGTTCACATTTAACAAAGGCAGAGTCCCCGGTTTTCAAAAATATTCTGACTTTCTGCAAGTTGACATTTATAGCAGCAACCCATTTGAGCATGCTGGAAGTGTATTGAAGTTGCTTCCGGGCTTGCAGATGAGCAGCCCTCTCATAGAGATTCCATTTGTGAGAGATGATACCGTCATTTGGAGGCTGTGAATGTAAGCACCATACATGTGAACTGGGCCTCTGAATGTCAGATTTTGAGGTAGTTAGTTAAAAGAATGTCAAGAGGCCTGCCCTAGGCAATAGATCTTGGTTTACTTTTGATAGGTTTTCCTAATGTGATGAAAGTAAGCATGAGGCCATTTAGGATAAAAATACTGAAATAATCTATGAAATTACTTATGGGAACAATCAGGAAATGCCAAATCGGATACATTCCATAAATGGTACAAATTAAATCAGTACTTTGAAAGAGTCTAATTTAATATCTATTAAGATTAATTCCTTTTTATTGTTCACTGTCAGCACTGCTCAGTGGCTGTGCAGAGATGCAGACTCACACTTCATTGCCCTGTTTTGCTTTCCTGCATTTGGTGAGGGGAAATATTACAGCACAACTGCGGATGCTTAATTGGATCATATGAAATCTTTGTACCGTGGTTTTGCAAACAAGCCAAGAACAATTTATAAACATGCAAGGTGCCATGAATTGAGTTAGTGTAAATTAATTCATAAATAACCATATTTTTTAATCTGTGGCAATTAGGACAAACTGAAGTCTGTGTTAACTCCCATGCCACTTTATTGCTTTCCAGAGCTTTGTAAATTGCTGCATATCTCATTCTTCTACCAAGCAAATTCCAGGCTCAATTCTGTCTCTTCCTTAGGAGGAAGATTGCATGAACAGGGTTCTAACATTGGCTGTGAGCAGACTGCCCAAAGAAAAAGGCAACTGTGCCTGTGTGTGTGTGTGCATATGGCTCTGTCTATAGTATGGTTGTCTTCTGATGTCAGCACTGGGGAGGTACCTCCAAAACCTAACCCCTGCTCAGCACTTACATGCGTTTTTCCTAAACTGTTGCACACTGGTGGACTTAGAAGTTTATGGACTCACACAGAGTCAATTTATGTAAATATAAGACAGACAGCCGTTAAAATAAAGGCAGGAATGATACAGTGAACCAATGTTTCCAGTTAGAGTTGCTGAAGCCATAAGCATCTTTCATGCTGGGATGATGAGTTTGAAAATCAACATAAAGGTGTCTCTTAAGACTCTAGGAATGCATGCTGCAACTGTCATCCCCACCACCAGATTTCTAACATCATTAGTCCTTCCAGCAGAGGAGGAATGTTGCAGTATGGTCAAGAGGGACACGCTGCAGGCATTTACATCTGGGAGCACATGTTGCATCTGCCATCCACATCACCAGATTCTCAATATCAGTGGTCCATCCAGCAGAAGAGGCAGATGAAAGTACAGCCAGGAAATATATTTTATATATTTTTATTAATCTCGTATACCGCCCTTCATCTGTAGATCTCAGAGCAGTTTACAGCATAAAAATACAATATGAAAACACAACATACATAATAAAAACAGGAACAAAAATAAAACAAACCAATAACCCCACCTCCCCCCACCCCTCCAGGTATTTGCATTGTTCCCTTCCAGGATGCCAGAAACATGCTAGCTTCTGTATAATTATTCCAAAGAAAACAGAAAGGTGACTCCAAATTCATCCACCATTAGTCTTCCTGAGAGAAGCTGCTTCCTGACCGAAGATGGCTGGAGAGTCCCATCACATCACATGTTGCCTTGTGGTGAAGTCACATGAAAACTAATCTGAGATATAACCTCAGGGCTGAAATTTTCTAGTTCAAATTTTATACTGCTTACATGGCCCATGGATCCAGGATAACTATCCAGTGGGAAACTGATGGACAGTATCATCTTGAAGAGCACCTGCCAATGACTGAGGTTTATCTGAAATTAAACCATGTGCTGAGGATAATGTGGAGGTACCTAAGTCAAAAGAAATAGTAGGACGTTTATATGAATCTGATGAATAGCACCGGCAGCTGCACCACAAGCTAGGCTGAAATTCACAAGGGTTATCAATCCTTATGCTTCAGAGTGTAGGCTGATTTCTAGGAAGAAATATCTCCAAAGCAGTACTCTCAATCCTCTGTAATATCAACACTTGGTGTAGGCTTTCAAGGTGCCTGACTGTGACTAGGGATGATGGATATAGGTGAGTTAGTAAAAGCAGGGAGCTTTTAAAGAACATATAAACTCTATGCATCATGTGTTAGGCACTGGGTGCTGTTTGACTTTTGATTCTAGACAGGGTCTATCTGTTTAGCTCAGGCTGAAACTGCTTGTACGTTCCATTGTGCAGAGTGCTGGAAGTACATCTGAGGCATTTTTAAGAACCTCAGGAAAGGCTTTGCTTTCTGCCCAGCCAACTTCTGAAACACATTTGGCAGAAACTTGAGAGAGGACTTTTTCAGTGGCTGCTCCCAGGCTCAGGAATCCTTTGCCAACAGAGGCACAGCTTGCCCCATCCCTGGTGACCTCACACCAGCAGGCAAATAGGTTTTTATCACACCAGCAGGCAAATAGGTTTTTATCCAGACAGCCTCATAAGCTGAATTGTAAATATGTGGTAATTGCTTTTAAATTGTTTTTTTTTTAATTGATGTTATTGATGTTTATCTACCTCCTTTTAATGTGTGTGTGTGTTTTTCTTTTGTATTTTGTGGTTGTTTCATTGTATTTCATCGAATAATTATTTTGGTTAGCCACCTTGAGCAACATTTGGTGGTACAGCAGGATGCAAGTTTAATAAAGAAACATGTGTTCGCATTTTGGTTCACCTAAGGATTAAGGCAGGCATCCCCAAACTCGGCCCCCCAGATGTTTTGGTACTACAATTCCCATCATCCCTAGCTAACAGGACCAGTGGTCAGGGATGATGGGAATTATAGTCCCAAAACATCTGGAGGGTCGAGTTTGGGGATGCCTGGATTAAGGGCTGGTCCATAATACTAAAATTTGGCCATAGGATCCTGATCCTTCCCACCACAGTCCCCTTCTCTTTTATAGTGTCTCTCATTGACTGTGAGCTTTTAATAGTACTGCTTGTACTGTACAGTGGTACCTGGGGTTAAGTACTTAATTCGTTTCGGAGGTCCGTACTTAACCTGAAACTGTTCTTAACCTGAAGCACCACTTTAGCTAATGGGGCCTCCTGCTGCTGCCACGCTGCCAGAGCCCGATTTCTGTTCTTATCCTGAAGCAAAGTTCTTAACCTGAAGCGCTATATCTAGGTTAGCGGAGTGTGTAACCTGAAGTGTATGTAACCTGAAGCGTATGTAACCCGAGGTACCACTGTAGTTAGAAAGTTGTAGGTGCTTTAAAATTGTTTATTATTTCTAATGATGGTGATGGAGAAGCAGGAGAAGAAGCCGAAGAAGCAAATGTCTGAATAGGCCCATTGAACGCAGGTCATTAAATTCAATAGGTCTACCCTGAGTAAAACCTAGCTGGATACAACCTTATAATAATCTGCTTTGTGCTATGCCATAATACTTGCTTGAATAATGCAGGGATTTCCATGACCCAACCATATTGTTCATACAACTGAAGATGCTCTATTATTTTTCTGTATTTTGTCTTGTTTATGCCATCAAATCTTAAAATGTACTTTGCTCTGGTATTTTATACAATGAGCAGTATAGCTATTCCTACAACTGAAATAAAATGTGTAATAAAGAAAAAATGCTTTCCAAACAGAAAGTACCATATTCAGTTCTGGCTTTAAAGAGCTCTCAGACATCTTGGTTGGGAAGGACCTCCAATGACTTCTCTGGAAGTCTCTGAGAGCTGCTGCCAGTCTGAGAAGACAATGCTTGGCTAGATGTACAAATAGCTTGACTGGACCGTTTGATATGCTCAACTGCTGATGAAGGAATTATAAGCCAATCATGACATTAAGGGTGTTGTTCTTGGGAGCTAGGCCATATTTACACTATACATTTAAAGCACTAAACAGTCATGGCTTCTCCAAAAAAATCCCAGGAGCCATAGTTTTTTTACAGGAATGAAGAGTTGTTAGGAGACCCCCTACAACTCCTGGAGAGGTTTAACCATCATTCCCTCTTCTCAGGCTTCTCTTCACTTCCTAGACTTAGGAACCACCCACCAATAACTCCTCAATCAAACAGTTGACAGAGCTTTGAGTAGTGGGATCCAGACCAAATGAGCAGTTCTTCTATTAATCCTGTGTACATAATCTATCAGCCAGTGTATCAAGTAGTTGTCAAACTAAATTATATTTATTCAGGCTCAACCAGAAATGACCTGCTGCTAACTGCTGTCATAATAAATAAAATAATATAATATATAAATCTATACTATTTAAGTAAATAAAATAATCAAATGATATGTGGAGATGCTATATTAACACTCATTGTATCAGCACAGTCCTGTATGCCTTTTACCTGAGCTGTTGAACTCTATATTTGTTGATATTTATGTGTCTACATTTATATTTGTATCTCAGGGGACAAACCCATGAACTGATCATGATAAACAACCGTACTGTGTATATTCTGTGTGGTCTGCCCCCCCGCCCAGCCCTCCATTTTGGCTAATGTTTCCTCCTTGAGATGTTATTTCTCTTTCCACATTCCACTTTCTCTCATTAATAATAAAACAGAGCATTTGCCTCTGGAGGATTTCCAAGATTTCAAATAGAATTATCTAATGGACAGGAGGGGGAAAGGTCTTAACGTGTGTTTGCCTAGATCTGATACACCCAGTAGTTGAAGTCCTATCAGAAGATTCCAGCTCAAAATTAAAATGAAGCGCGCCGGGGGGGGGGAATTACTCGGATTTCAGATTCTCTAAAGCAGCCTGGTGAAACCATCCATTCAAATGAAGATTGACATTTTAATATTTCTACGCAGAAAAAAACATACATCTGTCATTGTGGATGAAGATCCCACAGGATGCAAGTAATAGAAGTGTGTGAGCTGCTTTATTGCTAAAGACGTTAATCATTATTACCTATATTTCCCCCTTTGTGCACTAAAACATAGCATCAAAGTAGAAAAGTTTATATCCAGTCAGCTGTGCAAAGAAGTTTGAAGAACTCCCTTTAAACTAGGGTCTATTATATGTTAGGGGCTGGAGCCAGGAGCAGGTCTACAATAACTCACAGTGTCGGTGAAGTTAACTCTTGATTCAAAGAAACAGCTCAGGAGGCCAGGCCTGTTGAGCACAGCAACTCTTCCTGGTAGCTCTTGCTCCAATGAGGCAGTTGTGAGGACTAAAGGTCCCCGCCCTCCCACAGCTATCTAAGTCTCCTCTTCCTCTGGTTCCTTCCCAAGCAATCTGAGGCTCCTTCATCTAGTCTGTCTTTGCTCCACCCTCTTCATACCTCTTTGGGTTCTGGGAGATCGGGGGCAGGCGAGCTGGTGGCCACAGGAGGGTGAGACACCAGCCTGAATCATTGCTGCCTCTTAGCCCCTCTCCTTTCCAGCCTCCACTTATGCCTCTGATTCTGGACTGCTCTCTGCCACAGGCTCTTCCTGCTTATTAAACCCTGCTTTCAGCTTCTGACACCACCTCCTCCCAGTCTACACCCCTTTCTCCCTCTGACCACGAACCAATCTGAGCCTTCTTCCTCTGAGGGTTCCCCAGCTGGTGCCTCCCACCACTCTTCTAAATCCAGCCAGTCCATGACATCTATCAGTCAAACACATCCTTTAAAAACAACAACGCTATGACACCCCATATTGGCCATCAGCTTTGGCTAGCGACAGCCTGATTTCTGTTGTCTATGCTCTGATAATCTCTAGATTAAATTACTGCAACATGTTATATGTAGGGCTGCCTTTGAAACTTCAGCTGGTACAGAATTCAGTGTCCAGGTTACACACCAGGGCAAGGCTGTTCAAGCATATTACACTGCTCCTGCCTTGAACTGCACTGGCTGCCAATAAGTTTCTAGGCCCAATTCAAAGTGCTGGTTTTGACCTATAAAGCCTTAAACAACTCAGAGCCACAATACTTCAAGGACTGCCTCTCCCCATATGAACTGACTTGGACCCTGTGATCATTATCTGAGGCCCTTCTTTGTGTGCCTCATCCATGAGAGGTCCAGAGGGCAGTAACACAAGAACAGACCTTTTCTGCAGTGGCTCCCCATTTGTGGAATGGTGCCTTCATTACATATCTTTAGACGCCAGATGAAAATGTTTCTCTATAATCAGTTCTTTGCCTGATTAACATTCTATAGCCTTTTAAATGTGTTTGTGGGAGGGGGGAGGGTTATTTGTTTTTGGTTTTATTACGTATTTTATGTTCTCATTTTGTATTTCTATGTTGTGAACTGCCCTGTGATCTTGAAGGGCGGTATACAAATTTAATAAATAAAACAATTAATAATTTCCCCTCAGTCCTTTATTATCCCAAACTTTCTGCACTCATTCCACCGGCACTTTTCCTAACAGAAATCACGTACCCATCCCCTTGTTATTCTTTGTTATTCTGAACTGCCTCCAATTTATCTACATCTTTTTTATCTACATCTAAATGAGAGCACAATATTCCAGCTGTGGCCCAACCAGTGCCAACTGGAGTGGAACTATTTCATCTCATGTCAGTGAATCAATTTGCAGCATAAGAAATTAGTACATCAATCTTAGAAATATCTGTTGAGCTGGCACTGGCAACCTAGCCATTCATCATGGCAAACCAGATCCTGAAGCAAAGGAAGCAGCTTTTGTTGATCACATTACGAGGAGGTTCCACATGTCTCAATGGCCTCTTCTGTGATCCCTTAGCATGCCAACTTGTGCTATAGCCACAAAGACAGATGCATATTATTTCATGCATTATGTTCTAGTGAGGGCAGCAAATGACCTCTGTTTATTGGGCGCAAGATCACCAATAACCAAGCACCTGTTCACAGAAAAGTTCAGGCTAGCAACTATGGCATTAGCAGAAAGGCAGGCCAAGGCCATGCTAGAAAAATACTGTGGGAATAGAAAGAGGTTTATAATATCTAAGAGTCTGGTGAATCATACCATGTAGTCTTCCTGTTTACCACAGTCATAAACTAGATGCCTCTAGCCAAAAGACAAGGCATGGAGGCAATAGCCCATCTCCTGTTTCTTGCTTGCCTTCTCCTGGTTACTAAAGTTCCATTTAACTTCATGCTAATAGCAAGTGATAGATTTTCCTTCTATCAGTTTGTCCAATGCCCTTTTAAAGCCATGTATGCTAATGGCCTGTCAGGACCCTGGGGTCAGAATCCCTAACTTGGGGGCATGTTGTCAGGAATTGACCTAAGACCCAGACCCAGATGTACCTAGTAACCCAGAAGCACTGATGCAATAACTTTGAGCTCAGTGATTTTGTGTTACCATTCTCTGTCTCTGAGGACATCAGCTCAAAGTCCTAGTGAAACCACATCTCAACTGCTCTGTTGAAGCTGATGACTGATAAAGCAGGCTGTGATCCTTTAGATTAGGAGACTCCATTAACTGAAAAAGGAACTAGCTAGTCAGATAGTGCTTCGGCTTCTATGAAGGCTTTGGCTGTGGATGACTGGTATTGAAACAAGAAGAGTAAGAGTCCTGAACTCTTGCCTTGCCAGAATCTAAACCTGATCCTACTTTGATTCAGCTTGCACTGCTTGCCCTAACCGGAATTTTTCCCCTGGATTTTCCCCCTGGATCAGAACCCCTCTATTGCTAAGGCTGGCACTTGGAACAGCTACCCCCGGTAATTCTTCTGCAACTTTTAAAACTTTACAATATCCTTTTGGAGACGGGATGGTCAAATTTGTTATATATTAAAGGTAGCTGTACTATGGATTTGTATCAAGGTATGTGATACAGGAAGTCTAATTTTCAGTTTGTTTCCTAATCATGTCCAACATGAGATTTTTCATATTTATATATTTCCATGGAATTGAATAAAAATACAGTGCAAAATTACATCAAGGAATGGATTCACAAGGAGACAAGAAGATGGTTGGAGATGCTGGAAGATGGGTAGGAAGGCGTTTTCAGGTGGGGAAGTCTTAAGACTTTACAGAGTGATATTTCTGCCTCCAAGAATCCTGAGATTCACTATGAATCTGAAGCAACACAGGTGGAAGACATCAATAACAAATATAACAATGCCGAAGTCTGACAAATTCCACCAAAATCCGATACATAATAACAGGCTCATATACTTAGAATATTGCTACTTGGTATTCTTAAACTGATGCAATAAATATTTCATCTACACAATGAATGCAATAAACTAGCAAGTAAATCACTATCACATCCATTGTGAATGTGATGTGGGGTGTGTGTGTGTGTGTGTGTAGTTGAGAATTTGCAACTTGTAAGTCATTCTCTGACTATTCAAAGATGACTAAATATGTTGATTAGAGTTGCCACTGAATTCCATGAAATGCCAGAAACCAGTGGTAGGTGAGAGATCTGACTTGCACACACCCATTTTGGATGGCACTTCAGAATCTCAGAGGTTGTTAGACTTCAGTTCCCATCACCCACAGCCAGCATGGCTAATGATCAGGGATGCTGGGAGCTGTGCTCCAACAATGTCTGAAAGTCCACAGGTTCTATCCCATTGGTGGAAGACCATATTATCACTATGCCACAGGGTGTAAAGGCATTATACCTATTATGGTACTGCCCTCTCTACATCGTATTACTTACTGAAGTAGGGGACCAATATTCCTGCTGAGCAGGTCACCATGATGCATTTGGGCATTGTATTTTTATAGTTCTTGCTCACAGTGTTTCAACATATCATTTTTGGAACTGTCACAATCTTGTTTCCAAAAGAACAAGTTATTAATCCTAGTTGCCTTATTCAGGCTGATAATTAATTTTCTACAAGGTCAAATTCAGTCTACTTAATGTAAGTCCATGCACATGCTGTAGAATTAGTTTGCTTTTCAAAAGGTTACAAAGGCAGCTAGATATTCCATATTAGATGGTACCATTCACTCACCTTTAAACAAGAGGTGGTGCATAGAGGGCTGGAAACTGTGTGGGTCACCAGTGATGTACAATAGTCTTTCCAAACTTGGTGCCCTCCATGCTGCCTGAGGGAGGCTAAAGGAAATAGTATTCCAAAACATCTAGAAAGGAGCAAGATTGGGAAAGCTTGTGAGGTATGCATTTTTTGGGGGGGGAGGTGGGTGGGTGAATGTGCTTCAGTCCAAATGAAAAACATGGTCATTTGATCTTTTTTTTTTTTAATAATATTTATTGAGATTTCAAAAGAAAACAAAAAAAATACAAAAATTACACAAAAACAAAAAATAGAAAATACAAAAACTTGCACACAATAAGAAAAAGATACAAAAGTAAAAAATAAAAATATGAGAAAGTAAGAAATACAGAAGAAAAATAATAATAAAGAAGAAAAAACATTGGACCTCCTCCTCCTCCCTTCCTTTGTATTCTAGTTATTAATTATCCCAGCAAATCCTTTCCATCTTTCTATTATTAATAAACCTTACAATTTAAAATTTAGATCTTAACTATACCAACTTCTTATATTCATAATGTTCTTTCATGGTTCTTTAATAGTTTTTAATTATCCCAGCAAATCCTTTCCATCTTTCTATTATAAAATAAACCTTAAAATTTAGAATTTAAATCTTGACTTTACCAGCTTCTTATATTCATAATGTTCTTTCATAATTCTTTATACATCTTTACTAAAGCCAGGTAAATTCTTCCAACATTTTCCTATCATTCATTTTTCTCTCATTCTATCATTCATCAGCTTTATAACACTTTCTATTAGTTAGAAACCAAAAAAAAAAAAAAAAAAAAAAAAAAAAGGAGAAAGAAGCATATAATCAAGTCCAATCTTAATCCAACGTCCCTTCCTCCTGGTTTCGGGATTTGTCAGTCCTTATTCATCAATCTAGCCCGGTGACCTTATGTCCGAGGCTCTCAAGTCACTTCCATGGCCCTTCCGCAGCTTTTCTTCATATTTGTGGCTGTAGTCACTTGCTCGTAATGGCTCCAACTTAATAGTGTTTTTAACCCTTCTCATCAGATCAGATCCTTTTCCCTGTTCATCGCTGCATTCCATGTAGTATTTAAGAGCATACTTCAAGGGCCCTCCGAATTTGTGGGCCCCCACATTTCCAAACATGTCGCAGCCTGTTACTGAATTTAAAAAGTCCAAATATCCCAACATAGGGGGATCAATCCAGCCCCCCATTTCCAAACCACACCGAACTTTCCCTTCCCATATCTGATTTTTTCCAAGTTCCATTATCAAGTCCGAAGGATCAAGCTCCTGTTGAGACTGTTCTGTCAAGCCACACTCCTGATTTAATGCCACAAACCCCTGTTCTGTCAAAACACACTCCTGGTTTGAATCCTGGATAGACTCCACATATATTCCCACAGTTTGATCAACGCCTTCCGCTGCCAGTCTGAGATTTCCAGTCGACTTGGCCATCTGGTTCACCTTATCATGTAGTTCTTCCAGTAGAATATTTGTTTTATTGAGCAGGCAAACCACAACTTCTGAAAACATTGTTGCACTCTCCCACGGTTCTTTGTGACAGCTGTCAAGTCCTTGGCATTTAGTTACAGTTTCTAAGGCTCCCCCTAGGGAGAAGACTTATATTTGTTTCTGATACATTTCCATGTTACTTAAAATCCTTTATCCATATATATTCCTTTAAAATGCGAAAGGGAACAGTAGAGTCACAAAAATGCTCTTCTTTTAACTATCTGACACACACAGATACCTTGATTTGTTCACGTCAGTCCTGACTTCCCCACTCCAGGATCAGGACGAAAGTAACTTCCTTTTACTGCTTCAAATAGTCCAAAAAAAATATTCCCAATTTAAAATGTTGGAATCCACTCTTTTAAAAACAGTTTTCAAAGCTCTAGTACAAATTGTCTTTGCTTTGTTATATTTACAAAAGAACGGAAGGGTGACTTCCTGTTTAGCCCTTACCGCTCTGTACCAAATTCAATCGATTTTTCTTTCTTTTTTTATAATCCAATTCTGCCCTTTTCACTAATCTTCATTTAATGTCCCAATTTGTCCAAATTCTGGGTACTCACGGATATTTGTTTTAAAGTCCGAATTGTCCAGGAAAAAAGGCAGCGCTCTCCGGCAACAGCTACGTGGCTTCACTCCACAAAAGAAGCAGACGACTCGCAGCACAGCGCCTTCACTTCCCCGCTCTGTTCCGGAGCCCGTTGCCGGGCTCCTTTGCAGATTGGGGGGGCGCAAACAGTGCCCGCCGAGTCCCAGGGTCACAGGCTTCACCCGCCTGTGGTTTGAAGGGTCCCCGCTGCGCCGAAGCGGTTTTAGACCCGATTTCTGTGGAGCGGTCTCCCTCTGGATTAGAGGGATTCCGCCATTGCCGTTGGCGCCACCTCCGGAAGTCAACATGGTCATTTGATCAGTCAGTCCCCTTCTTCAAACTATTAGGGCTCCATCCAGACTTGCCCTTGCCCCAACATAGGGAACCTGATCTTTACTGCTGAATTGGAGCAAACTTCTGTTGGGTTTTCTCTAGACTGATGTTTGCTCCAATTTATTGCTAATGAGTGGATTTCCAAGGTGAAAGCAGTGGGGCAAGGGCAAAACTGCTTGGACCCATGCCTAGAATGTGTGGGACAAGTGGGAAACCACTCAAACCTGTGCTTTCTAGGCATGGGACAAGGACAAGTCTGGATGAGCCCTTAAGGCTGGTTTGCATACTGCTCAGCATCAACTCATCTGCTTTGCATCTGTTTTGCTAAGTGTGTGTGTGTGTGTGTGTGTGTGTGTGTGTGTTGTGT
The DNA here is from genome assembly GCF_964106645.2 of Podarcis pityusensis. Lineage (NCBI taxonomy): Eukaryota > Metazoa > Chordata > Lepidosauria > Squamata > Lacertidae > Podarcis > Podarcis pityusensis. The sequence continues at coordinate 47,221,728 of NC_138032.1, read as the reverse complement.
ATGTGCATGTTTGGATACTCTCTGGAGTATGCCTTCATGTTTTAGCAGTACTATGGAATGCCCTGCACACTTTGATAGTGTGAAATCTTCTTTTCTCCACCACTTGCAACTTCATCAGTTCAGTTCAGCAAAGTCTGCAAAATTGCCAGCACCTGAAAAATAAAGAAAGGAAGAAACCCTCGAAATACCACTCTTCACAAGCAACCAAGCAGAAAGCTGAAATGCAATGGCTTTTTACTGTTCTGTCAAATTTAAGATCTATTACCAAGGGTAAAAAAAAGACACAAACTAACGGTGATAATATATTTTTAAAAAGCTTTTCTGCAATTGTGCTTGCATCAGTTCTCCAGCCTACTAAGCTAAGGGCAAAGTGATAAATTTGGGGTAGATGGAATGGTTGAGCTGAAATGAAAGGCCTTTGGGAGAATCCAATTCAATAGTCAGATGGGGTTCCCGTGTGCTTGTTTGTTTTCAGAAAAATGTAAAGATGCCGACTGATATTGAGTTCTAGAAATTGTTACTTTGGGAGAAAGGGATAAGGTTGCCAACTCCTACCTTAGAGACAGTGCCTGAAAATTTAATAGCTTTGAGGTTGCAAGATATTATGCATGAACACTGACTCCTGCTCTAGTGATGCTGTGGTTCAGCCTTCGTTATTCAGTAATGCTTCCTCCTTGACTTTCAACCTCCTGGGAAAGATGGCTTCACATAATACCTTAGGGTTTAATATTTTGCACTTAGTCTCTCTTTAACTCTTTCTGAACTCTTGCAAACAGAAACCTCTTAGACCCACAACAGCCTGGTAAAAGTGGTTTCTTTATTAGGAAACCACATGAAGAAGTGTCTAGCTTTCAGGCACAGGCATTCTATCAATATGGCTTCACATGTACTGTAAATCTCTTATGGAAACTTGACTCTGCATTTTATACAGGCCATTATTAAACCCATAGTGATGAGAAGTCCATTACAAGATGATGGTCCCTTACAAGTTGATTGGCCTATCATAATATCTTAGACATTCCAAGCTATATAGTCTCTTATAGTCACTGTGACATGATAGATGGTATGGCAGTGGTAATTCACCAGCTACAAAGCAGAACATTTAAACATCCAGCCAGCGACATTTAAGTTTCATTTATGTAAGCCTCTGATAATTCATGAAATCTACAAATAGGCATCGTTTTCATGCTATAAAAGTGATAAAGGACTTAACGACACACTGGATTCCCACCCTCCACCAACAAAAATAATAATAATAATCCTAGGGCTAGTTGAAAATACTTCCTCCTCTTCTATGGCATGCTTTTTTTTTATATATATACAGTATACAAAGGTGCCTGCAGTTAAAAGATTGTCAGGATGCAGAAAAGATATTGCTTCCCCTGAGTTTTATGAAGCTGATATCAATCTTTTATTTCATAAACTTCATGTCTGGCATTACCCTAAAAGAGAGCTCTGCATCATTTAATGTGACACAGACAGGAATACAAATAAGATAAAGAAGGAATCATATTATCACATGCCAAATCCTGAACAGTACTATTCTGAATCTCCAGCCATTGAGGGGAGTGTCAAAGCTCAATCGAGTAAGACTAACATAGCTCGATGGGTCATGACGGAAGTATTAGCAAAATGCCTACCAGTTCGGGTACACCTTGAATTACTTCTAAATTCTGGTCCAAGATTGCTGTGCTTATCGGCATTAAAATGTGCTGGCCTGGTATGTGAAGATGAGATAGATTTCCACACCTGCTACATTTATATCCTGCCACTCTTCTAGGCCCAGAATGCAAAAGGTGCCTATAGCAAGCCCCATTTACCATGGAACAATCAACAGTGCACTATAATGCTCCCAGTTGTTCTTCTGCAACTGTGTCAGGTGTGGAGCAGGTGTTTGTGGCTTGTGGAAATGGCCTTGTGGGCCAAGTGAGGGCTGCTGGCAGGTCTAATTTGGTCAGTTGGGGCCATTTTTAAGGGAAATGGGCAAAAACACACATGCCAACATACGTCCGGATTTCCCCAGACTTTTTTTCCCCTTTTTGCCCATTTCCGCCCAGACACTGCTTCCGACTGAGGTATTCTGGCTATGTCTGGAAAATTCTGAACATATGGCAACCCTACCAGAGTAGAATGGCATGTGGAATCTTCAAACCATATTTTGACTTCTGAATTAGGGAGAGGGGAGAAATTCAGTTTCTGTGAGCAGAATCGATTCCACAAGTTGGTTACAGTTTATTCACTTTGGTTAACTGGGGCTTTTGCAAAATCATGGGATTTTATGAACACACATGCACCCCCCCCATGTGCTAGATGAAGTATTATTATTATTATTATTATTATTATTAATGTCACTTCATCTTGCCTAGGGCAATCCAAAGCAAAAGTAGAAAGCGCAGAAGTGTAGAAATGAGGAAGGTGAAATTAAGAGAGGGGTATAATTTTGAGGATAGTAATAAAAACAACCATACATTGTAGCCACAGAAATATCTACCTAGGCTGTTTTTAGTCTCTCACTCTTTCCTTATAATCAAATTTATTTCCATAATCAAAGCAGCTACTTTTTTTTAAAAAAAGAACCCCTTTGGTAATATTCCATATGGATGAAGACAGGAAGGTATTTTGAATTCAATGAAACATTGTACCCAAATGAAATTGATTGAGGAACGTGTAGGTGGAATGTAATTACCCAAGTTGGAATTTGCTCAGGGCAAGAGGGCAGCTCTCCCACCCACCCTCTTTTTCCTTGAATTGAATGTCTCATTTGGAAAGGTGGCACCTGTATAAGTGGTTGCTTGATAAAGTAATCAAGGTGCTGAGGAGTTAATTGGACAATCTGCTGCGAAGTCTGTGCAAGCTCACTTTTAATATGCGCTGCTGTGAAAGGGATGATGTGCTGAGATTAGACAAATGGCAGCAAAGTAGTTCAAGAGATGTAAAACCCTGGAGCAGCTTCTCTGTGTGAAGGCTTCATAGTTTTAGAAAAGAATGGAGACTTATAAAGAGTGGAGTGACTATTGCAGCAAGTTAAGAATTGAGATAGTCCACTTAGCTAATGATACCTTCCAGTGGTATGTGGTCAAATGTTTGTTCACAGCCAAGGAGATTCTGGGTTTGAACTGCAGGGCTTATTCCATTGCAATGTCTCCTGATCATGAATTAACAATTCCTTTACTGACCTTTATCCCCTTGTGGTGCTTGATCAGAATAGTCAATGCAGGGCTGAAAAGTATTATTAATAATAATAAAAGAACATGCTTAAGTCTGAACAGTTTGAATACAGTGAATTTTGCCACACTTTAATTAAGCATCTCTATTTAATAAACTGCATTCTCTGTCAGAGGAAACACCATACCATACCTCAAATTCATTTTTTAAAATTAGTTATTTATTCATTCATTCATTCATTCATTTATATTCTTCCTTTCCTCCAAGGAGCTCATGGCAGCTTGTAAAGCTCTTCCTTCCAACTTCTACCTTCACAGAAGCAGTGTGAGGTAGGTTAGTCTGAGAAATAATGAATAGCCTAGGTTCACCTGGTGAGCTTCATGGCTGATGTGACCTGGGTCTCCCGATTCCTAGGACTCAGCTATACAGCTGCAAATAAAACATTTTAAGTGTTGTAAAGTGCAATATACAAATGTGACACTAGGTGGCGACAGTGGGCTATGGCAAATCCAATATATTTTTCAAAACTGTTTTTTTTAAAAAAATTCGCAGCATTATTTATATGCGTGTAGATTCCACCCTAGTCTGAAACCCAAACCAGCAACCACCCCTGTGGTGTTATTGAACTACAACTCCCATCATCCCTGACCATAGGCCACACTGATATGTGGTTGATGGGAGTTGTAGTCCAACAACTTGTGGACTTTCTGTCCAGTACAGAACACTGGCTTCCATGAAAACAATCAATAAAGCACATGCAGAGTAGCAAATAAAAACAGTTCAAATGTTAATGCATTTTTTTCATATTTAAGTATTCCTATTCATACCACATTCAGCGAAAGTATTGATTGGACTCGTGCCATGCTTTAATACTACACATACTTGCTTTCAAATAATTTGCAGTGAAATAAATGGGGTTTAGGATTGAACTGTTATAAGCACTTTCTTTCTTTAAAATCCTGCCAACCATTCCTTAAACTCTCCCTGTTTGTGACTGCAACTTTGGTGATGGTTTGGAAGGGTTGTGTCCAGTTGCTTTATTGTCAGAATCGTGGAATTTAGAGATGACATTGAGCTAAATGGCAATACACTGCAACAGCAAGATTCACTGCTCTTAAAGTCATAGCTGACAGGCATTTATTAATTATTGTCATGCAACATTTCCAGCCTCCTTTCTCCCCAGGCAGAGTCCACTGCAGCTAATAGCAAAAAAATAAAATAAAAATGAATCAACATTCTAATACAAAGACTGAAAAACACAACGACAAAGCTGAGAACAGCAGAGGAAATTTCAAAGCGTCTGCTAAAAGCAATCTTCATCGGAATCAAAACAATGTTTCATCCAGGCTTTAAGGCCCAGGAGCCTTCCCAAAGAGGTAGATCTTCACAGCATGGCCAACTTTCCTTGAGTGTGGAGGACTCCTTGGTCCTGAATGGGTAACTGTGCCACTGAAGGACCAGGTGCGCAGCCTGGGAGTAATTTTGGACTCACAGCTGTCCACGGAGGCGCAGGTCAATTCTGTGTCCACGGCAGCTGTTTACCAGCTCCATCTGGTACGCAAGCTGAGACCCTATCTGCCCGCAGACTGCCTTGCCAGAGTAGCACATGCTCTGGTTATCTCCCCCTTGAACTACTGCAATGCGCTCTACATGGGGCTACCTTTGAAGGTGACCCGGAAACTACAACTAATCCAGAATGCGGTAGCTAGACTGGTGACTGGGAGCAGCCGCTGAGGCCACATAACACGGGTCCTGAAAGACCTACACTGGCTCCCAGTACGTTTCTGAGCACAATTCAAAGTGTTGGTGCTGACCTTTAAAGCCCTAAATGGCCTTGGTTCAGTATATCTGAAGGAGTGTCTCTACCCACATCGTTCTGCCCGGGCACTGAGGTCTAGTGCCAAGGGCCTTCTGGCGGTTCCCTCGCTGTGAGAAGCCAAGTTACAGGGAACCAGGCAGAGGACCTTCTTGGTAGTGGCGCCCGCCCTGTGGAACGCCCTCCCACCAGATGTGAAAGAGAACAACAACCAGACTTTTAGAAGACATCTGAAGGCAGCCCTCTTTAGGGAAGCTTTTAATGTTTGATGCATTACTGTATTTTAATATTTTGTTGGAAGCCACCCAGAGTGGCTGGGGAAGCCCAACCAGATGGGCAGGGTATAAATAATAAATTGTTGTTGTTGTTGTTGTTAGTCACCATGCTGTAAGGAAAGTGTTAAGAAACTGGGAACGGGTTAGAAAAGAGGGGAAAGGACCATCAAGAATTAAACACGCATGACATGGAGGGGTGGGGAACCAGAAGAAATGAATTCACTGACACCGGCAATAAGAAATAAAAAAGGAACCTCTTAAATTATGCCAAGGCAAACGGAGAAATTTTTATTCCTTGCCACCAAGTAGATTCAAGTTCTAAACAAATCGCTATGTGGTTGGAGGCAAGCAATGAACAAGCTGTGCACTTGAGTAAATTGTTCAGGGAAGCGCCAAATGTTAAGATGCATTAAAGTGTTTAAGGAGCAGAAGAAATATCTGTGAGATGCACAGCGGCCAAGTTAACATTGAAGCGGGTCTGCGACTAGTCCCTTCCACCTGGATGATTATTGCTTTTCTATGGCTTCCTCTCACCTCTTGTTTTGCCTAATCTCTTGACCATCTCTGCCCTGTAGAGCTACTACAGACAAAGTGGGGGAATGAAGGAGCTGCTTGGCTTGCAGTTCCATTTGAATCCAAGAGGTGACACTGCACTGCTCACCATCCCAATCTGTTAAAAACAAACAAATCAGCCAGAAGGTAAAAGAAGCAATTTTATTTGACTATTTAAAACTTTATTTTCCTGAATACCAAAACACCTACCTAATAGTGATTCATTTTTAAAGTAATGAAATATTTACGACTTGGAGCCCTCGGCAGCCGAATGGCACAGTGTGTTTATTCTGCAGCTCAGTAAATTATAGATAGATGAGGAGTCAAATGAATGCTTTCAGCATATCATGTTAATCCAAACAAGCTTTCTTTATGCTTTTTAATCTGGAAAATTTGTTTTTGTTCTCCTATCCATAATTATTAAAGGCACCTATAATGCACCATAAATAAATTGGATCCCTCCACACCCCTCTATTGTCTCATCTGACTCTAAATATGTATGAAATTAGGCCATAACATTTATTGGCACAATGGTGTGTTTTCTTTCACTGTTTCTGGGTCCCTGGTAACCCCTGAAAGGAAAGTTGCCATGATAACTATATCAGTATTTACTTAATAAGAATATTTGTATTGAAATGAATGCAATATATTTAACAGAAATACTGGACAGTTGTGGCTGGGTTTTTGTTTTTGTTTGTATTTGTGCAAAGATGTTTCTGGTGTCATCCATACTATCATGTTCCATTTCAGTGTCCCACTGATTTACCTAATCTCCAAGCACAAATGCAAATTAACAACATGGATTATTATCAAGGATAAATGGAACCCCAGTATTGGGCTGACACAGAAAAATTGTCAGGGAAAAAAACAGCTTGCTAGACAGAGTGAGTCTCCCCATTCCTCCTTCAAGACATTATTTTGGGGGGGAGGTTTCCTCCAGAGCCCCTAAACCAATTTTGGGGGCACACACAGGAAAAGAGCAGGGAAATATCCCCTTGCACTAGCTAAAGTCCTTGCAAAGGCTTCCATTAGCAGGTTTCATTTGTTGAATTCTACCCAGTTATGGGTAGTTTGGATTAAGTATCCTAAAATAGTTAGACCAGGGGTCAGCAAACTTTTTCAGCAGGGGGCTGGTCCACTGTCCCTCAGACCTTGTGGGGGCCCGGACTATATTGGGGGGGGGGGATGAACAAATTCCTATGCCCCACAAATAACCCAGAGATGCAATTTTAATAAAAGCATCTACTCATGTAAAAACACCAGGCAGGCCCCACAAATAACCCAGAGATGCATTTTACCAAAAGGACACATTCTACTAATGTAAAAATACACTGATTCCCGGACCTTCCACGGGCTGGACTGAGAAGGTGATAGGGCCACATCCGGCCCCCAGGCCTTAGTTTGCCTACCCATGAGTTAGACCAAATACATAAAGCTAGTTGGCTAGCCTTTGGCTCTTCAGATGTTGCCAGACTACAATTCCCACAACCTCATCTATTATATTGGTTGGGGCTGGTGAGAGTCGGAGTCCAAAAACAGCTGAGGGACCACAGTTTCAGCAATATATGGAAGGCACACCATTATTAGGCATAGTGGAGTACAGGTCTGAGGAACAGGTGCTGGTGTTTAGATTTTCCCAGTGATACTGCTGTGCAATCCTAAAATATCATTTTAGCCTTCTTAGTCATGCTTTGAATATAGCAGCTAGGTTTTTGCTATGTGTGATAATTAAATGTAACATTGCAAAAATACAGTCATTGGGGCATGCCCTATGTGGGCGATTTCTCCCTGACATCTGCTAATGTAATATATTCCATAAATTCTGTAATACGGCTGGTGACGTTGTAGTTTTTCATACTAAAAAGGATTGAGATTAATTTGTAAGAGGCCATTAACAGAGATTTCCAGGCTGCAATCCTAAATGCACTTACTACGGAGTAAGCCCCACTGAACACAAGTAAACATGTGCAGGATTGTACTGTAAAGGCTGTGAAATTATGACCGCTTGCTCTGCCTGCACAAGTGATCTGTCACAGAGAACACTGGAGCAGAGCCAGCCATTCATAAATGCTCTGGGAAATGTTCATTTCTTTAGGGATTTCACTTTGAGTCTTGATGCTGTTTTAACTATATAAAAGCACAAATACAGCATCTAATAATCAGATGCAACTTGAAGGAGTTGGGGGGGGGAGGAATTTTGGCTGAAGAATATGCAATAGAGATCACACAATTCACAAAATGATCACTTCATTTACATGTACTTGTTTTCACAGTTCACCAGTTAAAATCCAGAACAAATTGCTAGCACTTGCCACTTGCAACCTTTTTTTGCTGTTTATTCATCTATGCATGATATGAGTTCAGTGACCTGACAATTCTTTTTAAGATTGTTATATGTAAGTTGTGCCCTGAAGTGCCAGCTGAGATTGGGGCACTGTTGCATTCGGCATGCATACTGAAAAGGAAACCTGGTCCTTGCCTTTAAAAGATTTTAATTACACCAGACAATGGGTATAGGGATGGAAGAGAGATTAGGTTCAGGAATAAAATGATTTGCTTAACATTGCATGGTTTGTAAGCTTGCCTCTTATCCACTTTAACACAGGTAATGATGGGGTTTTATCATGATAACCAGTTTCATGAATCTTCCCAATGTAATAAAGCTATCTACTCAAAGTTCATATCTGTCACTACTTATTAGAGTTCAAACAAATATTCACTTTAGGCTTTTCCATTTAAATTAATCCACTAAACGAAACAAATGAAAGTCAGACAAGCTGTCCATTAATACATTTTGGGTGAAGATCTAAAGAATTGGAATGATTCAGCCCCAAGTCAAGGACATTGATTTCAACTGGAAAGTTAAACATGTGCTGAAAACTTTCCTACTGAGAGTGTTAAATTGGCTAGATCATGCCTAACATTCCTAAATATTAATAAACACCAGAGTAATTCAATTCAGAGATCATCACGAGCAAAGAATATTCCTCATTTTGAAACTGAGCTGGATGCATTTATGAGAGGTTCTGAGTATTACACATACTAATGTGACTCTTTTCTCCCTAATGTTTTTGGCATTGGAAATGTTGAGATACCAGGAACATGACTCTCCATTCTTAGTTTATTGAGATGAATCCTATGAAGCACAAACAGTATGCTGCTGGTATAACAGGCCTTTCCTCCCTCCTTCTGCATCTCCAAAGCCAACCTTGAGCATCAGAAACTCTCTGATGTGACCTGGGCAGGTTGTACTGTACCTGAGAGGTGGCCATAATTCAATGACACCTTATATACAGGGTGCTGTCAGGTTCAAACCATTTTGTCAAAGATGTCTTGCTTACAAACAACAGCACTGTCATTAAACTGTAACATTTGAGATCAAGAAGGGTTTTCTCCCAGATGATACTAGATACTGAAAGGACATCTGTGTTCTTTTGATTTAAAGCTCATAGTATGGGATTCAACTAAGTTGTTCCACTAACGGAAGTCTAAGTAATCTAGGCAGTGAACTCCAGTAGAGGCACAAATCTTAAAACTTGTATCCCAGTGTGACTCTGAGGAAGAGCAAGGCCAGTCCCTGGCATCACCATTTGAAGAAAATGTTACGATATAGAAGCAATGCAGCCGCGAGCTGCTAGCTTGAAAACAGCACGTGATGGAATGTTGGGACTGTTCCGTGGGAAACAGAGGGACAGTCAATTCACAGGGCAATGCACCAGAATTAGCTCAGAGTGTAATATGAGCTCTTCCTTTTGCTCTTGTACAGGAAGTGTTTGTCTCTCGACTGCTGGAGCTTGAAGAGAGCAGTCATGCTTTTGTAATGCTGCAAAGACAGAAATAAAGGAATGTAAATACGTTTCTGTCTATCTCTTTCCCCTGCCGGGGGGGGGGCAGGAAAGAGGGGGGGTGTTCTTCTCACGCTGAGAAGGATCGCCTATCGTGACCTAGCCTGTATCCTGCTGGGGAATGCAGACAGGGAGGTCAACAGGAGATCAAGCCGGGTGCCTGGAGAGTTGCCAGTTTCTCCTGATAAAGGCTTGATTCCCGACAGAAAAAGGGGGGGGGGAGGGGGTAATGGGAAAGATCTTCATCTGTTAGGATCTTGGTGATCCAGGAGGAGACAGTCCAAACTAAGTAGTCTGAACAATTTCATATACCAGTTGCAGGTCAACCAGCATCATTTATGTCATAGCAGAAAATTATTTCGGCAAAGCATCTAAAACAAGACAAACTAATATGGAATTAGGTAAAAACCGCAAGAATTATAATAGCCCAATACTGGGTATATGAGTCACCATAGAATAGATGGATATTATGACTTGGAACATGCTTAAGCTGCAGAGTAAACTATTAGTGGTGCTTAATTATATTTGGTAAATATTTATATTAAATTATAAACTGTGAATAAACATGGCAACTGAATATTAACATATGCACTAGAAACAATTTGGTTTATAACCATTTTGTACTTTAATTTATATAAATCTTTAAATTAATATATAGATATACAGTGGATATACAGGGACATGGGTGGCGCTGTGGGTTAAACCACAGAGCCTAGGACTTGCTGATCAGAAGGTCAGCGGTTCGAATCCCCATGACAGGGTGAGCTCCCGTTGCTCGGTCCCAGCTCCTGCCAACCTAGCAGTTCGAAAGCATGTCAAAGTACAAGTAGATAAATAGGTACTGCTCCGCAGAAAGTAATTGGATTTTTAAAACCTATTTAAATTTGGTACGGAACGGGAAGGTTTAAACAGGAAGTCAGACTTCCGTTCTTCTGTAGACAGAATAAAGCAAAGACAACGTAAACTAGAGCTTTGAAAATCGCCTTTAAAGGATTGGATTTCATCATTTAAAATTGTGGACCCCCCTTCGACAGCATGAGAAGGAGGGGGATCTTTTCCGGACTGTTTAAAATGAGTTTAAAGTAAAGTAACTTTCCTCCGTCCTGATCCTGGAGCGGGGTGTCAGGACTGACGTTTGAAGTTCATTGACCAGAGACAAGCGTTTTTGACAGATAGCTAAAAGAAGAGAAACATAGCGATTCCACTGCTTCCCTTCGCATCTTTAAGCAACAAATATTGACAAAGTATCTCAAAAAGGGAAATTTTGTTGCAAGAACAAATAGAAGTTTTCCCCCTAGAGGGAGACTGTGTAACTGTAACCAACTCCAGGGAGCCGGCAGCTGTTACAGATAACAATCCTGGGAACAAGCATTTGACCTTGCAGGGCAATGTATTCAGAAGCTTTGTTGTGTGCTTTCTATAAAACAAATGCCCTACTGGAACAATTACATGAAAAGGTGAATTGGATGGCGACTTTGACTAGAAATTTTGAACAGGCAGTGGGAAAATATGTGGAGCCCACTCAGGAATTAAATCAGGAGTGTGTCCTGACAGAACAGGCCCAACAGGAATATGAGTTTTCGGATTTGACAAATGAACTTGGAAAAAGCCAGATTTGGAAAGAAAAAGTTTGGTTTGGCTTGGAAATGGGGGGCTGGATTGACCCCCCTATGCTGGGATGTTTGGACTTCTCAAATCTGGCAATGGGCCGTGAGATGTTTGGGATTGTGGGGGCTCTTAATTTTGGAGGGTCTTTGAAACATGCTTTTAAATACCATATGGAATTCAGTGTTGAATATGGAAAAGGGGCTGACCTGTCGAGAAGGGTTAAAAATATTGCCAAGCTGGAGTTACTACGAGCAGGAGATAAGGGAAAATACAGTTACAAATATGAAGAAGAGCTGTGGAAGGGACATGGAAGAGACTTGAGGGCCTCGGATATAAGGCTGCCAGGTTAATTGGCTAGATCGACGGGATAATAAGGACTGACAAAACCCGGAACCAGGAGGAAGGGACGTTGGATGAAGATTGGATTTGTTTGTATTTCTTTTTTCTACCATTAGAACTGCTTTATAAAATTGATGAATGTTAGAAAAATGTTGGAATGAAATTACTTGGCTTTAGTAAAGATGTTTAAAGAATTATGAAAGAATATTATGGTTATGAGAAGTTGGTAAGGATAAGATTTAAGTTTCAAGCTTTAAGGTTTATTTTATTATAGAAAGATAAGATTAAAACAGTTTAGGGTAATGTAATGACAGAATATTATGAAATATGGAAAGGATTTGCTGGGATAATTAATAACTAGGATACAAAGAAAGGGAGGAGGAGGAGGTCAAAGAAAGAAGGTAATGACAGTTGAGGATTTGAGAATAATGAATTTGTTTTTAAATGTTTTTTAATTGTGTGTGATGTATTTCTGTATTTTCTTTTTTGTGTGTCACTTTTTCTTATCTTTGAATTTGTATTCATACGGTTGGAAGGGGTTTGTTTTTTTTTCTTTTTCTACTTTGTTAATTATTTTTATTTTGTATTTTCTACTGCTTTTATTTTATTTGGTAACACTTTGAAAATTTCAATAAATATCTTATATAAAAAAAAAGATAAATAGGTACTGCTCCGGCGGGAAGGTAAACGGCGTTTCCGTGCACTGCTCTAGTTCGCCAGAAGCAGCTTAGTCATGCTGGCCACATGACCCGGAAGCTGTACGCTGGCTCCCTCGGCCAATAAAGCGAGATGAGCACCGCAACTCCAGAGTCGGTCATGAATGGACCTAATGGTTAGGGGTCCCTTTACCTTTATATTTATACAGTGGATGCTCAGGTTGCGAACGTGATCCGTGCAGGAAGCACGTTCGCAACCCGCAGCGCCACGTCTGCACATGCGTGGGTTGCAATTTGGTGCTTCTGCGCATGTGCAAAGCACAATTTGGCGCTTCTGTGCATGTGCAAAGCACAATTTGGCACTTCTGTGCATGCGCAAGCGCCGAAACCCAGAAGTAACCCATTCTGGTACTTCCGGGTTTGGCGCAGTGCAAACCCGAAATCACGCAACCCGAAGCGTCTGTAACCCGAGGTATGACTGCATACTGATTATCAATAGTTTCTGAATTGGAACATAAGCAAACACACAAATAACTTTGAAAAAAATCCCATGGGAGGGAAATTGTAATAAAAGCAACCAATACCTTTCCAAATGTAAAAAATAAAAATAAAACTGTCAGATCTGAAGTGATAAGCACTTTAGAAATGTACTCACTTGAAAGCACCCATTTTGAATAAAAATGAAATCTATGCTCCAATTCAAACAGTATAGCTAGGTTCTCATAATTGCCTAATGGAGGCTTTCATTGCTGCTTTCTATTCCTTATAGTTTACTTAGAAGCCACAGGATCCTGGATAGATACTGTATATAACACAGAAGTGACAGACTAGCTCTGATGGTGACTAAATCAATACTGACTCAGACTTGGAAAAATAAGGTGCCGTTGACACAGATGCAATGAGGCATCCTGTACTCCCGTTTTAATGGCATTGTAGGATCTGAAGTAAACTGAAGTGGGAGGATAAACAACTATAGTTAGGTGGCATTTGTCTTGCTTGAAAAGAAATCAAGAGCACAGAGGAGGTTTCTTTTTTTATATATAGGTAATGTGTGGTGATGGTAGCAAAGACATCTATCTGCTATGCTGCCACTCATCCACCAAGCATTAGTTGGCAAAGCCACTTAAGGTCTTCTCAATCCTGCTCTTCTCTGTATCATTCCAATTTTAGTATATGTGCTGCCGAAGCGAGCACAAGGTCTTCTCAATCCTGGTCCTATTTACCTAGAGACTGAGTCATCCTCCAATTGACCCTTGTCATTTGTGTATTTTCTGCTCTGCGAACAAGGTTTTGTGGTTTTGATTGTGTTTGAGGCTCTTTGAGGATCTCAAACCATGGAGAGACTGAGCCCTGTTCAGGTATTGGGGTGGGGTTGGTGGGCAGAGGAGGAGGGTTCAATCATGATTGGCCCCAGTGTCCAGACAGTGCACTTGAGGATGTGCAGACAACCGGTTAGACACACATGTACAAAGCTGCATGGAGGGACAGTGCCGTAAGGAGAGAGGGAAGAGTTTGTTCTATTCAAAGTAAACAGAGCTAACCAGTCATCCTGTTAGCAAATGCTAAAAGCATCACTGTGTCTATTATATCAATATATCACTTGTCATATAACCATTCAGAAACAGCCCTTCCCCTGGTGCTGATCAGTTTGTCTTTACTGAAGCAATTGCGGGTCAAAGAAGTCAATGCTGTTCTAGTTTACATCAAATGAGCATCTGGCATGAACTCCAAATTACTATTTTTTTGAGGAAGAGAGGGAGTGGGGGGAACCAAAGTTAGGAAGAATAGCAAATCACGCTTTTTAAAAAAATTAAATGCCAAAAAATGCCAAAAGTGCTACTGCAGACTGCTTACGCTTAGCTGTTTCTTTTCACTGGATTGTTCTCTAATGCTGAGCGTTAATTGGAAAATAACAGCATTCCAGACGTCTTTTAGAAAATCAATATGCATTCTTTCTCCCTGTCCTCCCCCTTCCCTCTTTTTCTCTTGCCTTCTTAAGGTTGAATCCATTACTGAGATATTTTTGGTCTTGGGGATAAATGTAGAGACCAGCAAAGCTACTTTTCCTTTTGAAAATAATCACAATAAGCAGACAAGGTGTCCTGGCTGTAATTGTTCCTTTCTGCTTTCGTTTATACTGGGCCTTTTGTGCCGGCGACAGCTTCTAAAGATGCTGCCCTCTAGAGCCCATGGAATAAATAACACGTGTTTCTATTGGCACAGGGAAATAGGGATGGATGATTCACCAAGGGGAGAACTAGATATGCCCCGTCTCCGCAGATATTTCAATGGCAACATTGGGCCTATTGCTTCTGCGAGTAGATGTCACTGCAGATGGAGTGCCAATGAACCCAAATAAAAGAGAATAGAAAGAGGGGGAGGAAGAAAGCGAGATGCTAGGAACACAAATAAATAATGTAATATTTTATCGAAGACATCATAGTAAAACAAATAATAATTCCAGCAGCATTGCATTAGACAAATTCATTTCAGATTCCCCCAGGATCTCATTAAAACTGTGTTGACCACCAACCAATCAAGATAATTATTCTAGTTGATCCACCAAAAACCACCCTACAGTAACGAGGGACACATATACTAAACTCTTTACAGATATGACTTCCGTCGTAAAAACAGGGGTGCGTGTGTGTGTTCTGCTAACTTTATTTACTGTGGGTGTTCTTTTTAAGGGTGGAGTGTGTGTGTTGTGCACTGTGTCTTTCCAGAAATCTGCGGAGGAACACATTAGATAAGATGCCACGGTGGTTTATTGGCTGAAAGTGTTGCTTGCACAGATGTTGGAGGAAAGTAGACATCCCTTGTGTGTTAAGGACTCTGCAGAGTAATGGTATGGATCTGAAGTTCCGATAAGGGGAGTATATAGAGCCCCATAAAACATTTAAATGAGCCAACTGGCTGCTCGAGAGGATTTGAATCTGAAAAGCGGCTCTCGCTGTGATGAAAAGAGACACACTTGAGACAAGTTGCACACAGTGGTCACCATTAAAAAAACCAGCATTTGACAAGGGCTGCACCATCTGGGAACCAATGTTTCCTACTTCTATAATTAGAATAGGAAATAACTGGCAAAGTTAAATGCTGCTCACGATATTTTATGGGCCATCCAAGGAATGTAAAAGTTGTTAAGGTGCTGTGATGGAACCCCACAAGTATTTGTTAAAAGTACAGATGGCCCACCAAGGAGACTGTTACCTGCTGTCTTTTCTGTAGCCAGTTTCCTCGGATCTATCCTTATCACTGTATTTCTGACTAAAAGTCAGTAGCGCTTGGGGGCACTGTGTACAGATATAATCCTTTCCCTGTGACTGGAATGAGTAATTCAACCTCTAATCTTGCTTGGGTTTTTTTGTTGGGGTTTTTTTTTTTAGTATTTTATTGTCAGGGGCCAATTTGAGCACTGTACTACTGCGGCTTGTTTCAGTTCTAGAACACCCTACATAGTAATAAAAATTTATTATTTTATTCTAGAAGAAGAAGTAGAAGAAGAAGAAAAAAGAAGAGTTTGGATTTGATATCCCGCTTTATCACTACCCTAAGGAATCTCAAAGCGGCTAACAATCTCCTTTCCCTTCCTCCCCCACAACAAACACTCTGTGAGGTGAGTGAGGCTGAGAGGCTTCAGAGAAGTGTGACTGGCCCAAGGTCACCCAGCAGCTGCATGTGGAGGAGTGGAGATGCAAACCCTATTCACCAGATTACGAGTCTACCATTCTTAAGCACTACACCACACTGGCTCTCCCATGTATGTGAAGATGGCAACATATAAAACTCTTTCCTTCTTCCTGAAAATGTTTACCACCCCCTAACATCAGAATAAACAGATCTATAGCAAAGAGAAGAAAAGTTTTCTGAAGAGTTCCTTTTCATGTGATGCTTTGCAATTGAGCATAATTTTTCAACCCGTAAATGGCGTCCCAGTACTAACTAAACAACTCGCTCAGGAACCAATTGGTTGGAACCAAGACCAAACCATTATTAACTAAAACAATGTTTCCTGGCCTTCTAAATGAGGGAAAGGGAAAGGAATGGGGAGGTGAACAAGGCCTCAGAAGTTATGAGAGGATTTCTAATTGATTATTTCACCATAATTGACAATAAGGGATCGCTGCTTAAGCACTGTCTGCTTCAGTCTCTGCCAACCTTCAGCCCTCCAGATGTTTTGTGCTACAACTAAGGCTGTGCTTGCTAGGGTTGATGTAAGATATAATCCAGAACATTTGGAAAATACCAAATTGTTGGAGTCTGCTCTACATCTAGACTGAAAAGATCAGAAGCAGCAATGTTTGTAGCAAATTCTGGAGTACCTCCTCCACTGAAACATCTGAGGAACGTTCGGGGAATGAAAGACTTTTGATGAGAGTTGACCCCTCCCACATTTTCTTAGTTTCTTGCTGGATTTCACCTAAAGCAAAATAGGAAGTAAAGAAGTTTCCTCCTCAGTTAAAGATGTGAGGAAACCAACAAAAAGTTTCAGTAATCCTAGAGAAAGGAGAGAGCTATAAAACAGTGTTCCTCATCCCTGAAATAAGATTTGCCTGAATAGTCCCGAGAAGTGAAAGGGAGCTGAAGGGGAATGAACATGACTTCAAAATATACAAGAATATCCTTGGGTCTTTAAATCCCAAGATGAAAATAATTCATATAGAAAAGAGCCCACCAAGGAATACTAAGTGATTGCATCTTGGCAATATCTATTTGTTTGGCTTTAGAATACAGTGGTACCTCTGGTTACGAACTTAATTTGTTCCGGAGGCCCGTTCTTAAGCTGACACCGTTCTTATCCTTAGGTGCACTTTCAATAATGGGGCCACCAGCATGCAATTTCCATTCACATCCCAGGACAAAGTTCGCAACCAGGAGACCTACTTCCAGGTTAGCGGAGTTTGTAACCCAAAGCTTTCATAACCAGAAGGGTTAGTAACCAGAGGTGCCACTGTAATGTAAGTTGGCTCGGGGGGGGGGGGGGAGAGGTTTATATGAATTTCAGCTGTCCACCTTCCCCTTTGGAAGAGAAGGCAGGTAAAAATACATTCCTGTAAGCAACAACCCCCCCCCTTCTCTGTACCAGCAAATGTTTTCTTTAAAAAAGGTGAATCACTATTCACATGTGAATGCTGATGACTCCACATAATTCTCTTGTGTTTCCAAAAATAGATCCTCCATTCTACCACCATGCTACACATACATTTCCCCATTTGGAGACAGGCCATAGCTTAGCGGTAGATCATCTGTGTCGCATGCAAAAGGTCCCAGGTTCAATCCTTAGCATACCCTGGTAAAGTTGAGGGAGAGACCTATCTGAAACAATAGAGAACTGCTGTTAGTCAGTCTAGACAACACTTAGCTAGATGGTCCCATGTTCTGACTCAATATAAGGAAGCTTCCTATGTTCCTTTCTCCATTCCAATATCCCATGGCCACTGATCATGCTCTGTCCTGACTGGAATATCTCCAATCAATTATTAAGATTTTTGTTGTTGTTGTACTTCAGCAAACCATGGGGTTTCTGTCAGCCTGCTGGCAGCTCATGTTTCTGTGGATGGTGACTTTTTGGCTACATACGGAGCCACTTATATCAACCTGCTCATGCATTAATATCAGCAGGGAAGCACCCACTTGGTACTCTGCCACCAGGTGAGGTCTATTATGCAGCAACATGAGAAAGGGTCTCCCTCTAAGGAATGTTTACCCCTCTGAGGTATGGCTGGCACTGTCTCTTTTTGCATTTTGATGTCAGCTGGAAACGTATTGATTTTGCTCAGGCATTCCTAGGATGTTGTGTATAGACCAGGCACTAAGATGTGGTTGCTTGTGGTTTAGAAACTGTTCCTGCACTGATCCGTTTCATTTGCTTTTGTTTTAATGTGTCATTCTATTCACCTGTTTTATTATAGAAATTCTATCATCTATTCCATCATTCTGTTTTATCATAGCTTCAAACTGTTTACCCCATCATTCATGAAAAGGGCAGGCTAGAAAACATCTAAATAAAGGAGATGTATGCTTATAGAATATTGTAGTGGATCCTAATTGATAGCTGCTTTGGATGCAGCTAAATAGATAGATTGATTAATGCAATATCTTCATGCACATGTGTTGCCAACAATCATGACAAACTGCATGCAGCATTCACAGACCATTACATTTGTACTCTTTTCTTCTTCATCATTATCCGCTTGCCTCCATTAAACTCCTCTGGAGTCAAGTGAAGAGCTAAAGGTGACAGTGATAGACAAGAATTTTTATTGTCTTGTCAATACAAATAAACCCAGAGCTGATAAAATGTCAGACTACTCATTCAGCAATGGGCAAAATTCAGTGATCTCTGAAGAGGCGGGTGGGGGGGGTAGAGGGAGAGAGTGAAATCTAAGTGAATTCTTGTCATCTCTTGGGATTTGTTGAAGATTTATGCTATCCTGGTAGTCTGTCACCCAGGAAGGTAGCTTAAATGGTATTTATAGCTTGCCTCCATTTGACTTGCATAGCAGCCTTGGCATCATTGTGGGGGGAAACAAAACAGAACAGAAGTAATGAAGATTCAGGAGAAAACCATGCTGGAGTATAAAAGCAACTGACACTCTTGCTGGGAGAATCATAGATGAACATATTGTACATCGCCAATAGAGAAGTGGCGGAAAAATTGTTATGGCACCTGTTTTCAGTTTTTGCACATTTTAGGTCTGAATTTCAGTTCCTCTCACAGTAGCCAGCTCTTTCCAAGCCATCCAGCTGCTAAGAGAGCCACTCTAGTTTAATGGAGAGAGTTATATTGGGACTCTACAAGATTCTGACACAGTACAGTCAGTTTGGTTCATGTCTGCCTTCCCTTTGGAAAGGAAGTGTGTGCGTTGCAGAGGAGGGGAAAGAGGGTTTTGGTAACCAAACAACCTTTGTCTTTAGGGAAAGGGTCATCTGTCAGTGATAGAGCTCGTGCTTTGTATGCATGAATCTCACAGAGCATCTCATATCCCAGGCACCTCCAGAGGGGAAGGACCACAATTCAATGGCAGGGCACTTACTTTTCATATACAAGGTTCCAGTTTAGTCCCCGTCTTCTCTGGGTACAGCTGGGAAATTGTGTAGCCAACATGGTGCTCTCCAGATGCTATTACACTATAGATCCCATCATTCTTAACCGTTGGCCATGCTGACTGGAGCTGATGGGAGTTGGAGTCCAACATCTGGAAGGTATCTAGAGAGTCACTGCCCTAAAGTGCCCTTGCTGGTCAATGCATGGATCATATAATAAATTATTATTATTATTATTATTAGTAGTAGTAGTAGTAGTATTTCTACCTCACCCATCTGGCTGGGTTTCCCCAGCCACTCTAGGCAGCTTCCAACAGAAGGTTAAAAATACATTGAAACACAATCATTAAAAACTTCCCTAAACAGGGCTGCCTTCGGATGTCTTCTAAATGTCATATAGTTGTTTATTTCTGGAAGTTATCTTCCTAAGAATGTGGCAGGTACTATGGTTCTGCAGAAAGCACTGGGAGAGGTTTGTTGTTGTTTTTTAAATGATATTTATTAGAAGTTTAAAAATTACAGAAAAAAGAAAAAAAAGAAAACAACAAAAAAATTGACAAAACATACATTACAATACATAAAAGGAAAAGCATAAAAAACAATACAGCAAAAAACCCCAATAACATTAAAACACACATCCAATGTTCCATATCTTTATCTTTCATTTACTTGTTTCATCGACCTTCTCACCCCTCCCTTTTTGTATTCTAATTTAATTGTTTCAGCAAATTCTTTCCATCTTTCTCAATTTTTGTTATATAATTTATCTTAACGATCTAACCTTTTAATTAACTCAACAAATCCTTTCCATCTTTCACTATATTCTGTCATTCAATTTACCTTAATTTAGTTAACCTTATCTTACCATAAAAAAACCTTAAAACTTAAAACTTAATACTTATTTGTACATAACTCCTTATATCATTTCTACTAAAGCCAAATAGTTTCATTCCAACATTTTTCCTAATACTCGTTAATTTTACACTAATTCTCAAAATAAATTTTTAAAAAACTTTCTTCCAATCTTCATCCAACGTCTCTTCTTCCTGGTCTCGGGTTTTGTCAGTCCTTCTTGACCATTCCATCTAGTCCATCAACCTGGTGATCTTATGTCTGAGGCTCTTAAGTCTTTTCCATGTCCCTTCTGCAGATCTTCTTCTTGTTTATACCTGCACTTTACTTTGTCTTTTGTTAATCTTTTTCTTAATTTCTTTCCTTTCTCCTGCAAGGCTTCGGGTCTCTCCATTTGTGTTACTTGAGGTTCAACAGCAACCTCCTCCATTATCTTCTGCACTTGCACTTGCCCTGTCAAAACAGGTTCCTGGGCTGGTTCCTGAATGGTTTCTATATGAGTATTTGCCGTTTGTCCAAAGTTTTTAACTGCAACAGTCATCAAATCCGTCTTCTCATGCATCTGCTCCAGCAAAGCGCTTGTCTTGCAAAAAGCAAGCACCAAAACTTCTTCTAAACACATTTTTATTCAAGGTCAGAGTCTGGTCTCACGATCCTAATCTTCACAGCTGTGAGGTCCCCAGATCGACTCCAGCAACAATTTAACAAGCTCCCTCTAGAGGAGACAATTTCTATTTGTATCCATCTTTTGAAAGAAGGACCAACAAAGGAAAATTACTTTCATTTTTCAAATATTTTGTTTCTTTTGAATGCAAGAGGCAACATTGGAATCAATTTGTTTCTCTTTTTTAACTATCTGTCAAAAGACGTCCCATTCACAGTCGATGAACTTCCCCATAAATTTCTGTCTCTGACACCCCGTTCCCAGGTTTGAGACGGTGGAAATTTGTCTTTCTTTACTCTCTCTCCTGCAGGCTTAAACAGTCAAAAATTCCCCCCCTTTTCTCCTGCTTCCAAGAGGGGTTTTGGTGGTAATAACTGAAGGAAATTTAGACCTTTATATACGACTTTCCAGACTTTAGCTTGCAAAGTTTTTGCTTCAATCTATTTACAAAAACGGGAGGCAGACTTCCTGTTTAGAGCCTTCCCGCTTCAGTGCCAAATTAAAATATTTCTTAATCCAATTTTCCGTTCTACTCACGGGTACTTGTTTAGAGTCCAATTGTCCACAGGAAAAAGTCAGCGCTCTCCAGCAACGGCTGTGCGGCTTCACTCCGTAAAAGTAGAGGTTGATTCAAAACACCGCGCCACTCACCCCACGTCGCTTCGGATCCCCGAAAAAGGGTTTCCCTGCAAGTAGGGGAGGCGCTCCTGGTGTCAGCCGAATCCCACATTCCCAGGCTTCCTCCGCCTGGGATTTTTAAAGGGTCTCCGCCTTCGCAGCGGCGGCAAGACCCGATTTTCACGGAGCGGGTTCCTCTCAGTCAGAGGAACTCCGCCATTGCCGATGGCGCTAACCCGGAAGTCCTCAGCCCTGGGAGAGGTTTGAGGGGAGAAACAGAATTGCTGAAAATTGCTTCCTTCTGTGTCCCACGGGCAGAAGGCTTACTGTCGGCTGAGTAGCACCTTTGAATACAACCCTAAAACTCTACAAGTATAGTCAATGAAGAAACATCTTGAATAAATGCAATGGTGGGAGGTCCAATGAGGAAAACAACACATTGTCCCATCAACCTCAGTCTGCCCTCAACCTGTTCCTTTCTGCCTCTCTTCTTGCAATCTTTTCACTGCCTGTTGGTCTCCCCCTCCTCTTCATCTCAGTGTTTGCAACACTCATCAGGAGAGAGGATGAGAACAAAACTAGAAATGGCTCTGCTCATCATTGGCTCTGGCTCCACCTGTCATTAGCCTCCATGGGAGGTATAGGCAAACCCAGGCCTCCAGATGTTTTGGGACTACAACTCCCATCATCCCTGACCACTGGTCCTGTTAGCTAGGGCTGATGGGAATTGTAGTCCCAAAACATCTGGAGGGTCAAGTTTGCCTATGCCTGCTCCATGGTTTCTGCCCTACCAGACCCGAAGGCCAGCAGTCACCACTGAGTAAAGTGGTATTCTTCTGAAATAACAACCAGATAATAGATATTGATGTATGATGCTAAGAGCTGAGGATTTGTTTGTGTTCCTTCTGTGTGCTGAAGGTCTTACTCTTGCAGCTCTGGAAGTTACTTTCAGACCATCCTTGTGTACCAAAGAAATTAATCATATACAAAGCAAGCTTAGAAGACAAATATGTTTATTTTATTTGTGAATTGAGTCACACATGTTCTGATTTATAATAAGTAAGCTTTGTGGTATTCAGTATTCTTTCCTATGAATTTTTGACATATCGTATCAGTAATTGCTCAAAACATTTTTTTTCTAACATCGGCCTGGATTTTCAGAAAATTAGGGCATCAGACAGAATGATAATATAATGTCAGTAAATGCTAAAAATTTAAAATCCAATGCCAAACATTATCAAAACAATGTGTCAATATTACATCAAAGTAAGCAAAGGAAAATAATATCCTTTCCCTGGTGCTGTTAAAAACTCTTTTAGAGTGAGGTTATTATGATGCATTGATTGCATTGTCTCTATACATTTGAACTGGTCTACACTTTTTTCAGATGGAATGATGAACTTGACATTGGGTGCTGGGCATTGTGCTAATCTAATATTAGCATTTGTACTTTGGTAGCTGAAATGCACAAAACTGTTCTAGAAGAGAAAGTATTCCTGCTATCTAGATGTTGGAGTGGCTATTTTGGCAAACAGGTCGAAGGGAACTGGAGCACCCAGCTGTGGTCCTTTGCACACTGTCTTAGAAGTAAGTTGCCATGAACATGGTGGAACTTACTTCTTAGCAATCATATATAGGATTGCACTGAAAATGTTCTGAAAACAGCTAACACTGCCCATTATTAGAGATGGGAAGCCTTCTCCAAATATGCGACAGAGGTGACCCAGCAAGCTGTTATTATGATATTTGCAACAAATGGTATCTTATTTTTAATTTGACAAAATGACATAAGGATACGGTCAGGTGCCAGGACGTCTAGCTGTAGAACAGGTGACAAGAAACTAATGTTTCATGACTTGGCATGGAATTTTATTTTTCACAGTCATTTTTTAAAAAGGTAACATTCCCACTACACCTGCCTTTTCTGGTAAAAGAAAATATACCACAGATTTATCTTTCTGCACTCCTACGGAACAAACTGCCAATAAGCAATAAGTTCAAACCTAACTTTTTATAACACACATTTCACACAAACACCAGCCCTATTTAAGCATTGTCTCTTAGACATACAATTGCAGTTCTCTGAGGGGAGAGGAAGATGGGGACACACTCTGTGCTTCTGTTCCATCTGCCTCATTACCTTGGCTCTCCCCACAACTCTCCACAACCACCCTGGACGGTGGGGGATCTTCTCTACTCATGTAGCTCCCCACACAATTTAGTACCCTGAAGATCACGATTCTGAATCTTGTGGAGTGATGGCAATGAAGGACTTGTGTGGGGAATGTCTAGATCCATAAATTATTCAAAAACTTTACTTACAGAACTTCCTTCAAAACAGAACAAAAACATCAAAGATACATCAAAATACTTCCATAAAATATATTGTGCTGTTCAGCAATAGGCTCAGCATCTTAGACACATAAGCAAACATTTTCTCCTTACAGCCTCCATTTTGCCTGGAATTATATTCACTCCCTTCATGGAGTCTTTTACAGAGCCTGGGAACAAAGACTCAGCCACCACCCTTCCAAGATGCCAAATTTGCAATTAAAAAGCCTCCCATGTGATCTAAAGTTAAACACTCATGTGTTAGCTAGCAGAGAAAAACAACAGTCAATTACCAACCCATCAGATTGCTCAGAGACCTGTTCTTGGTTTCAGTATAACCCCATGGAAAATTCCCATGTAAAAGCTTTCAGTAATACACATTCAGGCATTCTCCATTTCATTGTCAATTAAAAAATTATACTAAGCACTCCCCTAGCAAATCCAAGGAGATATGTCTCCTGCTTTGTTGGGGCTGCTTTTGAGAGCTGCCTAGATTTGTTAGTTAATGTGCAGAATTAACTACAAATTTGGGAGTAAGTAGCTCATCTCATTTTCAATCTGCACATTGCTAAAGATAACTAACAGCCATGCCAGATGCAGCAGCAGAGCAAGCCGATTGGGCGCCTGGGGCGGTGCGTGCCCTGCACACAGGGGCAGGACCAGTTGCCTGTGGGGCAGGATGCTCCGCAGGGCCTCCAACAGCTGGAGGGAGGCAGCAGGCGGACCATTTGGGCAGTATGGCACCTGTGTGCACCCAAGTCAATGCCTCACTCCCAGGAGAGACGTGTGGCTCGGGCGTGCTGCAGGCTCTGTGGTGAGTTCCACCCGACATTTTGTCACACCCCTCAGTGGTGACACTCGGGGCAGCCCATCCCCACCGTACCTCCCTTCCTCTGCCCCTCTCCAGATGGCTACTGTACTATTTTCCTTTTTTTTTTTTTTTAATTCATATGCCAGTTGATCTTATTATGCGCAGAAACCCACAATTCTGCCAGGAAACAGTTGACGGAATGTAAGATAAAAACTCAGCAAAAATCTCCTAAACTATGCCAGAAATTACTTGAAAGTTAACCTCAAAATCATTAACATTATTCCCAAAAGTGAAACGATACTGTTTGTCAGCTCTGGGTGTCATGCAGGGGTCAGTTTCAGACAACCTGTCTACTGATAATTCATTCTTGTTTGTTTGCATAACATTTGCAAGGATGTTAGATGATGTCCGTTCTTTATTGAGCTTTGAGTTTGTTTACAGGGAGCTTATATAAGATTGCATCAAGCAATTTTATTCCACACTTTCCAGTGCATTTTTCCAATGCTTTCCTCACCACAAAAGACCAGTTTTTATTTTGGTCATTAATATAGTTAAGGAAGGGGGTCCCCATTTCTTGCAAGGTGTCTCTATTTGTTATGCCTTTAATTGCCCTCATGTATCTTGTGAGATGCTCAGACATTGTTGTATCCCAGATATTATGTATGTTCAGGGATATTTCAGTCTGCTTCTTCCATTGCTGAGCTATTGCTAATCATGCTGTGGTCAGTAAGCAGCCCACTAATTTACTGTGGCACAGAGTGGAGCCTAAGTCTATGTCCAAAGGTAGTAAGGTATAATGGTTATTCTAATGGTTTAAAAAACAATAAAAATGTTTGTTTGTTTTTTAAATACCAGTTTTGGGGGAAGCAGACTTGTTGTGTGAAAGTGCCAAATCAACTTTAATTACAGCAACTGAATTTGCTGATACATGACCAGTGCCGGATTTACGTATAAGCTAAACAAGCTATAGCTTAGGGCCCCACTCTCTTGGGGGGCCCCCCAGAAATTAAAGGAAAAACAACAACTGGATGTACATTTCCAAAATATAAGATAAAAACAAATAAAATAAAACCTACATACAGCAACAGTGTTTTGTGTTGTGTAGGCTCCTATGATGTAAGTAATGGGCCTCACCTGCTAGCCTGCTCCCTAAAATATCACTAGTTTGCTCATTTCTATATATAGGGTGCCTACATTCTGCATGTGCAAATGGCTTTAGATACCTATTAGGTCCATAAATTACCGTATAGCATATATTTAACACAAAAAACAGTGACAATTTGTTGTTGACAAAGGACAGCTGGACCTATAAAGGACCGCATTACCTTCAGTAGCTTAGGGCCTCATCAAACCTAAATCTGGCCCTGTGCATGACTGAATCCCTCTCCAAAATACCAGCAGTCTCAAAATACACAAGTTCTGTAACAGGCAGCCATTCTCTAAAATAATAGTGATAGAAGAGTAAAAATGTACTACGCTAGAGAAGAATGACTTTTGTAAGATCTACTTTGATATCTTCGTTAACTGAAAGTGAGGTAGGTTTAGACATGTGGTATAGTCAGCTCTTAATCACAAGAACAAAAATATGTTTCACAGAACCCCTATGGCATCACTGAAAGTCTAACTCCTTGCAAAGTTGCAATTTATTGTGTTTTTCATGCATTTTTATATCCATAAGCTGTTTTAGCTCAACATTAGGAAATTCTGTTTTGGTGTAGGAGAAAGCACATATATGGGATTATGTATGTTGAGCACATGCACCCAGCGGTGCATTTAGGGCAGCACAACAGACTGGAAGGTGAGAGGTGGAGAGGGGCACTGAATTTTGGCATCTCACAGGGCACAGATGAAATTTGAAAGATCAAAGTCTGCCCCTGATGCATCTGTTTTGCTGAGTGTTCATGTGCTGAGAAGCCACAACCATTACAGATGTTTGAAGAGCCTTCAAACATCCAGTCATCTATTGGTAACAGACATCCAAAGGAATATCCTTTCAACTACATTAAAAGAAACAATACACTTTGTACTGTCAATTATCTTTTCTTTTTAAACTTGTATGATGTGACCCTTTAAAAAAAAATACAAAACTTGTTTGGAGGGAGACATACAGCTGCTGCTCTTAATTTTTACCCACTTTAACATGCATTGAAATGCATTCAGGGTTTTTTTTAAAAAATTCAAGTCAGGATACTGTTAGTAAACTTCATAACACTTCACAGAGCCCAGATATTAGTGCTGAAACAGGAATGCTGATTATCTGTGTCCCCAGATTCTATTTCCCCCCAAAACTCCAACATACAGAGAATTATGGATTTGTCATATCAGAATCTGCAATTTTCATTTTTATATTTTGTGCCCTGTTTTTAGTCATCAGGCAGGCACACCCAGATGCTGGCCCAAGACTAGTACGAGGTTTCTGACAGCTGGGCATGACTACTGAACATGGACTGGTGTGACCGTCAGTATCCTGTAGAACAGAAGCTGAAGTTGAAGAAAACAGAATCTGGGACCCCCCCCCCCGCCCCCTGTAAGGGTGATGTTGGGCTGGGCAAGGAGTTACAGGATATGTGGGGGTGGGGAGGTTTATTCAGCCAATGTCATACCCTGAGGGCTTTGCAGAGACAGAAAACCTACATAGTATATGGGTATTGTAGTTGAAGACTACAGTGAAAGCTGATCAAGTGCTGGAGAAGCTCCAAACATCATTGTTTTCCTAGAATGAATGTGAAGTAGGAGTTTCTGACTAGAGCTATGCAAGACATCCTGATTTGGTTCAAGATAAGATTTGGCAATCCTGATCTAATCCAGACTAATACAGACCCAACCCAACCTGGGGCCAATATTAACCCTGAACCAGGAAATTTTTTTAGCCT
This sequence comes from Podarcis pityusensis, assembly GCF_964106645.2. Taxonomy (NCBI): domain Eukaryota; kingdom Metazoa; phylum Chordata; class Lepidosauria; order Squamata; family Lacertidae; genus Podarcis; species Podarcis pityusensis. Next base: position 47,194,273 of record NC_138032.1, on the reverse strand, counting down.
GAACGTGCTGAAACTCAGTTCTGGGACCTCTCAGTGCCATTATAAGAGAAAAAGAGAAAAGTTCATGGTGAGTTCTGGCACCTCTTTTTCTAGTTCAAGGCCCTGAATGGATTCTGGGGCCTTTCATTCCTAAATTTAATTTAGGGTTTTAAACGCCGATGAAACATTCAGTTAGGAGTGAGACAGGGCAGAGTAGGGGAGAGACCTGCAGGTAGACACTCTCACCTATATTGTCTCATTCGCAACTACCACTGGTTTAAAACCCTGATTAAATATGTGGTCAGGTGGAAGGAAGGAAAATGTCTGCATCATCTCTTTCTCCACCTCTCCTCAGTTCCCATTCCCCTTTTGATAACCCTGGATCACTTCAGGTGGACTCAACCCAGTGGAGGCTTCTCAGGATGATTGAGGGCCCTGGCGCGACATCCTGACATCACACATATGATGTCACGAGGAGCCAGGGGTGGAGCCAAATGCCCTTTGAACATTGAGGGTGCCAAGCCACCTTAAAAAACCCCCAAAGCCATTGGGAGGCATGCAAAAGTGCTTCAACCCCTAGGAACCAGCACCTATGTGACCCAGGGAGGTTTGGTGCTTCCTTGATTTGATCCATACCAATTTCAGATCAGATCAGCCCAGTTCAGTGCAGGCTCCAGGATTTGTCTGGATCAGATGTAAAATCCAATTCTTGACACTGGGCCTCTTTACACTTGATACATATGTTTAGGATCCACCCTATTATTTTGGTTATATCTGTTTCAAACTGATTTTAATATTGCATTTTGAACTGTTGTAACCTGCCCTGGGACTTTGTAGTGAAGGGCAGGTAAGAAATCAAACAAATAATAATAATAATAATAATAATAATAATAATAATAATAATAAATGTTGGCCTATTAATACCCACAACTTAAAATTCAGTTGTTGCTAGCAGTCTCTAGGACTGCTATATTTGAGAAACTAAGGACGGTTTGGCAGCCAAGCATCTTGACCTTATCCTAAATGCTAGATCTGGCTTGAAGGTGACTTTGAAGCAAATCATGAAATATAAACTCTCATTTTTCCCAAGGCTTTCCACTCACAAAACAGAGAGAACACCAAGTAACAGTTTATATGAGAGCCACAGATTGAAAAAAGCGGTAGAATTTCAGAGCATTTATTATTAATTGTCCACAGATTATGCAAGTAATAGTCATCATTTGTCTGAAGGAAGTTCAAGCCACGGTGAAGATAATTGGTTTACAGTAGACTAAACTGGGGTCTGATGGTCAGATTACAGATAATTCATCACTGTTTCAACTTTTGCAGAAAGTACAGTGAAACCTCAATTAATCCTACTGCTCACTTTCTTGTTGCCACTTGCTTACATTCTCAAGGCTCCCAGCCAGAGAGAATATTTGAGGGCAAGTACTAAAATAATGATGAGGGAGAAACTTGAAATAAATGTCTGGCTGAGACATACTGCAGCAAGCCTGCAGCACGAGACTGGAGATGCTTAAAAATAAATAAGTGACCTTAAAATGAAACCAGAGTAAGTGACAGTCGCAGGATGGGAACTGCTGATGGGATTAATGTGTTATGTACAACTTCCTCAACAGGATTTTGGGAGCAGCAGCTTCAAGAAGCCTTGCTATGAGCTGTGGAGACAAAGCAGTGTGCTGGTTGAAGTACTGACTGTTCTTCGTGCCATCTTTGAATACTGTTAATAGGGGGAAATATCTGGGAAGGCAAGTTAAATAAACATTCTCATTTATTTGTATTCGCCTGTCCCCACCTCAGATGCAAAAGAGGTCAGGGGTCCTGTACCTTCAAGAGCTGTCATGCCTGCTGGAACTTCTTCTTTCACACAACTATTCGAGGTGTAAGAGTGCCATCCTCTTTTGCATCTAGTCCAGTGATGGCCAAACTTGGCCCTCCAGCTGTTTGGGGACTACAACGCCCATCATCCCTAGCTAACAGGACCAGTGGTCAGGGATGATGGGAATTGTAGTCCCAAAACAGCTGGAGGGCCAAGTTTGGCCATCACTGATCTAGTCATACTGTCTTTGAACAAAAAACAGACTCCCAGAGGTGCTTACTTAAGATCAGTAAAAGCAAGACAGTCCCTTCCTAAAGGCTTGCAGAGATGCAATGCAAAAGAAAAAAGGGAAGAAGAGGAAAGTGGGAAACAAGTAATTTTTGGTACCAGTTACTGACATGACAGTGGTTTGAATAATGACCTGCTGGAGTGGCAACTGTTCTTGGATCCTAGGAATCAAATTACACCAGTGTCTCAGAAGAACCGATGAAATGGCCCTACTTTCTCTGCCTCTGCTGCAGCTTGATGGAATAGCTGCTCCTAGATGACAGTTAATGGAAGGACAACCGGATGGAGCTGGTATCTCAGCAGAGCTGATGGAATGACCCTGCTGCTCTTTTCCTTTCTATTGTAGCCTGGTGTAGGCTTGACACTATCATTACAGATTTAAGGATAGGTTTGATAAAAAAGGAAAAAAGAATGTGCTCTTATTCACCTAGGACCCTGTTACTACCTTTTTAATTCCTTATGATTGTAGGGGTACACAGGATCCAACTCCTAGGGGCTGAGGTCCCTTTGACCCCCCCAATAAAATATCACACACACCCCCGTTGATGGACCTTGCCATTCAAATGGTGGGTAGGTGCCGTGTCATGTGATTGATAATGTGGGGCAGGGCTTACTCCCCCCCCCCATATTTTATTCAAGTTGGCACCTCTGTAGGAGTGTGTTCAATGTGTAGTACTAAGCAGATCTGGGAGTCTTATTAGAATAAAGTTATAAACTCATAAGTCTGGCAGGCCTTCCTCTCAGCAAGGGCCTGGTGCTACGGGAAATGACTGATCAACACAAGGATTTTTACATATGCAGTGGGACCAACTTTTTCTTCATCTCCTCCTCCTCTGTGCTCCCTAAATATGTTCTGGGTTCCCCCCCCCCCAATTTGTCGGTGCTGATTTGGGGATTGTACAAGGAACATGTGGGGCGAAGAGAGGGGGGGAATCCCCTTGTTCTGATGGTAATCCTTCCGTTTATGCAAAAAGTTCATTGAATACCACAATTAATTTTTTTATCTTACCTTTCTTCTGCCAGGGAACCCAAGGTACAGTTCTCATAAGGTCTGCCATCCGCACATAGACCAGACCCGCTTAACTTTAGGGAGCTTGCTATCAAATACCAATATCCAGGATTTTTCAGAGAAGTCAGGATAGTTATTAAACTGGTATAGAACCAATATAAATATATACTACATATTTCTTTTTTAAAATTACCTAAAAGAAAATGGCATAAGAAGATGAAGTGCTTGCAACAGTATGCTTCAGAACACACACTAGGACTAGATTTTTGTTTCTTTAGCAGCTGAATGACAGGCAGAAATGCAACAGCTGGACTTGCCTCCCCACAATAAGAGCCTTCGCAAGAAAGTGTTGTGGCTCCATTTCAGCTTGTCATTCAATTCTTAAAGGCATAGGAACCCGTCCATTAAAAAGGTGCCAACTCCATTTCTATGAAGGCGATGGAGCTCTTCAAAAGAGAGTCCCTGGCACCGTCATTCAGCTGTGTTTCCCTTCATTCTTCAAGGGAGGTCATAGCAATGAATGGCATTTGAAACCGACTGCTAAATGTAGAAAACTTCAGCTTTTTAAGGATGTTTTAAACACAAAACAGATGACATATGGATACTGCAGCTGGAAACCATATCAACAGTCATTCACTTTCCCCAGGGAACCCACTTTTGTGAGAGACTCTAGGGATTGCTAACAAAGCATATTCAACCTCACCAAACCAATTTCAGGGGTTCTATGGAGAAGCCATGGCAGTTAAGCTATATTCACACCCTACATTGAAAGCTCTATGATTCCACGTTAAACATTCATGGCTTCCCCCTGTGAAAAACAATTGACTGTTAAGCTACTCTGGGAATTTTAGCTTTTTGAGGCAGAGGTGTGGTGGGGGGGCATCACCCTGAGCGCAGTTTTTTGGGGGAGGCACAGGGCATTGTGAGCTGTTGCATCCTTCTCAGTCACCCTCCAGCTGGAGGGTGGCTGAAAAGGACGCAACAGCTCAGGCATCCTTTTGGTTTTTCTTCAGGGCACTATCACAAATAGATGCACGTGTGGGGCTGTGCATGAGATCCAGAGCTTGAGCTGGTGCTTTGGAGCAGCCCTGATCTGGGGCCAGCATGACTCAGGTGGAGGCCTTGAACAAATCTGGGGACCTTGCATGGTCATGGAGTCCCCCCTCTCCCAGCCACATGTTAAATCTGGGTTTAAAACTCTGATTAACCATGTGGTCCCGGAGCAGGGAGAAGGAGATTCATGCCTCTCTCTCTCAACCCCACTGCACGTTTAATCAGCATTTAAAACAATGATTAAAAATGTAGTCAGGAAACCGGGGGGGGGGGGGGGAGAGGAGGAGGAGAAGGAGGAGGAGAGAGAGACAGAGACAGAGACAGAGACAGAGAGAGAGAGAGAGAGAGAGAGAGAGAGAGAGAGAGAGAGAGAGATGTGCACAGGCTGCCTGCACATCTCCTCATCTCCCCTTGCTGCCACATCACTCCCCATTTTGATGGCTTCAGATTGTTCTGGATGAACCCGGGGTGATCTGGGGCTGCCTCAGCTCACTTTATCTGATTCTCAGGTTGAGCTGAATCAACCCAATTGGGTTTGAAACCTGTGATTTCCTCAGATCCAGTGCATGGCTCTAGTAAAAATAGTTATTGTACGAACAATAAGCTCTATCAGGTCTAACCCAACCTTTGCATTGCTGTGTATTTCTGTTTTCATGGAGACAGGCGAGCATTCAAAAACAGGATCCTCCAGTCTGAGGCCATGCATTCCGTTCTGACATCTCAACATATTATCATCTGCTGCAAGTATAATCAGTTCATGTGCACTTGAATATGCATCTCCAACACTTGCACAATATGTGTATGCACCATTAAATAGATGCATGTGGTTGTTTCACAAGAAATAGTGTATATACAGCTCATAATATGCACAGCAGCTCTGAGCATCATTAGACCAGTTATGTATCTCCCAATTGTTTCAGTGGGATTGGGACTTTATCCAATATTATAATGCCCATGCAAAGCTGCATGTTCCATTAATGACTACTTGAAACTCTAATCAACATTATTAAACCCAAATATAGGTGGAAGAGAAGCCAAAAAAGACCTTCAAATGTTCGATACGGTTTGGAATATTTGACAAGCAGGAATGAAATGCAGGGGGAGGGGGAGGGAATATAAAGTGGTCAAGGAAGGGCAATGTCATGCCCCCTGGCTATAAATTACTGGCCATTTAGAGCTAGAGGGCATACACCTTGGAAATTTATCTAAATTCCTTTTCTTGCTTTTATACTCCCCAAATCGTATTTCCATCCTTGACAGTTTTAATCCAGGCAGATCTTGGCAATGTTTGAGTGATTTATTTATCTCAATTCTGTGTGACAGCTACTACTTAAGTTGCAGGGTAATGCAGCTGGCAGTGGCGGTTGCCTTCCTAAGTTTAAATGGACAAAGGTGCTCCTTGAAGGCCGTGCATCAGAGTCTGCAGCCACTTATCCCAGGGAACAAGAGAAAGCAGACCACTGCCTGGGCAATATCAGAACATAGAAAGAGTCTGATGAATCAGACCGATGGCCCATCTAGTCCAACATCCTGTTCTCACATTGGTCAGCCAGATCCCTGTGAGAACCCAGCAAACAGGATTCGAGTACAAGAGCACTTTCCCCTCCTGCAGTTTCCAGCAACTGTTACTCAGAAGCAATTGCCTCTACCCCTAGAGGTAGAGCACAGCCGCAATGGCTAGCAGCAGCGGCGTAGCGTGAGTTGTCAGCACCCGGGGCAAGGCAAGTAATTTGCGCCCCCTAGCCCGGGGCAAGGCAAGTAATTTGCGCCCCCCCAACCCCTAACCTGCCGATCTGAGTCGAGTTGCTGCTGGCGCTGCCGCCCAAACCACGCCGCTTGCCCGGAGGAGGAGGGGGGCAGAGAGGCGAGGAAAATGCAACATGGCCCAGCAGCTGCAGCAGCAGCAGCGGAGGCGGGGCTGTGAGGAGGGGCTGCCTGGCACGTCCTCCGCGGCCCTGACGCGCGGGGCTGAGAGCCGCTGCCTGCCGGACGCCTTCAGCCCGGGCGCGCGCACAGCTCGTCGGTTCCACGAGACATGGGGCTCTGCTACAGCCTGCGCCCGAGGCTCTTCGGCGACTCCGGAGGCAGCGAGCGCGCCCCCCCAGATGTTGCGCCCGGTGCGGCCGGCCCCCCTGGCACCCCCCACGCTACGCCACAGGCTAGCAGCCATTGATAACCTTCTCATTCATGATTAAAGCTTATTGGAAGTTTGCAGCTGTACCTGTGCAATTGTTGTTGTTTAGTCATTTAGTCGGTCCGACTCTTCTTGACCCCATGGACCAGAGCATGCCAGGCACTCCTGTCTTCCAATGCCTCCCGCAGTTTGGTCAAACTCATGTTGGCAGCTTTGAGAACACTGTCCAACCATCTCGTCCTCTGTCGTCCCCTTTTCCTTGTGCCCTCAATCTTTCCCAACATCATAATTCAGTGGGGTGTGTTCTCAGGCAAGTGTGCAAATAATTGCACCATTTATGTGTGTGTGTGTGTGTGTGTGTGTGTGTGTGCAGCTATTTGATATTATGTGCTGTGCTTATTGACCAGGCAGTCACGGATTTGTGGCTCTTGGGTGGAGTGGGAATGACACACTGGATGGGAGAGTGTTTCACACTTCTCGCAATGAGGGAACCACCAGAAGGCCCTCAGAGCTGGATCTCAGTGTCCGGTGAATGATGTGGGTGGAGAAACTCCTTCAGGTATACAGGGCCAAAGCTGTTTAGGGCTTTAAAGGTCAGCACCAACACTTTGAATTGTGCTTGGAAACGTACTTTAGTTCTTTTAGGACCAGTGTTATATGGCCCGGGTGGCCATTCCCAGTCACCAGTCTAGCTGCAGCATTCTGGATTAGCTGAAGTTTCTGAGTCACCTTCAAAGGTACAGCGCATTGCAGTAGTCCAAGTAGGAGATAACAAGAGCTTATACCACTCTGGTGAGACAGTGTACAGGCAGGTAAGGTCTTGTGTACCAGATGGAGCTGATAGACAGCTGCCCTGGACACAAAATTGACCCAGGCCTCCATGGACAGCTGAGAGTCCAGAATGACTCCCAGGCCTTTAGGGAGGAGTCCCAGAACCAGGGAGTCCCCCACACCTGTCCCCAAAAAGATTATTTCTGTCTTGTCAGAATTCAACTTCAATCCTCTGTCTCCCACCACTGACCAAAGGCACCTCACTTTATGAAAAATGGAACTTGTCATTAGTTGGTTTGTGCTGTTTGCATCTTATCTTGGTTTACCTCTGTATTCCTGAATTGGCTGTTTCCCTTTCCTCTGGTGACATTCATTCACCTTTTAAACAGGTATGAAGTCTGGCAGAGTGTGCAATCCACATTGTACTATCAGCTGCCATGCATTTCGGCATGTGATCTCTCTTCCTCTGCTCATCTTTTGGTCCTGTTCCATTTTGTACTTTAGTTGTCTGTGTGCTTCTAAACCACCATCCATCCTGTTTCCTTAGCAAAACGAATCATGTAGTATCATATTCATCTCTCCTTTGATGTTCTGGGATGTTGCTGCAAAGCTAGCATTACACCTAAAAGCATCCACAGATTTTTCACTCAAATGCTTTTGAATACATGTGAAAGTGGATCCCTACCTCTGAGGTAGCCAAGGCAAGGTCAAGTTTAGCCACATGAAGGATTGGTGCCTCTGCTCAAGCAACAGGTGTGCCGTTATTTTATTTATTTATTTATTATTTAGTTATATGCACCTCACTTTCAAATAAAAAATCACAAGGGTGTACACAGCCACTATTTATGTTGGAAACACAATTCAAGCTGGGAAAGAGAACCCTATCCTTCAGGGCAAACTCTACTCCATTCCATGTGACTCTGTCTTGTGTAAAATTCTTTCTGGGATCCCACTTCCAGTGACTGAACCACTGCAGAATTTACCATGAATTTTCATTTGGGAGAGAAACATAGCAGGGGGCAGGGGCAGCGGAGGAAACTAGAGACATGAAAATTTGTTGTGATTTTGCCATGGCTAAGATGATATTATGCTACACTGTATATCGTTTTAAACATTGTTAAGAGAAGTTTGTTTTGAACTGCGGCGGAGAAATATGTCAAGTAGCTTTCTTTCATTTCACTATACCTGCTCTATATAAATATATAGATATGCGCACACGCGCGCGCACCCCCTTAATTGTTTGTGCTTCTTTCTGACGTGAAATTTCTGTGATTCAAAGTGGACATTGGCTGAGATTTCAGAAGAGTTATGCTCAGCAAGGACTACTGGGCAGGAGCAGAGAAGTCCAGAGCGCCCCTCACCCACTTTCCTTGCGCCCACTTTCGCGGGTGTCACCCCGACCCCTCCCCACCCATCCACCGCGCCAACGTGAGGGAACTTTGAGTGGCACACGCCGTCCCTCGCCTTAGATCCCCTTCCCGAAGGAGCCTTGCTCTCGCTGTTCACATCGTTTCCCAACACAGCCGCCGCTTTCCCCGAGGTGGCCAAGAGACGCGCAAGGCTGGCGGAGGGAGAAGTTGGCGCGGCCGCCGGGCGCCTGGAAAGGGGGCGAGCGGATCGCCCGTCCCTCCCGATCCAGTGACGAGAAGGAGCCGTGCTCGGCGCGAGGGGGCGGGGAGGCGATGTGGTGACTTCTTCTACAAAGGCAAGCCGGAGAAATCACCAGCCGGGGTTGGCTGGCGCGCTCGCTCTCCCTCGCTCTCTCTCGCGCGCTCCTTCAGCTCCTCCCCCGCGCGGTGGTGGCTTCCCCCCTCCATCAAAAGCCCGCTCGGCGACGCCAGCTTTTTGGGGGTGAGGGGGAACTCCGAAAGCAAAGAAAGCGGGGTGTTTCTCTTCTTTCTCCCCCTCTTTTTTCTCACCAGACTGCATCCAGGGTCTGAAACTTCGAGAGAGTTATCGCCGCTGCCTTCCTTGAAGAGCAGATCTGGGAATAAAACACAACCTGCCGTCTTCTCCCAACTCCCCTCCCATTTCGCTTCCCTCTCACTCCGTCGCTCTCTCTCCCTCTCTGTCTCTCTCTCGCACACGTTCCCTCCCCGCCCCTCCACCAGCATCAGGGGCAATGGGAAAAGTTACTGGCTGGTACCCAGGCTGGCACGTTGCTCTGCTAGCCGCCCGGACATGGCTTTTGATCCTCACTTTTGGCTTCATCGGGGCAGAAATCACTTGCAGCTCGTGCCGTTGGCAGGTGCAGCTCCAGCTGCGGGAGCAGCAGCGAGCTCCGGACGGATTATTAATGCACTTGAGGACGGCGGGGCGAAGAGGCGACGAGGCGAGGAGGAGACCCGGGGAGGAAAGAGGTGAGAGGCGCCCCGGTGGTGGCGAGGAGGCGCCGGCAAGTGCCGGGGATGGAGCCCTCTCCGCTTCTGCCCCCGCCGAGGAGAAAGACGCATCGCGCAGCCTGGCCGGCTCCCGGCAGCTGAGCGGCGAGCGCCCCGAGGCTCGGCTCGGCCGCCGAGCGTCGCCCTCGGGTGGGAATCGAGCCGGGCGCGCCAAGTTCTCTTCCGCCGACGGGCGCCCGGCGGCGAACTCTCAGGCCGGCCGCGCTGCCCGATCGGCGCCCCTGGGCCGCCTGAGGAAGCCCGGCGCGGATCGGAGGCGGCTGGTGAGCCGGAAGCCCCGAGGGGCCCCGGCGGAGAGAGACAAGCCTCCGGAGAGCCGGGAACGGGCAAGTCCGGAGCAGCAGCCGGGGAAAGCCACGCGCTTCCGCCTGGAGGAGCTGAAATTGACGAGCACGACCTTTGCCCTTACGGGGGATTCGGCGCATAACCAAGCCATGGTGCACTGGTCGGGACACAACAGTAGCGTGAGTAGCCAGCATTGTCACGATAATAACCAGCACGATTGGGGGGTGGGGTGGGTGGAGATGGCCCAATCTCTGCTGCTGTTCTCTAGAAAAGATTCAGGGAGCAGGATGATAACCTCGCCTTCCCACAGCACTGGATGATTCTTCGGTTTTAGTGCCCCTCGGGGGGGAGTTTCGCCTTCTTCGCGCGCTCCCGTCCTCCCACTCCCGCTTATTTTAAGGGAGGGGTGGTCTTCTGTTCGTGCGTCCGTGTGGCGCTTTCTCTCTGGGGCAGAAAGTTTCCTGCTCCACTTGGCACAGCCTTGAACTGCATCTCGGTGCATTCAAGCGCACGCGAATGTACGAGGAGAGGAGAGCCCTGGATTTGGGGCGCTGCGGGTGGGAAAGGGCTGAGATCACGGAGGGTAAAATAGGTTGCGTCGCGTGTAGTTTGGAAGATGTGGATCAAACTGTTTCAAAGTCGGATGAAAAGTGTCGGATATTTCATTTCCGAGATGCTACTGGTATGGCAAAGTGGCACAAATTGTAGCCTGATTTCCATGGTGAATGGTGGAATTATGGAGATGTGGTCGGGGGCCAAAAGCCCCCTATGAGGCCAGATTTCCTCACTGGATGGTATCTGATCTCCAGTCTGTCCATTTTCTCTCTGGCTTCCCATTTGATGACATGTATCTAACCAGCACACACAGCTTTCTCTTTTTTCTTATCGCCAAGTCAATTTTTCTTTTCCTCTTTCCCTGTGTGATACTGGCTGATTCTGCAAAATTTATAGAACTGTGTTTCTTGTACTGGGACACTGGGGTAGAAAGTGTCTCTCAGTCTCTATTATGTCACTAATTCATTGCCCCTTAGCTTTAATTTAATAGATCATGTCGTGAGCAATCAGGGTTCAGTTTTGATCAAACGCATGCCAGTATTAGAATCTCTTCAAGCCTGCCCTGAATTCCTTTCCCTCAGGCATACCAAAGCACTTCAGGTTTTGCAACTGAGGATTGGCTCACCACCACATATCATCAGCTCCCGAGGGGTGGTGAGGTGCCCATTTATATAAAAAGGAAACTCAGGTTGCAAGATGAGGATAACTGCTCACCTGTTGTTCTGTGCTTTATCCCTGTTGATGCTAAAATGAGAATTTTTCCATCCTGTATATCTACAGTAATTAAATCCCTTTTCATTCTAACATGTATCTTTTTTTAAAAAATAAAAAAGGTACTTGTGTTACACTGCTGAAGATTTATCCCAATAAACAGAGCTCCTTTCTTTCACAACACTTCCTAGTATAAACTGGATATCAGCTTTTAGAGAACTAGGACAATGCAGACTGGGGCTTCTGTATAATACTGATCCCTGGGAGCTACTTTATCCTGAAAAGTTAAAGAGAACTAAGGAAATGTAAGATGCACCAAAACACAAAGGGGAAAAGTTTTTTTTTATTCATAGGGTAGATACACATTGAATCTTTCATGCTCCATCTTAAGGCATTCTTTGGGTTTGTCACTTCTAGTTCTTGTTACCTGTAGCCAGCTTTCAATTGTAGCTTTAAAAAATGATGATTTTACCATTATAAATTCCTTTTGGTATGAGGGAGTATAAATCACAGTATGTCCATTTAGTATTCATGAGGATGTCATCAGCACTTCTTGAGAATTCAGACTTTATTGACCAGGCCATAATTTTATAGGGTTTTCAGGAACTTTAATCCAATAATGCAAAAAACCCTCGTGCTTTTCGGGGGACCTTTCCCCCTTTTTACCCATTTTGGCTATCAGATATCTATCTAATACAAGTCCACTAAAATCAATCCTCCACTTCAAACTCCAGACTTTTAAAACTGATTGAACAAGTTTGTCACAGCTTTCGTATGATTCATGTCCTTAGCAATGGTTTACAACTTAAAAATAGGCTTAAAAGCTTCTGTCTGGGGTTATAGCACAGAAGAGATAAGATGGAGACTTTAAATTAAAACAATATATAATTCTGATCATTACTGTATTGTGAATTATAAAATGCTACATTCCAATTTACCTTTATGGCAAGTCTTGTTGCAAAGTGAATAGAGAAAAGTTCTTCAGTCAAATGGTCATATCCTTTTGAACTTTTGCATGTGTTTAAATGGGTGATAGAAGTCAGTTTTGTTATTTTATGTGTTCGTGACACATTCATCACATTACAGTATGGTGACAGGGAATTAGTGTAGCAGACCACTCTAGATCTGCAGAATCTAGAGCAACCACCATTCTTTTGTCATTGCACAAAATGATCTTGCTGCTGAATCATCCTGTTTGGTGAAAGCAAGGTGTCTTTATGATCCAGTGAAATATCTACTGTCTCAGGTGACTTTCCCCTCTGAAGTAAATGTCAGGCGCATCTTGACTAGGGTTTTTGGTTGTGTCAAGATTTGAAAACCAAATTCAGTGTTGGACCATTGTTGACTCTGGATAAGTATGACAATGTGTAACTAGGAGAGTTGATTCTCAGGACTATATCTGAACAAGTATATCCAGTGCTTTGTGTAGAGTGATAATATGCAAATAGGCAAAGTAGGCATCTCTAAAAAGGTTTGGAAAAGTTGTGGAAGCGCCAGCAATCTGGAATGTGATGGTCTTGCAAATCACATAAGTGTTCTTTCTGTCTCACATGGACTTTCCCATTCCTGGCAATCATGATTTTAGTCATCTCAGATACCCAAAGGTGAGGCTCAGATGATCTAGCCTTGTGTCAATATATTATCTGAATTGTGTGAGTCTAAACAACATTATGTAAACATTGAAAACAATTATCTGAATTTCCAGTGTATTTCTCACTATTCATGTGTTCATAATGGCACTTGACTAAACACACGGAGGTGATTGTTGGTGCCTACACAAGTACAGGAGACTTCTCTACTGCTGGCAGTCATCCTTGAGTGCATGGAGAAGGGTAGAAAGATAGAGTTAGCATGCATGCATTTATACTCATGCTCATCTGATGAATGTCTGAAGAAGACTAGATGAGGAGTGGTTAACATTCACTGGCTGAAAGCCTTGCCAGTCCTCCGGGGTCTGCATGCCACTGTTGGGTGTGACCAAAAGTGAATGTGGCCACCTCACAACTTTATACTCACACCTGAACAGGAAAAAGAGCCCTTCTTCTTGGATAATCTGGGCAGATAGGCTGAAAAGGGGGTTCCCCCCTTCTTTGTTCAGGGAATCTGATATCTGGGGTGGGGGAAATTAATGCACTCATCAGGCATCTGGGCTGGGGACAATATTTCCATCTACCTGTATCTCCTTTTTGTAAGCTGCTGCTGTTGCCAAAATTGATCAGGCCTTCAGAAGATCAGCAAAAATTGATTGGAGTCAAGCCCCTGGCGCAAAAAGGTTAGTCACCGCTAGGCTAGACAGGTGGTGTATTTTGACAGGAGCATCTTTCAATATATTAAAAAACTAGCTTGCTTTATTGCAAACACAGAAACCTGGTCATTTATTCAGAGCTCAAATTATGTAAGGGTGGGTTAGAGGGGCCTCTCTACTTTGTGGCAGCCCTCCTAGCCACTATTGTAGGTAAAACTGGAAGGAGTCAGGGATTTGCCCCCTGTGGATTTCATTAAGGCTTCCCCTTCCCTTTATTGTTCAAGCATTCCATTTATTGCAGCAATTCATTGGACAGAAACTGAAAAGGAATGGTAGGAAAGTCTAATTGTGTACATTCCATAGCTAATGGAATGTAAGGATTTTATAGACTTTTATTTTTTACAGTATTGAGTGTTTTACTCTGTTGTGTACCACCCCCCTGTGCTCTTTGGAGATTTATTCCATCCCATTGTAATAAAAGTTTCATCTCATAATTGTTATATCACTTATTATCCTATGAAACATCCCAAAGAAATATTTCACAATGTGATAAAAGCCATATCCAAAACAACTGCGCGCGCACACACACACACACACACCAAACACATATAGCACAAGTACATATACAAAAACAATTGCTTTTAATATAAAATTTGGTTATGAATATAAATCTGGTTATGAAGTGGGATAAAAAAATTCCAGTTAAAAGACTTGTTGAAGGGGGACAGTCTTCAACAGGCACTGATAAGACAGTAAAAATGACACCTGTCTGATATGTTATTAGAGGGAGTTTGAAAGTATGGGTGCCACCACACTAAAGGCCCAGAACTGACACTGTGTGGAATAGATCTCCTGATAATATGATATCTGCCGGGTTTGGTACATAAGGGATGAGACAACCTTTTAGGTATTCTGATCTCAAACTGCAGAGGCCTTTATACAGTAGTACCAGTTGCTAAAATCTAGCCTGGTAGCTAATTGGCAGCCAATGCAAATCTTTCAGCAGTGGTGTAATATAATGGAGATGTTCTGCTCTAGTGAGTTACGTTGCCATATTAGGCGCTAGTTGCAGCTTCTTGGCAACTGCAATAAAGCACTTTGCAGTCATCCAGTCTGGAGGTTGACAATGCATGGGCAAGAGTGGTCAAGCTAGCCTGGTCCTGAAACAGCCATACAATGTAGCCTAATCACTAAAATGTCTATGAGGGTTGTTTTTTTATTGTGGAAAACTGTAGTAATGTCTGAAGTTATAATAATGCATGCGTTGTGTGATAAGAGGACTGGGTGGAGTATTATAGATATAGATACTCCTTCCTGAACCTTTGTGTTCTTCTGGGCTCCTTTGGGAGGAAGGGTAGGATATGAAATTAATAAATAAAACTTAGTGACCTCATGAAGTTTTGGACTACAACTATAGTCATACCTCATGTTACGTTTGCTTCATGTTATGTTCTTTCAGGTTACGTCCCATGGCGACCCGGAAGTACTGGAAAGGGTTACTTCCGGGTTTTGGCGCTCACGCATGCGCAGAAGCTCTAAATCACGCTTCGTGCATGTGCACAAGCACCAAATCGCGCTGCGCACCTGTGCAGATACGGCGCTTGAGGTTGTGCTCTTTTCATGTTGCGAACGGGCCTCTGGAACGGATCCCATTCACAACCAGAGGTACCACTGTACTATCAGCCCCAAGCTGTGGAGTAGTGGTTAGAGTGTCGTACTAGGAACTGGGAAACCTGGCTTCAAATCTCCACTCAGCTGTGAAGATTACTAGGTGACCTGGGGTCAGTCAGTGCTTCTCAGTCTAACATATGTCACAGGGTTGTTGTGGGGATTAATGGAAGAGGAAGAGATCCCTGTACACCATCCTGAGCTTCTTGGAGAAGCATTGAGATATAAATGCAATAAATGAAGAAGAGGAGGAGGAGGAGGAGGAGTTTGGACTTGATATCCTGCCTTTCACTCCTCTTAAGGAGTCTCAAAGCGGCTCACAATCTCCTTTCCCTTCCTCCCCCACAACAGACACTCTGTGAGGTGAGTGGGGCTGAGAGACTTCAGAGAAGTGTGACTAGGCCGAAGTCACCCAGCAGCTGCATGTGGAGGAGCGGGGACGTGAACCCGGTTCACCAAATTACGAGTCCACCGCTCTTAACCACTACACCACGCTTGACCAATGGCCAAGGATGATGGGAATTTGAAAGTGAAGTCCTGTTCTAGTGCAAAACATCTGGAGGATGTCAGGTTTGGGAAGGCTGATACAGTATGGGCATTTATTTTGTGTGTCCATCTATGCCTCCTGGCCTGCTTCATATAGCCTTTTGCCTCATGAAGAGTTCTGGAGAACTTGAAAGCTTGCTCAATACTTTGTAACATTTTCAATGGTCCTGATAAAAACACTGCCCAGCCAGAGGCGATGTGTCCCATTCCACTGCCTGAGGCGAAATGGGAAGTGCCACTTTGCCCTGCTGCTGCTCCTACTACTCCTGCCACCACCTACATGCTCCTGCCACTGCCTGTTCTGCTGCCTCCATGCATCCTGCCACATCCGCTGCTAGTGAAGAAGCAGCACCAGCATTGGCACCTATTTTGGGTGAGATCCCACTCGAAATGGATGCAGTCAGCATTGACAGTGGCAGTGCTTCCCAGCTGCTGGCAGAGGCAGTAGCCAGGTGGGACACATGTGAGCATGCTGCCTGGGGGGTATGTGCCACCTGAAATAGTGGGCTTGCCTTGCCTAATGGCTGGGCCGGCACTATGCTCAACTGTGGATTTTGGAGGTTTATTTATTTTTCTCATGGACCAATATGGCTGCCTTTGTTTTTATGATTAATCTTGATTTTAACTGGGAAAAGAAGCCAGGTTTTTGTGGGGGTTTTCTTTACCTCTAGGGGAAAGAGAACAGCCTCAATGAGAGGGAAATATTTTCTTGTCCTCTTTGAACAACAAACCTGTCTTTGAGTGCATAGGAACCATCATTAATCAAACCAGTAAAAACAGGAAATCATGACAAAACACTGCAGCATGCATGTAAGGATAGGTCTTCTCCACTCAGAGCAATAGAACAAGTAAGAAGAGGTGGAGCTACAGCAATGACAGAACACAACAAATTCTATGATGGTTGTCTCATTGTATGTATTATTGCACTTTTGCACACATTTAAGAAATGAAGAAGTGATGCGGATATCTGTATTGCATGGCAAGTCCATTTTGTGCTAATTCATAAGCATGGAGGAAGGGAGCAGGCCCAGCTTCTCAAGTGTTTAGCTGCCACCTCCAAAGAAAGGCACTGGCTGGTCACACTGACAAAGATAGTATGACTGTTCTCTAATATGGATAGTGGTCTACATTGTGCTTTTCTGGTACACATATTTCCATTCATTTCCAGAAATATTATTCATATCAACACAAACCTATGCATGCTTATTTGGAAGCAAGACTTAATATGTTCGGTGGGGCTTGCTCCTAGTTCAGTGTGCATAAAGTTGTAGCCTATGCAATCAAAACTCTTAATGGCTCCCTGGAGATGGGCTGGTGGAAATGTATGGTCTCACACAGAAAGACTTTCTTACATCTTGCTTCATAAGATGCAAAGCAAGAGGGAGACTCGCAAAAAGGCTGTATCTTTTAAAGAAACCTGTAGTTATTTCTCTAAATAATCAAGCAAGGAAATTGGCTTCAGAAGAAAAACTCTCATTATGAGGCAGTTTGGAGATAAGATGGTATAATGAGATTCCTTGTGGTTATTATTGAAAATGCAAGGTTGTGTACAACACAAAGACAGAATGAGAATGCAGCTTCTTTCCTTGGTGGAAGAATCCTCTGTGCTGAACAATTGTGCAATTGCTACCTGGGAATTTATACCTGCAAACCTATAACGCTTGAACATTCTAAAGTATAATAATAGCTCAGTTCTGGATGCCTAAGCATGTGACTCTCAAAATTTGTGTTGTCCTGTGTTTGCAGCATTCAGGAGAACACCTCCAATAAATGTCAGAGGCTATTTTATGTTGTAGAGCAATGCGCTTTACTTTATAACAGTGACAGTAGATGTAAAAATCCTCAGGACTGACTTCATTTGAGGTGTTGAAAGTTCTCTCTGTGATGGTGTTCAATGGAAGAGTAATTATTCACACATGTCAGGTATCCCTTTGATACAATCATCAAATGATGCAAATCAGATTGAAGAATGCAAATCTATGAAGAAGGGAAGAACGATGTTTGGTTCTTCTTCTGAGGTCACAAACAAGACAAAAGGGCATTAAAGTTTAGCATGGGTTTATAAAAGAAAATGTAGCACTGTAGTGAGCGGAACAAGAAGGCATCAGAATGTGGGAGAAACAATGGCCTTGGTCCATTCTTAACCTGAAACTGTTCTTAACCTGAAGCACCACTTTAGCTAATGGGGCCTCCCGTGCCACACCGCGATTTCTGTTCTCATCCTGAAGCAAAGTTCTTAAGCCGAGGTACTATTTCTGGGTTAGTGGAGTCTGTAACCTGAAGCGTCTGTAACCAGAGGTACCACTGTATGCCAATCTGAGCCTTTCCTGTGGTTTATCTCTGTAGATCATGACATGAGTAAAAGTTGGCATAACTTGATATAAGATTCCCATTATGAACCATATGCACTCTATGATTTGCTGGATCATGGACCAATGAATGGGTAGCAAAGACCCTGCAGCCTTGCTGGCACAGGTTACTAATGGGGAGAGCATAACTCTCAAACAAAAGGAACAGCACTCTTGATCTGGGACTGTACTTACTTCAAGTATACTTACTTCAAGACAGGTATACCCTTCCCTCCCTTTCTTACTTCACTTCTAGCATGGGTCTGTGACAAATCTCTCTCTCTCTGTCAACTTTTGAAATAGGCATCATTTTACTCTTTAGATCAAGGTGTGGATGCTGTGTGATTTGCTACCCACGGATATTGTAACTTGGCTATCTGAAGGAGCACCCATATATTCAGTTACTTTACTTTCATGTAATAAACCAATCTTTCTTTATTCCTCTTGTGCAAGAACTTCTTGGGGCATAAAATTAAGAGTAAACACACATTCATATCAAGCACAAGTTTTAATCTCCAACAAAAGGTCCTAAACCTCTTGGGTGGGTGTGTTCAAAACACATGAGTACTGGGCATGCATTGTGGATTCAGACACATTCCTTATATCAGCCTGAAGTACCTTCTACGCTTTCCTGAGTATTTACGTTTTCGTGTCTCTTGCTATGTCAGTGCGTTTTTAAAATTACAAAGTGCTTCTCAGAACAAATGGGATCTTTGCACGTTTGAGTAGAGCTTTGTTAAAAATGGCAGCGACATATAAAGTTCCATCAAAAATAAAAGAATGCCCCCAGAAGTTCCCCTTTTTGCCTTTCTCACATAATAGTCATCATACTCCTCTGTACTTCGTAAATCTCTCCTATGCCCTCCTGATACGAAACAAATTCCTACAGTGAGAAAGCACTCAGCAGAGAGAAGCCAACACAAACTGCAATCAGCCCTTGAAACAAAAAATAGTTTCGCCGAAAAACAAAGCAGCTTTTCATGTTTCAGAACCAAACCAAATGGGTGCCATAATTCTTCTGCCTTTGTCATGATTCATCTCTAGCTATATTTTCCACTGTGTTGCCCAGCTAGCTTTTTAAAAACTATACAATTTCTGTAACAAGATATACTGAAAATATCCTCCCCTCCCACCCCCAAGAATAACTCTATTGTGATGGAAACGAATGAAAGGAAATATGATTCACTAGCTTTTGGGAAACTGGCTTGTGCTGAATGAAGAACACAAACCTATTGTTCTTTACAGATGAGTTGTGTCTTTCTTTTTTCTTCTTTCTTTTTTTTTAAAAAAATAATATTTATTAAAGTTTCAAAGGAAAAAGAAAATCACATTAGTAAGAAAAAATTAACAATAAAAAGGAAAAATACAAAGTAGAAAAAAAGAAAAAACAGTTAAAAACAATTCCATCTTTTCCTCACTTCTTTTACGTTTACTTGTTTCCCGGACCTCCTCATACCTCCCTCTTTTGTATTCCAATTAAATTTGTTAATCCAACAATTCCTTTCCCTCCTTTTTAATCCTAATCATTAATCTTGATATAGTATAACTTTAAATTTTTACATATTAAAAACCAATTTTTCCATATTCTTTTGTACCTGTACAGCTAGAAACCACTTAACTTCAATCCAACATCATTCTAACATTCATTAATTTTGCAATATTTCTGTAAATAGTCTTTAAATTTCTTCCAATCTTCTTCCACCGACTCTTCTCCCTGGTCACGGATTCTGCCAGTCATTTCCGCCAATTCCATGTAGTCCATCATTTTCATCTGTCATTCCTCCAGTGTGGGTAGATCTTGTGTCTTCCAATGCTTTGCAATGAGTATTCTTGCTGCTGTTGTAGCATACATAAAGAAAGTTCTGTCCTTTTTTAACACCGATTGGCCGACTATGCCCAGGAGAAAGGCCTCTGGTTTCTTCAAGAAGGTATATTTAAATACCTTTTTTAGTTCATTATATATCATCTCCCAGAAAGCCTTAATCTTTGGGCACGTCCACCAAAGGTGAAAAAATGTACCTTCAGTTTCTTTACATTTCCAACATTTATTATCAGGCACATGATAGATTTTTGCAAGCTTGACTGGGGTTATGTACCACAGATGAGCTGTGTCTTTCAACTGGAGAACATGGATTCAAGATTTTCACTTGCCAAGTGACTTTGGGAATGTAACCTTGCTTTGTCTCTCCCCCTCTATGATTATATCATTTATTTTATTGAGTGAGACCATAGGTCCATGAAGGTCCAATGGATTAAGCATAAAGGTTCATGTCTCAGCCCTGGATCTTCAGCTCCTTTAACATGATAGTTTGGGAAGGGATCATGGGACCTTCTGCATGCAAAGTATGTTCTCTACCAATGGAGCGCTAAGTGTGTGTTGTGTGCACTTCAAACCATTGAACTAGAATGGGGCTCTCTTTGATCAATTCATCCAGCAGAGGTAGTGACAGCAGTATTGCTAGTTGATAGGAAATTCTAATTTTGCATAATTGCAGAGAAAGTATCAATGGGAATCAAATGGACTTGATATCCGTTGTGTTTGCCTAATCCTTATGGAAACCATCAGCTTAGATGAGAGATGGAGAACCTGTGGCTCTGCAGATGCTGTTGAGTCCAGTGGTCAGTGATTATGGGAGTTGTAGTTCAACAGCATCTTGGGAAGTCACAGGTTCCCCATTCTTAGTTTTGATGAAAGATAGGTCAGTCTTTTTTCTTTCAGTGCTTTTAACCAAAAATGCTAAGGAGAACCTATGTGGTCAGAGACAGTGTGCATCTGAATACCAGCTACTGGGGGCAAACATTGTGGGAAGAATATTTCCAGCTACCCCACCCACTGCCCTTGGAAGTCTTGCAACTTGCTGCAGGAAAGAGACTGCAAGCAGCATCATGGAAGGGGTGTTTCTAGGACCAAATTGAAACTGTAACACTCCCTTGTTATTTTTGTTATTGGATGCTGTAATCATGTTATATTTATAGTTCTGAAATGTTGCTTTCTGTATGCTATTATATTTGCTATTGTGTTGTTTTGTTATGTTATCAGGGAATTCTTTATGCACTGTTTGGTTTTGAAATGTATTGTTTTATATGTTGTCAGCTGCTTTGAGCATCATTTTCTTTTGGTGGAAAAGCGGCATACCAATAAAATGAATGAATAATGAACACAGGAGAAAGTGATCATTTTCATGCCTTGCTTGTCAGCTTCTGGTGGTAGCCAGCTGGTGGCTTTTGGAAACTGGTTGGTAAGACCAGATGGGCCTTGATCTGATCCAGCAGGTCATTTCTTCTGCTCATCATCATTTAACCTAGATGTACCCTTTTGTGTACTGATGTATCTGAATTAGATTTTACAGGGTTGCTGTCATTTTCAGCATTTGAATCATATGCTGGAATCTTATTCTTGACCTTTCAAACTATAATTAGATTTTTTTATGCATCACTCCTAAACTCAGTTGTGTATACTTAAGGCAGTGGATATCAATAAACTGGCACAACTGAGCACTGCAGTCTCAACAGGAGGTGTTAAACTCCTACAGAAACTCATTCTCCCCCCACCCCACCCCCTCAATTCATTTCTGTCTATGGAGGACTGCTGGAATGGACTGCTGCTGCAGTACAATCATTTATGATTTGTCCTCAAAATATAAATATGGGATTTTGGTCGATTAAGTAACTTAAATGATCATCAAAGGTGTGCATAGCTTTTAGGGACAGAAAAATCTATCAATTTTTGTTTCTATCTTCCTATCTTAAGTTCAGTTCTTCACATTTCTGGATCAGTCTGTGATTTTTTTAAGTCATCATGAAAATTCATTAGCATGGTATTGAACATTTCTCCTAATATATGCCATTTTGTATGCATTTTTGCCTGACACAAAGGGTTTTTTTCAAGCAATTTCCTCCAACAATGCATTTTACAAGTTATTTTTACTAATATGTACATTTTATGCATGCTTTCCCCTAATATACTTATTTTGGTGCACATTATTTGGCTGGAGAACTGCATCAAAGCATTCAGAGAGCAGCAAATTTTGAAGTTAGTTATTTTGGTCTGCATAATGTTTCAGAAAGTGAAAATTAGGTTCGCAATAAAGTCCAAACCTCATTGAATTTCCCTCCCATCCTTAATAGCTACTTCACTTTGTACTGATTCCTCTACTAGCATCTGCCACTGAAGCTACTTTTCTTATTGTCTAAAAATTTTGGAAATTATATGCATATTCACATATGAAATAAGCAGAAGGTAAAAATGTCTGACTAGGCCCTTCAGCTGCCTGGTTCCCTTGTTGTTTAATCAGCAGGAGGTGAATTAAAATGGCTGCATTTCAGAGTCTCATAAGCCTCAAAGGCAATGAACCTCTCTTAGTTTTAAGAAACATTACAGTGCATGAAGGTGAAGCGACCTGCTGTGTTTTGGCTCAGAACAGGCAAAGGGTATAAAGCAAGTCTCTTTTGCCATTGTGTTCTCTGATGTTGAAGCAGCAGGAAGAAGTACTGTTGGACTGGCTGGGCTGACATAAAAATACATGGGGTGCCTATAATGCACAGAGAACTTGCAGTGTCTGGAGAATAGAGCTCAAACCTATTCATCAAGTAGATTTGCCACCAGCCACCAGGGCAACACACTTGAATGCTTAGCAGCTAGCATCTGACAATTTGCTTCCTAATATCCCTTAAAATTTGAATATCAGTTGTAGCTAATTTCATGTTATGCAAAGGCCTGCTCAGTCTGGCATGAATAACCAGGGAAAGGCAGGGTGGATGTGGGGGGGGGGGGGGGGAACGTGGATAAAAAGCCAAGCACAATATATTCTTTCTGTATTCAATGTGGATGAAATATTTTATGAAGTTTGGTTCTCCTACACATGGCAACTGTTCCAGGCACACCAAACTGCATGATTATTAAAAGAAAAATAAATTCCAAACTCATTTGTTTTGAAATTATGTGTGTTACTTCTTTAGAATAGATAACCCATGCAAAAGTATTGACATAGGCTTTGTGTGCTCCTTTGACTTATCAACGCCCCACATCACACATCTAGCTAGCCAATAATCACAGGCGGCTTTCATGTAGCTGGTGTTTAAATTTAACGTTCAAATAAATGACCCTTCCTTGTGAAATCTGGAGTTCTTGCAGTGTGAGAGGGCTGTGCTACATTGGTGTCGAGAGGTCTAAATTGCTTCTAGGCTGGTTGCAGTTATAAGCTATGAAGCAATTATTCAAACTGTCCTTTGAATCCACCAGAGCTAATGTATATAATACAAGTTTTCATTAATATATCAGTAATTTGAACAGAAACTGTTACATGAAAAGAAGGGCAATTTTGGAATTTGTACTAAGATCTTGAGTTCGATTTCTTCTACTGAGGCAGTAGAGGTGATGAGATATCTTCATCCTCAGCACATTGTTGGTACTAAACAAACATTTAATAGAAACTCTAAAATCAGAATGATTGCATTGGTGCTAATAAGATTTTTATTAGCTTGCTCATTGGAGCTGACTTGCTTGAGCTCTAATTAATCATGGTGCAGGGAATTGGAAAGGAACTTACTACAGGCTAGAATAGCTTCACTTGTTGGGATGAGATCGAGCCACTGAGAACTCCCTCTCCAGAGGCGGATTTAGGGCAGTGCAACCAGTTCTGCCTCACTGGGCACTGAGTCTAGGGGACACTGCAGGGCATCACAACCATGATGTGTAGTGAACTGAGCAGAATGGAAGGTGGGAGGTGGGTGGCAAGTTGAATTTCAGCCACTAAACATACAAAAGGACATGGAGATAGGTGACTCCAAATTCAATTTTATGCTCAAATGAATGTCAAAGGAATATATATATATAAGATAGGTCTCCCACACACACACCATATATATATATGGTGTGTGTGTGGGAGACCTATCTTGGTCTAATTTATACATAGGTGTCTTTTGGTAGTGATAATGACAACATTTATTGTCAAGAACACATTATTATTGCACAGGGTTTTGACCGCAGGGATTTGACCTGGAAATGCAATTTGCTTTCCGCAGAGTTTTTACTCAGGCTTGCAAAAGTAAGAAGAGGCTTAAGTATATCATTACATGGAAATTATTCAGCATAATGTGACTTGTTGTTTCCAGGCCAAAGGCACATTGTCCTGTGATAATGTGAAAGTCAATAGATTTCATTTTTACAAAAGCAGCTTTGTTCCTGTTTCGTTTTTCTTTTTTGCGCTTGAGATTTTAAAGTAGTTCAACTCCCTCTCTTTTGACCTGCCTGCACTCTCAGGAAGGCAATGTTGCCCTGGTTGTACTCAGGCTGCAGTATCAAGACAGAAATATCTGAGTGAAGATTACTTCACATGACTATGTTGTCAGTAGTGACACAGAATTCAGCTAGTGAACTGCGTAAAGGCTAGGACTGAAGGAGCCATGAGGCTGGCCCAGTGGGGATGGCTGACTAGCAATCTTGTGCAAATTCTCAGTTATTCACCCACGGAGTTCATCTGCACTTCCCGCAGCAAATATAGATAGATGACCTAGAGAAAATCCACTTGAACGTGCTTGTCTCTAGACTGGCATAACAGCAGAAGGCAGAGCAACAGGCTGTCCTGCCTATTTGCAGTGCAATAAATCAGAGCTACATTTAGGTAACTAGATGACTGCAGAGTGTGCTGGAATTTGGTCTCCTGATATTCTGAGGTAAAAAAATGGAGCCCCATTTTAAAACTTTCTTCTTCCTCAAAGTATTTATATATCAATCTCATCTACCCAATTTTCAAGAATAAGTCAGTAAAATAAATATTAGGAGTTCAAATTGCAAAAAATTGCATCAAATCATTTGACACCTTAGGGTGAAGAATGGGGAATGAATGAATGAATGAATGAATGAATGTGTCAGATCCATAAGTGAGGATTCAGGCCAGTTAACTAACTTTATGTGGAATGGATGTGCGTGTGTGCCATTTTCTCATTTGCCTCATAGAGCAAAGTGCCTTGGGACAGTCACACTGTTTGGGCACCTTACACGTGATTGTAACCTGGTAAAGGCACAGAAGTACATTGCAGTCATGCAAAGCAAAGTGTGTAAAGTGGAGGTGGGCTCTGCCACTGCAATGCCACCCCTCTGCCCTAAGAGCCATTGACTGATTGCGTAGAGGCATCCTGACTTACTGAAAGTAAGTAACCAGGGCATGGAAACACAAAAGATGGAGTAGATTAGCCTAAAGATTAAAACCTTTTGCAAATTATCAAAAGCTGCAGAAATGGTTACTTTAAAAGGAAACAGAATTCAATGTGCAGAGCCCGTTGCTGGGCTCCACACATCTCCTAAACACATATACCCGCAGCATGCGGAAGCTCTGAATGTGCGATCTGCCATTTATTTTTGAGAACAGATAGTACACATAGTGAGACTGTGCTCTATATATAAAAAGGTAAAGGACCCCTGACTGTTAAGTCCAGTTGTGAATGACTCTGCGGTTGCGGTGCTCATCTTGCTTTACTGGCCGAGGGAGCCTACGTTTGTCTGCAGTTTTTCGGGGTCATGTGGCCAGCATGACTAAGCCACTTCTGGTGAAACCAGAGCAGCGCACATAAACGCTGTTTACCTTCCCACCGGAGCGGCACCTACCGGTATTCATCTACTTTCACTTTGACATGCTTTTGAACTGCTAGGTTGGCAGGAGCTGGGACTGAGCAATGGGAGCTCACCTGGTTGCGGGGATTTGAACTGCCGACCTTCCGATCGGCAAGTCCTAGGCTCAGTGGTTTAGACTATATATACCCATGTGCAAAAACTCTAATCAGCGAGTGGAGAAGGCAAGCAGGCATGGTTCTAGTGTACCCCTGCATTCATTTCTATACCATTTGGACATTTTCATTGGGCTTAAGTTGGCTCTGCATGGATGCATTGAGCCCACATTTTTAAAAGGTCACTTGGGTTGCATAAAATTGGTCTGAACTTTGCCTTAGTTGTCAACTCAGCCTTAACATTTGTACACAGAATGCCTACCCTTATACAATTCAATATCCCCTTAGCAATTCCAGCATATCAATTGGTTCACCATCCTGATCAATGGGGGCCTGTTGGTGGGCATCTTTATTTTTTTGACAACTAACTTTCCTAGAACACTCACTGTGCTCCTACAGCCAGTAGAAAGCACTAGCCTCTAAGGAATGTTTTACACTACCATACCAATAAGCTCTGTAAAACTGCCACTTTAACATAATCATATTAAAATTGAATTATTTTGTCACCTTTCTTTCACTCCATGCATTCATATTGAAGATTCATTTGAAAATATGTGCTTTTATCCCATGCTAGTC
Organism: Podarcis pityusensis; assembly: GCF_964106645.2. NCBI lineage: Eukaryota > Metazoa > Chordata > Lepidosauria > Squamata > Lacertidae > Podarcis > Podarcis pityusensis. The sequence goes on along the minus strand of NC_138032.1, from coordinate 47,168,159 downwards.
TTACTTAAAACCACTGAAATTAATGAACATGGCTAATTTAGGTCCATTAATTTCAGTGGGTGTACTTGGAGTAGAACTTTGTTGGAGCCCACACACAGGTAATACACACAAGACCAAGTTTGTGGCTACAGAATTTCTTCCTCTTCCTGTCTCAATTTATTAAAGACAATATGGGTAATTTCTCCAAAATGTTCTTCACAGCAAAGCCAGCAATTTTCTATACTAGATTTGGCAGCTAGGCTCTGTTCATATCCCCAACTGGAATATGGTTTGCCCCTTCTTTTGCCCACTTCATTATATAAAAAAAGAACTTATTCTGTTCACCAGCTTTTTCCACCCTCTTTCTGTGTAGCCCAAGGAGTATTGACACTGTTGCTGGGATGCTTCTTTGTGATGGACACATTGCAACAGAAACAATGATTTAAGCAACCCGAATTGCAGTTGGGAAGCTGAGATCGTTACTATAATGTGGCAGGCGGCAACAGCTGGAGACAGCATGATGTGCTGTTACTTTCTTGATTCATAAAAAAAATGTCACTCACAGGATAAGTATAGGTGCGAAGATTTTTGTCACTTTTTGCCCATTCTGTGGGATGTGGAAGGTATATTTGCAGATTAAAAGGAAGCAGCCTTAGGTAATCTGTGCTTAAAGAGAAATTTCCTGGTAGCCAAAGGCCCCTTGGCTTGTAATCACTTCAGGCGAACAGACATGGCCAAGCTGGGTGGTTCCTTAGCGGAAATTAAACGGGGAAAGGGGGTTGTAAATAACACCACCAGCCATGTTTTTCTCCATACAATTCTTCCTGAGAGTGAATGAACGTCATCAAACCCCATCAGTCCCAGAGAGACTTTTCTCAATTACACTCCCAGCATGTGAGGTGAAAGAAGCCTCACACTGTAGTTTCTTCATGTTGTGATCAACTGGATTATCTAGTTTGAAAGGACAGAAATCCTTTTTAGAATAACAGAGGCAATGCAGTAGCCCTTGGAACACCTCATAAGTACTTTTTTTAAAAAAATGTAGCCACTTTGTTTTTTAAAAGGGTTTTCCATTTAAAATCTCTACAGAAATGGGGCAGGGTGGACTTTGTCCCATCTCTCATGCAGAACTGGGATGGACCAGGCTTTAATAGGTGCTTCCATACTTGATTCCAACATATACAGTTTCCCCAGGAGGATACCGTGGATAATGGTATTGAAACGCCCTGGGACATCGAATCAACAGGGACACACTCCCCCATCTTGCTCATGCTATCAGTAATCATGCAGGGTGGTCAGCTGGTATCCGTGTCAAGGGTGGGCCTGGACTTCAGCTGAAATCTAGCTCATCCAAGAGTGCCTGAAGGTGAGAGCATCTCAGCTGTGCAATGTTACAGTTAATATAAGCTTTCTTCCTCCTGAAATTAGAAGTCTTCCTCCCCATCACAAAAAGATACAAGAGGGCGCTGCTAAGTCTTGGTGTTCAGTATTTCAGCACTGGTTAGTTAACAAAAGAAAAAAAAGATGGAGGCAGAGACCATATGGAATAAATAAATGCTAATTTAGCTGAAAACAGCACAAAAAGTGTGAGACAAGTGATGCCTATCACAAAATATACAGGAGGTCACCGCTAAGTCTTGGTGCTCAGTATTTCAGCTGGAGCAAGTGCAGTAAATGATGCAGATGATAATTACTTTCTTTTTATTGCATAGTAAATAGCTGTGTACAGTCTCTCATAAATAGCTAGAGTGCTGCCCTGAAGCACATAAATCTTAAGGAGCATTTTCCCTGCCCCACTAATAATCCTTGTAACATGCAAGGCAGGCATCTTTCTCCAGCTGCCTTTTGCCCTCATAACCCACTGGAGTTTGCTACCAGGCTCTGGAGGAAACAAGCTTGCAGAAAATCAAGAGCTACCTAATTGGTGCATCTAATCCACGCCATGGAAGATTTTGTGCTGCTGTTTGTCTGATAGGCTTTAGTACTCTGTGTTCAGCAGGGTGGGTAGTGGGCAGGGCACTACACTGAACACATCCCAGTGAGGAATCCTTATCATGCTCCTATCCTATAAAAGTAAGGTCAACCTCATCATGTACCACAGTCATCTGCTTGGCCTTCGCAGCACAGAGCTTTGGAAGAAGGCCTTGATTATCAGTGGGGTTAATCTACATGGACTATGCCAAAGGATTCATTCATACTGAGCTGGCCAGTGACCAAAGTATCTGTCATTTGGGGTAGACTCTTGGATTTGCTGAGTTTACTGCAAACATATTGGTATCTGTAAGAAATGGAACTGTCTCCCTGGCACCCCCCAAACTGTTCCACTGAAATGGAGAGAATAAACAGCATGAAATAAAGTCTAGCATTTCTGGCTCTCTTTCTGATGAGAACCACACAGGTGCACACAAAATGGCAGAGAATGGAATTAACCAAAGCATTGTTACATGCCATTCCAATCTGCAAACAGTGTGAGATTCCAGGAGTACCGGGCACACTTATCAGGGGCTTTTGGAACCATGGAACCCTTTTGGAACCATGAGGCACAACGGAGTCTGTGGTGTTTTTATTATATAGGGTTTATTTACGCATATATACAACCTGAATCTAGATTGAGAGAATGCAGAGCATCCACATTCCAAAAAGGTTCTGTTCCTTCCATTGCTGCAGCCTCAGATCCCAAACATTGTGTCTGACCTTCTCTTGTGTTCCTGCCCCCTCAAGCTTGCAAAACTCACTCCCCCCGTTCACTTATATAATCCAAACCGAAACCCCACATCCTTTAAACCATTTTGTCCCTGCCCATTAACTCACAGCTGGAGGAGGGGCCCCACCTTACCTTGTCTGGCATAGTCTTTGTCCTCCAAATGGCTTTCTTAATGGGTTAATGACTCAGCCATTATTAGCTTTGTTCCTCCAAAGAGGGCACACTCAGGCTGGGCTGGCTTGTTTGCATAAATTGAATCCAGCAGTGTTTGGCACAATTTAATCAAACCTTGATTAATTCTAACTTTTACTAAATCCAGGAATTATGGAGGGGATCTAGCACCCAGGAGCTTAGGAAAACCTCCTCTTGACTGCATGTATTGATAGTTGGCATTAGTTACAGAATGCCTGGATTTAATGACATCTTATATCTGGATCTCTTTTCAGTGAACTTAGAGCAAGAGGAATACATTCCTCTCAGACCTCTGTATCATACAACAGGGCCACTGCCAATCCCTACAGACCGACAGTCAGTGGGACTAAAATAAATCCTATTAAGGTTTATGTAAAATGAAATTGGCAACAGAAGGAAACATTTCATATTTTGTTATGCTCGTCTACATATGCTTATGTAGTGTAATTAACCTTTACCAGGAAATAAATACATATATATTAATAAAAAGAAATCTACACACATATTGGGGTTTTTTGAGGGGGAGGAGGTTTGCAAAAACAAAACAAAACACAAGCTTTTTGCAGAAATCTGCAACATTACAACAAAGGAGCTTGCCTAATATCTGTGAGCAGGGAGTTCCACAGTGTAGGTGCTGTCACACGGAAAGACTGATTCCTTATGAGCGTAGAACAGGCATTGGGTGCCACTTGTAAAAATGCCAGTTCCAAAAACCATAGTTATCAAGTGTGCATATATTGGGTGAGGCAACCCATCAAGTAGACTGGACCCAAGCTGTTACTGGTTTTAGATTCTAAGAGTAATACGTTGGATTTGGCCTGATACGAAATTGGCAGTCAGTATGCATTTTTGAGCCAGGGGTGTCAAAATCTGATGGCGTCTCACTCCTGTCAGCCATCATGCTGCAACATTCTGCTACTGGCTGCAATTTCCAGACCAAACACAAGGGAAAGCCTCACAGAAAGGGCATTGTAATCCACACTGGAAGTCACCAGTGCTTGGACTACTGTGGTCAAACTCTCCTAGTCCATGGACAACAGCAGCTGTCATACCAATCAATGTTGGTAAAAGGTGCTCCCAGGCTAGAGAATTTAGAGAGCCCATTTACATACAGCTCAAAAGTAAAGTGTAAAACTTCTGGTTAATTTTCTACATTCACTTTCTTTAGGCATAGCATCCAGCACACTGCGATTCTAAACAGATGGTCTTCTGTAGGAGTACAGGTTATATTGCCTACAGTATATCTTGAGTAAAACGTATTTTCTTTTACCCCAAAAATGTTCAGTATAATCTTCAGATGAAATGCAACATTTCATTCCACCCACCTCCATCACCAGAGTACATTTTTAAAATGAACGTGGGGAATAATGATGGAATATTTTTGAGGGGTTTTTTTTGTGTGCTAACCATTCCCTTGCTCCAATAAAGCTAAGCAAGCTATTGAAAAATATTGTCTGAGCTGAGCAAGAGAGAGTTTAGAAAAGTGGAAAATTCTTTGTGATAATTGCATTCAAACATCCGTAGTGTGGGGACCAGGATATGGCAATAAGGTGCCAGTACTTGGAAAGCAAAGACCCATATGATCAAAAACTACTTTCTGCAGGGGTCCTTCTCAAACGGAACTCAGCCATGCAGCTGATCCAGTTGAACCTATTGCCCTTTGGAAAGGTAGAGAAAAATAAGCATTTTGGAGCTTTTTCTTTTTGTGTCCCAGACACCTAAGGGTGATGAATAAGACACAGGAGACATTCATTGGGGTAAATTAGGCCACAACTTTATTGATAACAGGTGTAAACCCGTTTGGCAAAGGCATTGGGTAAGTTTCTGCCCTCAACCAGTCCACCTGCTGTTTGAAACCAGGTGGTGGGTCGGTGCTGGCATGAGGGCCACGCTTGACACGGTTCAAGCGTGACATTCCTGCCTGTGCTACTTCTCAGAAGGGATCCTATAGCCCCGGCATGTCCAACTCCCCAGAGACTGTGATCTACTTTCACTATAAAAAAACCTGGCACTTGTTGAGCCACAGTTGTTGAGCTTTTTGGGGGGAGGAAGACCCAAATTTGTTGTGCTTTTTTTGGGAGTATTCATCAAGGTTGTTGAGCTTTTTTTAATTTTTGGGGGGACGATCGATCAGGATCATGTGATCAACCAGGTTCAACCAGGGACGTCCCACAATTGACCGGTAGATCACGATCAACTAGTTGGACATGCCTGCTATAGCCCATTGGCCTCAGTGTGGGCTCCTAGACAACAATACCCCTTCCCAGACCCTTTAAATGTGACGCCTTGATGTTAAAGGATACCATGCAATTCTTTATCCACCAAAGTTGTGATGATTTGCTACGAGGCAGGTGAAAACCTGCAGACAGGCCAATTAGTCGGGGGGGGGGAGGGAATTCCTCCCTGGCCCTGAATACAGTGACAGAGTATTCCATTGCAATGTCCTCAAACTGTTCAGCCTGCTCACCACTAGTTTGAACCATGCATACCAAGAATAGGGTGAGAGGGTGGGTGATCGAATAGGAAGAGGGCTGACACTGGGTGCTATTCCCTTTTAACAAGGAGAGGCAGTTGCAGTTATTGTCACGCCTTCACCCAGCCCCCTAGCACTCTGCCAACTGGTTAGCTAAGAAGCCAGTTTTTGCACCAAGAAACACACAGCTGGAAGGGGAGTTCTTGCATCCTCGGCCCTGGCTGTGGGAAGTTTCCTTTCTGAGCCTTGATACCCAGGCCGCTACGGGCTGTGCTGTGCAGTTCATCAAAAGCAGGGGACAATCAGCTGGTTGTTGGGCATTTAGGAAGCATTGGAGAAGGGGCTTTGTAGGTATGGTTGATTGGCTGTACCTGCAAAGGCCCCTTTCAGCCAAGTCCCACCTTTACCTACCCCTCACCTGACATCATACGATGCCAGGTGTACAGCATAAGGGCAAACGGCCTTGTGGGTTAAATCAGGAAACCTGGAGGCTCAGATTAGACTATAAACTATAGGGTTGCAGCAATGCAGCCCTCTAAGATTTTATCCCGCGAAAGGTATTCCCAGATGGCTGGAACTAGATTTAAAACCATATTTGAATAATAGATAGCATATACATACCAAAAGATGAGCTCCGTGGATTAGACCAAACTCTGTTTCATTCATCATCCTGCATTCCGCAGCTGCCCCTGGGAAATCCACAGTTAGGATTTGACCACAGCAGCTATTTCCTGCTTTGCTTTCTCAGCAACTGATATAAAGTTTATTAGAACCTCCCTCCCCCCCTCCCAGGATTAACATTTCAACTATCTATCAATCCTTAGCCATGTTCCAACTGCATATTTTCAGGGGGAAGTGCAGTCTCAGTAAACAAAAAGAAAAAAGAGAGACAGAGAAACGTCAGAGACTCCCGTATTAAATAGCTGAAGCATAGTAAAAATGGCAGTTTGGATCCCACCCCAAGTCATTGGCTTATGGCTATCCAAATGCTGCACTTGGGAAAATATTAGGATTCTGAAATTGTCCTCATTTCATGCCACATGGAAGTTTGAATTTGTGACCGTTAATCCCAATGTTGTGGATTTTACTGTTGTATACCTGGAATGAAAGTCTCCTTGGCCACACTAGGCCTTGCATAGACGCCAACTCTTAGGAGGCGAGGTCCTTTTGCCCCCCCCTAAAATATTTGAAGGGACTGCTCCACCCCAAAAAGTTGATGGACATTGCCTTTCAAATGGTGTGTGTGCACTGCATCTTGCGATCGATTATGTGGGGTGGGGCTTACCTGCCCCCCATATTTTATTCAGGTTGGCACCCCTGAAGCCTTTGATAACCAGATAGCCCTGGGAGAGAAATTAGAAGCGTCTAGCATGGTTTCTGCGAAAGGCTGGGCTGGATGAATCCCAAGCCAGAATTAAGATCGCCGGAAGAAATATCAACAACCTCAGATATGCAGATGACACAACCTTGATGGCAGAAAGTGAGGAGGAATTAAATAACCTTTTATTGAGGGTGAAAGAGGAGAGCGCAAAATATGGTCTGAAGCTCAACATCAAAAAAACGAAGATCATGGCCACTGGGCCCATCACCTGGAAAATAGAAGGGGAAGAAATGGAGGCAGTGAGAGATTTTACTTTCTTGGGCTCCATGATCACTGCAGATGGTGACACCAGTCACGAAATTAAAAGACGCCTGCTCCTTGGGAGAAAGGCGATGGCAAACCTTGACGGCATCTTAAAAAGCAGAGACATCACCTTGCCAACAAAGGTCTGTATAGTTAAAGCCATGGTTTTCCCAGTAGTGATGTATGGAAGTGAGAGCTGGACCATAAAGAAGGTTGATCGCAGAAGAATTGATGCTTTTGAATTATGGTGCTGGAGGAGACTCTTGAGAGTCCCATGGACTGCAAGAAGATCAAATGCGTCCATTCTGAAGGAAATCAGCCCTGAGTGCTCACTGGAAGGACAGATCGTGAAGCTGAGGCTCCAATACTTTGGCCACCTCATGAGAAGAGAAGACTCCCTGGAAAAGACCCTGATGTTGGGAAAGATTGAGAGTACAAGGAGAAGGGGACGACAGAGGACGAGATGGTTGGACAGTGTTCTCAAAGCTACAAACATGAGTCTGACCAAACTGCGGGAGGCAGTGGAAGACAGAAGTGCCTGGCGTGCTCTGGTCCATGGGGTCACGAAGAGTCGGACACGACTAAACAACAACAAAGCATGGTTTCTAGCCATGAAATAACCAACACATCTTTTTTATTATTATTTCTTATTCTGCTCCATCTTATTCTTATTCACTCCATCTTTCAAAGACATATCCATATTTCAAAGATGCTTTCAAAGTCCTCAAGTCATTGGACATCACTATATTTGCATACTGTTTTGCACATAGGTTATTAGAGACTGAGAAGAAACATTGTTATTGGAATTAGCCGAAGCAGCAAATAAAATACTTCTCCTGTCCAAGCCAGTCCCATGTTGAGGCATTTATTAATATTACCCAGAATATTAATTAGTGGGACTTTAACATACAGCCACACAGTACTGCCCCAACTACAAATTTCATGCATGTTTACACCATATCAACTTGGTTATATCCTGTGTAAGGCAAACAAGCATAAGTAGAACTCTCAGGCAGAAAGATATACCCCTTTCTTGCAGCTAATTGCCATCACACTGGCATTAGTCTTCTGGTTCCCATTTACCCAGGGATTTGATGGCAGGAAGTTTCTAGCAACCTTGAAATTATTAGCTGTGAGAGTATGTGATTCTTTTTAGATGTTTTCTTATTTTATTGTTATTGTACAAGGCTGATGTGTTTGCTGCCCTGGGCTCCTTTGAGAGCAAGAGCAGGATATGAATTTAATAAATAAAATAAAATGAGATTATACACTGGTGTCACATAATACCCAATACTTCAGGAAAAAGAGTTATAGAAGTGACCCCATCACTATCTGTATGAGTATTTGCTCAGCATTTGGGCATCATTTGTAAAGTGCATTCAGGAGAAAGCACCAACTGGCTATTCTGCTGGTTTAGGAGACACAACTAGACTGTCTCTTGGCAACAGCGATGAGATCCTGGTGCCTCTAGGCTGCAGTTCAAGTTCCTAATGGGCATTTTAAGCCACAGGTAATTGCTATGTGCCATGAAATGCAATAGCAACTTTACAAAGGAAACTTGTCTTTGGATATCTGACTGTTATTTGGACCTAACAATGAGCTATAAAGACTTAAAATCTTGTAACTGATTGCTGCTTTGAGAGAACAAAATGAAGCCGTTGGTCGGATGTGGAGGTTAATTTTGAAAAGCATCACTTCATCATGTCTCTTAAATTCAAAAGGTCCTCCATTTTGGTCTTCTCCCTAAAAGAAGAAAACAGGATAAATGTGTAGCTCTGTTACTGTATTGTTATTCCCCCCCCCCACACACACACATCAAAAATGGATTCGATCCCCATGGTAACTCTACAAATTGCACAACAACAATGAAAAGTAAAAATAAAAAAAATCCTTCCAGTAGCACCTTTAAGACCAACTAAGTTAGTTCTTGGTATGAGCTTTCGTGTGCAAGCACACTTCTTCAGATACACTGAAACAGAAGTTGCCAGATCCTTCTATATAGTGAGAAGGTGGGGAAGGGTATTACTCAGAAGGGTGGTGGGAATTGGAGATTGGCAGATAGCTGAGATGAGCCTGCTGACGACTCTTAACGACTGTAATAGGTCTTACAGGAAAAGGCAAGGGGTGAGAAGGTGAGAAATGGCTTAGTCATGTATAATGGGATAAGAATCCACTGTCTTTGTTCAAACCAGGTGTCTCCATGGTTTTAAGTTTGGTAATGAGTTGCAATTCAGCAGCTTCTCTTTCCAGTCTATTTCTGAAATTCCTTTGTAGTAAAACAGTTACTTTGAGATCTTGTATAGAATGTCCTGGGAGATTGAAGTGTTCTCCTATTGGTTTCTCTGTTTTGTGGTTCTTGATGTCAGATTTATGTCCATTTATTCTTTGGCGTAAGGTTTGGCCTGTTTGTCCAATATAGAGAGCTGAAGGACACTGTTGGCATTTGATGCCATACACAATGTTAGATGATGAGCAATTGAATAGTCCCGAGATGGTATGTGTGATGTTGTTGGGGCCAGTAATGGTGTTGTCCGGGTGTATGTGGCAGCAAAGTTGGCATCTGGGTTTATTGCAGGCTCTGGTGCCAGTGTCCATGTTGAGTCTGGTTGTAGTATTATTGTGGGTTAGGAGTTGTTTAAGATTGGGTGGCTGTCTGTAGGCAATGAAAGGTCTTCCTCCCAGAGCTTGAGAAAGAGAACTGTCATTGTCCAGGAGAGGTTGTAGATCTCTGATGATGCGTTGTACTGTTTTAACTTGGGAGCTGTATGTGATGACTAGAGGTGTTCTGTTATTTTCTTTTTTGGGTCTGTCTTGCAGCAAGTTCTCTCTGGGTATAAGTCTGGCTCTGTTGATCTGTTGTCTAACTTCATCTGCTGGGTATTTTAGTTCTGAAAAGGTTTGCTGTAGATCTCTTAGGTGAGAGTCTCTGTCTGTAGAATTGGAACAGATGCAGCTGTAACGTAGTGCCTGGCTATATACAATGGACTGTTTGGTATGTTTGGGATGGTAGCTAGAGGCATGTAGATATGTTTGTCGGTCAGTTGGTTTACGGTATAAGGTGGTGTCTATGCGCCCATCCTGTATTTTTATAGTAGTGTCCAAAAAATGTATTTCTTGCATAGATTGATTCATTGTAAGGTTGATTGTGGGGTGAAAATCATTAAATTTCTGGTGAAAGGTGTCCAGGGTCTGTTGACCATGTGTCCAGATGATAAAAATATCGTCAATGTATCGTAGGTACAAGAGAGGTTTGAGTGGGTAGGAGTTTAGGAAACGTTGTTCTAAATCTGCCATGAAGATGTTGGCATACTGTGGGGCCATGCGGGTGCCCATTGCTGTGCCGCTGATCTGAAGGAACAGGTCATCACCGAATTTGAAGTTGTTGTGGGTAAGGACAAATTGGCAGAGTTTGGTGGCAAGGTCCGCTGTGGTTTTATCTGAAATGGTGTTCCTTATAGCTTGTAAACCATCGTTGTGTGGGATGTTGGTATACAGAGATTCCACATCCATAGTAGCTAGTATAGTATTGTTGGGAAGATTATTTAAAGATTGTATTTTCCTCAGAAAATCTGTGGTGTCACGTACATAGCTGGGAGCACTGATGGCATATGGTTTCAGAACAGAGTCCATATAACCGGAGACACCCACTGTAATAGTGCCAATACCTGAAATGATGGGGCGTCCTGGATTTCCTGGTTTGTGTATTTTAGGTAGAAGATAGAAAGTTCCTGGTCGAGGTTCTGTTGGTGTGTTGGTGAGGATCTGTTCTTGGATGTGTGGGGGTAGCTCCTTAACAATCTTGTTCAGTTCTTTCTTGTATTCTTGTGTGGGGTCTGAGTCCAATTTTGTGTAAAAGGCGGTATTGGAAAGTTGTCTGTGAGCCTCCTGAATGTAGTCAGTTTTGTTCATGATGACGACAGCTCCACCTTTGTCTGCTTCTTTAATTATAATGTCTGGGTTGTTTCTGAGATTATCTATGGCTCTCCTTTCAGCATGGTTTAGATTTTGTTGTAAGCGATGGTGTTTTCTGGTCACATCTGTTTGGATTCTGTGGCGGAAGCAGTCAATGTACAAGTCCAGTGTGGTATTGCGTCCATCAGGAGGGGTCCATGTGGAGTCCCTTTTTGTGTAACACTTTTTCGGAGGTAGTTGGTGGTCAGTGTTCTGTTGGGAGGGTGGTTGTTGTTCTCCAGTGGGTTGAGAGGTGTTGTGTTGTGAAGTTGTTGTTTGTTCTGATTTGTCTTGTTGTTGTGTGTGTTGAAAATACTCCTTCAGGCGTAAACGGCGGAAAAATGCCTCCAAGTCCCCGTAGAACTGAATCATGTGTGGGGATTTGGCAGGGCAGAATGACAGTCCACGTGAAAGGACTGATTCCTCGGCTGGGCTGAGTGCTTGCTGTGAGAGATTGACAATATTGTTGATCTTGTTTTGATTAGTAGCCTGTAGGTTGGAAAGGTTAGAGAGTTTCTTGTTTTTCTGTTTTTTCAGTAGCTCCAGTTGAGAGTGGTAAATGTTTTGTTTTTCCTTTTGGAACTCTTGCCAAGCTTGGTGGTTCCTGATAGAGTTGTCTAATACAAGGAGTTCCTCCTTTATTAGCTTCTGTTTAGAGTAGAGAACGCTGATCAGATGTTTGAGCAGCTTCTTAGAGAAAGTGTTGCATAGTTTTCTTGCATATTCAGTGGGATACGTGGATTGTAGAGGGTTCTTAATTCTAAGACCCTTGGGTATAATGTCCAGGTTCTTGCATTTAGTAAGAAAGAAGATATCAGTCTGTACCTGTGCAAGTTTCTTGGTGAGGTTGATGGACTTCCATTTCATGCGGCTCAATGTGGTGCCTTCCATGATTCCAGTTACAGATAGGTAGCCGTGTTGGTCTGCCATAGTCAAAATAAAAAAAATCCTTCCAGTAGCACCTTTAAGACCAACTAAGTTAGTTCTTGGTATGAGCTTTCGTGTGCAAGCACACTTCTTCAGATACTGACATCAAGATCTGACATCAAGAACCACAAAACAGAGAAACCAATAGGAGAACACTTCAATCTCCCAGGACATTCTATACAAGATCTCAAAGTAACTGTTTTACTACAAAGGAATTTCAGAAATAGACTGGAAAGAGAAGCTGCTGAATTGCAACTCATTACCAAACTTAAAACCATGGAGACACCTGGTTTGAACAAAGACAGTGGATTCTTATCCCATTATACATGACTAAGCCATTTCTCACCTTCTCACCCCTTGCCTTTTCCTGTAAGACCTATTACAGTCGTTAAGAGTCGTCAGCAGGCTCATCTCAGCTATCTGCCAATCTCCAATTCCCACCACCCTTCTGAGTAATACCCCTCCCCACCTTCTCACTATATAGAAGGATCTGGCAACTTCTGTTTCAGTGTATCTGAAGAAGTGTGCTTGCACACGAAAGCTCATACCAAGAACTAACTTAGTTGGTCTTAAAGGTGCTACTGGAAGGATTTTTTTTATTTTGACTATGGCAGACCAACACGGCTACCTATCTGTAAATGAAAAGTAAGTGGTGCTACTAATGTCTCTAAAGTGGAGAGGTGGAATGTTGACTCACTGTTTCTGAGCTGATACCATGTGCGTGGATAAGGTCACAAATGTAACAGGCCATAAATGGAGAGATGAGTATAGATCAATTCTTCATGTTGTGATCTGTTTGCTTCATTGGCTCAGTCCTGAAATTCAAAGGCAACCCTGGGCATCTCACGGGTGTCCATGGAGCAACTACAGAAAACAACCAGCATGCATTTTTAAAAATCATCTGTTCTAATTGTATTTCTGTCGTTAGATTTGTAGCTTTAATCTGTAAACAAGGACATCATAAGGGATACAGGTAATTACATACATTAGATTGGAGAAACCATGCCAAAGGAGATGAATTTTGTTTACCCTCTTGAATTTGGCAGGGATTGGCTTTTTGTTGAAGAGTCTCTGGAGAGCTATTGTCTTGGCCAGGAGAGGACAAGGAAAGGATTTGCTTCTTCACAGATAAGAGTGTAGCAATCAAACAGAGCAGACACAGGAAATTACAACAGATGGGGACACCTGCCCCCAAATGTAAAGAGCTAGAATAAATGTTGAGTGAATCCAGCACTTTGGGAGTTTAATCCACTCTACTGGGAGAACCTGAGAGGAAACCATTGAAAAAACAATCACAGCTGCTTTCTTCCTTTGCTCACCTGGTCCAAACCCAAAACTGATTTCATATTTAACAAGAATGAGAAACATATTTTAGTATTTTAACCATACAGGTCCAAAGCATGTTTACTCACCACCTCAGTCATCAACTCAGATACCAGTGACATCTTGAAACCAAAATTACATGACAAGATGCTTGTCCCTTCCCACTCAGGCCACTTGGGCCGCCATCTTGCTCACTTCATCACATGGGGCCTTCCTTTACTGGATGAGTGCACTTCTTGGAGAAAGCAGGGGGAAAATAAGGTGCCAAAACTGCTGTGGTGTGTTTTGGCAGAAGAAAAGCCCTGGAAGTAAGTCACAGTGAGCTCTTAAGTAAGTCACACTAAGCATTGAAGCTTACTCCTAAGAAGAGATGGGACAATCTGTCAGTTTTCTTTCACTCAGTTTCTCATTTTTTCCAGTCTTAAGTCCAGCTTTTCACATTTCCACATCAGTTGGTGATATTTTGTTAAGCTAGCATGAAAATTCATCAGCATTTTAATCATTTCCTCCCTCAGAGACACATTTTTGTATGCAGCTTTGTCCACATTTTGCAAAGCAATTTTTCCGATATAATATGTTTGTATATGCTATTTTCACTAATATGTGTATTTATAGGCATACTTTTCCTGGACATATGCATTTTTGTACCAGGCTGGAGAAATAAATTTCAAAATTCAGAGAAGTATGAACTTGGAAGGGTTTCTATCAGTTTGCATATTGTTTTCAAAAAATAGAGATGAGGAAAGTTCACCTTTCAATGCAAGCTGGATCGTATTTCTTCTCCATCCCTACTTCTAGGGAGTTTCAGAAGTCTCTTTACTAGAGAGCTTCCCACTGAACACAGTAAGATTTTGAGTCAACATGCACAGGACTGTTTAGAATTGCAACGTAAGACGTATGTATATGCAGCTCAGTTGGATTCAAAGGCCAGATGTTAGAAAACCAGCCCAGTTTCCTGATTCAGGCTTGGATCAGATAGCTCCCTCACTCCCCAGCTGTTAATCCTGCTGCATTTCAGAAGCTGAACGGGCCTTTTTCATTCATGTAGACTAGTTCCCACATGATTTTGAACCCTAACCTTCCAGGAATCTAAACTGTACATGGAGTCTACATGAGCAGAGAACGCTGCCTGCTTCAGTCATTTGCACCCAACTCATGGGAAGCAATGTGGATAACAACAGGGGGTGGGGCTAGCCCTCCGTCCCTACAATTCTAATAACATTCAGGATTTGAACACTCAAAATGTGAGTTTAGTGGATGACCCAGAGAAGGAGTTCCTGTGAGTGGAGTAAAGGATAAGGTCTGATTGCTCCTCCAGGAGCAAGTATTTCCAAAACTACAGAAGCAAACCATATAATGCTGTATGCAGTAGTTCACTTGAGCCAATTAAGTGATGTCTGAAGGACGCTTAATTCCAGCATTTATTTCTTTGGAAGATGCCATTAAAAATTCTGTGATCCTGTTTCTTTAAGCAGCCTACAAAATGCTCTTAAATAAATATGCCTAACTGAAAAATGCACGTTTTCATACTTTCCCCTCCTTCCTTCTTTGCACTCCAAAAGCTAGCTATAATTTGCGTCATTACCATCCACTAGTTCAGTTTCAGGTTTTTCACTAATAGATTTTAAGACCCAACGGAATCATTATAATCTTACATTTTGACCTCCAGTGTGTGTGTGTGTGTGTGTATGTTACATAAAGAGATACTGGTGCTTAGTGGACCATTGATTTCGGTAGTGTTTCATACACGAGGGATAAATTTAGAAAATTATGCTTATTAGTTTAATCAGGTACTTCTCCTGCTATTTGAAGAGAGCCAGGAGTAGGAAGGGAAATGGCACTTCCGTTCTTGCCCAGGTGGATGACAGCATCAGAAAAATATACTGATTTTTTCTGGCATATATGCCAGTAGCATGAAAAAGGGTGCTCTGATATAGGCATAGAGCTCTCCATTCTCTTGAGCAATGGGGACAGCTCTGGGTGCTGAATGGGTAAGCAAGACACTTTCTGAAGGAGAGAGGTGTCTGCACCCTTTTTGCTGCTGTCATCTCAAGACAGTAGGAAGCACTGGAGAAGAATTTGAGCCAGAATTTTTAGATTTCAGCCCAGATCAGGCTGTAATCAAGAGTTGATTACAGATTAAAACAGTTGCTATAGGCATTCACAGCTAAGAAAGCCCTCCCATGGCATACAGCAAATGACACACTTCCTGGCGTCTTGGAAATTAACCACCATTAGGAGAGGCTGTAAAATATTTGTGGGGAAGGAATGATGTATCAAGGGTAATCCTGGTCTCACACAATTTTGTCTGCACAGACAACTGCAATGGGATGAGAGAGCACTTGGATCCATTTGAATTGTGTAAACCTAAATTTCATCAGATGTGCTTGAATGCCTCTTGCAAAATACAGACAGTCTGGAGGGGTCCATCATCTCCTGTCCCCCACCAGAGCACCTCTGCTCTTAATGCACTGCTGCCACATTGAGCATGCAGCCTCTCAGAAGAACCATCTCTGTTAACAGAGTCCATAGGCATGCATTTAGTATTTTTTGAAGTTTGGACTAAAATTTAGTTCAGCGGGTGGTGCTGTGGTCTAAACCACTGAGCCTAGGGCTTGCAGATCGGAAGGCTGGTGATTCGAATCCCCGCAACAGGGTAAGCTCCTGTTGCTCAGTCCCAGCTCCTGCCAACCTTTCAGTTCCAAAGCACATCAAAGTGCAAGTAGATAAATAGGTACCGCTCCGGCGGGAAGGTAAATGGCATTTCTGTGCGCTGCTCTGGTTCGCCAGAAGTGGCTTAGTCATGCTGGCCACACGACCCAGAAGCTGTACGCCGGCTCCCTCGGCCAATAAAGCGAGATGAATGCCACAACCCCAGAGTCGTCCGCGACTGGACCTAATGGTCAGGGGTCCCTTTACCTTTTATTAGTTCTTTTTTAAAAAAAGAAAAAGCAAAGTTCAGTAAAGTTTTGGCTTCTTCAGTTTGTTCGATAATGTCCTTTATGACTAAGCATGTATTCAGTAAATGTTTGCCTTTGAAATTAAATAAATTAAATTAAATTCACTGGGTGCACACTATAATTAAATGTGCCATGCATGTCTATGGTCTCATCCACAGCTCAGTTTAGGGCATTCAGCTGCATACTCCATCTGGCTCCTTGGCATATAACTTTTCCTCACAGAGGCAGGTGCGGAGCAGCACACTGAGGACATGGCAAAAGTGGACTGTTGGATGGTCATGAAGGTGCACAGATTTTTTCAGGATAGTGGCACACTGAGCGTGAAGACTCCCTGGTGGGGAAGCCATTATAAGCTCTTTCATGTTGCCTAGAGCAGCCAAACACACCATGAATATAAATGCTAAAAGATAAGGAAACATGTGCAGATGTGTCAATCAATGGTTTAAACCAGGTTGTCGAGATAGTAACTGAAAGGTTTATTTCTTTTATTTTATCTCATTCATACCTCACCTCTCAGGACAGCTCCTTACAAGGCAGCGTACATATTTCAAAAGCAATAAACATGACATAATCAATAAAAGCAATAGAATAGCACATAACAAAAGACAGTGTTAAAATGTGGTCTTTAAGAATCACGCTGGCACATACAGATTAAAACTAAGCAAAAGGGTTTTCAAAGCATGCTTAGCCACGTAGTGAGTGGAGTGTGTTCTGGGTTTTCCAAGGAAGGGAATTCCATCAACTGCGTGTCATGGCAGAAAAAAGCCCTGTTTCTGGTACTCACCAAAGAGCCTCGTTCAGCAGGAGACCAGGGAGCATGACGGCAGATGAGGATCTTAAAACCTGGTTGGTTCATATGAGATGAAGTGGCACTTTCGATAACCAGAACTAAAACCAAATGTTTGGTTGAGATTTGTGGAAGTAGGTGCTTCTCCGCCGCTGGTTCCCGAACTGTTTACAAAGATGAGGTATCCCTTGTGGCATATTAATTTTTCCAGATGACATACAAACAGACACTGAAGAAATGATCATGGGAAGGAACTGTCTGATGGTTTTGCACAAATCCTCTGCTCAAGAGACAGGAAAATTCTAACTATTTTCCGGTGTTCCATAGAGGTTGCATGCCTAGTATCTCCTGTCTGTGTTCAAAGGACATGGGCCTTCTGATCCGATGGTGCTTAGCACCTGTTATCATCCCTGGTATGTTAAAAGATTCGAACTAACTTTTTAGCACACAGTTGAGCGTTTTAGCCATCTCTCATCTTGTACTTAGATTTCCTACATCAGAATATTGTCATTTGGCTTTCCAGCAACTGCTAATCTCAGCTGATTCCAGCAGGATCAAGATAGCTTTCCAGCTGGCTGTAATCATTTGACACACAGGGCATATGTTTACAACAGACATTTAAGCTTGCTTAATAGTATTTTTTCGCTGCAGGAACTGTAATACAGTGAAGGCTGGGGTGTGTGTGTGTGTATGTGTGTGCATGTGTGCTAGGACTCTCTAATCCAGGCATAGGCAAACTTGGCCCTCCAGATGTTTTGGGACTACAACTCCCATCATCCCTAGCTAACATAATGCCCAGGATTCTTTGTGGGAAGTTATCAAAGCTAAACTGGTTTAAAAGCTGCTACAAGTTTTCAGTATAGATATTACCACAGATTAGGAAAAGCAAACTTTAAAGAGATTGGAGCATAAAACCAAAACTGTGTTTATGTGTGTTTATTCACAGGACTGGATAAAGAAAGAAAGCCACATGGCTTTAAGTATGAGTAGATTTTATAAGATGGGGTGTTTAAAATATCCCTTTTTATTCACCTCTGAAGGAATAAGCAGATAAAATTCAGGGGCAGGGTGCTAACAACTGAAATCTCCCTTGGCAAGTGTTGTAGTACCTTGGCAGGGGAACTTTAGACTACAATCAGCTCTCTCATCTTATTTTTTTCAAGGGTAAAGTTCATCATCTTTTTTTTTAACCATTTCCTCATGAAATATGTTGTTGTTGGTCTTTCCTGAAGACTCATTTGAAGCTTCCATTTTTGTCTGACGGTCTGGATTTCAAAAAGGAATTTAGTACTCCTCAATTTATGTATTTTCTTTTTCACAGAAGAGGGTAGACCTTTATCTCAATTCAGCAATTGTGCAGAAACAGGATAGTGTTAGGATACTATTTGGTTAAATCCTGGGCACATTCTTGCTGGATCAGGAACCAATATCAAAGGACATGAATGAACAGACATTCAGAGTCAAGTCATTGAAACACAATCTCTACCTACACTGTGGCATAGGATAGGGATGTGGATCGAAATCCAATTTGTCTTGAAATATAGATACAAATGAGCATCCCATTAGCTGTTTCAGGGCAATAGTTGATTATGACTCTCTTTGGACTGTGGCCTTTTCTCTGCAGGTTTTATACTATTTTATTTCTGGCATTCTGCTGTACCATCTGCCTGTTTTGCTGCATCTGTATTCACTTATGTTCAGCTTTATATCCACTTTTGAATTTATATTATACTTTGTCATAGCTGCAATTTTATGTTTCAGGTTTTTTTTTTAATTGTATGAATACATGAGCTGGAGACTAGTAATATGTGGTGCTGTATATTTCTCTCTCTCTCTCTCTCTGAGAGAAACAGCTTTTGTATCTATTGAATCTGAATCCAAAAAATAGTGAGGGCTAATTCTTGAAAAGGTTAATGCAAAACTGGGGAATTTGATTGATTCATTGTGGGTCAGTAAAGCTTCAGTCTTGTTTTTGCACCACAATGGATCAGAAAGCCTAATATGATTAGGAAATAAATTTATTTTAGCATAAAAAGTACA
Organism: Podarcis pityusensis; assembly: GCF_964106645.2. Taxonomy (NCBI): domain Eukaryota; kingdom Metazoa; phylum Chordata; class Lepidosauria; order Squamata; family Lacertidae; genus Podarcis; species Podarcis pityusensis. Next base: position 47,149,199 of record NC_138032.1, on the reverse strand, counting down.
CAAAATTATATGCAGAACAGAAATAATATACTCTAAACCAGAAAGGGAAGTTGGGGTAAGTCATTGGGGGGGGGGGGGTAGACTGAAAATGTAATTTGAATTTTCTGAATATGTTAAAATTTGGTGGGGGGGGGAAATTACCAAAAAAGAAAAAGAAAAGAAAATAAAATTTAAAAAGGGGTGGGGAGCCTAATATGATGTTATATGACTTGTAACATTTCCAATACAGTGGAACCTCTATTTACGGACATAATCTGTTCTGGAGGTCCATCCACTGGTTGAAACGGCACACTAGAAGAGGTGTCTTGTGTGCATGTGCATTCGGTGGTAGCGTGCTTCTGCGCATGCTACAGATCTGTGCACGCACAGATGGCAGAAGCTGCTTCCGCACATGCATGAATTGTGGCAAACCCGGTGTTTACTTCCGGGTTTGCTGCGGACACAACTTGGAATGTCCGTGAGATGAGGCGTATGTAAGTCGAGGTTTCACTGTACTGCTGAAGACACCAATCCAGCATGTGTTCACGTAGCAGAACCAGGTTTCTGGATCTGAAAGTAGATCCCACAGTTCAATCTAAAGGGGGAAAGATAATACCAAATGCAGGAATGTTGAGAAGTGTGGAATATATTTTGGCAATTTAAACAGAGAAAAATCACTTGCCTGTGACATACTTAGGCCAATAAACCTTGTAAAGCAGGAAGATCATGCAATTTCCCTCTGTTTTTTTTAACTGGGATATATAAGAAATTCATACATCCAAAAAATCCATTGCTATTGGATCCTTTCTCTGGGCACAACCCAAATCTAGTACAAAATGACCTCACATCTACCACAGCAATTTCCCAGACATATTTGTTTTTTGGACAGTGCTACCAGAGGAAGAGTTGGAACCTTTATGATATTAAGCCTTGCTCATGTTTCTTCCATTTGCTAAATTATTCTCAGGAGCAATGTTCTTTTTTATGCTATCACCTGTTTTAGGTAAAACATTAAGTTTCTAGGAATGAGCCTTTCTAGTCTTTTGAGGTCTGTCTGCAGCCGTCAGCCTTGCTTCTCCATTGCTTTCCCAGCCTTCATGCAGAAACCACAGCAGCAGCCTAAAAACTGTGCAGTAGTTAAATCTAAGTTGACCCTGTCATTCTTTTGAAAAACGCTCTTTCACATGTTTGCTAGGTTAGGGCTTTCAGTGTCTGAAATGGCTGCATGCTCCTTTATTGCCTAGAAACCACACCGAGGGACTAACAGGAAATTAAAGCAGCCCTTTGGGAGTGGATGATAGGGCGTTTAATCGTGCAGTTGCTGGATGGTAGTTTGAATTAGGACTGGGAGGCAGTTTGTTGGGTTAATGCAAATAAGAATATGAGTCCTGAAGTGCTAAAAATTAATTGGACACTTTCAGGATTAGAAGCAGATTCCCCAACAGCAAGGCAGTTTATTAGCAGGATGGAAATGCTTTTTTTCTTTTTCTTTTAATGTAGCTAAATTTCCCTGTGCCTCAAGCTGCTAGTAAACATTACTTCCTTTCACTTTGGAAATGAAATCAAACCAGGTCACTTTTGCTTTTTTTTTTAATTGTCAGTTTCCCTTTGTTGTGTTTTTTAATAGATCCCTACAGCTACTGTTTCCTCCTCCTTCCCAGATCTAACATATAAGGCTGTTGCAAAGGGTTGCTTCATATCAAATGTTTTGTTCTTCACCTTTCTGGGGCATATTCTGGGTAATTCTTTATCCTGGATAGGTGCAGGTCGTTTTTTCCCTTCCAGTCACAGTATCTCTCTTTCCTTCCTAGTCCCCACCCCATCCTCTTTACAGATTCCAATTAAAAAAGGCAAGGCTTCTGTCAGCATACCTCACAGCCTGACTTGCAACAGAAATTATCATTCTGCTAGGAGAGATTCCTTTCATTGTGATTTGTAACAACCAGGAACTACTATTCAGTTAAGCGCTGCGAAACTCCTAAGTGTGCCTTGAGCTGTGGCAGTCAGAATTATGGTTTCTTGTCATGGTTGCAGGGACATCGCAAGAGGGGTGTGTGGGGTGCAGTCCACCCCGTGTGTCATGCCTGGGGTGTGTGTGACAAAATCCCTCTGGGTGGATCAGCATGGGCGGTGCTCGCACCCCAAGATGGGCGGATTTTCGTGATCGGTGTGATCGGCGTCGTGAAAACCTGCCCACTGACCGCACAAATATGCCTGGCGATTAGCTTGGCACACCCACGCCTGGCGGGGATCACATGGTTTTATGTGACTGTCAGTCGGATTTGCGCAACCTGCGGGGCATATCTGTTTCGCAGCCAACCTTCCCTAAAAAAGGTCAACTTTGGGGTAAGGTAAAGGTAAAGGGACCCCTGACCATTAGGTCCAGTCGTGACCGACTCTGGGGTTGCGGCGCTCATATCGCTTTATTGGCCGAGGGAGCCGGCGTACAGCTTCTGGGTCATGTGGCCAGCATGACTAAGCTGCTTCTGGCGAACCAGAGCAGTGCACGGAAACGCCGTTTACCTTCCCGCCGGAGCGGTACCTATTTATCTACTTGCACTTTGACGTTCTTTTGAACTGCTAGGTTGGCAGGAGCAGGGACTGAGCAATGGGAGCTCACCCCGTCGTGGGGATTTGAACCGTGCCGACCTTCTGATTGGCAAGCCCTAGGCTCTGTGGTTTAACCCACAGCGCCACCCACATCCCATAACTTTGGGGTACCCTCCTTTAAAAAAAGCTCAACAACTCTGGGCAACGTTCCCAAAAATTGCAATGTTGGGAGGTGACAAAAAATTATTTGCACCAGGTACCACCTGAGCTTGCTATGCCTCTGCATGGTTGTCATGGTTGCTTTGAGTTGGGTGGGAAGAAGGCTACAATCTTATACTAGCTATACAAAAAGACCCCAAACAACACCTGATTGAGCCAAGGTAGTAGGCTTTCCATGTTATTCAAGAGAGAGAAAGAGGCTTTTGGACTTCATAAGACTGTAGATCTTTACTGAAGTAGATCTTTACTGCAGTAAGTTCAGCTGGTCTTGTGACAGGTGGAAGAAAAATGGTTGTGCATTGAAGAGAAACACATTATTTTGTCATATGCAAAATGTTGTCATCTCTGCAATTTGGAAAAGCACAGTTACTATCATTCCTAATTAAACTGTGCCTACACAGATTTCATTTTTAATATGCTGTGAATTGTTGATTTTGGGAGAGCGCGAATTTTTGTTCTTTAACTCTATTAATCAAATAGATAAGGCGTGTGGAAGAATGAAATGAATAGATGGAAGACTTAGATAGCCTTGATGTTGGAAACAAATTCAACTTTTTTTGGAAAATGCTGGAGCTAGAAGCTTAGGAAGGGTATACCTCTTTTGTTTCTTTTCTCTTTCTCCATTGCCTATCTAGTCTATCAGCCCCCATGCATGTGCCCCATCATTATATAAGCAGAGATTAAATTCAATTATTTGGCAATTCGTTGTCCAAGTAAAAGATAGGAAAGTTGAAGAAGCAAAAAAGACAAATGTTGGTTTGCTCAATATTTTGAAAAGTACTGTTACCATCATTATGGATATGTACAGCCAGTCTGATCTCATTTGATTCTATTCTTCTTTCTTCTTCTTTGGCAATCACTCGTAGCTGAGTAAGATTGTCTTCCATAAACACGGTTTTAACATTGAGTCTGTAAGTGACTGTGGAGGCCGATTATGGATTCACACGTCCTTCCACAGTGCGGACATTGGTTGGTTTCTTGGCGGGAGTTGATCACGGTGTGGATTTGCCAAGCATGCCTTCCTCTTAGCACATTTCTCCCTTGCGTCCTGAGTTTGAGTGTCTTCAAAGCCCATGACACCTTTGGTAAAGGCTGTTCTCCAATTCAAGCGCTCGCAGGCAAGTGTTTCCCAATTGTTGGTGTTTATACTACATTTTTTTAAAATCTGCCTTGAGACAGTCTTTAAACCTCTTTTGCTGACCACCAGCATTAAGTTTTCCATTTTTAAGTTCAGAATAGAGTAGTTGCTTTGGAAGACGATCATCAGGCATCTGCACAACATGACCAGTTCAACGAAGTTGATGTTGAAGAATCATTGCTTCAACACTGGTGAGCTTTGCTTCTTCCAGTACACCAGTATTAGTTTACCTGTATTCCCAAGTGATGTGTAATTTTTTTCGGAGACACCATTGATGGAATCTTTCGAGGAGCTGGAGATGGCGTTTATTAGTGGTCCATGTTTCACAAGCATATAGTAAGGTTAGTAGTACAATAGCTTTGTAAACAAGCATTTTGGATTCCCTGCGAATGCCCCGGTCCTCAAACACTCTTCACTTCAATCGGGATAAAGCCGTACTCGCAGAGCTCAGGCGTTGCTGGATTTTGGCACCAATGTTGGCTCTTGTGGAAAGATAACTGCCTAGGTAAGAGAAGTGATCAACATTTTCCAACGTTACACCATTGACTTGGATTTGTGGCGCTGCGGAGGGGTTAATTTGTACTTGTTGGTGCAGCTCTTTGGTTTTTTGGATGTTGAGTGATAGGCCAAGCCTTTCATAAGCTTCTGCAAAGATATTAGGATGGTTTGGAGGTCATCCTTTTAAATAATTTGCCATGAGAATTATCACAGTGTTGACTGAATTATAACTGAGTTGACTAGAAAAGAAAGGCTGCTAGGTATCAAACCCATTTGCAACATTTGATGCTCAGCTGCTGCTCCTTTAGGCTACCACTTCCCTTGCGTAGGTAGCAGGGTTTGTATATCCTAAAATATAGAGTCAGATCCCTTTGCTTTTAAATACCATGTACTGCCTAAGGCTTAAGAGCTACAACTTGTGTGCAGTTGGCTCAATAGACTCATTGGGAAAAATAATGTGCTGTGGGAGAGGCTGCTGTTCTAGCAAAACAGAGATAGCTTTTTCTGTCTCCCTTTACCTTTTTACCTAAGGGGGGAAACTGCTGCATTGATTTTTTTCCTTTATTAATGAAAACAGTCACACTGCAATTTTGTTTATATATGTTGCTTGGAGGCTAACAGGAAAATGCTGAAGAAAGGACTTTATGAGAGGCCTTTCATATAGCAGGGCTCTGCCAACACAGAGCAATCATTTCTCAATTAAATCTCAGTGTGAGGCGGTTTGATATTATTATATGCATTTGACTGATGAGTACATTGAGCCGTTAGGGAAGTTGCATAGTTTTCCCAGGATCCAACTGCAAGGCCACGGCAAGCGCAGAATGAACAGATGGCTAAATCCAGTCCTAACCCTCCAACATTATTTCACAGATATAAATAAGGACACGGCTGTACATGACTGGCTGGGGTATTGTTTAGGAAGGTTTGTTGGGGAGTGGTTGTTGCTGATTGTTTTTAGTATATTTATTTTTGATCTTGTGATTTATGTGTAAATTGTTTTATTTGTTTATGTACTTGTTGATGTTTTATTTATTGTTTATGACTATTTTTGTTATATTTGTACTTTACGCTATTTTTCTCTGTTGTAAGCAGCCTTGAGCATGGTTCTAACTTAGGAAAGGAGGCACACAAATAAAATGATTGCTTGACTAGGAGCAAAGTCTGGCAGCCCAGCAGCACTGCCTAGTGGACAATGACGGGGCTAGCAGAACCCAGAATTAAAATGTCCTGTAAGGAGAAACCAAAAGAGCATGGGGGCAGATGACTTCAGATGACAAAAGCAAACATATATGCATAACATTGCCTATTGAAGAAGTATGGAGAAGTATGACATCTGTTTAAATCTAAGGCTTCGGCTATGAAAGAAACAAGACACTTTGGGGATATTAATGCCGTAAACTCCTCCAGTGTAGGCTCCGGTTGTGCATATGTGTAAATAAACCATATATCAGCAAGACACCACAGTCTCTGCTGTGCCTCAGTTTCAAAAGGAAACACAAATCTGGGTAAGCTCCTGAAACTCCTGGAATCTCACACTGCTTGGAGATTGGGGTGCCATAAAACAACATGGAGAAGGCTTCCCATGTATGAGGGAATTCTTAATAGCTAAGAATTCTCTTTTCCTAATCTTGCTGTATCAGAATGCCATGGCCTATCTTACTAAACTGTGTCAAAATGCAATGATTACACACACACAAACACACACCCCAAAAATGCTTTTGAACACTTTCTCCTCTGTTTGTCATGACTTTGGACTAAAGCCCAGACAGAGAAGGAGAGGGAAAGAGAGAGAGAGAAATTAGTGGGTGGAGAATTAATTTGGTGTAAGAGATGCTTGCAGCACTTTTTGACAACGCAGGAAGATTGATAATGAACATTAGTACAGCTAAACTGTAGTGATTTGTATATTTCCCCATGTCAACAAGCTTACCATTACAAAGATATCATAGATTACCATGCTACAGAAAGGCTGTTCAATGCATCAAACTGATTGCTCTCATTCATTCTGTTCCTTTGGGCCAAAGATTGTTTTAAGGGGGATCTTGGATGAGTCTGGTAAACTCTGGAACTTTTCAGCTTATCTTGGTCAATGGTTTATTTTTAGCAAGCGCATGCTTTGCAAGATCTTTGTATTTTGCTGCCAAAGCAAACCCTCCTATGTCTTGGTAAAATGACCGAAGAGCTGTCATACTCAGGAAAACACATACAACAAACAAAGCACAATCACCATTTTCTTGTCAGTTGATTTGTGTGTGTGTGTACGTGCTTGTACAAGTGTGGATGAATTTATGTGTGGGTGTGAGAGCTGACAGCTTAAACGTTACAGCATGCTGCATTAGAGATAGCACTGACGGGTAAATATTGAAGCAGTGTTTGAATCTTCATTTACTGAAGTAGAAGAATCAGAAAAGGCCATATATTTCCCACATAGATTTTTTTTTTTTATTTCTTTGTCATGGGCTAAGTCCTTTGATCAGCCACATACCCAGAAGATGGACTGTCATGCTGCCTAACTGCTTCAAGTTCTTATTATCTGGTTCCTGGCTGTTTCTTGAATCGCACTTCCATTGGATTCATTCACACAACACTGCTGCCCAATAATTCTTTTACAAAATGGGGTATTTCAGCTGCATGTCAAGGTGCTCATAGTGGTTTTGTTGTGCATCACCCCTCTTTCTCACCCTGAACACATGCAAAATGCCTATACAGTGGTACCTCAGGTTAAGAACTTAATTCGTTCTGGAGGTCCGTTCTTAACCTGAAACTATTCTTAACCTGAGGTACCACTTTAGCTAATGGGGCCTCCTGCTGCCACCGTGCCGCCACCATGCGATTTCTGTTCTCATCCTGAAGCAAAGTTCTTAACCCGAGGTACTATTTCTGGGTTAGCGGAGTCTGTAACCTGAAGCGTCTGTAACCCGAGGTAACACTGTATGTGGTTTTTTAAAAAATTCAAACAAAAACACACCTTCACTTAAAAAGCCCCATTTCCTTATTTGCCAAAGTTCCTTCAAGTAAATGTATGCATTCAATACATACCTGATTGAAGGTATGAAATGGAATGGTGATATTGGAAAAACTGGCCTCCATTGGATATTTCTATTTATCTAATTTACCCTTCTTTTTAAGAGAAAACTTCTCACAATGTTAAAGTGGAAGAACCCACCAAAAGCAATAAAAAACAAACCTAAAAAAACTTGTGATAAATCCAAAATTCCACAAGATAATAATAATAGCACATAGACAACCAACACTCCAGCATAAAACTAAACATTTCAAAAGTAAAGTCAAATATCAAGGCTAATTCTGCAGCTTAGGCAAATTCTAAAAACAGTGGAGTCTTCAAAGCTCACTTGAAAAATGTTTGGGATGCCTGATCTGATACGGAATCAAATTCCACCAACGCAGGGGCACTATTTCTAGTTCACAACATCTTCTATATTCTTCATCTCTCAACCTCCCTCTCAAAGCCTCTTATAAACTCATTTACCCACTAGCAAAGGACTTGTTGTATGATCTAGTGCAGGGGTGGCACTAGATCATACAACAAGTTGTTGTTGAGCTTTTTTTAGGGAGGGGTAAAGCCACACATTTTTGAGGGGTGCAAGGCTAAAATGTTGAGCTTCTTTGGGGGGAGCCTTGTAGGGAGGGAAACTCCCAAATTGGAGGCAAATTGGTCCAGTGGTTGTGGGGGGGTCGTTACTTGGATTTCTTGGGGGAAATAACTAAAAGGTATCTGCCCCACCACCACCCTAAGCACAGGGATATGACAGTCTGGGTGAAGTAATCACCTTTGATTACAAGCTTGAGCTTGAGCATTGGAGCTCTCTTCCATTTCTCCACATTACATTGATCTGCCACTCTCCCACCCTGATGTTTCCTTATGTAAACTTAGAGATATTGAGAGGTATTCTACTTACAAGTCCCATTCTGCCAAGAAGTCTCATCCACTTGCACTATGAGACACTTCCTCTCTTCTCCACCATGTGCACCCTACATCCCAAATCTGCTCCAGAGGGTTGGAAGAATCTCTGGAACAGTTTTAGAGAGGGGCAGGGGGGAAACAGGGGAAATATTCCATTGCGCAAGCAGAAATCCTTGCACTGATTTCACCCATGAGTTTTACTTTTAGCAGAGCCTTCGTTGTCTGCAACAGGGGGGATATCATACTAATGGAACACCAGTATGAATGCCCCCTAACTGAAGCATCCTACATAAACATCAGTTGTTTCTGAAGCTATTGACATACAGCTATTGTGGATGGAGCATACCTTTTACAAACTTATTTATGTGCCATGTTGGGTCATCTCATACACATTGCATAAATCTTATCTTCCCTCTGTAGCTCCTGTAGTGCAGAGATGAATGATGAATTGTATACTAAGAGCTGGAATAAAGATGAAGATAAACATCTGCCTTTCCTTTGAGTTTCTCTTTTCTCATTCCATCAACACTCTTGACTACTGATTGTTTCATCCTTTAGGCAGACATAAAAGACAACCTGTCCCTGGGTTAAAAATGGTACCATGGTTCAAACTGAAGCATTCATCATCATTAACTGAGGGGTGGAATATTTACAACACATTCTTGATTGGACCTTCTGCTATTTAAAAAGTTGCATAAAAGCTTTATAGGTGTGTTATTGATTGTTTGGTTATACTTAGTTTTGGTGTTTTATTGTTTTTGTACGTTGGCTTTTGTGAGGAAAGCAATCATGATGTTGTTGATGATGATAATAATAATACTGAGGATGATAATGGCAACAATGTGCTAGCCCCATTGCCATAAACCCATTATGTTTAATTCATAATTGCATAACTTCCTCTCTTCAGCACCTGTGAAATGAGGGATTAATGAATGCATGCATGCATGCGTGAATAATGAACTTAGTATTTTCCTTGCAGGGGACCAGGGAAGACATTAAAATTTGTACAGCATTTAAAAATATTTAAAGCACAGCATTCATACTGTGGCAAGGCTAATGATGCAATGTGTTGTCTAAGAGTATCACAGCAAAGATGGTACTGAAGTGCCACTGATTTTTAAAATTATCTCAATTTATCAGAGAAAATTTGTACATGAACCACTACTGTATCAACTCAGAACTGAGCAACCAGTCATTATTTTATGAAAGGGATGTTCTTCAAAAAGTATTTGCCATTGCGCCCATAAAGAAGGCATGAGAACATATAGCATGGTGAAACAAGTTATATTTCTTAAAATATAAGAGCTAGAAATAAACAAGCTAGAGGACTATGTGTACCTTAGGGATATAAATCTGACCTTTACACAATGGCCTTGGTGGCCAGCATTCACCCTGCTGCACATGCCAAACTCACAGGGGGAGGGGCATCCCCAAAGACCCCAATGCCAAAAGGAAATGGAAGGTGGTAGGAATGTGTCCCATAGGAGCCAAGTCCTAGGGGCTGTGGGGGCTTTGGCCCCCATAATAAAATAAAATATTATGGGCCCCCACAAAGTTGACGGGCATTCCCATTCAATTGGTGTACACACAATGTGTCATGTGATTGATTATGTGGGGTGGGGCTTACCTGGGCCCTCCAAATATTTTATTAAAGTTGGCACCCCCTGGTGTGTCCTTAACTCAATAATACCCCAAGAGTTTAAGCAAGCCTTCCTTAAATTCACTTGTCCTCCCAGATCAAACACCAATAAACCTAATTCAAGGGAAACATCTCTTTATCTGCAACACTGCTTATCTGGCTTCCCAAAGTGCAAGTCATTTCTCCTAACCAGTAAAGAGGAAGCGTTAGGGGCAGGGGCAGTGCTGAAAGAGTCAGAATGGCTCCAGTGCTGTACCTGCACCACACTGCTTTGCCAAGGGACAGAAGTTCCTTTTGGATTCAGAACACAACCAACTCTCATTTAATAGTTAAACAAAAGCTGCAGAACACTGCAATTATCTTATATCCCTTCCTTTGGTTGCTGGGAGCGTATTCAGCAAGAAATGCAACTCCTGGGTCTGGAGCATTGGCTGGTATGCAGCTCTTTCTGGACCTACCCTGCATTGAGGTTCTGACAAGCAGATTTGTTTTCAGGACTTATGTACTATCTAGTTTACATAAATCACATCTGGCATTTGGGCCAGTGGCCTTGGTACATCAGTGGCCTAGATACATTGGTGGCCTTAACAATGTTTCCTTGCCAGAGCAAAGGAGTAACTAACAGCAGATACTGTCAGGAACTCATCCTACACTCAAGTAGGACCCTAGCAGAGACACATGCCCAACTGGCATGTTCCCTCCCTCCTGGTCGATCGTTCGGGAGCTTCAAAAGCTTTCTTCTGCCTGAATATCACAGCGACCGATGCCAACAGACACCGGCACACTTAGGGATCCACAGAGTCTTCGTAGTTTGCGTAACAGAACTCCAGCAACTCAGCATTTTGGCTAATCTACTTTATTTACATATAAACACACATGGAGCACTGTAACATGGCTCCCTCTCTCTCTAGCATCAGACAGCAAAGAGAAAAAACTAAGGACAATAGTCCCACTTCACGGAACACAGTAACACAAACATCCTGTCTCCATCACTTCCCACTCTGTGGAGTCAAAACATACCACGTCATGTGATAGACAAAAATCCCATGACTGCAATCATGGAGCAGGAATTCTAGCAGATACTAGCCTTCCCTCCTCTCAGAGGTTGCTCCCATATGGCAGCAGTCTCCAAATGGGGAAAGCAGGTAGTGATGCTGAGCTACCCAGCAGGCTGCGACTGTATTTGAACTTGGGATGAGGGAGAAGTGGAAGACACAGTAAGGTGTGTGAGCCCCAATTGTTATGTTGCTAGGAAGCAGCAAAGCAAGCTGTGTGATTCACTCACACTTCCTGTTTCCCCTAAAAGTTTGAATGCCTGAAACCACTTAAACTAATGATTGATTATTAATTTCTCTTGCCCCGTCTCCCATTTTGGAAATTAATTGAACAGGTTAAGTGCTAGCTACAGAAAAACTGTTTCCTTAGCTTTAATGGGAACTCTGCGCTGTGCAATTACACTCTAGAAACATTATGGCTTTGTTGTTGCAATGTCCAATTAAGGTTTTATTTTTCATAATTAATATTTTATTAAATTTTAATAAAAAGAACCCTAAGCTGTAAGGCCTGATAGAGATTTGATGACACAGCCAGTTATAGCTGTTCCTTCACAAGGGCATTAGTGAACAGCTCTTATGGAGTACAGGCAAGCTTAATGCTGACTTTGGTCTTCTCCATCCACAAAATATAATTATTAGTTGAAATAATAAAGAAATATGCAGACCATTAGGCATAATTAAGAATGGGTTTAGACAACCATTTCTGCCCCCACAGGTATTTTTTCAACATTATTTGGCCATAATGTTCCTATTGGTCTGGTACCTGCCAATACTGATTTGATCCAGATCACAGACTATTCAGCAAACCAGGGCAGGCCCTTACAATTACCCTTTCACAGGGTAGTAAAATAAAACACATTTGCTCCTTGATTTCCAAGAGGCTTCTTGCATGCCTGGCTGCTTGTCCTGTATTTTTCTTCTTTGGCAAAGAAGAAGGCAGTGAGAAGTTTGAAACCTCACCTGACATTACTCATTCTCAAGGTCAGGACTCGCAGTGAGCTGACAAGAATTGTTCCAGTTCTCACTTTAAAAGCTGGCCATACTGGAGACAACAGAAACACAAGAAGAATAAATGAGAACAAGCGAACATTGGTAATGTTTGGCACAAGTATGGAGGCAAACTGGCTTAGCCAGTAACAATACTGAAAAACAAGGATCGGTTACAACCGGATCTCAAGAAAGAAAGGGGAAACAATGGTTCACTTTATCCACTAGGTGTCATGGGGCAGGAATCAGCTTCACCTGATGAACAGCAACCTGAAGGGGGAGAAGGCGAAGTGACTCCACCTGCAGCTGGTAAGTCTCCAAGGACACAGAGGAGATGTGCTGATGAAAACTAGCTGGCTTCAGCCTTCTTAAGCAGAGATTCCAGCAGCAGTCAGATGCTGGTAACAACACTTTTAGTTCATGGCCATACTGTACTGCTTCCTGCTTGTCTTGACTCCATGATCATCAGACCCCCTGGACTGTCTGACCACATGGACTGCTGTTCACCCAACCCATGTCTAGACCTGACTTCGGATGCTGAGTCTTCCTCCAGGCAAGTACACTTCAGAGACTCTTCTGGTTGGCCGGCCTGCCACTCCACTGAGCTCTGCACGTTGCTGCTCAGCAACGAGACTACGACACTAAGAGACTTAGTATTGTAAATGGGTCATTGAAATATTTCAAACAGGTCATTGTTCTAAACTCATGGAAAGCATTAATAAAAATCTGATTGTTGAGCAAATAAAAGAACAAGTCTTGCTGAAGCAGAGCTAGTATGGCTTCTGCTAGGGTAAGTCGTGTCTCACAACCCTATTTGAGTTCTTTGAAGAATGCCCACAAACACATTATGTACTTAAACTTTCAATAATCTTTTGGTAAAGTCTCTCATTAAAGACTCCTTAGCAGTCATGGGACAAGAGGGCAGATATTTTTATGAATCAGTAACTGGTTAAAAAACAAAGAGCAAAGACTAGGAATAAATGGACAGTTCTCCCATTGGAGGTGTGCAAAGTTAGACTTCCAAGGATTGATGTAGAGAACCCACACCTTTTATTTCACATTTATCATGTATGATCTATAGATAGGGGTGAGCCATGAGGAAGCCAAATTTGCTTATGATGCCAGTTGTTCAGTGTGGGAATAAAAAAGGAATTGTAACGAGCTCCAAAAGATCTTTACAAACCAGGTGAATAGGAAGTAAAATAACAAATACAATTCAATGTAAGCTAGTGTAAAATAAGGTACATTGGTGCAAAAAAATCCTAATTTCATGTATATTTCATGTAATGGGGTGTGAACTAACAAGGGATCAAAGTGGATAGCTTGATGAAGATTTGACCCAGTGTGTGGCAGCTCTGAAAATTCCATCTCACGGATAATTAGGAAATGCATTGAAAATAAAACTGCCCGTACCATGTCATTATGCAAATTTAAGGTGTGATCACACTTGGAATACTGTGTACAATTCTAATCACCTCACCTTGAAACACAATGGAATTTATTTCTAAGTCAGCATACAGTGGTAGAGGTTGGGCATTGCATGCTTTTTAAGTTCATTTTAATAGGGTTTGCATAGGTGCAACAAAGTGTCCGTATAAAACAGAAACAATATGCCAGCAATGTGTCTGAGATTGTGATCTAGGTCTCTGTGGTCAGGAAAAAGCGTATGTCATTCAGCAGTATCTGAAGGAAGGAATCTGAGGTGTTCTGCTTAATTGAAAGCTTGACTATTGGAGTGTTTCCAGTGCACACAGGAGAAATTATACAAGCTGTACCCTAGAACAGGTCCCCAATACATACATTAGTAGCAAATACAGATTGATATCAATTTAACACAAAATAGTGTCTTACGTGTACACTGTATTTTTTTGCACAGATATATATATCTGCAGAAAATGTCAAGTGTGAAGCAGACTTCAGAATCTATTTAAATAAACAATACTTTTTCTTTAAGTACACAAGATTGTATTCATGTTTGAAACAAAGTTTTAAACATAACCCTTAAGCACTAAAGCCATTGATACATTAAATGCCATATGGATGTTATGATGGATCATTCATTGAGACTAAGGTTTATAATTTTGTAGCTACTCTTGAATGAAATATCCCCACACACAATAGGTTTGCTATCTCTCATAATTACGTGTGTTCAAGGAACAACGGATCGTGAGTACCTTTTCAGAAGAGCATAAATTTTCATTGTTCATGAGCTGCAAGTGTGCAGTAAGAAGGATCCATTTTATTTTTGCTTAGCGTATTCCTTTCTGGAGGTCTCCTGGACCTTGTACACCAACTTCTAACAGCTGGGAAATGACACTCCAGCTCTAGGTACATCTTGGCTTTACAAGCTTGGGGAGGGAAAGAGGTAATGAAAACTAAAGGAAAACTACTCACAAGCAATAAATGAGTCTCATTATAGTGTATTGTAAACCAGCATTTTCATTACAAAGACTCATTAAAATGGACAGGAAAAGAGGTAAGTGAACAAGTTTGACTCCAGATTATCTCTGCTCTTGAGAAAACAAAGGACCTGGTGTGGAATATTGCTTACTTAATGTCCCTTTGGTTGGTTGTATGTTGCTTTGGGTTGTCCTGGGCAAGATAAAATGACTAACAAATTTAATTAATAATAGAAAATAGAAAAGAATAGAAAATTGTGACATAGGTCCAGTGCAATTCATCCTTGGGCCCCTGCAAATCACGGTTCACAAATCTGAAGCCAGCTTTGCAAACACACAAATACCATTCCAGAGTCCCCTCATAGCAGGTTAGAATGACACACTGTATTAGCAACAGGAGCAGTTTAGGAATAGCACCCTCTGGAAAATTAATTGAATAAAGATGAGTGCCCATCTATGGTCAGTGTTCAGTCTGACTCATTTTCTCCTTGTATAAGAACAAGCACCAAGGAGGTTCCCAGCCCGCTCACAGGTGCTTATAATATAAGTGGAAACAGTTGGTAACCATCTTCAATTTTAACCTGAAGATTGCCACTTGTCCAGTTTTAATTTTAATTTGTTTGAATTAATTGTGGGATGTATCTTAATTTATTGATCGTTTGTTTTTATGCATTGTCTTACTTGTATGATGTTAGCTGCTCTGAGCCCAGCTTTGGCTGGGGAGGGCGGGATATAAATAAAAATCTATTATTATTATTATTATTAAGAAATCATTTGGAAGAACCCTCCAAAATCTGTTTGCTCTCCCTAATTGAGGGTGGATTTTTCACAAACACAAAAATCCTAAAATTATGAGAGAGAAAAAGAGAGAGTGAGTGAGAGAGAGAACCAGTCTATATTGAAGAGTTAAATATACAACTTTGTATAATGGGTGGATTTAGGCTCCACCCCTTGGACTTTGCTCTGATTTTTAGTTTCAGCTTAAGTTGTACTCTCTACCCAGCTAGAAAAAAGAAGTATGTTTGCCTGTAGTAAGATGTAAGAGCTTGTTTATTCTGCAGTTATGATGATGAGTAGAGCAGGAATGGATGCTGATAACTAAAGGGTGAAATAAAGAGATAACTTAAAGAGATCTGAAAAAGTCTACCTCTAAACCACCCTTTACTCTTTTAAAGTACTGAGTAAACTCAATCATAAAGGCTATTTCTTCTTTTTCTTGAGTAATAGATGGCAAAGGATGAAAACATCCCCAGGGGAATAAAAACACTGTTGTGTGCACTGCAGTTAGCTGGCCTGCTGCCACTTTAGACTGTAATTCAGCCCAATTTCTGATTTTCCCAGGGTGTGCATCTCAGCATGAGGCCTTTTGATAGCCAGCAAAAATAAAAATAAAAATATAATAGCTTTCCACAATTAGTTTCCAATGGCTTAGTTAGTCTTTTATATAGCAACTAGTTTAAAAGTTTTCCCTTAAATGTCCAACAGGAAGGAAAATCTAAAGGTCAGGGAGGAGGGATCCTCAAGGAGGACTTAACAAACACAATTTATTTTCTCTCTGCCCTTTATTAAACTTGAAGTATGCACAAGTGGTTTTTTGGGTGGAATCTAAAACTGAAGATACCTAGTCCAGCATCAAAACTAAGCTCAGGAGCTCACTGTAAGTACTAGGGTAGTTCAGTTCATGAAGAATCAGAACACAGGTGAAAGAGGACTGCAGCTGTAGGCAAAGTCAAGCTTTTTAGAATGCTATTATTGGGGATCTCTCATGTATTGGTGGTGTTGTGATACAAGATTAAAACTGATGTTTGGAGGAAACAAGTTCCTTCTTAGTTGTAGCACGACAACCCATTTTGTTTTTACACCATTTGGTGTCCCCATTGCCCACTGTATCCTTAATATCCTTTTTTTCTTTTTTAAAAAATGCCAGCCATTTAAATCCTGGGGTTCATATACAAAATTTTCACTTGACATTTACATAGCCCATTATGCAAGTCAATACGCTCTGCGCATGGCGTAGGAGTGAGGGGAGAAGTCACTGCCTTGCTTTCCCCCCAGACTGGCACTCACATTCCTCCCATCAGTGCCAAGGAGAGAGGGAATGGCTGGTGCTATTAACACCCCACCCCCAAAATGTCCTGCCTAGAAATTCTGTTTCCCCACCTAAGAAGGCAGGCAGGCTGCAAGGCTGCTCCCATCACCATTGTTGCTGCAGCTTACATGGGTGGGGCTGGGGTGAGACATGGTGGAAGTGAGGCCAGGGCTGTGTGGATGCCCTGACAGAATGAATCCAACAAGCCCAAAGTTGAATCCCCAAGCTTTGCACTGCCCTGTTGCACCCCAGCCCCATCCATGTAAACGGCAGTGACATTGGGGCCAGGAGCCCATCGTCATGGCTTTGCTTAACCTCTGCAGCCCCTACCCTTATTTGCAAATCATGGATTCCTGTGCCAATGTTAGCTTACACCTGATACTTAAAATAACTTATGAAGACCAATAATGCTTAATGCCTAAAGAACAAATGGGGAGGTTTTTTCCACTAAGGTGAGCAGATTAGGGGTCTTGATCATTAATGTAAATACTGTAATATGGACAGGTCAATAAGGTTTAATTCCTTAGAGATGGTCAATACTTGCTGTCTGTGAGGTTTCTTTTTAGTTTTAGAGAGAAATTATGACTTTGGCAGGTCATTTTTAGCCGAGAATGTTTTAAGAGAAATATCTGGGAAAGGGCAGAAAGCAGTACACCATTATATGAGAAATTTTATTTTCAGAATATGAAATATATTCTGGTATATCTTTTTATTTAATATGTGCACACACAGTAACATTTTAGAAGTGTTACAAATTGTTAATGTAATTTTATACAAAAAGGGGAGATGACTGAGTGCATATAATACCCCAGTTGATACTTGTTTGGGAAGCAGCAACTAAACATTCCCTTGATAGTTAACTATCAGCCACCATCCAATTATAAATACCAATACATATTAATTCTCATATAGTTGAATTTTGAAATATCAAGCATTCAGTGAATATTCAGCACATATTTGACTATACTGAGAATATCAGTATCTGGCATATTTTACAAAGGACATTTTTAAGAATTTAGGAAGAATAAATTTGTTTAAGCTCTAGAAGAAATACAGCGATCAGGACACCCTGTTTGTAGCCTTCCATCGGCTACATTACTTTCCACAGAGGAATACCTGCATTTGAATAAGCCAAGCATCAAACCTTTTGTTGCCATTTCGTTGTGTAAAATTGACCTGGACAGGATCTATTTGTTTCCTACACTTGCTATATTAGTCCTTTTTGTTCTTGTTGTTTGGTCAATGACATTCCATTTTAAAGCTATGCATTAAAGGAATGAAATGTGCAGAATGGCTAGGCTATAAAGGATCTCTCTTATCTTGCAAACACTTTTACATAATCCATTAATTTTAGTCCCTTTCCATGGAGGTGCAGGTTGCAGCCACAGCAAAGGTGGCATTTTCCCATCTCCGCCGTATTAAGCAGTTGGTCCCTTACCTTTCTCGCCCTGATCTGGCCACAGTGATCCATGCGACGGTCACCTCTAGGCTTGATTATTGTAACTCACTCTATGTGGGGCTGCCCTTGAAGCTGACCCAAAAACTCCAACAGGTGCAGAATGCTGTGGTGAGGCTCCTTACGGGGTCCTTGCTGCGGGATCACATTTATCCAGTGCTTTACCAACTGCACTGGCTCCTGGTGGAGTACAGGGTCAGGTTTAAAGTACCATTTATTAATCATGACAATAAAGTATTTGAGTTACATAGGCATATATAAGAAGTGGGCTCACCTAACTCTTTCCTGGGTTAAATAGAAAATGGGGGTTTGTGACTTGGGGAGGGCAGCCATTCTTAAGCTTTCTAGTAATTTGGCCATTAGTCACAAGATGGTGCTTTTACATTTATTCTTTGTGACTCTAAGAATGGCAGCCACTCCATCTGCTACAGTGGTCTCACACTGGCAAGGACCACAACTTTGCATCAAAGTCAATGAACAGCCATTCCCTTTTAATGCCCATCAGGTAAATGATGCCAGTGTTTGGGCACTGGCTCTGGTTAGAAGGAGGCAAACAAGTACAATAATGGAATATATCATTGATTATGTCTTGCCATTGAATAAGCAATGGCCACAGAAGCAGATGTAATATTTTAACCACTGGCTTTTAAAACTGCCTCCAGAGTTGAACATCTTTAGTAACCAGCTGTTTAGTTTCTGTGGAAATTGCATGGTTTGGAAGGGGAGATATCACCTGAAAGAGGAACACAAAGGTGGGAGCTGCTGGTGGCTTTTAGGATGACCATAAGACTCTCCTCTATTTGCTTCTTCATTGTCTGAGCTGCTATTGCTCCTTTGGATCTGGGCTTTGACATGTAGTTAGCTGATGGGTTCAATTTCTAAATTGCCCTTTGTCAGTTATGATCCCAGGGCAGTTTACAACCCAAGCATCAATACAACAGAACAATTTTAGAAATGTGAAACCAATATTAGTTACAATTCTCAATTCACTCATCAATTCATATCTGATGTCATCAAGATTAACCTGTTTCAAGGCCTGGATGAAAGGTTATGTCTTTAACTGCCATCAGATAGAAACCAAGAAAGGAAGGTGACAGTCATAGCTCTTATGAAAATGAGTTCCATAATTGAGATGCCACCACAGAGAAGTCTTTTTAGACTCTTATTTTTGAGGGCCAATGCTTCTTTTCAATTGAGATGCATTTCAAAAGACATATGTCAAGATCAAATTTTTTTTAAAAAGTGTTTGTATATATTTCAGCTCCAACAAATATAAGAACACTGCAGTCTTATGCATGAGGATGAGTTAGTTGAGGTTTGCTGTATAGGATCAAAACATAATAAGCAAATGTGTACTTTTTGGTTTTTCAGTGCATAATGCACCTGACTTCTACATTTCTTGAGCAATGTTTTTGCTGTTGTACAGGAGAATTACTCTGTAAAAGAAAATAGTAGTATCATGATCATTCTTAACAAAGAATCAACATCACTGGCTGTCTGGCATTAGGCAGTAGGATGACAACCATGATAAGTTATCTTACCTCGAATGGATCCTTTTCCTAAATTCTTGGCATGTCTGGATCTTGCAACAGCATGTGCTTGCTTATAAATATAAATAGTCTCATTGAAAAGAAACTGCCTTTTCTCAAAGCAAGGAAAAGAAGCAGAAAAGGCTTTTATGGAG
The DNA here is from genome assembly GCF_964106645.2 of Podarcis pityusensis. Taxonomy (NCBI): domain Eukaryota; kingdom Metazoa; phylum Chordata; class Lepidosauria; order Squamata; family Lacertidae; genus Podarcis; species Podarcis pityusensis. Next base: position 47,129,581 of record NC_138032.1, on the reverse strand, counting down.
AGAAGAGGAAATTGTCTTCCCTTGGTAATAGAAGAAAGCATGATAACTCTTCAAAATTTTGACGATGGTATTTCTGATAAACACACTCTTTGAAAGTTGAGTATAAATGGAAGCTGTATATGAAAATAAAAGAGGTACATATACCAGCTGTAGAACATTGTATTTAAAGTCCCATCAATATACTTCTTGAAATCATAAAGGCAGGGTTGTGTAGCAGTTAGAGCATTGAACAAAGACTGGGGAAAGGGCAGGGTTCAAATTGCTACCTAGCCATGAATTTCACTTAGTGATCTTGGACCAGCCAAAGTCTCTCAGCCTAACCTACCTAATATGTTTGTTGCCCTCCTCATTTTAGCACGACAACAATTCTATGTGCCAGCCATATATGCTCTATGCTGATATAATAGGGTACTGATGGTACCACTGTTACCATAAAGCACCAATGCTGCAGCAAGCAAAGGCTCTAGCAGCTCAGCCAGCTGCTTGTGGCTGGAAAGCCAGACAGGATGTTTGTGACTGTTGCCATGGGAACAAAGGGGCAGTCCATTCTGTACTGAGCACCGGATGTTAGCTCAGTGTGTGTGTGTCATATGACCCGTACTGGATGTACTTGGGAGGAGTTTCTTCTTGCTGTTGTTGAGTGCAGACATGATTCTCTGTACTGATGTAAGAGGCAGAAATAAATGATGTAAATAGTTTTCTGTCTGCTTCTTTCCCCTCCCTGGGGACACCAAAGGGGAGAGAGGAAGAACGGTGTGTTCCTCTCATACATCTGAGAAGAATCGCCGGACCTCGCCTGCTTATCAGCAGAGTGGAGACGCGGGGAGGTCGACAGGAATATCTGCCGGTGCCTACGCTGTGGCACATTCCTCTGACCCAGGCAGAATTCCAATAGTGGCAGCCTTCGGATGGTTGCGATTCATCGGACATCTGCATGAGAGGCTGGTGGATTGTCCTCCTCTGCTCCAAGGAGGAAGAAAAGCCAGAGGCTCCACAGACAGCTGGTGGAAAGAAGAGGTGTTTTCCAGAGCAACAAAGTTCAAGGTATGCTGCATTTCGGGCTAAAAGTGTGAACGCAGGAAGATTAATTCCCTGGTTCACGGAGCTGCGTTTCAAAGAAAACAAAAGCTCCGGAGGAAGAGGCCTGCAGCTTGAAGGCTGAAGCCTGCATTCCACAAATTTTTGTGGTAGATAAGATGTCCTATTGAAATGCATTGTTGCTAGGTAACGGTCCTGGAAAGTTACTGGCAAAGGGGCTGGACTCTGAGTGTGAGCCTGGGAAAGCGAAACAAAATCAGAGAATGTTTCGGCTACAAGTTTACGAGCTCTTGGAAGGGACTTTTCAATAGCAGCCTGAGTTTAGCTGCCAGGTGCAAAAAGCACAAACAACTTGCAGTTTGCCTGCGTGAGAAAGAAAAAAACAGCTGTTGGATTTTGCAGCTTGTTTGAAAGTGAGAGAGGCTTGGCTTCAAGATGGATGCCAAGAAAGGGGGAGGTTTGCCTTGCCCTCCTCCCTTAACCAATGACAATTATTCATCTTGGTCTGAAAAGATGAAGGCCCTGCTGCAGAATCAGAGGCTTTTTGATGTAATTGAAAACCCCATCCCTGCAGCACCAACCAGAGGTTGGGAGTCACAGAATGTAAGGGCCAGGACTGCTATAATTCTGTGTGTCTCAGATGATCAGTTGGTGCATGTTCAGCATTTAGAAAATGCGAAAGAGGTATGGGACACGCTGCGTACAACGCATCAGAGAGATGCTGGTTCTTCAGCGTTGCTGTATTTTGAGAAATTGACCAATCTGAGACTTGCGCCTGATGGAGATGTTCAAGCGCACCTGACAGAAATGAAGTTTCTGCGTCAACAGATGGTGGAACGCAATTTCCGTCTTCAGGAGGAAGTGTTTTGCTTCATGATGATAAACAGCCTTAGCCGCACCTACAAGGTTGTTGCCAGTCAGCTTGGTTCCCTACCGGCCGCGCAGCTGACCGCGGAGAGAGTTTGTGCTGTGGTCCTGAATGAACACGACAGACTTGCTGCACTGGAAGAAAAAGACAGGGGGAGGGAAGAACAGAGTTCTAATTCCCCCACTGCTGATGCTACTGGAGAGCATGGTGTAGCATTGAGTGCTGTCCAATGCTACAATTGTGGACAGACTGGGCATCTACAGCGAAACTGTAAGAAGCCGCGCCAGTCAAGAGGAGCAAAGAGCAGCTCTACGAAGCCTCAGGCGTCAGGCAAAAGCCGTACCAAGTGCCAGGTGAAACCTGCAAAGGCTATGATGGCGAAAGGAACCACGCCAGATGTTGGGAACTCGTTCATAATTGACACGGGCGCCACGGTTCATATGTGCCCGCACAGAGGACTATTTTCGACGTTGAAGAAGCAAAGCTTCACTGTGAAACAGGCCAACGGTCAAGAGTTGGAAGCGACTGGAATTGGGACTGTGTATCTTGAGAGTCTGAACTTGACAATAAGTGATGTTTACCTGGTTCCAGAACTGAGATTTAATCTGCTGAGCGTGTCGCAGATTGCAAAGAAAGGACTGAAACTGTCCTATGATGCTAAAAGCTGCAAGATCTACAAAGATGGAGAACTGTTTCTTACAGCCAAAGAGAAAGATGGACTGTATTTGTTGACTTTTGATCAAAGTGATTACATGAAATGTAATTCTTCTGTTTCTAACAAAATCTCTCTTACAGGTGTGACCAGTGTGAGCACCAGGAAGGTGACTAAGACCAAGAAGGTCGACAGAGCATTTCAGCGGGTGTATGCTGATGTGATTGGTCCTCTAGAACCATCTAGAGGCGGTGCACGATTTTACCTTTTGTGTGTGGATTGTTTCACTAATTATTCTTGGGTTTATATGATGGAGAAACCGCATGAAACTTTAGAAAAGTTTCAGGAGTTTTGTGACAAGGTTAAAAATATGCATGATGCTAACATTGATTGTCTTTTCACAGATGAGAAGCAAATTTTTCTGTTACAGAAGTTTCAGAAGTTCCTGGATGGAAAAGGGATAGACCACAAAGTTGCAGTTTCGCAAGAAGCGTGGAACAAGGGGGTCTGTGTGAGGGTGAACAAAGAATTGCAAAAGGGGATGAATGCGCAATTGCTGAGTTCACATTTGCCACATGAATATTGGGCCGAATCGCTAGCGTCCTATCTTCATGTGTGGTTGAGAAAGGTCTCAACAGAGTTGGGATGTTCTCCTTTTGAGAAGCTGTTCAATAGAAAACCTTCTGTTGCCTATTTTAAGGTTTTCGGGTCTCATGTGAGAACAGAAGCTCCAGGTGGAGTAAAGAATGCCAGAGGCATTTTTGTGGGATATGAAAAGGGTCTCTACAGAGTAATTTTGTCTGAATCTGGTCAGGTGATTCTCACAAAGTTCCTAGAGAGTGCTCCAAAGCAAGAGCGGATAGTACAGACATTTCCCACAGGAAACGATTCAGATGATGATGATGAGTTTGATCTTATTGAGTTCAGTAGTACTGATGATGACAGCGATAGCTCAGACAGCTCAGTTGTCACAGTCATTGAGAGGAAATCTCACATAATGACTAGACCCTCAGAAGAGGAGGATGAACCATTGATTAAGCATAGTACTGGTTCTCCAGAGAGTCCAAAGGTTGAACCAGTGAGCACAGAGGATCAGAACCTCATACGTAGGTCTGAGAGAGCAACGAAGGGTGTACCACCCAAGAGGTATTCAAAGGAGTTTGCTAACCTTGCATATGTTGCTATTGTAAACGACCAAGGACAGATTGAAGCTGTGTCTGAGTCAGAGACAAAGGCACAAGAGAGAGTTGTTAACCAAGGTAATGCGAAGTCACACAACCAGAGAGGTACATTGGTTAAACCAGTGGCGGGTAGTTCCAAGGGTGGAACTGAAACAACAGGGGAATGTTATAAATATAACAACTGTTTGTTTTCTTCTCTGGATGACGCTTTGCTCGCAGCACACATTGATACTTTAGGGGGAGTATGTTACCATAAAGCACCAATGCTGCAGCAAGCAAAGGCTCTAGCAGCTCAGCCAGCTGCTTGTGGCTGGAAAGCCAGACAGGATGTTTGTGACTGTTGCCATGGGAACAAAGGGGCAGTCCATTCTGTACTGAGCACCGGATGTTAGCTCAGTGTGTGTGTGTCATATGACCCGTACTGGATGTACTTGGGAGGAGTTTCTTCTTGCTGTTGTTGAGTGCAGACATGATTCTCTGTACTGATGTAAGAGGCAGAAATAAATGATGTAAATAGTTTTCTGTCTGCTTCTTTCCCCTCCCTGGGGACACCAAAGGGGAGAGAGGAAGAACGGTGTGTTCCTCTCATACATCTGAGAAGAATCGCCGGACCTCGCCTGCTTATCAGCAGAGTGGAGACGCGGGGAGGTCGACAGGAATATCTGCCGGTGCCTACGCTGTGGCACATTCCTCTGACCCAGGCAGAATTCCAACAACCACAAACCCAACTTACGTTACAGAGGGCAGTTCTCTACTTATAGGAACCTTCTATTGGTTCAGAGATTATTTAAAGATGAAGAACCCGAAACTAAATAGTTTCTACTATAGTGTGCAAGGGAGCCTCCCTTCTTTTGCCTCTCCCCGTGTCCTCCCAAAATCTGTTCCAGAGGGTGGGAAAAACCCCAGAGCAGGTTTAGGGGGTGTGAGAAGAGGAAGGGGGATTTCCTTTGCTCACTCAATCGTCCCTGCATGAGCAGATCTGTTTAGTTGCATACCACCCCTGGATAGCAGGCAGAGCAAGCACAGTCAGTCTACCCTGCTGTTTCCATCCATACAGATAAATTAACAAAGGTGAATTCTATGCAGACTTGTGTCCTCTCCTCCAGTTGGATGTTTACCGAGTCCTCTCACTCCTAGCCTTCCAGCATACTGTACATTTTTCTTGGTTCCATTCGGGAATGGATTTGCTTTCGTATGTTTGTCTGATGGTTTATTTTTGACTCTCTTCTGCTGATGTATTTACTTTTATGATTATTGGCATTTTTATTGTAATCTGGTTGTTTTATGCCTATTTTCATTTCTTTTTCAGTTAGCTGTATCTGATGCCTGTTTTGTACTGAAACGGTTCTGGTTTTGTACACAATTTATGTCGGCATAAAAATGTTTCACAGTCAATATTTAAAAACAAAATTCTCAGAAACTTCTCTTTCCCCATCAGCCTCCAAATGTAATGCAGGAAGACCTAGGTCAGCTGAATGGCCAAGGCAGACTTTGATGAATAGATTCAAGCAAGACTCTGGTCTTAAATGAGGTCTAGTTGGTCACTGTGAGAACAGGACCCTGGACTATATGGCCTGATCCAGCAGATTTTTCTCATTTTTTTAGGGAAAAAGAGAAAAGAAGGTGTATGATGAGTAGGTGGACACGTCCTTATTCATCATTTCTCTTTGATTATGGCCTTCATGACTTTCAGAATGATTAGTCACTCACTACTAGGCAGCAAAGCAGGAGGCAACTCCAATTTTTCCTCTTATGAGTAGTAACTAGCATCCTTCTTGACATTTCCAAGACAACTGAAAAGCTCATAATTCAAGCAGCTGAGTGAATTTCAACAGCAGAGTGCCCATATATTAGGGAGAAAGAAGATTCTATTGTATAGGACACCTAATCATTCAGTTATCACAGATGTGCTGAATAAACTTTATTCTACTCCCAGGGAAGACAGCTGGAAAAGAATGAAGTAGGCAATGTTTGTTGATTTCAGTGATTCTGGATTGTGCTTATCCAACATAATGGGGGGGGGGGTGGGAGAAACCCCAGTCTTAATTTCCCTTTAATTTCTTGCCTTTGTTGTTCTTCCAGCAACAGCAAAAGGAAAATGTTGTCCATTTCATTCTCATTGGGGAGATGGCAATGCTAAGTGTTGGATTGCATTATTGAAATGATAAGTCTTGCTGACAGAATGAGGGGAAAACAATGCTTGGAAATGGAAGGGGCGTTCTTTGACTCATGGAGCAGACTAATTAAAAACCAAGCCAGTCAGTTAGATTAAAAAATAAAAAGGCATGTTGATTATTCATTAAAACTCTAATAACAGAGAAGCAGTTCAACTGTTCAATTAAGAGTCTGGTTTAAACTAAAGAGGCCAGATTCCTGCATGATTTAATTTGTGGCTGTGAAAATCTTGGACGCTGCCACTCTTATCCAAAGCCTATTGACGTACCTGTTGTATGCTCATGCATACAGAGCATATGACAACCTCACCCAAGCTACCCACCCACTTCCCTAGGAACTTGCTAAAACCTAGAGGACCATGGGAAGCTACCTTATAGCAGGCCAAAATATTCATCCATTAAGCTTAGTAATGTCTTCCCTGGGCTCCTTTGGGAATAAGAGTGGGGTAGACATTTTAATAATAATACTCTAATGCTAGATGCATTCCAACAGAGATCTTCCTAAATTCTGCCTGATCCTGGATGGTGTAGCCAGTGTGGTGTAGTGGTTAAGAGCGGTAGTCACGTAATCTGGGGAACCGGGTTCGCGTCCCCGCTCCTCCACATGCAGCTGCTGGGTGACCTTGGGCTAGTCACACTTCTTTGAAGTCTCTCAGCCCCACTCACCTCACAGAGTGTTTGTTGTGGGGGAGGAAGGGAAAGGAGAATGTTAGCCGCTTTGAGACTCCTTAAAGGGAGTGAAAGGCGGGATATCAAATCCAAACTCTTCTTCTTCTTCTTCTTCTTCTTCTATTCAGTTAAGAAAAGACCCCCTGAAATTGATGGACCCAACTTAATTTTGTTCATTAATTACAGTGGGTCCACTTCAAGTAAAAGCTAGTTGAATATCACCATCTCTTTTTTATTTTAAAAGACTAGAGTTGCAAGGGATTGGATCTGGGATCTTTTGTATACATGGCATGTGCTACCAAGGTAATGGGGGAATTTCTCCCGATGCAGGTTCCTCAGGACTGCAGTAAGGAAGGACAGTGTTAAATCCCTAGTCTATGGGGTATAAATAAATTTATTATTATTATTATTATCATTATTATTATTATTATTATGGCTGTGGCAATTCTGATAATTATAAACTCATTCTCCTTTTCCAGCCACTAAATATATTTATTCTTTTTTTTTTAAAGCACATTAAATGCAAAAACACATTTAATATTGCATTCAATTTGGCCCACCCTCCCTCTCTCATACCACCCACACCACACACACGGAAAGGCTGGGGGCCCCATGCCTTCCACCACTAACTCCAGTCAACACAAGTATTTTAAACCCCAGATGGGTTCTAGAGGGGTTATACGAATTCAATTAGTAAGAGTAACAAAATTAATGGGAAAGTTGTACTCTCAGGTACTGGAAAGAAGTTGTTCCTGATGTATAATTCAGGAAAGCAAAACAATTTATTCATATATATATACATATACATATGAACTGTGGCTGGCAGAGATAAAGCACAGATAATACACCTACACACTGTTTCTTTTAGGTTGGCAAAAATGACAAATGTGCAGGCTTTGCATTCAAAACAACTTTTTATTTCCCTCCAGCAAGTATGACCTGCTTCATAAAACATAAAACCAATGGAACAGCTACACTGGAAATTAGGCTTTCTATATCCCATATTAAATGTGACAAAAATGGGATGGGATGCTGCGTGTGGAAAGTCTTATGCTTGTAAGTGTCTTAGAATTGGCTGAAACATTTGTGGGAACGGGTATGACATGCAGTGCAGGGAAAGCAGCCCACACAACCAGCATTTCCAGGAACATGGAATGCACTGTCCTCTTTTTAGACCAGGTGTGGGGAACATTTGGCCTTTCAGATGTTGCTGAACTCTGGATATTTTGTCAGCTATGACTGTTCCTGGGCCTACATCCTAGTCATTCGTGTCCTAGTAACATCACAATTGGATGATCGCAATGTGCTCTCTGTGGGGCTACTCTTCAAAACTGTCTAGAAGGTGGTACACAACAAAGCTAAATGTTGAGAAAGGAAGCTAAATGGAATTGTATCACCCATCTTAAAAGCACTACGCTTAGTATACAAAGACCTAAACAACATAGGCCCAAGAGTGTCTCTTTCCATACTTGCCAACCTGGGCCTTGAGATATGTGGGGAAGACCAGGATCATGGTCTTGACAACGGATTTCACTCCTTTTGGAATTCCACTTGTCCCTTCAAGTGTTAGTATTGAGATACCATTTGACACATTGTTTACCCAAGCGTTAGTGGAAGGAAGAGAACTTAAAGCCCAACAGTTACTATGCCTGTGATACTGTATTGTGGAAATAGGCTGACTTATTATCTTTTAGACATAGTCTTTTATGTATTTTAACTATTGATTGAATGGCAGATGTTTTTATCAAATTTCTATTCTCTTTCATAATTTTCACATGCAATTTATTCTCATGAATTAATGAAGAATAATTCTGATGGAGGGGGGAGGGAAAATAGGAGATTTTTTTTACACAGGACTGTGTAGCTCAGATCAAAGAACAGAAGGAAACAGAAAGCTGCATAGACAGTGCTGTGAGCTGACTCCAATGTTCAAACAGCTGTTCCCTTGTTCAGCAACAGTGACTACATAACTACATTTAACTGTGAAAGAGACTCAATTTTAACTGAAGGCTGCCATTTCTCTCAAGGAATTTCTTTTAAAAGAAATGCACACCGTTTCAAAACACCTCTTGATTCAAGTCTAATATATTTAAAATAACATGGTCAAAGGAAATAACAAAGCTGCAATTATCAATAATTGCAAGTGATCAGAGCAGGTTCCTTTAAAAAATAATAATATATATTTCCTGTATTTCTTAAAGGTCAGCATATCAAAATGTTAATGGTATGCTAATAATAAAACACGTTACTGAGAACGCCCAATAGGAAAATTCCTATATAAGCTGACATTAAGCTGTTATCAACTGGGGAGGGGGAAAAAGCATAGTACTGTTATTCTGGGAGACCTGGGAGTAGGCTTGTTAATCACAGCTGAGGATACAGAGTTAGTGGGCTATTGCAAGATAAAAAGCTGGTACAGATTGAACATCTGAGCAGAGTTTCAGGTGATTAATCTCATTGTGTTCTTCCCCCACTCGACTTCTCCTTACTGCTACAGATTGGCTAATTAATATTATAGCAGCATTTAGAAATTTAGGGCAATAACTACCGTTGAGACCCTGATTTGTAGCCTGTTGTGCTGACATATTGTCAGGAACAGTTCCCATCCCAGCGTGCTAGCAAACGACACATGTGAGGAATGGGCTGGGGAGTAGGGAGGCAGGGATAGACAGGCACTCAGACATTCTCCATATTCCCCTAGCAGGCCAGTGAAGAGGAGCTGAGGCCTCCTGTATCTCAATTTAGGTGTTTAGCTTTGAAAGCCCCGTCCTGGTGTTTTTCAAGAGCCCAGCTGTCTATCTTCTCTTCGCTCTGCGGTGAATAATTAAAAAAGCTTGTTTAAGGAAAAAGAAAATGTCCAACCAGCCTCCCTCTGGGTGTTCGATCACTCGCTGTCTGTGGTTAAAGAGTGTTAGCCTTTCTTTCATTCTTTCTTCAGAGCCAATAACATAACAATGAGAGGAGAAAAGAATCACACTAACTCACATCAATGAACAGGAAGCCCATTGTGAGTTAACAGAATATTGGAATGGATCGAGAAAGTGAACCAACAGTGACATAGTGCAGATCATGTGTCACATCCTGCATGCTCTTCATTAGAAAACAAATGTAGCAAGTTTCATAACGAGCTTGTGGAATGGGTTAACACTTTTTCTTTTGTTTTGGCTTTACCAACTGCATGGCAGGCAAACCTATAACAGGTGAAGCTTTTAATTTAATGCCACAAAGACCAGTGATAGTGCATGTGTAGAGTGCTGAGTATTATAATGCAGCTTTAAAAATTATTATTATTATTCCACCTATCTGACTGGGTGGCTTCCAGAAAAATATAAAAACACAATACAGGGCTGCCTTCAGATGTCTTCTAAATCATATTGTTCTTGATCTGTCTGACATTTGAAGGGAGGGCTGCTCAGAGGAAAGGCGGTAAACTAACAGTGTTACAGTTACTTTTAGAATACTGTGTGCAAGTGAGACTGTAACACACTGGTGGAATGCTCCAGTTCAGGGTTCCAGACATACCTCTTTTAAGTTCTCCAGTCCAGTATCTCTCACACTCAGTTTTTCTCCTCTCCCCTCAGCCCAAGAGTCTGCATTCCATGCTGACTAACCATGTTCAATCATAATTAGCTGTGTGGTTTGTTTTTTGTTTTGTTTTATAAAGAAACATGTTCTGTATTTCTTCCAACCTTTGTTTCCCCAAGACTGTTGATACTTCTCATGTGCAGCAGTTTTGGCTGCACAAATACCTTTCCCTGGAGATTTAATGTAGGAAAGGATAAGACCTTCAGTTGACTAATTCAACCCCAGGGTTGTTAGGCTGCAATAGAGGGACCTCAGATCCACAGGTGTTGTGGAGATGCATAATAATCCATCTCATGACCCATCTCATGAACAGGGGTGTCCAACTTCCAAGGGACTGCAAACTACTCCCACTATAAATAAACTGGCAGTGATCTACGCATTGGATTGACCGGAGTTGTTGAGCTTTTTTGTGGGGAGAATCAGCCAAAGTTGTTGAGCTATTTTTAGGGGAGAATGAGGCAAAGTAGTTGTTGTTGTGGGTTGTTGTTGTTTTTTTTTTTTTGCTGGGGGGCATCAGGGCCCAGGATCAACCAGGTACATCCCATGATCAACAGGTCGATCGTGATCGACCTGTTGGACACCCCTGCTATAGAACATTGCTGAAGTAAGAGGATGGAATGGGGGAAGCTGCTGCTGACCCCAAAGAGCCTAGTAGTCCCCCCCCCCCCATGAAACCTTGTGTTTTTCCAGAGGCATCTAGAAGCCTGTATAGGCATAGACATAACTGAAGTAATTACATAAAAGGTAAAGGGACCCCTGACCATTAGGTCCAGTCGTGACCAACTCTGGGGTTGTGGTGCTCATCTCGCTTTATTGGCTGAGGGAGCTGGCGTACAGCTTCCGGGTCATGTGGCCAGCATGACTAAGCCGCTTCTGGCGAACCAGAGCAGCACACGGAAACGCTGTTTACCTTCCCGCCGGAGCGGTACCTATTTATCTACTTGCACTTTGATGTGCTTTCTAACTGCTAGGTTGGTGGGAGCAGGGACCGAGCAATGGGAGCTCAACCCGTTGCGGGGATTCGAACCACCGACCTTCTGATTGGCAAGTCCTAGGCTCTGTGGTTTAACCCACAGTGCGACCTGCGTCCCAAACTAATTACATACATACATGCTTGCATATGCATAGGTTGCTAGTAGGGTTGCCAGTTCTGAAGCATTCATTGCAAGAGCAGTTTGAATCTGAAGAGTTAGCAGATGAAAGTTTTCAGGGCATGAAAATAACCATGATCACCTACAATTGCTGCAGGTCAGACACATGTTAAAGGCAAATCTACAAGACAATCCTCAATGGTGAGAGGATAAGAATTAACTTCTTAGGTCATTAAGGATTGCTCATTCCCTCAGTCACCATATGTTTAAACATGTGCAGTATGGACAGGTTTGGAAACTGGGTCCAGTGACAGCCAGTTAGAATAGATCAGCAGTATCAGTTTCTCAATAAAGGGCAAGCAGCTGTATGCTATTCTATGACAGCACTTGGAGAGATCCACCCACATTGGCACATTATCCAAGGTCATATTTGATGGATCACTACTGGGTTCCCTTTTTCTTTACCTTAGCACTGGTGTACAAGTAGTTCTCTTCGGCAGCGAGGTCTCAATTAGCTTTAATTACAGCTGGCTCTGTAACTTTAATTAAATATAGGTGATAGCCCTTCTTCAGTAATTGTTCCCCAGAGAAATTACTTTAGCGGGTGCAATATCTTGCATGAGAAACAGCCACGGTGGATTTGTACTGATATGCAGCAAGACTGATGGTGCAACGAAAAGAAACTCATCTCTTCATTAATATTTGAACACTGTCATTCTCCTCTCTGCCATTAAATTTATAGCATTTCCCCCCCAGCTAGTGGAGAATGACACAACTTAATAGGATATGATGGGAGGTTTGGAGAACTGAATATCTATTAGGAGTCTACAGATTTATAGTTATTGATCATTACGATAACCAGTGCACCTTGAATGTTTCACAGGCATGCAGTTTTAACTGGTAGTACTAGTAGCCATGAATAAGAACCCAAATGGGTTCAACAAGCTTTTTACACTACTGATTTTATGAGGGCTCCCCCTTGCCTTATTTTAGATACCACACCAAAGACCCATGCACCAGCTACCTAAGACTTGTTATCATTGTGAGATCAGTAGAAAATAACTCTTAATTCCCTAGAATGTTTGAATCCAATGGGCTGAAACAGGACTTCACTGTTCAGAAAAGTACTGTTTTCATAAGAACCACCTAAATGTCACAGGATATCTCTGGTGACATTCTACCAATGTTAACATACTTATTACATCGTTCTAATAATTTGGTCTGGGAGAACCCACATGCAGACAAGCCCAGCTGCTATGTTTCTGCATGGAAATATGGTACTGGACTTCCGATACTGTGCATCTTCAGTGCCCGTTGAAACCAACAGGACAATATGCTCTGCGAAATTATTCTTATTAATGACTCCAGTTGCATTGTTTGACGTGGCCATTTCCAGTGTTGGCTCTTGCGTCAATTATTTTCGCAAGTGTAAATATAATGTGCATTATAGATAAAACGTGTGTATGTACTCAGCAAGGCCTGTGATAGTACAGAGAGGGACAGAGTGGTGCAATTTATATGAGGTTTATTTTTCCACTTGCAAGCTTCTGTAATAGATGTCATGAATAAGGATAGGGAACCTTAAGCCTAGGGCCTGAATGTGCCCCCACCCCAATCTCTGTCTGGCCCTTGAGACTCCCTCGCTGCAGGCCACACCTCTAACCAGCTCTGCTTCAAACGCTTCATGAAAGTTCTTTCAGGTTGAAATGTGTTTTTAGACTTTGATAAAGCCTCTTGCTTGCCTGAATGCAGGATAGAGAGGCGTGTGCATGTAGAAACTAGCCTACTATACAAAGACAAAAATTACATCCATTGCTCCACTAATTTTTGCCACTGGCCCCACCTGAATTGAACTTTTGCCTCTGCCCACCCCCATGCTATGCATAATGACTTGGGAATAACCCCTATTTAGCACAGTGGGATCTAGGGTGGCCATAAGTTCTATTTTACAGGAGCACTGTCCTCCTGTAAGAAAATGTGTCCAGTATGAATCCAGTTCAAAGATACAGAACCATAAGCAGAGAAGGCAGTTGCCCATCTGCAGCTAGTTCCCTTGTACAGCAGGATGAGCTGTCACAAATGCCATCTGGCCACAGTCTTCTCCACTATGGTCAGGTGTATTTCTGTTTAAATTATTGGAATCATTTCTAAATTTGCTAGCTATACATATAAACTGGTATATGCACATTTTATGAAAATCCATGTCCTGGTGATGCATGTGGCTGCCCTAGTAGGATTTCTGAGTTATCAGGTTATAAATATGCTTAAATTCCAAGTAAAAACGAAACCTGTAGAACTGAGTCCATGCCACTTTGTTTGATGTTGGAAACAAAGGTGAGGATGGGCACATTGAACCTAAATTTTAGACCTGTTCCATTGTTTGACACCATTCTTGATATTTTTGTTGTTGCAGAACTATATATGTATAAGGAAAACAAAGAGAGGAAAATGTTCTTAAAGTATGTGCACTGCAGTCCACTTTAATTATTCAAACTTCCCTTTTCCTTTTTTCATACTCCATCTCTCTCTCCCTCTCCCTCTCCCTCTCCCTCTCTGCCCCCCTCTCCCCTTTTCCGTTTTCTTTTAAAGTCTACTCTGATCAGCTACACTAGTGTTCAAAGACAAGATTTCCCTCCCTGCAACCCCATGATGATAAATCTTCTTGGCATCTATGTAACAATTTTATCTTCAAAGTGTTGCATGCAGTAAATAATTCATTCCCTTGTTCCCACATATGAGGCAGGTAGGGGAGCCCCGCTAGGCCCATTTCACAGCTGCAAAAGAAACTGGCAAACGGTAGGGGTGCTCAAAGTTAGCGCGTAACACTTTTAAGTGATCCTTCCTTATCTTCCTCTTACCCCTCAGTAAAGTCAGCCCAGACTGGCTTCTCATTTATATCTAATGATGGAGAAGATAACTTAGGTGGATTTGGGGAAAATCCTTTTGGACCCAGGGATGGAATGATAACTAATGGTACAAGAGCACTTACCTAATACTTACCTATTTCTGCTGCCAACTGAGGTAACTCATTACTTAACAGAAAATACAGCAGTGTGGAATGGCACAAATGCCAAAATCCAGGAAAAGCCCCCCATGCAGGATAATAGATCAGGTTTGAAGTCAATGGGACCTTCATGGTGATATCGTGGAAGGCCTCTCTGCACCTGATTATGGGTGTATCTATTCTCCCTCAACATTTTCCTGTTTCACAGTTTAGAAGAGGCTCTGACACTCTGGAAAGGGGACTACAGGAGGTGTAGGGAGGAAGAAAGATGGCTCAACTTTTGGATTTAGCTCATTAGTGTTTTTGATTAACCGATTCTGCACTCAATTCAAAATGCAACTGGGATACATCAAAATCATTATTATTTGTACAGTGGTACCTTGGTTGTCAAACTTAATCCATTCTGGGAGTTTGTTCGACTCCCGAAACCATTCAAAAACCAATGCATGACTTCCAATTGACTGCAGGAGCTTCGTGCACTCAAGCAGAAGCCATGTTGGACATTCGGCTTCCAAAAAACATTTGCAAACCGGAACACTTATGGGTTTGTGGCGTTCAGGAGCTGATTTGTTCAGGAGCCAAGCCATTTGAATACCAAGGTATCACTGTAATAGTAGCAGTAGTATGTCGTCCTTCATACGTAGATCTCAGGGAAGTTCAAACATCAAATTACAATATAAAAACCACATATAAAACCAGTATAAAAAGGCCTGTTCTCATGTTAACACCCTCTGGACCTCTTGTACATGAAGAAGAGCCCCAGAGGATGATCTTCATATGGAGACATGCGGTCCTTGAGGTATTGCCCTCCTGAACCATTTAAGGTCTTGTAGGTTAAAACCAGCACTTTGAATTGAGTTGGGAAACTAATGGGCAGCCAATGCTGTTGGGCAAGGATTGGTGTAATATGCTCAAACCTTCTTGCCCCAATGAACAACCTGCCACTGAATTTTGCACCAGCTGAAGTTTCTGAACCATCTCTAGAGGCAGTCCTACATATAATGCATTGCAGTAATCTAACCTAGAGGTTACCAGGCATAGACAACAGTAGCTTGGCTGTCCCTGTCCAGATAGGGGTGCAACTGGGCCACCACCTGAACCTGATGGAAGGCCACTGACCCTCAAGAGACAGCAATGGATACAGAAGTACCCCCACTACTTCAGAGGGAGTGTTACTAGGCAACCTCCCAGGCATCTGGTCTAGGAAACACCCACTTACAGTGCCTCAGTCTTATCTGGATTGAACTTCAGTTTGCTGCTTCTCATCCAGTCCATTAGTGAGACAAGACAACGTACTCCAAACTTCCGGATATCACTCA
This sequence comes from Podarcis pityusensis, assembly GCF_964106645.2. Taxonomy (NCBI): domain Eukaryota; kingdom Metazoa; phylum Chordata; class Lepidosauria; order Squamata; family Lacertidae; genus Podarcis; species Podarcis pityusensis. Next base: position 47,114,000 of record NC_138032.1, on the reverse strand, counting down.
GCAGTTCCATGCAGATGTTAAACAGCATAGGGGATAAAACTGAACCCTGAAAACCCCACATTGTAGGCGCTATGGGGCTGAATAATTCTCCCCAAATTAGAAAGAAAAAGCACCTTTTCACAGCTCTGTCCCACTATCTTAGGCATGCCTAATCAGAAGTAAATGCCACTGGGTTCAATGGAACTTATTTTCAGGTAAGTGGATATGGGATTGCTGGCTTAGACTGTGATCCACAGAACATGCTCCCTGGTCTACTTCCACCTCCCACCCCAAGAAAGGGCTTATTCCTATTAACTTTATTTCAGAATAGCTTCATTTGAAGATCCTTTCAAAATCAATAGGACTCATCTAGAATAAGATTGGTGCTTTTTGGCTTCTAATAGCCTATTCCAAAGTAATCTTACTGATAAATTTAGGGCCTGGATGACTTCTGAAAATAGGTCTTAAATCCTATTCTACAAATACATTAGTCAGTGTGAGGATGCAAACTGATTCAGGCTGCATTCCTAAGTTCAATTTACTTTTAGGCAAGCCCCTCTGAACATAACGGAGCACAGGAATGAGTGGGCCAAACCAGTTCAACTATTACTTTATCAACTGTCTTCCTTAATTGGTTTGTGGAATTGATTATTAGATTCCTTAAGTCCCCATATCTTAATTAGAATGTTCTGTTCATTCCTGTTAAACTTTAGCCATACTTGCAAATATAAATACATTTAGGATTGGAGCTGGCTGCCTCACTCCTGAATGCATTATCAGAAGCAAACAGTTTTAAATAAATTGAGTTGTAGAGCTTGCACCCTCATATGTACTTTTGTCTTTTTAAAAGGCACAGCAAAAGGATGCAAACATGTATTTCCCTGTCTGCCCCTGCTCAGTCCCTTTTTCCCACCAGGTACAGAAAGTAGAAATTATTTTTCCCCCACAGCAGGCAAGAGGTGCAGGGTGGATGAAGGGACTGAAGGTGCATTGGGTATGAACCTGTAAAGAGGAACTCATGAGCTCTGAGCCTGATTGTGCCCAATCTCTATGCAGCTCCAGCCATCGAGAGTTGCGGTCTAGCAACATCTGGAGGGCCATGAGTTCCCTGCTTCTGCTCCATGCGGTAGAAGCAATTTTAAGGGAGAACAGATTGTGTTGTTCTTACCTATGTGCACTGGAGTATGTGAATGGAGACCAGAATGTAGGCATATCATTCAACATGTGAACGCTGAGCACACCAAGAGGACCTACCAACGTGATCACAACCCTTCCCAAACAACTACAACTACTACAACTACAACAACTTATTACTTATACCCTGCCCATCTGACTGGGTTTCCCCAGCCACTCTGGGCGGCTTCCAACAAGAAATTAAAAATACATTAAAACATCAGTCATTAAAACTTCCCTAAAGAGGGCTGCTTGAGAAAGATTGAGGGCACAAGAAGAAGGGGACAACAGAGGACAAGATGGTTGGACAGTGTTCTTGAAGCTACCAGCATGAGTTTGGCCAAACTGTGGGAGGCAGTGGAAGACAGGAGTGCCTGGTGTGCTCTGGTCCATGGGGTCATGAAGAGTCGGACACAACTAAACAACAAAGAGGGCTGCCTTCATATGTCTTCTAAACATCAGATAGTTGGTTATTTCCTTGACATCTGATGGGAGGGCATTCCACAGGGCGTGTGCCACTACCAGGGAGGCCCTCTGCCTGGTTCCCTGTAACTGCTTCTCGCAGTGAGGGAACCGCCAGAAGGCCCTCAGTGCTGGACCTCAGTGTCCGGGCAGAATGAGGGGGTTGGAGACGTTCCTTCAGGTATATTGAGCCGAGGCCATTTAGGGCTTTAAAGGTTAGCACCAACACTTTGAATTGTGCTCAGAAACGTACTGGGAGCCAATGTAGGTCTTTCAAGACCAGTGTTATGTATTATGTTATATGTACCATATGAAGGGCAATGAATCTTTTTTCCAGCCTGAGGGCCACATTCCCTCATGGGCAATTTCCTGTGAGCTGCAACTTGGTGGGCAGGGGCAGAAGCAAATGGGGATGGAGCAATGGAGGTGTACTGTAGGCTATGTACATTCCAGCCAAGCAAAGACTGAGGTTTCTATGCCTACACCTCTGTCCCTCAAGGCATCAGGAGGGTATGAAGTAGAGCCAGTGACAAGCATGATCTGGGCAACCTAGCAGAACTTACTTCCTAGTAAACATTTAGGAATAGGTATGATCCGCTGTCTCAAATTAGTTATTTTCCTAATTTTTATCCCATCTTTCGTCTGTTATGGAATCCATGGTAGTCACCCATCTAGGCACTGACTAGCCCCAAGCCTGCTTAGCTTTAGCAGGGTGGTAAAGCCAACCCACTTACTTCACTGCTCAATGCAGATGGCATGAAACACCTATGTTCTGTCTCCACAGTAGGAGGCAGTAATATCAGTAGCTGCAAACCTCAGGAGAGGAGAGTGCTCTTTATGCTTGTATCCTGCTTGCAGGTTTCCCAGGCATCTGGGTGGCCACTGGGAGAACAGGATGCTGAATTAGAAGGGCCATTGGCCACTGGGGCCAAGGTATCTCACTCACCTGGAGTTGTGGGACTTAAGTGGGGTGCCAAGCATGACTCCTTCAACACCTGAGGAGGTGTGGTCAGTTGAGGATTGGGGTAGCAATCATAAAATCATAGGATTGTAGGGTTGGGAGGGACCCCCGAGAGTCAACTAGTCCAACCTCCTGCAATGCAGGAATCTCAAGTGAAGCATCAATGACAGATGGCCATGTAACCTCTTCTTGTGCCTTCTATACAGGGGCATATATGCACTCACCTTAATTTGAAGCAGAGGAGGCTGCTAGGGAGCTCCCACATTAGTAATATCTCACATTGGGGTTAGGATTGTTGTCAATGCTGTTAGGTTAAAATAAAGATACCCCAACTAATTAATGACATGTGTTTCATCTTGTTATTCTGGATGTGATTGCAGTCATTTTCTCTCCAAATTCAGACTCTACTTTACTCTTATTTGGATTATGATACAAAAGCTTCATAAACTGTACTAGAGAGACTAATAACACACTTTTATAATTCTTATAATTCTGTCACACAAAAGTAAATATTCAGCATGGTTGAAATTCAAGAAAGTGGATCATAACTTACAACTCATATTGTAACTCTAAATTCATGCATGAATTGAACTGTAGGCAGTTTGTTCTGCTTTGGATATAAAAACCTGGTAGCTTAATAATGGAGATTGCAGCAAACAGTGTCAAATACATAGACCAGCTTCATCAATCCCTCTTTCCAACAGTTTTATATTTCTGTTTAATACAACTGAATGTTGGGTGGTGTGGAATGTTATGAGCATTCTAGACCTTCAAGCAGAGATATCTTACACAAATATAGTTGACACAGCTGCTGCCTGGAATGCTGTTTCATGCCTCTCTGGGGACATTTTGTTACAAAATGGTAACTAAATAATAAAATGCTGGTCAGATTCAGAGTTTTCTGATGGCCTTAGACTGCAGCCCTGTATCTATCTACCTGGAAGTAAAACTTCATTGAACTTTCTTCTGAGTAGGGCTGGGCAGATACCGTAATTCTGTTCATTTTTTTTGTCTGTCTCATAGGTCTATTCCACCCCGTTGTATGCCTATGCACCCCATTCAATCTCATCAAAAGCATTTTGTACATATTTTGCCTCTCTCTCTCTATATATATCAATATTACACACCTTTATGTAAAATATACACTTTTCAATGAATGCACCTTTAATATACACATGTCTCCATGCACTTTTAAAGGTGAACTACAAATGTTTGTGAAACTTTTTGTGCACTGGAAAATCTGAATGGAGATGTGTTCCCATTAGCAAGCAAGTTTCAAAGTGCTGTATTTAGTCAAATCATTGCAAAAAGCAGACTAAACTTCTGATTAAACATGTAGAGGATTGTACTGTTTGTCATATGCAATATGTAATCTGCAATAGGATCTTTGACTCTTCCAAGCCCCTCTGTCCTCAGAATGTTCTACCATACTGTTTGAACAGCTGTGGATGATGATTTATTTTATACCCAACCAATCACTGTGCTCTGCAGGAGGGCCTTTTACAGATAAAAATATCACCAGGAGATTCCCTCCAAATGATGTTAGAACCTCTATATGATGTACCACCTACATCTCAGAATGTCCTCCTGTTATATATCAGGCATGAGTGCTAATGTTTTCGGGGGGTGCCTACTTAAGATACTCCTTTTTCAACCAAAACTTTTAAGTTGAAATTTTCATCTTAGTCTGCATCTGTATTGAACTTGAAATCATTTTATTTCTAATCACTTTGGGATGCTTCACGGGAAGCAATTCATGAATGAAATTCATAATAATATAAGATTTTATTCTTCCCTTTCTCTGAAAGGAGGCCAGGGTGGCAAACAACAGCTAATAAAAATAATACTGCCATTTAAACGAAAGATTTTAAAACAAGCTAAATATCCTGCCAGCTAATAATTCCAAAAACAATGTCTTTCAGTTACCAAATACCTCTGTGAACAGGAATATTTTTAAATTCTGCCTAAAGGCTAATAACGAGGAGGACTGATGCATCTCACCAGGGAGGACATTCTTTGAGAAGGGACTGGTTGCAGGTCTGTACCAGCAAGAGAACATTCAGTGGTGGCACCACCAATAGTAATGAACCAAGGTTAGGCCTGCACTATCCCATCTCATGTTACCCTTTTGACACATTATCCCAGTCCCCATCAGCCAACCAAAAGTTCTATCCACAAAGGCTACTAGTCCATGAAAATAGTTACCCTACATATTTTTACCATTCATTGGTGGAATAAAAGGGGGGGGGGGAGAACCAGTGCTTATAAAGCTTCCATTCAACAGTTCTCAGTCTTCGGAGACTTTGTGCAGTACTGCCAAGCCACAAACATACAAGTATTCCACTCACCCAAATATTATTCTTGTATTCCAACCTTTTACATACCACTTAAGTACAGTCATCTCTAAGCAGTCCACAGAGAACCCAATACATTGAAAATAAGAATGAGTTAAAACTATAAAATCAGAATTCAATTTAAAAAGCTGCTGGAATGATAAAAATGAAAACCTTCAATAAGCCCTGGAAGTTCACATTGTCATCTTTATTTCACAAAAACAACAGCAGCAGAAGCGTATTAGCCATGTCCCTTGATTTGCAGTGATACTTGCACAGGGCACTGGGGATGGTGTCTCAGCTATTCTCCTTCAGTATGGCTGACACACATTAGCCCATTCAGCATGGTCTACAGTCCAAAAAATAGGACCCAAGGAAGCTGCCTTATAAAAGGCCAGACTTTTTGTCTATCTGGCCCAGAACTGCCTGTTTTGATGGGCAGCAACTCGCTGGAACTTAGGTAGAGACTTTCCATATCACCTGCTATATGCTTTTTTAAATCATAGAAGCAAGGGGCTAAACCCCAGGCATTTTTGCATGCCAGGTGTGTGCTCAACTGTCGAACAGTCCTTGCTTTCACACAAAACGTGCTATGGTGGTATGTGGAAGACAGAATAATGGCAGCAGGGAGAATTTCACACAATATTCTACCATTCTTTTAGAGCGTCTGTTGCCACATTTCCATTAAAGATCTGAGATAGGAGAAGTTTTATATCAGTGGCCCAATGTGGGGTTGAGATCTTGATGGATCTCCATCAGAACTCTTAAAATATAGACATGGATAAAAACAGCAAGAGAGAAAGAATATATTCTACAAGAGAAAATTTCAGTAATTTTCAATAACATAAAAAATTGTAAATCCTCCCTTTTCTGCAAATGGGTTCTACATTATAATTTTCAATTTCAATCTTACTGAGATAAGCTACACTTTTCTATGTGGATTATCTTCTAAACTGCTCACCTTTTCACTGGTTTCTTGAAAGCTTCTGTCTCCTTAGAAAATCTGCTAACATTCCTGCCAAAATCTGTCTGGCCAGATATAAAAACATTAAGTAAGAGACAATAAACCTTAACTAATTGCCTTTTTTGTTGCATGGAAAAATTTTGGGGAGGGAAATGAGGCATTGTGTGGGGAAATTGCAACTGCCTTTTTTCACAGCATCACTGAACACAGCAAGCCTGGATTTGTTACTTGTCACTGAAAAGGCATCATTATAATTTAGTAATGGATTTGTTTTATGCCTCATTTTCAATGCATTTTATAAAGCCACCATTTTCTTGCTCTACTCTTTTTTATTACTTGTTTATATATAAACATGCAAGTATGAAGAAATAGCAAAAACATAACATATAACCAAACATGTTATTTACAACACTAAACCTTATGCTACTAACCATTATTTCTAATCATTATCAATGTTTCTTACATATGCTGGTTTATACATTGCTGTTCTTTCCCAGTCCAGAGGGATGTTTGTCAAATTGGTGGCTACTTGATACATCATATGCATAATGAATAGGGAAAATGTATGAAATTGTCCCTCTTTACTTAGCCCTCTGATCAAGCAATTCTGTTACTTTGTTGTTAGATGTTTTTATACCCTTCCTTTCCTCTAATCCAGAGCACATAGTGGCTTCAGATGAGGATTTTTAAAACAAGCATCTACCATAAACAGATATGATGCTTCATTTTTGGCTAGTATAATCTACCAAATCTGGGCGATTTAACTATATACTGTGTCCAGATGCCAACTTCCTTTTTTTTTTCTTTTTTCTGCCTAGATTCTTGCTGCTGTGAGCATGGAGATAGATATTTCTTTATTGCAATATTTGACTATCCAGAAATATAACAATCAAACTAATTTGATAGTCTGGAATTGTTGTTTAGTTATGTCCAGTAACCACATTGCTCTGCCAAGTTGGAGCTGACACTAATTATGTGAGGGGTATGCCTCTTAAATACCCAGCAAATAAAACACATTTCAACAAATGAAAATTAGTAGTGTGTAGCCTCAGAGATGGATTACCTCTCCTTTTGAGATACTTTGTACTTCTAAGGGTCAAACTAGACTGGACCCTTAATGTGCCATTCACAGCTAGATCAGTAATAATAATATAATAGGGAAACAGGGGAAATTTAATCAGAACTGCAGCACACAGACACAGGAGGTTCAACTCTCTGCAAGTGTAATTCCACAAAGATTGCCCTCTATGCTGCTATTGGCCGGAAGGTGGTGGCAGAAGCTCCCATTGACACCAGTGAGACCCTTTCCCCTCTAAGGTTAATAGTGTGTGTGTGTTGGGGGTATCTTCTTCTTTTTTGTAAAGACTGCGGCTGGGGAGAGCAGGGTTTAACCACCCCTCCTCAAACACTGTAACAGAGATTAAAATTGTCGCTGTGCCTAAATACTAAATGGCAACCTTAATGTAGCTGCTCATGACATGATTAGTGTCAAGTATAGTCTGGGATTTATATACTGCTCAATTTATTGTGTGGTGGTGAAGACCTAGCAATGACAAATAATTTCTCAATGCTATATACCTCCAATAGTGTTCAGAGACTAGTGAAGGAAGATCTATATATCCCCAAATTCCTACCAAAGAAAATAATCTTGCCTCACTTCCACAAAGTTCCATCATAGAATGCAAAGGCTGGGAAGGATGACAACCCATGACTAGTCTTGCTCAGTGCCTTTTTATTTTAAGGATGATCAAATTAGCACTGAAATTGGATCGTGCCTGTGGGTGTTTTCCCATTCCATCATCAGCTTTAGTCAGTTAGATTTGTCAAGAGAGATGTGTTGTAGCTTAATGGCAAAAGAGATATAACTGTTCTTCAACTTTAAGTTCCCAAATGTTGTTGTATTACAATGCTCAGAATCCTGAGCCAGTCTAGCTGTTTCCCAAAGGTTCTAATAAAATTACTTGCAAGAATTATTGCTATTACATCCTTTTAAAATTTCACCGTCACCTTATTTTTAAAAACCATAGTACCAAAACCTTATGGAAGTATTGCTTTCAACCTCAAAATGGTGTGTGTGTGTTTGTTTTTAAAGAGTGCAGCTATTACCTGTTTCAAAACAAATGGGGTGAAAAGGGCCTCTTCACCAGGGGTGTTCCGTGAATCTGGAGAGCATGCTTGTATCAGGACATCAGGGTTGAATGTATTGTTCTTTAAACGTTAAGATGACTAGTTCACGCAAGTTTCTCCCCCGAAAAGGTTGTTATGTATAGTGGTACCTCGGGTTAAGTACTTAATTCATTCCAGAGGTCCGTTCTTAACCTGAAGCACCACTTTAGCTAATGGGGCCTCCCGCTGCCGCCACACCGCTGGAGCACGATTTCTGTTCTCATCCTGAAGCAAAGTTCTTAACCCGAGGTACTATTTCTGGGTTAGCGGAGTCTGTAACCTGAAGTGTATGTAACCTGAGGTACCACTGTATAAAAATCCTTGGTGGGAGATCAAGAGTAGGCTGACTCTTGAGTCCAGTATGGTTCAGAACTTTCCCAGGTGAAATTATGAACATAAATGTTGGGGTGCTGCTTGTGGGCTTCCCATAGGCAACTGCTTAGGACCATAAGTACATCAGAAGTACTTCTTGTGGTAGGATGCTGTGAGAACATAATGTTGGACTAGATGGGCCTTTGGCCTGACCCTGACCTTTGAGTTTCTTCAGAGCTTTGGAAAAACAAAGTACAAAAATGAGAGGTAAAAAATAAAATCAGAGGAGGGAAATGGAATCTAGGGAATGGTTTGGGGGAGGAAAACATCTTGAGTGGAAGGCTAAGAGGACCAAAACACCAATTTTAGGCATTCCTGTTATAGGTTTGGTTATGTGACTGAGGAGTTTTTCCTCAAACAAAGTGATGGTGGGATTTTTCCACCACTACCATAGGAACTGAGAGCAAAAGAGGTTTTCTGTGCATTTTGGGGTGAAGGCTCCTAACCTCAGTTAATGTGTTTTCCAATGGTTTTCACAGTGGCATGTGTGTTGATTCCCTATCCAGGAATCAGGGCGCCAACTAATGGATATGCCCCAGTGTTACTTTGGGAACTTAGCAGAGATCCATGGCCTGCTGAATAGAGGCAGAAACAGTGTCTCTGTTGGAAAACAGCCAGTGTATATTTGCTGCTTTCTTGCCCTAAGTGTCTAATCCTCAATTATATTATTATCAGGCAAAAAAGGGATTCTGGGACAAAGAAGCTCAGAGAAATATTTGAAATAGCTGCTGGGCCTGCCCTCTTGGTACCAATTGGTTCACCCTCTGCCTTCATGCCCATTTCTGTGTGCCAAAGTTCAAAAATAAAGACTTGCATGTTCCTTATGAGTTTTGCAGTTTGAGAAGTGCAATCCCAGTCTTCCAAACCTGTTCTAAACTTGGAAGGGTGCTAATCTGGAAAGCCTTTGTGGGCTGACCTTTGCCAAATCTTTCAGGGACATCTTTGGAATCTGTTTTCAAGTGAACGTTTTGGGAAAGACTTGAAGGAAAAGGAGAGGGAAATATTTATAAAAGAGATTTGCTGCTGATTATATCAGCGTTGGCATTTGCAGGAGCACTTCTAAGGAGCTGATACGAAGTTAAGCACAGCAAAGGAGGCAACAAAGTGGAGGATGCTGTGATTGCCTGGGTCATGAACTCATGTTCTCCAGTGAGACAGAAAAGAGAATCTTTAGAGAGCCATTGAATACACTTGAGCTTCTGTCTAAGCAAACACAGATAGCACTGGTCCGCACATTCATTTTTAGAAGTTTTTCTTCTTTCTCAACATTTATTAAACATAGTCTTTTAAATCTGTTAAGCCTCAAAGAGGAAAGGTCTGGGTCAGTTCTTGGTTTTCAGATGAGATGGGAGGCAGGATAATTAAACACCAATGGGAGGTTGCTGCAAGAGTCCTTGCAACAGAAGGGCGAAAGAGCAAATGACAAAGTGAGGGAAGTCTGATAAGCCCTTCTTCTGGATGACACTTCTGGCAGCTGGAACTGCTTTTCAGCTCGGCAAGGTTTCTCAATCAATATTTCTACACTCCATTGATCTAGTGGAATGTACTATAAAACAGCAGCAAGATTACATCCAAGCCTCCAATTTTCTCTGCCTGTAACTCACAGGATTGCTGATGGACCAAACGTGAGCCTGTGCCATAAAAATTAACATCATGAGATATGGCTTTTACATTTCAAAACTGGGGAGGTAGATCACCTTGGAGGTGTTAAAGCCGTATGTGTTTAATTTCATTCATACACCTTTGGAATAAATGCTCTAAAATACAGAATAGTTTCTTCTGTGCTCTCAGACAGTGTGGTTGGGAGATAAGCTATGATTATCTTTCTTTATCAATAGATAACAATGGAGCTCTAAAATAATACACTCTCTGCATGTGGGAGCTACGTTAATATCCTCCTTAGGTAGCATTTGTTTATACTTTGAGTTTCGGTTTGTAGAACTTTGTGACAGGTGCAGTACTTTCCAGAATGCACAATTCAGTGACAGAGAAAGGGCATTCAGAAGTACCCTTTATATTTAAGGCTCTTTTCTGATTTTACTTGGCAATTCAGTATGCATGAGTCTTGTTAGCTCAGCAGATACAAAGAACAGAAAATTGTCACAGGTCAAAAAAGGAGTTTAGAAGAGTGAACAAAGACATGTAATGAAAATTTATCCAGCAGGTTCCAACAAAATTTCAATGGGCATTTTCAGGCAAAGTCCAATTAGAATAAATCTGAAAAGCCAAAAACTGATATCGGGAATCAGCCTAATATCCCAATGGATATAAAAAAGTAATAGCCACACCAACATTTTTGCCCCTTAATGTTGATTGTTGTTGTTTAGTCGTTTAGTTGTGTCCGACTCTTCATGACCCCATGCACCAGATCACGCCAGGCACTCCTGTCTTCCACTGCCCCCCACAGTTTGGTCAAACTCATGTTGGTAGCTTCAAGAACACTGTCGAACCATCTCGTCCTCTGTTGTCCCCTTCTCCTTGTGCCCTCAATACTGAGGTGTGATTTAATTGCTTCCTAACTGCTGCCAACTATAGCATTTGCTTATTTCTTCTAAGCTATTAGGAATGTCATTGACAAGCTGCCTGAAGCCATGGTATATGAATAGTTAAGCATTGTCCAGTTTGATATCTTGTCATGTTTCATTGACTCCAACTAGAATATATTAATGACTATATATGTGCTCTCATGATGGTATGCTGTTACATCAGCTGGTAGGGGAGGTTGGAATGGTTCTAACTTCTTGAGTCCAACTCTCCCACAAGCCCCTAAATGCAGTGGGTGGAAGACAGCAACAGTCATTAAATTTACTCTTACAGACTGCTGTAAAACATTGGGATTTTTTTTTTATTCATGCTGAGTTCGGAGACAATATCTCCAGAAGCAGACAGACCAATGCCCCCAAATAGGCAAAGTCATGTCAAAGGGACATAAGGTCTGTCATGTTGATTCATATGGCATCCAGATCCCAACATCAACAAAAAGTGCCGCCCTCACCTCAGGAACCTTTGTGCTGAGTTTGGCGACAATATCTTGAGAGGCAGTCAATCCTGTACAGAACAAAAGGATGGACTGAAAAACCACTTTCCAAAATATATAGTAGATATAAAAATATCAACAGGTACTGGAATATATCGATGTTTGTATAGATCTGCTACAAGACAATGTTATGTAAGAAACAATAAATAGACTATTGATTTTAATGGGACTTACTCTGACATAAGCATGTATAGGATTTCAGCCTAAGATGATCCAAGTAAGTAAATGGATGTTGACAGTGCTGTCACAACCCTGCTCCAAAGGTGTAGCTTTATGTGGGAAGTTACATTGAAGTCATTCATAAGCTCCCTTCTCCAAGCACTTATTTTTTTAACTGTTGGCTATGAGTTCTCAATAGAGGATGCAGTGCAAAAGAAGGAACAGTAGACAAAATTTAATCACATTCTTTTTCCAATAGCAAACCATTAAGCAGAATGGGAAATGGTAAGATCTTGAACTGTCTCCTTATTTCTGAATAGGTTCAAAGGCAGCCAAGGACTGGCCAGAGGTTCACAACTGCAGGTTGAATTAGTTATAGAACTTAGTAATGGCATGACCTACCCATTTGCTACTCCTTGTATCACTGTGAGCCTGAGCATCTAAGTTCCCACCATCTGCTGAGTTCAAGTTTAAACTTGAATGGCAATTTTTGGCTCTGTTAGAAGCCTCAAAAGTATATGACCATCTGCTGCCTTCCATCCAGGTTTGTCCTAAGCAGAAAAATATCTAGTATCTGAACAAAATAATATCTGATGAAATGAGAATCTTGCCCTGCTCAGCAGCTCTGTGATGAATCAGAATTTGCTATTTAAATGTTCTTATACTTAGCAGACTATAATATTTGCTTAAAAGAGCATTACTTTGGATATGTTGTAGTGATTGGCTTGACTTGGCATTGACTATGTGCTTTGATTTATTCCACCTCAGTTTATAATGTTGGCACATGCACATGTTGGTGATATTGCTGTGTGCATACATGCACATGACTCCATTTCCCTGGAAACTAGTTTTTGTGCCACACGTGTCCTTGAAATTGTTGTGAATGCAAATGCTGCAGTGCTATGGTTCTGGCAATATTTGCTTACACTTCATGGTTTTGTTCTGTAAATTGCACACCCATTTTAAAAGTCCACATTATTTCAGAGCAAGAGGTTCATATACAATGAAATCAGGAGATGTGTAGTGGCAGAATTGCTTGTGCAGTATGCTGCTTTTAGTGTAGTTTTGTTTACAAAGATCACCAATTATGAGATGATACATTTCAGCCATACTGTATCTGTATTTAGCCATCCTAGTTATATAGCCATATTAGATTTCTGAACTAGCCACTCTAAAAACACTATATAACATTCAAAGCAGATGTGACATCATGAAACTACTGATCAAGTAAAGTCATACCAGTTAATAACATACCAGAGAATTTTAACTCAATGTCTAGATCTCACGGTTTTTATAGAATATTTGTAGAGCTGGACAACCTCCCTCTTCTCTTAAAACTTTGTGGCAAACACAGCTGGGGTGGAGGGTTATGGGTGACTTATTGGGGTTGAGCAAAGTCATTTGACTTTTGAAAGGTGTATGTGTGTGTGTGGTACTTACTGTTATTTACAAGGTTGGGGATTTCTTTAAAAAATAAATAATCCAGACTGTCTTTGAACTGGGCCTGGAAATTAATTGGCAGCCAGTGCATTTGGGCCAGGATTGGTGTAATATGCTCAAACTGCCTTGCCCCAGTGAGCAGCCTGGCTGCTGAATTCTGCACCAGCTGAAGTTTCAAAACTGCCGTGCTGCCACATGCTTTGAAATTGTGTCATTGGTGTTCCTGGGAAGGATGCTATGCGACTACTTAGTATCATTGCCAAAAACAACATATTTGGGGGGGGGGGGGGAGATAGTTTCACTTTGGGAAGAATAGTTAATCATGGCCCAATCTCTCTCCTCCCCCCCCCATATGATGACCCTGGCAGTGGTGTTATGTCATCACATACTATGTACAGTGGTACCTCAGGTTACATACGCTTCAGGTTACATACGCTTCAGGTTACAGACTCCGCTAACCCAGAAATAGTACCTCGGGTTAAAAACTTTGTTTCAGGATGAGAACAGAAATTGGGCAGCGGCGGCATGGCAGCGGCAGGAGTCCCCATTAGCTAAAGTGGTGCTTCAGGTTAAGAACAGTTTCAGGTTAAGAACGGACCTCCAGAACGAATTAAATTCTTAACCCGAGGTACCACTGTATGCTATTGTTACCCAAGCTCTAGTAACCTGCCTCCCCTTTGAATTATGGCATTGTGTTATCTATGAGGCTGCCTTTCAAAACAGGACAGGACAGAAAGTTTGCTAACTGACTAACTGATATGATCATATTACATTAGAGCCTTAACAAAGGCACAGGCTTTCAGACTGTTCCCAGGCTCTAAGTGTGCATATTAACCTTTAAAACTAACCAGTTTGGAACTTGGCTGCTTGAAGAATTGCCATAGATATATACCCTATAATAAGAGAACCCAGAGCTCAGATGGTGCATCCTTACTTAGGGACTGGCCTGGGACACTTCTCATTACAGCGTCCTCCTTGCAAAGGATTTATGTTAATTTATGTTAATCTCCAGCTAACCAGAAAGTTACTTGCCCAGGTCTCCTTCCTTTAGTATAATTCTACTCTCTTCAGATCCCTCCTACTTTTCTCTGATCTTTATTTTGTCTGAGCAAGATTCCCTCCCTGCTTTCCTTGTGCCTACGTTCCTGGTCAGTCAATCCTATAGCATTCTGAACCAACAATTGCCTCTGTGGCTCCCTATGGCTGTTTTTTATGCAGCTTGGTGCAGCCACCTGGACTTTCCCTCCTCATGACATTCTGCTTTGGGCCTGCTCATGAACTGGGTTAACTGCAAGGAGGCAGCCAAGATAACCAGCAGAAGATGGTTTAACTTGCAGCTCACCTTTACAGTACCCAGACCATGAAATCATCTTCTGGAGCCTGTTGCTGTGTCTCCACCAAATAAGGCATGTAAGTGCAGTGGTTACTAAATTGTGTGCCCCAATTGTTGTCTTCCTGGTACCAGCAGAAGAGCTTTTTTATTTTCCCAGGCTTTTTACTAAAAAAAATTGCAATGCTTTTTAGATGATTTCTGTGTTGTTTGTTGTGCTATTACTGGTTCTACTCTGCTTTTATTCCATGGCGCCGTTTCTTTTCTTTACATTTCATATTTTTGACTTATTTGTTTGTATTTATTTTTGCTGGAAACTGCCATAGAACCTTCATTATTGGGAGGTGGACAAATATTGTAAAGAAATCAGTTCAAATGTCACATTCAGATATCCATTCCAATGGCATCACACAACAGTGAGAATGACAGTGATATCTTAAAACCATCATGTAGGTAGATGGTTTGCTGCATACTAATGACAGTCAGAAAATCTTTCTGTATATTATTAAAAAAAATATTTTAATGTATTACGGGCTAGAAATTGCAAAAGGTTGGCTGCTGTGCAGCATGGGATAAGCTGAGTATTTGGTTAGTGGTCTGAAAGAATAAAAATATTATGTAGGGAAATTCAGAGTAAGACAGGTTCTAGAATTAAGGAACTGATTGGAAGTTTTGGGACCTCAAAGTAGTTCCTTTGTTACAGACAAATCCCTTATTTGATTGAAATGAAAATGTTGGAGGCCATTAAAAATTAACTATGTGTTTAAATAATAGAAGGAATATCAACTCACAGGCTCTGAACAGGCACCCGACCAGGAGAAAACACATGTTCAGCATGAAAAGAAAAGCCGAGAAACAAAAGTAAGTGAGGGAACACAATGAAGCACAATTAGGAAAGTGGAGAGACATTGCTATGAACTAGAAAAGGCAAAGAATCAAATATGTTAAAGTGTAAAACTTCAAAAGAGCCAAAATGTCTCCTGTTTTCATTGGGAAAAATAAGCATCTTTCTCTTCTTACATTTCCCACCTTTGCATTGAAATCAGGTTTGGACAATGCAAAATTGTCCTTGGAAAAGTGTATCTTTCAAAAGATCTTAGAATCTGAGCTCATTGCTGCATCTCTCAAAAGCTTCATTGGTGGGAAAGGACTTCTGTAGGTTCTGTAGGTTTGCTCTGATCTTCTCCATTCCCTGCTCTAGAGAGTACTCATAGAATTGTAGAACTGGAAGGGACCACAAGGGTCATCTAGTCCAACCCCCTGCAATGCAGAAATCTTTTTCCCAATGTGAGGCTCGAACCCCTGACCCTGAGATTAAGAGTCTCACGCTCTACTGACTGAGCTATCCAGTTGCCCCAACAACCAAAGTAGTTGAGAATGATTGGGATACAAATACACCATTGTACTATTGTAGTGGTGTGTGGGTGTGGGTGTGAGAGAGAAAGAGAATACTTCCCAATCCAGACTTATCAATCATTTGATGGATTCAGTGTTTGGAACTGTAGCTCTTAATTCTGAAAGTTCATTAACTGAGGACTGCTCCCGATCAGCAGCTTCTTGAGTGTTTATTCTGATTTACTAGCACAAAGCTTACACAGAGGTTAGATTATACCTGGTCTTTCCTGAGCATTCGTTCTGATTTGTTTGTGGGGCGGTTATATGACAATGAGCATTCATCCTGATTTGCTTGTGGAGTGTTTATAGGTTTCCCCATTAGTCATTCCTTCCTTCCACACTTTTCAAAGCATTTCCTCCTAATTTTCAAAACTGCAAGATGTCGAATTCTTTTTTTAAAAGTGGATTTGTTGCACAAAGCAACAGAGTCCTTTAATCCACTTCACAAACATACATTTTTTGGTATGCAGTTGAATCCCTGCCACAAAAAAATAACAGTCTGGAGGCACCCTGAGAATATTTTCCTCAACATGCATTGGAGTCTCAATGGTACCCTTCTGGATTTGTGATAAATGGACATTGGTTTCCCAAATGCCTACTCATGATAAAATAAATGCTGGCACTGTATTTTATTTACAGTGGCATATACATTTTTCGGACATAGAGATTATCTTTATGCAAGTTAAATATCATAATTTAAATAGCCCTTAAAACTGTTGCATTTTCCAGGTAGAGTTGCCAGCTGGTTCACAGAACCTGCTCTTTGACATGCAGAAATTTAGCAGTCAGGGCTTTTCCTGGCATGGATGTAAGGTGATGGGGAAAGCTTCATTTGCTTAATTCCTCTGCTTTAGGCTGCTATTTAAAGCACAGGAGGAGGGGAAATTTGGAAGAAAAGAGAGACTGGCAAATCTATTAAGGTATATTTGCTTTTGAAGTATGACACTTCCCCTTTCAATAGATTAGTTACCGTGACACTAAATTTACTGATTTGGTGTAATCTCTTGCTTTACTAATCAGGGTTTATCAGTTCCACCAACAGTGCTTACTTTCAGCAGGTATGGGCTTGGTCAGCAGCCAGAATAGTGACCACCTGTGAACCACATGCACAGCCACATGAATACAGGTGTGTAAGAGATAGGTAAGAATAAAACCAAGGCCAACCCCCTCAAAATAAAGACTGCACAGTGTCATCACTTTCTTAATGTTCTGTTATACATTTTCTGACAAAGAGCCTAGGGCTTTTTCCATGTTGCCTAAGGAATCGTCAGTCCATTCTCTGCTCAAACCCAGTTACTATTCATGGGTAGGTGGAGGAAGGTCAGTTTGTGTCACTGCTATACCTCTGTGCTGCGTGGCTGAGTGGTATACCAACTCAAACACTACGGCTTTCCTACCTAGTGGTTATTTCCCCCAAAACTTTAGTTTTTATATTAAGCAATATATTTTTATACATAAATACAGAAATAAATACATTAAAAAAATTAGTGGAAGAAGCATCAGGTGGCCATTTCTTCTTTCCATCAAAGTGAACTAGTTCCTGTGGTCATGAACAAATGTCCCAGAGAGTATAGACTACACAATACTGGTTCACCTTCGTCCAGCGCACATTCATGAAACCAAACTAAGGGCTTCACTGGCTGCATCAAGTCCTGAGGAAGCACACACTATATGCACTTTGTTACAGGTTTTGAATGTTTCTCCTTGGGAGAAACATACCAATGGCGAGCCAACAGCTGGTGCACAAAATAGATTTAGAATCCAAATGGATAAGGAAAGCATTGGGCCGGAAAAGAGCAGGAAAGTGAAATCAAAGGTCAGTGGCAGGATTAGGTTTGGAATCCGTGCTCGCTGGCTGCTATTACAAGCCCTTGGCCTACACTCCACTGGATCTGCCAACATGCGATAAGACAGTTGAACATTTTCACAGCCTTTCTGTGAAACTAATACTCCAGCCAGCATTCAGCCTAAATTATGATGATCCTTTCTAAACCAATTTCAATGAGTTTGGAGAACATTGCCACTTCCCTGCCTGCAGTTGCTTTGACAGACAGGATGAGAAGGAAGACGTGCAACCTATATACGGCAAAGAAAGAAACAATGAAAAGATATGCCATAAAAATATGAAAGCTGTCTCTGAAATCCCGTAATATTTTATTGCATAATTAACAGCTCTTGCTGACATGCTCTCCCTCCTGACTCCCTTTAACTTGCAGCATCTGGATGGGGTGATACAAGGAGCCCGGTTCCGTTTTCCCCATACAGCAGTGTTCTGATTAATTAATCATTGTGAGTGTTTGAATAATACATTAAAGATAAACTTCAATGCTTGGTGGGGGGAAAAAAACAAAAGAGAAAATATTGCTCTTGTTACAGAAAAGATGTGGTCCCCAAACAGCAAGCAAGATGTAAAGGTAAATACGGTCTAGTGCTCCTTGTTTGCACAGCAGCAGGAACCCGTACTCGGCTTCGTGACAGAATAATTTCCACCAAAGCTAGTTGCCAAACTGCTCAAGGGTTATTTTTTTTTTTTGTGGGGGTGGGTGTGAGGTCGGGTGAAATGAAGAGGAAAGCTAACGCAATGGCTGGTCATGAATTTTTGAGTCAACAAATAGCCTTCCATGAAGGAAGGCGGATGGGAAGATAAAAATACTTATTATGTTTCTGTTTCGATGTTCCCAAACTCACAAATGTAAACTTTAGAAACCTGCCAACTTGTGTAACTTCCCATGATCTCAGGTGTCTCTTTTATCTGTTTCTGAATTTTCTGTCACAGCTATGCAGCTATGCAGCTATGTAGCTGTTGCTTGTTGATGCCTTCTTTGGAGATTTTCAATGGGCGAGAGGAAGGCAAGGCAGTGGGAGGCTTCAAAAGCATATTTTGGAAGTTTAGAACCAAAACACAGCTTCAGATGCTGCCTTGGTCCTAATCGTAATAATCCTATGTTTCAGGTAAAGTAAAGGTAAAGGGACCCCTGACTGTTGGGTCCAGTCATGGATGACTCTGGGGATGTGGTGCTCATCTTGCTTTACTGGCCGAGGGAGCTGGCGTACAGCTTCCAGGTCATGTGGCCAGCATGACTAAGCCACTTCTGGCAAACCAGAGTAGTGCACAGAAATGCCCGGAGCGGTACCTATTTATCTACTTTCACTTTGACATGCTTTCAAACTGCTAGGTTGGCAGGAGCAGGGACAGAGCAACGGGAGCGCATCCCGTCGTGGGGATTTGAACCACCAACCTTCTGATTGGCAAGCCCTAGGCTCTGTGGTTGAGACCACAGCACCAGCAGCATCCCTCTTTCAGGTAGGGTTGTGTATATATTGCTTTTCATTTAATCAGGTTTCTAAAGTCACTCAGAAGTGTCATTGATAGGAATACCATTTAATTTCACATGAATGTGTTCAGGAGTGTAAGAAAACATGTGAAACCCAGCATTAGCAAAGCACCATGATTCAGTCCTGAGTGCTTACGCACATTAAGGAACTGTTTTTGCAGTTCTGAAACAGGGAGATTGGAACATGTTGAATGACTGTGTGCTCATACAAGCTCTTACATGGCTATATGTTGTTTTAAGAGTGGCAGTCAGTGGTAACACTCTTGAGCAGAGCCAGGACAGTTTTCTGCATGGATCTCTTGAAGGTGTCAATGTAGGCTGTGCCATACTGCAGCCTTCAACATGACAGACTGGGGATGTAGTAGATCAGTTGGGGAAGTCAGATTAATTCCAGCCAATTTATACAGTTTGCGATCCTGACCAAGAGCAATTTAGGAACGTGCCCTATTTATTTATTTTCGAAGTTTTGTTCCCTTTTATTATGAAATGCATTCATTCATTTATGTGCAAATGTGTTACATTATACCTGATACCTTAGAGATAACTGCCTGGTGGACTTTTTGCACCAACCCACCTCTTTCTTTAGATATAGGTCTGATGTTATTGTCAGCTCCCCTGCCCACCGCCCTTTCTCCATTCCCAAGGCTTGCCATGCCTCATGTTTACACAGCGGGCCAGTGGGAAAAGGTCAGGTTTATTTCTCTGACCTTTTACAGTTTTGTAAGCATTGACAGCTGGAGGTCCTCATTGCCCACATGTCAGTTACAATGAAGCATTCTTTCAGGTAATGACATGCAAGCGGAAAGGCGCTGAGAAGATCCACCAGTGCTCTTCATGGGGAAACACAGAGTCTCTGTTTTCTTTCTGGCAAAAAGAATGTAGTAGCTCATCAGCCTCTGTGCCCTCGTCTTCTTCAAAAGATTTGTATTCTGAGGCTACATTCACATATAATTTTATCTTGAAAACCAGACAATGTACAATATGGAACATGAGGCACCGCCAGACTGGATAGTTGTTTGCTTGCTGATCCAGTGTCAAATTGTTCGGTTGTAAAAGGGGAACCATAAATTGAGAATGTGAGAAATAACTAGGATTTTGCAGAGCCATGTGGTGGTGACACATGCCTGGCATCAAGGTGACAGCAAGAGAAAGAGTCACAAACCAGTTACATTCCTAGGACTGTCAAAGAAGGATGGCACCCAGTGCTGGTCGGAGAGTTGCTTCATATTTGTTAATAAAGGAGAGATTGTCAGGATGTAGCAAAATCATGTGTCGTGTTAATCAGCCCAGAGAATGTTTGTGAAGTCTGGGGTTATGCTAACTGAGTATTAGGATGGCTATGTGCATTGTGGGTTTGCTTATTCAGACAACTGGGAGGAAGCAATGAAGTAAAATTTGGTGCATTATCTGGAGTTTTAAATTTAATATGGGAATTACTTAAGTTTATATATGTGCATACATATATATGGTGGGGTTCAGGGAGCCGCTAAATCTGGACAATCAGAAATATGGCTACATGTCAGCATAATTGTGAACAAATTCCCTCTGGAGAGATTAGTCACTTCCAATCCTACATAAGTTATGGCTGACACCTTCCATTCTACCTGGGGCTGGTTTTCTCTAGCTGGTAATTGAGTCCTGCATTATATACCATTGGGAATGTGCTTTGTGATTCCCACAGTGACAGATAGCACACCACATAATCAAGGAGATGTTATTACTCATTAATACTGACTAGCTAGGTCACCCTCATGCATTATGCAGGGAATACACCTCTGCTTTGCTTTAGCCCAAGGGAAGCATTAATGGTCAGGTTCCAAATCTTAAACCAAAGACCTAGCAGGTAGTTAACTAGACATGTTGACATCTCTGTTAACTTTAGTGGCACTCTTGGGCATCTCTGTTCTAATGCTTACAAGTTCTTTTGTCTCTTGCTAATATCTCGTTTTGGTTGCTGAATATTTTAAATTGGGATCTGACAGTTACATGCTGTGATCATTCCCATCAGCTGTATGAACAATGTTCTTTTTCTAGGAGAAGGGTTATTTTGTTTTGCAAAGATAAAAGGAAAGATCAAATGGTCTGAGATTTATGTTTAAAATAATGGGACACAATGGGGGGGGAGGGGAATTGCAATCAGTAACCTATAGAGTGGAATTTATTACTGTGACTGACATATAAAAGGAGGGAAGTATATCCAATAACCTTTACTCTTAGTGTGCCTGGTGTTTCAGCGGATATACCAAAATGGAGTGGACAACTGGGCTTAATTCTATGCATTGTTTAAAGACCATGTGCATAGAGACATTAGGGTCCAAAGTTAACAGAGAAAGTCCGCCTTTCATTAATGATTCAAAACATGAAGATCAATTCTAAAAGATTTAGCACTTGCCCGGGAAGCTAAAAGTTTTTAGCACCCTTTTTTGTTTTTTTGAGGAACAGAAGGTGAGGAGGTTGATGCCTTCCACTGCAAAAGGAAAAAGTAATATCCCTGTGCTTTTGCTTTGAATGAAAGCATAAATGAATGCCAACTACCTTCTGCTTATCATGCCAGGCAAACTATCCTTCCCATCTGCCCCTCACCATTCATATATTAAGTACCTTGACAGTTATTATCTGGCATAATTAAATGTGAAATAAAACAAGAAATTGCTCCTAAGATTTGAGCATAGGCTTCAGGAGTATATTAACATGGCAGCTTGGGAAGCAGCATGGAATCTTTTTAATAAATTTAACAACACACACATTTGATTGTGTTAGATGTTCTGGCTTGGGTTTCAAAGTTGCATGACTTAATTTCTCTGGGGAGAAGATGGGTTCTTTAAACATCTTCCTTTCTCTCTCTGATAGCCCATTTACTCTCACACAACCTGTGCCCTTCTTCTCTTCTTACCCACGAGGCATCCTGCTTTTTCCTCCCTGACACCCTTTTTGTGGTTGCTTGACTTGCCCTCCTCTTCCTGCAGTCACTCTGCTCCCCTTCATCCAGCTTTCTCTTCCTCTCTGCAGTTGGTCCACTCCCCCCTCCCCATATTGTTCAAGGTGTCTTTCTCCTTTTCCTTTCACCCTTTCCTTTCAATGTACTTCATCTCTACTATGTCTGATGCGAATGGGTGCTAGAGATATTTTTATATGGAAGTTGTTCAGTTTCTGTCCTCCTGAGGCAGCAGCCATGTTCAAATCCACAAAATGCAGTGCTGGAAACTGAGTGGCTCCCATACAGATCTGCCACAGTCCAGTGAGGACATCCAGGCAGATGGGGGTACAAGCGAGAGACTTGCAGGTGCTGGGGCCTGGCTCCACGGGTGCCTCCACACTGGGGATTCCTACCCTACATTAAGATAGGCCTCTGTGGGAAAGCTTCCTCGGAAAGGGGGGGAATATTAAGAAAATGTCACCGCTTTTCCTGCTCCTACACTCAAAACTTTTAGGCCTGCTTTTGTCATGAATGCAAATAAAATGGAGTCCCACAGATTTCATGTGAAAGTTATGCTTAAACCTCTCCAGTTGAAATCAGTGATACTTAAAACTGCTAAACGTTGGTTGCCTCATGTTTCCAGTTAGAAACCTGTTGCGAAGTTCTGTGGCATAATTTACGTATGCATTTCTCTTTCCTTTCCCACAAGGTTTTGATAACCACATACAATTCAAGATATGTGGATCTGATTCAGTGGAAAAAAACCTGTATCTTTCCAGAGTTTGTTAAGGCTATCTTATGTTTATCAAATATTTGTTTTTTATTAACAGTTTGCATTTTATATGTACATTTGTAACAAAACTGTAACAGCAACTTGGCTACCTTAAAAAAAAAAAAAAGAAGCGCTTTGAAACCCAAAGTCCCTCAGCACTGGATCAATTCATTTGATAATTCCCTAAGCTCGAATATAAATGTTACACCGTGATTAGCTGGCTTTACAACACTTCAAAGCTTCACTAAAGCCAGTCAATGCAATAAATAAATATCTAATGAGCTTTTTCTCTGCCAAGTAAAAGGGTCCAAACAGCAGGTGATACTTTCAATCAGTCAGCACAAACCTTGCCTTAGCTCTATGAAATCTTTTAAATATGGAGATTGGGATGATGAAACACACTGCTTAAAGAATGAGGGGTGGAGGTGGGGAGCCTCACAATGATTAGCTTTCTTGCAGGTAATGCTTAAATGTCACCCAGTAAAGTACAGCATGGTGGTTTGATTCTTCCTCCATGTTAATGCATGAATACAGTTCTGAAGTCTCTTCCCTCTACGGTTGGAGGCAGTATGCCTCTGAATGCCAGTTGCTGGAAATCACAAATGAGCAAGAGCCTTGTTGCTCTCAGGTCTTGCTTCCTTGCTTCTCATAGGTTTCTAATCAGCCACTGTGAGAACTAACTGTGCCTTTGGCCTGATCTGGCAGGGTTCCTTTTATGTTCTAATGTTCTGCTTCCCAAGTTTTTAAAACACCATTGAAGGTAGCAGTTTCTTTTTTCTTCGTTTTCATGTTAACTCATGGGATAGCCATATTGAGCCCAGCCCAGGCATGTGAGACTTGACCAGCTACAGAAAAGCACCTGGGGGAGCAGACTGTAATACTTTCACCTGAAATCTGGCTGCTGCTCACTACAGATTCCTCAGCATCTTTCTTAGGGACTTCTATTGGTGAGGAGCAGGACCTTTGGGATTCCTGCAGTTATAAGAGTCCTGTGAGCCAAAAAGAAACCTACCAGTTCAAACTCAATTCTAGCTATGGCTTTATATTTTACAAAGGCCATAGTTCCTTATTTATAATTTTTTCTTCTAAAGCTGTAGAACTGGTATCAGCAGCCAGTGCAAGGACTCAGAGCCGTCTTTCCCATTGGGTTTACTGGTGTGTTGCGCCAGGCCACCAGCATCTCAGGGGCGCCCCAGCGAGTGGGGGAGCTGTGCAGCTTTGCTGGTGGCCTCCCCTTTCCCTCCTGCACACCCGCCAGCTGCGCCCCATCAACCATATGGCTGGCGGACATGCAGTTTCCTTCCCAAGCCTCCGAGGGAGGAGAGCGATCCCTGCAGAGGCTTGGGAAAAGGTTGACAACTCTGAGAAATGGGGGATGGGGCGCCGGAGGGATCTTTGCACCACGGCACCGGATACTTAGGATGGCCCTGCCTTTGGTATTCCTCCAGTTCTAAGAGTCCTGTGAGCCAAAAAGAAACCTACCAGTTCAATCTCAATTTGAGTTATGGCTTTATCTTTTACAAAGGCCATAGTTCCTTATTTATAAATTTCCCTTCTAAACCTGTTGTACTGGTATCTGCAGCCAGTGCAAGGACTCCTGCTGGCACAGTAGGGTTCTCTCCCACCCTCTGCCCCCAGCATGCCTGTTGCTGCTCCCCAAAATCCACTCTGGGAGGCCAGGAGAACTTGCAGAACAGTGTAGGGAGGAAGGAAAGAGGAAATCATTTTGCCGGCAAACAGAAATGCTTGCACTGACAGAATGATCTCTTTAGCAAAGCATTGAATTCTAACCTGTGTGTTGCAACATTCCATGTTGTGAGGTGAAGCTCTTCCACTGAATACATGACTATACTAATCCTTGGGCACTTGAACTTAACACCAATAAAGCTTGAACACAATTCACTTATTGAAACTGTTATTCCACAAACATTTGCATGTGGGTTGTAGATGGCAATAGGTATGAATATAAATGAATGCTGGTGCTTTTCTGAATGATATGATTGAAAGGTATCTCATCTTGGCTGACTGCTACTTCTCAGCTCTTCCAAGTGCCCTTTTGAATCTTTCTTTTATGATATTTTACCCTTCTTCAGGGCTTGCTGAGTTGAGAGAAGGGTGAGTTAATTGTTTTATAATTGTGTATCATGTTTCTCCCAGACAAGCCAAGTGATTTATGCCCTGCCTTTGCTTTGCTTGCTTTCCTCCGTAAATCATTATCTTAGGCGGCACATACCCTGCTGACTCAGTCACTACTCTACTCATCATGAAAGTGTTTCCCCTGCTAGCCCAAATGAATGAGGAAAATCAAAGCCAATCATCTTCAAGTGAATGGAAACCATTTTGAGAAGTCATACAGAATCAACTCAAAGTGGAAAGCAACATAACCTGATCCAAACTAAACACAGAGGCCTAGGAAAAACTAATGTCCAGCTGAGGTCCATGGAGTCATAATCCCTTGCTCCCCTTTGAATCCTGACTAAACAAGTGAACAGTCTTGAACCCTTTCCATCTAATGCTGATTATGTGAAAAGAAGGAGGGACTGTTGAGGTAATTAATGTTGCCCATATGGATGCAGTTGAATGAATAAAAACTGACTCTTCTTTGAAATAAAAATTATCCAGGCCAAAAATATGGTTCAAAAGGTTTACTTACAGAACTTTAACTCCAAATAACTTGAAATAAATAAGGTTACATTCAGTTAGATGCATAATTTCTTATATTGATCCCAGCATAGGTATACATATATTAGATATCTTGCATCCTAAGCTAAAAATCAAAGCTCAATCTCTCTCCCAGACACCCTCCATTTAACATGAAGCTGCTTTCCTGGAGAGAGATTAACACGTCTATTCTCTTCAGTAGTTGGAAAACAAAGGCTCACTCCACCCAAGATGGATGCCTATAGATTAGCATATGCATGGACCTGTAACAGTATATTTTGCAGGTGACTGAGCCCTCAGAGATGCAGTTCCATGACACAGCCCAATTACCTGTTAGGCACTACATAGGCTCTGCTTCAGCTTCAATGGAAATTTCCATGCCATGCTTGATAGTACTCTATACAAATACATTTTATAATTATTTTCCATTTCAACATACATTAAACAATTTTACTTAACAGGGGTGCACCATTCAAGACAGTGCCCTAGGTTGTCCTTATAATGACAGTCATTCCCCCCACCCTTTGAATCCATGGTGACTGCTCCTTGCTCATCTTACTCATTCACTTCAGGCAAGACTTGCAATTTTGCAAACCACCTCAAGGTTACTTGTGTGTAGCTTGCAACATTTCAGTTTCCATCCAGTGAGAAAGTCTGAGTAGCTCATTTGTCATGAGCAAGCTTCATTCATACTGCTCATGAATAAAGGCAGCCTTTGCCCAAAGGCGATCTTACACACCAGGATTCAGATTTCTAAGTTGGGTTCTGATTTCCTTATTTCAGTATCCACCCACCTATCCAAAACCAGATTTAAAATAATGAGCTTTAAAATTACATCCCATTTAAAGTAATATTGATATCGTTTTGTGAACCTGACCATGTTGTTGTGAATATACACTGCTTTTTTCTACACCATCCTTTCCCAAGCTGACTAAGTAAGGCTAAGAATAAATCTTTTGCCTAAACAGAAAACTCTCAAGCACAGCCCAATGTTTATGTAGGACAAAGTTTGTATTTCCTATTTATAGCCCAGCATAGTTCTCTGAGTCTGACAGCCTCCTACCTGAAGTGACTAGTCAAAGGTTTTATGTTTGAACCCTATGGTAACCATCTAGCGAACAGACATATGATGCAGCTCTCATAAAGCAAACATGTGCTATTCTCAAAAAAGGTCAATAAATAAACAGGAAATTTTTTTATTTATTTTTTGCCTAGAGATTCTGAGAGAATATTGTTAAATGATACAATATTTTGGACTTCCATATACAAACTAATTCTCAATTCCATTAAGAAAGCTAAACTAAGGGTTAACCTGGAGGAAAGAGGAGAATATTGAATGTAAAAACTCTAATGCCCTTGGTGTACATGTTTAATACATCAGGTCTGAGCCACTGTTCCAGTTTCTGATGCTGTCCTTGAGAAGAGATGTCATGCAGATGCTTGAAGAATGGATATAATAGTTTATGATTCCAGCACCTGAAGTCCTATCATACCATGAGCTCCCTAGAGATGATAATCATGCAAACCTAATATTACATAGCTAACGATAATGTCATGCTGCCATGCTGAGTTACATGGATTGCTTTATTCTTGCCACCATGAATGTCTGGCCAATTAATTCTGATTCAATGTAAATAGAAATGATGTCAAGGATCTTGCAAAATAAAAATGGATAGACGTTAGCTGAGACCCAAGGAGCAGTATGATACAGATGTGTCCTTCAGGTGGTATCACAACTGTAATATACAATGCCATACTTGCCTGTCGAGGCATCACAATGTGTGGAAAACCCCTTGATTAAAATTAATGTCTTTCCCATTGAATTGAAGGTTGGATTAAGCTTTTAGTTGACTTCACACAGGTGTGCATATCAAGGCATTAGAACAAATGCAACTCCTGTCAAAGCAGGTGATCACAACATCTTGTGGGAGATTTATCTGCTGAAATTGAATGAGCCAGGATGCTTTTGCAAATAAATGGAAAGGGACACAATCTTTTTTAAAGTGCTGTGTGGCATTTAGGATGCATGCAAATTAGAATTATTTGTACTTGGACAATTAAGACAGCAACTTCCTGAGAGTGGGTACAGAGTCACTAGATGGTCACAAAAACTTTTGGAACTGATTGCCAGTCTGTCAAAAAATAGAAGTAATTCAACATAAAGAGAGCAAATGAAAGAGAGGTTTATAGATTCAGGCTTGGATCCAGCACTGGGGAAGTCCTGTTACGAAAGCACACAACATTGGATACAACCCTCAGTACTGATTGTAAGACTTCTGGGCAAGGAATTTTTCTTTCAAGTATCACACTTAGCACTCTGTTGATCACCCAGGGCTGCCTAATAGAAGTGATAACAACAACCCTCCAAGGTTTCTCGTGGATAGGTCACCCTAGCAAGATGTTTGCTAGGAATGAGAACAAAGTAGGCAAAATATGGAATTTGGAGCCTTTTGCACCCCCAGTTTGGTAGTGACTGTGGTGGTGGCGACAATCATTCATTGAATTTCAGACCCACTCTTTACCATAAGTTTCAGGGCAGGTTACAATAATATAAAAATACAATATTAAAATCAGTTAAAATGATATTCCATCCAGTTAAAATGATATCCAGTAATATATGTACTGGGTTGTACTACATAATTTTTTATCAGGAGCACATGGTGGATATACTTATATATACTTACATATTTACATTTGTATCCCATTCTTCTTCCCCAAGTAGCAACAAAACATCAAATCAATCTATCATAGATATTTTTAAATATATATATATATATATATATATAGTTACATAGTCTCACAACAAATAATGGGAAGATTGCCATGTACAGCAGATTTCTGGCATCAAATGCCTAGGTGAACAGGGACGTTTTAAAATTCTTCCTGAAATTTAATGAGGGAAACAGGGGGGAGAGAGATGGAGGAGATAGCCATCATTGG
Organism: Podarcis pityusensis; assembly: GCF_964106645.2. NCBI lineage: Eukaryota > Metazoa > Chordata > Lepidosauria > Squamata > Lacertidae > Podarcis > Podarcis pityusensis. Next base: position 47,085,604 of record NC_138032.1, on the reverse strand, counting down.
CTACAGCCTTCAGGCATTTGGAGATTCACTTCTTCATTTCACACACACACACACACACACACACACACGTTCAAGCAAGATACTACATGAATGTAAAGTTTTTCATGGTTCAGAATACTGGGAAGCCTTAGGAAGTGACCCAGGTAACTCCCTTATAGGCTTTTTGATATGAACTGACATTTCATATCTTATCGTATGAAACCTAGACCCACTGGTGGGTTTTCCTTTTCCTTGTCTCATTCTTATTTGGTACTATTGATCCAGCTATCTGTTTTTCATCTGGGAAACACGAAAGTAAAGGTCGAGAGTCTTGATAATGGAGATTCTAATAATGACAACCTTGAAGGATCATTAGAGTGACTGTTTCCTTCAGTGTCGGCTTTGTTATTGGGATCTGAAATGTGTGTGGGGCCTCTGACATTTTCCCAGAGGAAAAATTATCCCAGTCAATGCAAAGTTGCTCCTGGGAATACTTTTTGTAAGTGAAACCCAGACAGTTTTTGAATGGTAAGAGGCGAGACAGAGAAAATGTTGGATTTGAAGGTACATGAGATATTTACAGTCTTAGAGCACTTGTGGTGCATGTGGAGTTCAATGTCTGGCATCTTCAGGTAGGACGGGGACAGGCTTTCTGCCTGAAACCATGGAGAGCCATTGCCCATCTAGCTACATGGGACAATGGTCTGACGTCTGACTCAGTTATAAGGCATCTTTCTATTTTCCTAGTAGGAAAATGTCATGTTTGGGGAAGGGCCATAGCTCAGTGCTGAAGTAGCAACTTAGTATGAAGAAGGTCCCAGATTCATTCTCTTGCTTTTCCAAGAAGACTTAGAAAAGAACCCCATCGAAAAGCCCGGAGGGTTGCAGTCAGTCAGTGTAGGTAATACGGAGCTCAACAGACTAATAGTTTAACTTGGTATAAGGTAGGTTCTTAGAAAATGGTCTGCATTTTCCTACTTCCATTCTTTCCTGGCCTGTACTACCAGCTGACTTCCCCAATAATTCTGGGAATTATGCCCTCCGTTTTTCCTTCCTCTCTTCCTGCATCTACCCCCTTTTCAGCTGCCTCTAATGAAATCTATCACATCTTTGCATTCAAATGTCTTCAGCAGTTGCACTTTCACAACTGAAATCAGAATCCGACCCCGAAAGAACTTCTTTGATGATGAGTCTCTTGTTCCATCTTTTTATTATTATTATAATTGTAGCGAGGTGGGAGCAGGGCATATCAAATAGCATTAAAACCTGCATTAGCAAAGTTGGAAGAATCAGCAACCTATTTAAGCTGGCTGCTTTTGTTTCCCTAAGTAACAGAAGCATTATTCTCATTTGTGTTTCATTTCAGTTACCATTGCCTAAAAAGCAGTATTTTATTTAATCATTTCAGCCTTTGGAGACATATTAAAGTGCCTAATAGGGCAAAGATAATACATTAGCAAACAGAAGAAGTGTAGTCTTGCTTCGTGACATGGGCTTGTGCTGGGGATAGATGAATCAGTCTGTCTCCTCTCACCAAGAAGTCTACCTCATCCTGTTTCTGCATTCATCCGTGATTTATTTTTATTTTTAAAAATCTTCACACAAAAAATCAAATATTTATTTCAGCACATACTTTTGAACTCATTTTCTTTCAAAGCACACAGGTATATCCCATGATACATATATCCACACATTTTTGAGCTGTTAACTGCATCATCATGGCATTAGGGAAAATGCACATCAGGTTGGTTTGCATTAGAATTTTTGAAGACTGAACTGCTCAAGCATCCCATCTGCTACTGTACGCACATCTTAAATGGATACAGAAATGACTGAGTTTGATCTTACCTATAACCAAAACAATCAAGGGGATAGCACAGCTCCCCTATGTGGAAAGGCTACAGCATTTGGGACGTCTTAGTAGTTTATAAAATTATGCATGTCATGGAGAAAGCAGATAGAGAAAAGTTGTTCTCCCTCTCTCATAACACTGGAACTCATGGACTGTTGATATGCAGAGGGCCGGGAGGCTGGGCCGTCTCCTTCCAGCTGGGCCGTCTCCTTCCATTGGCCAGTGCTCTGAAGTAAATCAGCGACCAGGACTTCAAAAGCCAGGGCACACTATTAGCAGATAGAACTGCACACACAGAATAGGTGTGAGGCTTGTGAAGTCATACTATAACTACAGATTTATTATACATAAATCAGAACAAAGTAATGTGGCATCTCTCTCTCATGTCTCAGAGAGAACGGCTAAAGCAAAAGCTATGCACAAATGGAAGTTCCCAGCATACCATGCTGGAATGTAAACAGACATGTGACATGTAAGAATTCCACACGTCTGTTCCTTAAGGTGGAACAGAATTCTCAACATAGACATCCAATGGTGCTGAATGTTAGAAGATTCAGGATGGATAGAAGAAAGTACTTTTCCCACAGTGCAGTGGCGGACTTTGGGATCTCATATTTCAGCAGCACTCTGTGTGATGCTATAATTCTGTGCCCCCTGCCTCTCGCACTCCATTCTACATCATTGTTGCTGCGCCCCCTGCAGCACAATGTGGCTGAATATTATTATTATTATTAATTGACTTTATATACCACCCTATACCCAGAGGTCTCAGGGTGGTTCACATAAAAGGATCACAGTATATAAAATAAAAATAAAAGCAATAACCCAATCAACCAAAGGCTTGGTTAAAAAGGAACGTTTTTTACCTGGCACCTAAAGGTGTATAATGAAGGCGCCAGGCAAACTTCCCTGGAGAGAGCATTCCACAGATGGGGAGCCACTGTAGAGAAGGCCCATTCTCGTGTTGCCACCCTCCAGACCTCTTGAGGAACTGGTCATGCTACCCTAAAGCCGCCTCTGCGCCGCCCATAGTTAAACTAGGGAACTTGCTCCCACAGGAGGCAGTAATGGCCACCAACTTGGATGGCTTTAGAAGAGGATTGGAAAGATTCATGGAGGATAAGGCTATCATTAGCTACCAGTCATGATTGCTATGCTCTGCCTCCCTGGTAATACTTGTGAATACCAGTTGCTGGAAAACGCAGGAGGAGAGGGTGCTTTTGTACTTGAATACTGTTTGGCAGCTTCCCACAGGCATCTGGTTGGCCACTGTGAGCTCAGGATGACCCTGTTCTACTTGGTCTGAGGATCTCATCATGCACTAAAAAAAAAAGCATCTTCCTGTAGTGGCTGGATAAGGACTAGAGGATGTGACATTTTTACTGACTGCAACAACCAGCTGCTTTAAATCAGCCCTGGAGCCTTTTTTAAATGAAACAACACTTCTAACTGACTCACATATTACCTAGTGGCATGGGGACAGCTTCCCTGATATGGGAAGTATTGTGGTGTGGATGTTCTAGAGAGATGGAAGTATGCAAGGTTGTGTGCTTCTTCTGGTAGAGTGCCCATAGGGTGAGGAAAGCTCATGTAATCCCTAGGGTGGTCATGTGTCCTTCTTTACAAAGCTATGAGAGGACAGTCCTCTGCTTGAAGGAGTGTTGTGCTTGAAGGGCTGCCCAACCAAAAAAAAGACTCAAAAGAAGGGAGGGCAGGTGCCTTGAAGCTGCACTTGAACAGTCGTCATCTAGACAGAAGGCAGACTGAGGAGGCTCACAGATCTCCTGGTCATAGGTTTCCCTCCTATGATGAGATATGCTGCATTTCTATCTAAATTATAGCAATTATTTGCATGCATATTGGCCTATGCACATTTTATGCAAATCTGTTCCTTCATACACCCTTGGCAATGCACAAGTTGCCACCCTAGAAATCACACTTGTGTGTTTGGAATAGTTACACACACTCTCCAGCAACAGGGATCTGCACTATGGGAAATTTTATTCCATTGTGTCTGGCATTTATGTGTGTGGCTGAAGTGTGCCCCCTGGTAAATAAGAATAATAAAAAAATGGTATGCACAATGTCCCCCAAGTTATACAAACTATTTTTTTATATATATATATAATTGGAAGTGTCTTGTGTTCTAGAATTATAATTTTGTGCTATAATTCTGGAGAGTGGGAGCAGAAAAATTAATGAATCTGTCTAAGAAAATCTTCATTACCCTGTGGGCTTAAGCTATTATATATTTTCAATTTTATTTTGTTGAAGTTGTATGCTATTTAAACCCATGCAATGTATATAATAATGAATCTGAGTATTCTGTTTTTGGGGAATGTATATACACACACATACTTCCTTACACCAGCTTATTTTGGCAATAATTTAAAATTTCCAGGATTAGACATTAAATCCAGACTCAAAAATATTTAGTCCTGATTGATTTTTCTTAGCCAAGAAAACCACTAACATTTTTTTCCTAGAGGTTGAAAAAATATATATTTTAAAATTCAGTTTTGCCTTACCAGAATAAGCTATGCTGTGCATCTCTCATTCAGTAAAATTCTGCTCTGGAAAAAGATAGTGTTGTGCTTCTTTCCCCCCCTGCCCATGCCTCCCCCCCTCCCATGATACAATTACTAGCATATCCATGTGAACAGAAATGGCAATAACAAGACTATATTCATTCTGCTTGTTTACACTGGACTTTCTTTGTGTAGGCAAACTATCATTCTCCCACCTGCAATCTACTGCTGCCCTCTTTTGCAAAGTTCCCTTTGTGATTGCAGGTGGAAAAGTGGTAATGTGAAGGGTAAATCTGCTGCAGTGATTGAAATCAGAATGAAGCTCAGTCTGCCTCCACTTTGCAGTAGATGCTTCAGGGCTTGTTGTATTATAAATCAATTCAGTAAATAAGTTGTGAAATATTTAATGCCAACAGACCTTAACGGGTAGGAAAGGATTTAATACAATACAAAACATAAACTTGATTATTTGTGCAATCAGCACTAAGCTATTTTATAGTAATAATATCTTAAACTCTGCCAAATTTAAATGAAAAGAAGTCACTGTTCTGGGGTTCTGTACACAGAAACATGGGAAGCTGCCTTAAATTGAATCAAACAATTGTCCATTTAGCTCGGTATTGTCTACACTAACCACAGCTCTCCAGGATTTGAGGCACCAGTATATTCCAGTCCTATCTGGAGAGCCCAGGGATTAAAGCTGGGACCTTCTGCATGAAAACAGATGTTCTACCACTCAGCTACAGAAAACAGATGTTCTACCAACCCTTCTAAATTACTCCTAAATAAAGGAGAGAGTATGACATCTCTAGAAAGGTTTTTTTCCACAGGAGAAGTACATAGAGAAGTTGAATCAAAAATGTGGAAACGTTATCCCCCTTCTCCAGCACAGAGATTCTGAGAATTAGTCATTTCTTCAGGAGACTATATGAGCAAGTACAATCAAGGCTGTTTGTGACTATTTGCTGAACAAGTTGCTGAATGAGTGATCAAAACAAAATGAATGTTTTCTAAACAAACGGCTCCTTTTAGGGTTTTCCAACATACAACCTAGGCTTACTTTTTGGAGCATTAGGTACTCCCACAAGTAAAGCAGGACTCTAGGTGGTGTGTTTTTGGTCCAGTAGCATTCTTCTGGAAAGCCTTGGGAGACAGGGTTTGCTGACTCTCTAGATTGTCAAAGTTCCTTGAGCCATCTGGAGCTATCTGATAGGCATTTACAAGATTGCTTGTGGTATTCTGGTCTTTGTGATCATGTTCAATTTGCAGGCTTCCTAGAGGCATCTGGTAGGCCACTGTGAGAACAGCATACTGGAATAGATAGGTCATTGGCTTGATCCAAAAGGCTCATCTTATGCCTTTTGTTCCTATGACTGCATAAGCTGATCTTTGATAGACTCATTGATGAAAGCTTCAGGGCTACAATCCTATGTTCTTTGATTCAAGTATATTCCATACACACCTAACATCTTAGGGATGTGAAAGAGGGAGAAATCGTAGAAGTTTGGAATACTCTCCAAATTTCTTGTGCAAATATGACAAACATGGGCACTCAAGCATTTTTTATAGTCTACTGGTGGCTCTGAGAGTATAAACCAGAGGTAACTTGTTTGGTTTTCCAAGGACTCCTGGGAATAAATAGTACTCTAATCTTGGTGTGGACTTTATTTTTAAAAAATAACCATAGAATAAATTTAGATTGTGAAGAAAAGAATTTTTAGGCTTCAATAAATATTCTTAAGAAGCTTCTTTCCTTCCTGTCCCACCACTTAATTACAGTGTGTAAATATGCATATGGCCCTATTACTGATGTTAATCCTAGAGCTGATAAGGTGGGGTAGGAGAGAATGGAAATGAATTGGAATATGGATAAGCACACAGCTTTCATTAGTCTACCTAAAAGTAATCACAGATCCACGACTGGTAATATACATCTTCCAGATACACAGCACTAATTACTTTGGCAAAGTAGTGCTCTGTCATGCCTATCTCTGCATTGTATTCCTTCAGTGCACCAAGTACTCATATATCCTGGATTTTTCTTTTTCGGTTGGGGGAATAGTGGGGGCTTATTGGTCGTTCTCGCTGAAGTTGCAAACAGGCAATGTTTCATGGAGCTTGACAGGATTGTGGAAGCATTCCTTCTATTTCATTTTGATTTGCTTACCCATACAGTAAACAAAGAAGAACAACCAAAGGTTCAATTTGCAATTAGGCAAAATATTTTGTGTCACTTTGTTTGATAATCACCGAATGCAACAGGTAAAACTAGATCTCTCTCTCTCTCTCTCTTTTAAAGTGCTGTTCATAGAATAACTTTTATTTGGTAGATTGACTTAGAACAAAAATAAACAGTATGAGCTACTTTCAAATCCAAGGAATTTTATATGCATTGCAAAAAAACAACAATGCATTCTCTTTCATTTTTACAAGTAAATCAAATTGAATTATTCATCAGCACAAAATGTTTCCTGTACTCCTTTCCCCCCTCCCAGATCTTTTTATGTTTTAAGTCATTCTCAGACACAGACTTTACACAGAGGAACTGTTAAGTTCTTTGCACTTCTTCTAAGTCTGTGCATGTCACTTTTCCATTCTGACTTTTATCAGTGGACAATGCCCAGGTGTTTCAAAACTGGAAACAACTACACAAATGTACAGCTGTATAAACAGGTCAAAGTTCCACAGGACACTTACTGGTAGGACTTAAGAGCTGTTCATAGTGCAAAGGTGAGTATTTCCGTGACCACTGGCATTATGTTCCCTTCCCTCAAGGAAATCTTTTTCTTCCTGGGTCTTTGATTATGGCCAGGGAGTTTTTTTAAACTGGAAATCACCGGAACTCAGTTCTGGCACCAGTCAGGTGGGTACCGTGGCCATTATAAGAGAACAAGGGAAGTGTTCACTGTGAGTTCCAGCCCCTCTTTTTCTAGAAAAATAGCACTGATTATGGCTGAAGCTTCCCAGTTATAAACTCCCTGTGGTTTTTCAGGTTGAATCATAGCTCCTCTATGATTACTCCCATGAAAACACATCTGCGCATATATGGTTTTAACAGTCCCATCAAGGGCCTGACAGGGTTGCTGTTGCAAATACTGCCTTTATACCAGGGATTCCAGTAAATCCAGTTTGGTTTTCAAGCCTTTTGTCAGGGTCTGGGCAGAGGAGGAATGGTGGAGACTGCCTCCTCAGTGTAACCCTTCCAGAGAAGAAGACAGTTCAGAATTACAACAGGGGTTTGAGGGAGGTCACAGCTCAGAGGCAGATGAAGGGATAAGCTGGGAAATAGTGGAGAAGAGGAAGAACCAGGAGGACAACAGCTGATGGACACAGTGTCTTTAGAAAGCATTCAAGACTCCCCTCCTCTCCCAGAACCCAGGAAGCCTTGAAAGTAGTAGAGCAGAGGGCTCAGAAGCAAAGGACCCTCAGTGCCACCCACAGAAGAGATGATGAATGAGGAAGTGGGAGAAAAAGGGTGTGGAGAGTCACTCGGGACAACACCATTATTCAAAGAGGCTGCATCCCAAGCCTCTCTCTGTAAATATTGAATAAAAAGCAGATGGTAAGGACTTTTCCTTGTCTTATCCATTCCTGGCAACCCACCATGGGGGGGTGTTTCTTCTGCCACCTGACACTGTTTCAGCACAATTCAAAGTTTCACAGTGGGAACTCGTGAAGGCGGTATGAAACTCATATAACTTTGTAGTGTGAACAAATGCAACTAGAATCTTCCTGCTTATCCTTTGCTTCACACTGGAACCACCAGGGACAAAAGAATAACTCTCTTCACAAAACTATGCAATGTGTTTGAAACAGTGAGAGATATGCTTTCAGTGGGCACTCCAAAGCTCTGGGAAACTATTTGAAGAGTTGTCAAAGCCCAATACTTTTGTCTTTATCCAACAGCAGTGGAATTCCTCTCTGTTTGGACTAGCAGTTGGTGGCCTGGTGTTAAACCATTATAAAATGTAATCTTAGCAATATTATTGCCAGTCACCCCCTTCTGTTTTTTATATTTCCTTTTCTTTTACACATTACAACAATGTAGCATGTATAGACTTGGTCCAGCCACTTCAGTGTAAGCATTGTGAATACTTGCTCAGGCTTGGTTATGTCATGTCTACACAATTGTGCTTAGGGAAGTCAGAATGGTGCTAGCTAGTTAAAGAAGTGTCTTGCTTCACTCTCAGGTTAGTGCTTGTCTGCTATATTGGAAGTGTGTGTGTGTGTGTGTGTGTGTGTGTGTGTGCAGGGCATACAAAGAGGGTGTCCTTTAAAACAAATACAAATTAATATTGTTGTTCATTGTATTACCCATACCTTAGAGAAGGGCTGGGGAATAGGGTAACCACATGCTCTACTGTACTTAGAATCATTTCTAAGTTTGCATCTATGCATCTATACGCAACTGTGAAGAAAATGGGAGTACCAATATCACTATTAGAGTAAATAACTAGAATTGTATTTCTTCACATAAAGAAACACTCTGATTTGCATGCATGCTAAACAGAAAGCTTAACTCTCTTATTATGCAGTCTACACTGAAGTCAGAAAGAAAACAGCATCAGTATGAAACAGTGGTAAATTCACAGATTATTCTGTATCACTGCTTCCATAGTAATCTGCCTTGAGATACAAACACCTCCTTTTAAAAATCCTACCCATTAGCCTGTCATGCTATATCTGAAGATGATAACCTAGATATGAACTGCTCTGAGAAGAAAAAGGGAGCAAGCAAACTAGATTGCTGAATGCTTGCCAAGTATGAGTTCCTTCAGCTGGGCAGATGACTTTATAAGTATATATATATATATATATATATATATATATACATAATCATCCTGTAAAGGTCCCTGTGCACTGATGCTGCTGTGTAAACAAATACAAACACTGACAATGAGCCAGTTCACATGTAACTCTAAGCCAAACTAAGCGAGTGTGTGGGCTCCAACAGCAGAGATTGCAGCCACTTTTCACTGCTTCTGGTCCTGCTGTTGCTGCACTGTTGTGACCTAACCCAGGATCTGGCTCAGCATCTTATACAAACCTGGGCTTGTGGGTTGTCTCACTCCAGGCAAATAATGAGTTGCAAACAAGGTTTGCTCCTGAGTTTACAGTCCATGGTTTATCTGGAGAAGACAACCCATGAGCCCATGTTCACATGATATGCTTAGCCAAACCATGACTTAGGTCATAGTGCTACAGCAGGGGGAGGATGTAGGGAGCACTGCAGCAGCCACAAACACCTTTCCAGAAAATCCCACACTCATGCATTCACACTAACTCATAGTCTGCCTTAGCTGTACACGTAAACCAGCTCCATAAAAGGGAAAAGCTCCAGCCACCATCTTCACCACATCCTCATCAATCCAGCACTGGCAAAGCAAAAATTGTTTTTTCAGCCTACATGGATCCTCAGGATTTTTGCATTGGGTCACCCCAAATTCACCATCAGATCACATAGCATGTCCATGGCTACAGCCTGCACCAAAAAAAAATCACGCACCCACTGTTGTGTGGGGCCGCAATGGCGCATGTGGATCCATTCTTTGTAACGTGGTTACAAAGAATGGATCCACATGGATCCTCAGGATTTTTGCTTTGGGTCACCCCAAATTCACCATCAGATCACATGTCTGTGGCCACAGCATGAACCACAAAAATCATACATCCACTGTTTAGTTCAGAATATTTTCTTTCCTTGTTTTCCTCCTCTAAAAACTAGGTGCATCTTTTGGTCAGGTGCATCTTATGGAGCGGAAAATACGGTAATTGTTTTTCATTTTTTCAAGCACTGTTCCCATTGATCAAGAAGAATAACATGAAATGCTCCTCAAAAAAAGCAATCTATCTAATATATGGCTTTTCACTTCATCCTTTGTCATTTGCTAGTTTGATATGACACATTGTTTTGCACATACACATATATACATATTTGGGAAAAGCAGTGGTGGAAATGTGGGGTGCTGTGCACTTGACTTCATGTCTCTTCTTACCAAGGTAGCTAACAAATAAGAGAGAGAGAGAGTTGTTTTCTTTCCATCTAGATCTTCCAGAAAACTGTTCTGCTTAATTTCATGGCACAATATTACTCTTAGGTTTGTTTGAAACTTTGCATGGTGTTTCACCAGGGAAGTAGCACCAAATAACATGTTTTCTTCCAAAGCTTGCTATTAAAGCCACAGGGCTTGTTCTCTGACTGGAGACTGTATAATGCAAGCTATTATTTTCCCCCATCAGAAATGCTTTAATTGTCTGTTAAAATTCTAGGCTGCTCTTTTCTCAGAACTGGATTGCTTGAAGAGCATTTTCAGTGGATCCATTTATTGGCTTAACAACACATCAGTCAACTTAATCTTCACTTGTCATTTATGTAGCATAATCCTTCCAGAAGTTTATCAACCTGATATCATGCTGAGCTGAATTTTATTTTTGGGTTGTTGCAAGGAAAGCCATTGAGACAGGTATTTTGTTCACATCAGCCTACACAGGGAATGTTAAATTTCATTTTGGACATCATTGCTGAACTGAAACTTGGGTTGAGAAGAATATGGAACAACTTTGCCACAAGCAAAATTTTAAGATAAGCAGAGTGAGTCTGCCTTTTGGCACTTAAATTCTATATTTCACCTTGATAGAGTTTTTACAGTATCAGAACTCAATATGTACTGACTTTCTTTCCTTCTTTCTGCCATTTGCCGCAACTGTGAACATTTCATTTCTGATCCTTCATATTAGCAATTGTCACTCTCATATAACCAAATGGGTTTTCTTTTTTTTCTTTTTTGTTGTTGTTTACCATTAACCTATATGAAAAACATGATAAAAAGTCTTAATTTTGAGGGGTTTTTCTTCAAAGAAAAATCATCACTGATAATATGAAAAATAGATGGTTTGGCATGAACCATTATAATTTAGTACACAGAGTGCTGGACTTATACTTCAAATTTTTACTCAATCTTAATTTTGCTGGGTGACCTTTTGCCAGGTATTTTTTTTTTTTTTTGTTTCCCCATTTTTTCAGATATCTTAAAATTTAGTATCTTAGAAATAAACTTATTTTATACGGATATTTTTTTAAAATCTCCACTTTGGCTTTGAAAATTTTATTTAAAATACTCTAAATTTTCATAGTTCTGAGACTTGACAGACTTAATGGTATAATGAGATTCATCATTTGCAATGAACACAGTGGAATTTAGGGATGCTGATCATTCTCTGGATTGTGACAAATGGTTTGGACTGTGAAGTAGATGGTGAAACTCATTTTGTGAAAATGTTCAATTGGTCTTTAGGATGATCATCCTAGAAATAGATTATGGCCCTCACAGTGTGAGAGGTCTACAAGGAGAAAAAGTGTGTGTTGCTAAGGGCCATGGCAGAGGGAGAACCAAGAAGGAAAATTAAGAGGCATTTATTTTTTCTTTCTGTTTTGCTTAGGAGAACAGATATACACAACACAACACACATAAATGACTCACACTTACTCTCTCCCTAGGAACAGGTGCTGAACAAGCATCAGGGAAGGTAGGGAAAATAGGTATATGTTTCCCTGGAGGCAGACATGTCAAAAGTTAGCCGTAAGTCAAAGGGAATGGAATATAAAACTACATTCCATACCTGCTCTTTGACAAATAGCTGACCATAAGTGTAAGTCAAATTAGTCTAGTACATGGCTCACTGAACTGGTGACAAGGCAGCAGGTTTCCCTGAGAAATAATTCAAAAGGCCTCTGTTCCATTATAAATGAACACAGTTGCAGAGATGTTAACCCTTCCATTGCACCACAAACGTAATCCTATATTTGCTGGTACTCAGAGAAGCAAGGAGGCTTGAAGATCTGAACTTTCCTGAGAGCAGCGCTGAGCTGTGGGCTCATGTTTTGATTGTAGAATGGCATCATTACTGCTGCTAAGGATGGTACGACCCGCTTATTCCATTTTTGTACTTGTTTAGCATCTTAGTTCTTTTTGCAGGAGTTTAAAAGGACTTGGATAAACATGACTGAATATTTACCTGGTCTTTGAGGAAGGGAAAAAAGAAAAGAAAAGTGCAAATGGGAATTTTAGAGGACAAATACTAGCTTAATCTTCATTCAAAGGTCACCAGTCCGATAGAACAACTTTCTTGTCTCTGCAAATTCTGAAAAAAGCCTGCAGGGTATGAGCAAAAGCCAACACAGATCTGTGGCCCATCAGGCATTAGAATCTTGGTTGGCACTATCAGATGCAGTTAATAAGATTTGAAATATTGCGCATTGCTTTATAATATGCTTTGACTTGCCCCTCTGTTTCAGTTAAGCAATTTGTGGCTGAGAAGTGTGCCAAGGGAAAATAGATGATGCTCTTCAAATGGGGCTCATGTTACTGTTCAGTGTAAAATTGCATGGGATTTGCATACAGTTGTTTCACACTGGTCTCTCTGTGTTATATACCCTCATTTATGGTTGTCAGATGAAATCTAGCAACTCCCCACCCCCACCATGAGAAGCTGTAATGTTTTGTAGGGAATATGATAGGAAGAAAAAAGTGACAACCCTTTAGAACAGTGATGACCAAACTTGGCCCTCCAGCTGTTTTGGGACTACAACTCCCATCATCCCTAGCTAACAGAACCAGTGGTCAGGGATGATGGGAATTGTAGTCCCAAAGGAGCTGGAGGGCCAAGTTTGGCCAACACTGCTTTAGAATAAGAGACATCTGGCAACCCAGCCTTAGTGTGTCAAACATGGCTAAATGAGTCCATTACATACTGTTAGCTGCTAGCTGGTTTTTGTGAATCTCTTAAAAAACAAGGTTATCGGTGCTGGAGATTGTTGCTGCACTCTTCAGTTTAGATACCACCTCCTATGTTGTCTTTCATAAAAAGAAAGAAAGACTGTAGTGAATTATGGAAATATAAACAGCAGCTTGAATGGGACTGGAGCCTTGTACATGTGTCCAAGTGTGCCAAAATTGATAAATCATTAATAATATCACCAGCATTTAAGCAGAAATTTAATACACACACATAGGGCCTGCTCACACCACTTCCTGGTATGGATTTAGTAACTCATAAGATTGCATACCCCTCAACCGCCCCAATTAAATTTAGGGATCTGTGCTCTGGTGTGAGAGCATGAGGATGAGATTTTTTATTTTATTTTATAGTAATGCTTTCTGGGATTGTGGCACATTTCCCCAATTGTTGTAGCCATGGGAATTGCTGGATGCTGAAATTGTGCTGGTTTCAGCAATGTAGTTCCTTGAAGGTACTCGGAAAGCCATTTTTTGTTTACTGTGCGAAAATATGTGAATAGGTTGGTATGCCGAGCATGGGTTGAGTGGATCTGTGCAGTATTCTGCAGGTTATGAAGCATCTATGTGACTTCTTTACCACATGATCTACTTAAAACTCAGCTCACGCTTATGTGGGCAATGCTCAACCCTCTTTCAGAATTTTTGTCCTGCTTATGATGGGTTGAGTTCAAGGTATGTGGGTGCAAAAGGAAACCATTGGCTTAATCATATGCCTCAAATTCTACACACATAACCAGGCAACTCGCCTTCTGAACATGTCAAATTGGTCATGTCTGGTCTTTGTCATTGTGAAGTTCTTGGATTCTCAGGATATTCTTTGATAATGCTGGTTGATGGAAGTTTCCCAAAAGATATATGTCAAAAGTAGGGACATGGGGAAAATTCAATTTGGTCAGCATTTTAATGTGAAACTCTCCAATTCACACTTTCTGAAACAATATGTGAACCGACACACAGACATACTTTGAAATTAACACTTCTCCTGGTTTTGAAAGACAGGTTTCCAAACAAACAATGTCTACAAAAATGTGTAAATTAGGGGGAAGTGTCCCTTAAAATGCATATGGGAGACAAAATAACATGCAAATATGCATCATGTTAGACTAAACTGCTTGCAAAAAATGTGCATTTGGGGGCAATTGCATAAAAATGTGTATATTAGGAGAAATTCACCCTATTATTTTATTTTACTTCTTTTTTTAAAAAAAAATCAAACTGATGCAGAAATGTAGAGAACAGAACTTAGTAATGCAACAAGTAACTTAAAAAGAAGAGAGAAATTGACATATTTATCCATTCCTAGCCCAAATGCAAGATTAAATTGAACTGAATGTAGGCTACTTCTATAGCAGAAAAGAGAACCAAACTCTTGACTGATGCAGAATGGACAATTTACTAAGTTGATAAATTTTCTATTTGGCACCTGTTTATGGTGCACCCCCCCCACCACTCTATCCTTTCTACACCTCTGTTTTTGCCTCTTTGAATGTAGACACCTCAGAAATGCATTCACATGGGAGACTTATTGGCAAGTTTTGATACTTTAAACATTGACATTCTTCATCTTTGGGGAAATTCATTGAAAATGTTTTGATTTTAGGGTTCATTATAACGGCATTGTTACTTTCAGCATCTTGAAGCACACAGGGCTAACATCTCAATTGAAGGTTGACAGTTTTAGCAGACACTAAATCGGCTCCATTAAGAGGTAGGAATGTTTGCTTCTATTATGAAATTCCTACTCAGTCCCTATATCGGTGGATGAAAGCTTCCTAGATATTTGGCATTGATAATGCAATCTCTAGCACACCAGATATATTTCTCTTGAAAAGTAAATGTGTCCCTTCCCTTTTGTGTTCAACATACACAACAAAGGAAAGATACTACTGCTTTAGACAAAACATTCTTATTTTTTAGGAACATGTTTCTGTTATGATGCTCATTGATGAGCAGAGTGGGTTACTCCAGTTACCTTAGAGCAAGTCCATTTTGATATAAGCACATAAATGCTTCCACTGAAACCTTGGAATAAGTAACCCCCATAGCAATTGAATTGTTTGCCAGATTCTACATTGTACTTTCCATAGCATGACTACACCACATTTCACAATGCTGGTTGATGCTGGTGTGGCAGAACTAGCTGCCAATCCAAACTGCTTTGTCAATATTACATCAAGGCGGAATTTGGTTACCGAGTCAATGCCATGATACTTGTGCAGCCATTCTTCTGTTTTCCATCGTATTGTTTATTTACTGGCACCAACATTTATACAATCGGACACAGATGTATCCAAGACAAAAGGACTGTGTGCTAGATGTGAATTATTCAGATTAACCAACCTTGGGCTGGGGGATGGATAGAGGGAAGGGATCCAGCCTTTTTTATCAGTGTGAATTTGCTGATTTCAAAAATAGAGATCTGCTTTCCTGAAACTTGCAGAACTAGAGGTAATAAAGCATTTCAACCAGGTACTAATTAGATTTCCCAAAGGGGGAAGGGAATTCCATTTTTGGTCACATACTAGGCACCTCATTACACAAAAAGTGTAATTCTGTCATTTGTTACATGTAAACAGCTTCTATTGATTTCACTGGGACTTTTCCATGATTAACTAGTGACAGGATTATATCCAAATAGATAAATCTTAAAGTAGTGGCTTGAAATAGTCTCTTGCACATAGAGCTTTTCATCTCAGCCTTTGTTCAGCCTCTGAGAAAAAAGAATATCATTTTTTTTTAATGCCGGCAGCACTACCAACAGGCTGCATGGAATATAGGAGCCCAGCGGGAATAGACCTTTAGCAGGAATTCATATCTGTACTCTGAAACATGCACTTTTTATTGGTTACATCCCCTAAGGACTTGTTAAGGCATTAGTTACATTTTACCACCCTAAATGTCTTTACCATAAACAAATGAAACTTTGGAATCCAAGTTCAAGGAATAAACTCAAATGAAATGCAATTTAACCACTCTTTGGGGATAAAGACTTAAGTGGGGAAGAATGAAGAATTGATAGCCTATTACGACTTGTAATTTTCCACCTTGAATTATTGACAACCTGTGACATTACACCCTTACAAATTACAATCTATAAACAGCTTGGAAAATATGACCTTTGCATTACAATTGGTCTCCAGATGCCTCTGAGCTTATTTTCAGGCAGCTGGCAGAGGGTTATTTTCACTGAGGCTGAGTAGGTGTGAGAATGCAAGTAAGTGGAGAACTTTATTATACACTCAAGCCAAGCTTGTTCTCTTTCCCCCTTCCCCCCTCTGTAGGAGAACTTGAAAACCTGATGGATTATGGGTGGCATGACTTTTTTTAAGGTTGAGGATGAGGGAAGTAAAAGTCATTAGAAAATTTTGGCAGTAATTGATTAGCAGTCATGGAATAAATAGAACTAATTAGCTAGAGTTTGTTGACTTAGCACTTTAACAAAATTGAAGGTGAGAAATACGGTGCATTCATGTATGTGTGTGTTTTTTAAAAGGAAAAACTGTGCTTTGGGAACAGTTCCTCAGGAATGAGTGGGCAGATTGGAAGGCATTGTTTAAGTGGAAATGAATGGGCTTACATTCCAGCCCTCCTTTTTGGCATCTGTCCCACACAAGGTCATGTCTTATGAGACAGTATAAGATTGTTGGGCTTTGAACTTTACCCATAAGAAACTGTAAGGAGCTCATTTATGCTGGCAAGACCCTGTTTAGTCAGTTCATTTGTCCAAGTTTAAGGACAGTAGCTTGTCAGATTTAATTATGACCTCTGTAAATTGCTGGTGACGTTCCATAAATGTTAATAGATTTTTCCAACAATATAATATATTCATTATATTATAATGTGATATAATATATTTCTTTCATAAAGCTATTGTAGTTAACAAGACATAAAGACCTGTACGGGAAAGAATCTGTGTGAAACAGGGGAAAGGAACCTCTTTCTTTTTGGGTAACCTCCTGAGGACCACATGCCAGTGATGGGTGGGGCCATAGGGGAAAAATGTGCAAAGCTATGCATGCAGATTTTACCTCTGCAAAATAGGCAAGTTTGTAAAGTAAAGGTAAAGGGACCCCTGACCATTAGGTCCAGTCGTGGCCGACTCTGGGGTTGGGGCGCTCATCTCGCTTTATTGGCTGAGGGAGCCGGCGTACAGTTCCCGGGTCATGTGGCCAGCATGACTAAACCACTTCTGGCGAACCAGAGCAGCTCACAGAAACACCGTTTACCTTCCTGCCAGAGTGGTACCTATTTATCTACTTGCACTTTGACGTGCTTTCGAACTGCTAGGTTGGCAGGAGCAAGGACCGAGCAATGGGAGCTCACCCTGTCGTGGAGATTCGAACCACCAACCTTCCGATCGGCAAGTCCTAGGCCCTGTGGTTTAACCCACAGCGCCACCCGCGTCCCTAGGCAAGTTTGTACGCACCCTCTATTGCCTTTGAAGCATCTGAGGAATGGAAGAATCAGGTCTGAGTAAAGCAAGGGTGGAATGACACAGAGACAAGAAAGGTGGTGGTTTTAAACAATAAGTGACATAAATAAAGTGAGGAGGGGGAGACACAGATAGGAGGGAAGTTTTGGTTTAAAGGAAGGTTTAAGTACAGTGAGAAATATGCTGAAGCTTTGTTGTGTTAGCTTTCAGGTGCTGGCTTCTCTGTTGTACCCATCTCTACTTTTTCTCCTTGTTATTTTTTTTTTTCAAATCCTCAGTATTTCCCCTTCCTAATCTAGCCAGTCCTCCCCAATTGTTTTAAACCACCTTCTTAGGACTAAGTAGGATTTCCCCCTCTTAGGACTAATCCACACTTCCCTTTTGCTCTGTGCTTTCAAGGCAGAGATCCGTGCTTTCCCAGTCCATGAGACACCACACAACCTCAATTGGGGGCCATACAATGATGATCTAGTGCAAATATAGTATAGAGAGAAATGGGGAAGCAGTATCACAATACTTCCAGAGCAAATGTCTGTACTTATCTTGAGGAAAGCTAAGCTATGAAACACCTTGCCTCTGGGGAAATGCTGTGGCAAATAATTTCGCAAATTCCATAGAGGGATCAGCTATCACTTGAAAGTGGCACCAGTAATTTCCAGCTGATTATGTCAGTCTCTGCCTTCATTTTGCGACTGGTTATGCAGCTTCAATACCATTCTGTGACTGGCGGACCTTAGTAATTTTCAGCCATCTCAAGTAGACCCTGGCAGTACCAGGTTTGAGAAGGCCCACTTTAACTAATAGTACATGCCCATCAGGTTTATCAGACATAAGCACCATTGTCTTCCAGGTGACTTACGATATCATTAATTAAATTTATGAAGTTTTAGGGAAGTGTAGATAAAACTTTTTATACTGATGAGCTTGCTTCTGTGGTCCTCTCCCAATCATAAATAGATATAGTTTGTAAGGTATGCCTTCCCCTCTAACTCTGGGGTTGTCCAGTTACTCAAGGGCACTCCACTCTTTATCATTGTTGCATTTTCCTTGTGACCACGCAGCTCAGTTCAATAACTCTGTCGTGGTATCTTTTTTCCTTCTGACAGGGAGCTAAACAGTGATTTATTGCTTGAATGCCTATCCCTTTCATGAAAGCCATTTGTTTAAACATCAGTAAAGCACGAAATTAATTATTCATTGCATGCTAATTTTTCACTTTTATCTGCTTTAGAAAGCTTCAGAATAAGCTGACTGCTAGGTGTTCAGATATATATAAATATGTCACATTATTTCTAGCTAGCACTTTTGGAGTCTGGGGTTTTGTGTTTTAATTATTTTCCTCCTCACAATCTAGTGATTCTATTCCAAGGAAGGTTTTCCACACCGACCTTTCCTCCTCTTTGCAACATTTTCTCATTCTCCTTTAGAAAGTGGCTTACAAATGGTCAGTTCATATGGCTACAACTTCTGGCTAGAAAAATTTGTGTTTGGGGTTTATAGGATCTATTATAAGTGCAATCGTAAATATACCCTGCAGGACACCATCTAGTAAATGAGGTTTGGTGTGTGTGTGTGTGTGTGTGTGTGTGTGGTGCTAATATACCGAGGTGATTTTGATATAAGATTTGTTGGGTGCTTCTGGGTAGTGCATAACTTTGTTTAAATTTGTGCAGGACGTGTGTGTGTGTGTGTGTGTGTGTGTGTGTGATTTTCCCCATCACATGAGTTCATGGGACAGTAATTATTTTTGTTTGTTTGTTTGCTATTTGTACCCCATCCATCTGACTGGGTTGTCCCAGCAACCCTGGGAGGCTTCCAACACATATAAAAACATAATAAAATATTAAACCTTAAAAAGCTTCCCTATACAGGGCTGCCTTCAGATGTCTTCTAAAAGTTATGTAGTTACTCATCTCCTTGAAATCTGATGGGAGGGTGTTCCACAGGGAGGGTGCCACTACAGTAAGCACTGTTCAAGTTTGCAATCCAGTTCATAGCTGTGAAACCAGGAACCATCTTCCTCAGTTTATCATTTCATATGAAGTGTGATAGTCACATGAGGGCTATTCCAAATGAACAGCCCTCCACAAGAAAATGGTGGAAGTACTGTACCTCTTCAAATGTGTGTTTGACTTGTTCATAAAATCGTGTAGCAAAGGTATAGACCAGTGATGGGAAACCTGAGGCCCTCTAGATGCTCCTAGACTGCAGCTCTAATAATACCTGAGCATTGGCTATGCTGGCTAGGGTTAATGGGCAGTCCAACAACACTCAGAGGACCATAGTTTCTCCATCTCTGCTTTAGACCAGTGTTTATTGCTGCCCAACTGTCTCTGGACAGTTTTTCTGTGTTTTTACAAATGAACTGACAGATGGCAGCCATTTTGTGTGAGAGAGGGGAACTAATCAGTCTAGAAAAAGCTATGTGTTTACCACAAGAGGGACAGCTTGTTGGAGCAAGCAGTCTTGCTTGTTAAATTAATTCTGTCATGACCAATTGAGAAGTCAGATTTTTGTCACGGTTTTTTTTGGGGGGGGGTGTGAGGTGTCTTCTGACATATCCAAGATTGTCACAGTTGGAAGTGAAATATCAGATGGATAAAGGTTTGGTATTAGAAGGCTTAAATAGTATTATCTTCATTTTCTTTCTCCATATTTGCTTTCACTCATAAAGCATCAACTATATATTTATATATGGTACATATGTAGGAAATCCAAACATTTTGGGCAGGGGTATCAGACTTGAGAATGCAACAACATCCATCACTTCCATGTTTCATCTCCCCATCCTTACCGCCATCCCAAATGCGGTGAGGTAAGTTCAAACTATTCAGCACAGTTCCTCTGGCAGATTTGCTGCATGAAAAGTATTGGTGTTTATTTGTTATATTTGAAAAAGGGATTTGTTTCTTTTCCCTATACAGTTTGGAACAGCTCACTTCTGTGAGCTGTCTGTATTACCTAGAGGGGAGATGAGTGCTTTGTTTACCCATAAGGAAGCTTGCTTAAGAAGCAATTTTACTTGTAAAAGCAAGTAAGTCATAGCCAATTGGCTGGTTGGGACTTTTGAGATGACACAATCTGCTTGTACATGCCCTCACTTTGTTATATGAGTGAATCTATCAGATATGAGGCTTGAATACAGAGAGTGCCATGTAAACTCAGAGAGAGAGAGCATTGTATTGGATGTCACAATCCGTGTTCCTTGTTCCTTGTTTCATGCTGCCTAGGTTGCTGAGCAGAGGTAAACAATGGTTTGATGTATGGAGGAATGAGTGAAAATTAGCCTTATTAAAAGTAATATAGCACCGTGTTCTTGTAAACAACTCCAGGGCCATTAGTCCTTGAAAGCAGAAAACTAGATATGAACGGAATTTTTATGAATGTTTACTTTTGTGCTCTAATGCACACATTTGATGAGGGATTTTTTTGTCGGTTAAGAAGTCATGCCAAAACAGAAAATATAACTCAAGAAACTACAAGAAACTACAAACTACAAGAAAGAAGATTCCACCTAAACATTAGGAAGAACTTCCTGACAGTAAGAGCTGTTCGGCAGTGGAATTTGCTGCCAAGGAGTGTGGTGGAGTCTCCTTCTTTGGAGGTCTTTAAGCAGAGGCTTGACAACCATATGTCAGGAGTGCTCTGATGGTGTTCCTGCTTGGCAGGGGGTTGGACTCGATGGCCCTTGTGGTCTCTTCCAACTCTATGATTCTATGATTCTATGATTCTATGAACTCTACTTTTTGTGCAAATATTCTCGGCGCAGAGGGAAGACTGCAAAAGCCTCCAAAGTTTGATTTTGAAAGTTCCAGGGAATTGTACAGTCCCTGCATAAGGGACAAAGAAGCCCTTGTATGGACCAGCACACACATTTAAATGTGACAGGGTAAGCACTTTAACCATGGTCCATGATGCATGTAAGTTGGAAGTTATTTGCCAGCCAGTCTGATGTGAGATGGGCTTGGTGATAGCTTCATTTAATGAAGACAAATCAGCGGTGGCCAACTTTTCTGACATGTGTGCCAAAAGTCTAGTCCGAAGTATTGAATGTTGTTTCTTTGTTGTGCACTGTAGTCTGTATGCCAGTTTTTCATTCTCTATGCCAGTGGTTTTCAATCAGTGTGCCGTGTAGCCCTGAATGGTGCACCACAGGTGGCACCAACCTCCATCCCTCCTTCCTTCTCTCTCTCCTCTGATAATGACAATCAGACCTCGGTAAAGAAAGTGCACTCCTGTTGGTTGGGACCACTAACATGGTGCATTACTATTGGACAGGCTGTATTAGGTACTGTCCAGGGGCTACTTGGAGGAGGACAAGAAGAAGAGGGAGGGAGAGAGCTGGTGAGTTGAAGGGAGGAGACAGTAAAGGCAGAGATGAACATAGGGAGTAGATTGATTGATTGATTGATTGATTTGCGATGAGGGTACGTATTAGTTTGTTTGCCTGAGAAAGGCAAGAAGCCCAAGGAAGGGAGGGAAGGAGGAGTCAGAGGTGATATCCTGGAAGGGTTAAAGTGGGGCACAAAGCAGGTGGGGCTTCTACGCCAAGGGGGCAGCCAGCCGGCTGGTATTGAGTGGGATGCACCTGGCAGATTGGGGGGCTTGGATGGAGGAGAGTACCAGTGGGTGAGAGGGGACGAACTTGCGAATAGGATCAAGTGGGGTTGGATAAAGAAACAAGCAGAAGACCACAGTGGGGCAGATATTTGTGGCAGGGGCACTGTTGGTAAGGGGGCTGGAGGAGCCCCACAGAACTGGAGAGAAATTAGGGGGCAGAAACAGATTCAGATAAGGCCTTTGAAGGGGAAGTAGGGCAGAGTCAGAGGTGGAAGTCAAAAAGGCTGAAAATCTCTATGCAGTACCTTTGAGTGAGTTTGCTTTTAGATCACTGAAACAGGGAATGGGCAGAATCACTACATAGAAAAGCAGGCGTAAGTTAAGTCTATGACTTACCTTGGACTTTTGTTTTTCTGGTCTAAGTGTTTTTGAGCAATGATGGAAGTGAGCAAACATTACACGTTCATTGGGGGAGAGACAGGTCTCTTGCAGATGTCTTGCCTTGAGGCTCACAAAATTCTCAATCCAGCCCTGAGGTTATAAATCGAAAGAACCAAATCACTTGGAATTATAGCAGAAGCATGTTTTTATTAGGTTGGTTTATTTGCCTCTCTTTGAAGAACTCCATCCCCAATGAAGTGATAAAAGCTGTTTGCTGGACTTTAGCATCTTATTGTACTGGGAAAAAATGGAAATAATTTGTAGATAGGAAGCCTGGTGATTCATAAGATACTAAAATATTTTCAGGTGGAAAGATTGAGTTCCTACAGAAAGGTTGTTTTATGTTAGAAATAGCTGTGCAATCAAAAATTGCTCCCTATAATGTATTTACAAAAGAAAACAACCTTGTTTTCTTCCCCCAAACACAAACATCAGATATGAATCTGTGGTCTTATGCTTGCAGATCCTTATGATAGTCAGTGGTGTTTTTTTCCTGGGGGGACGTGGGGGGACGCATACCCCTAAACATTTTGTGAATCTAAGTTTGGTCTCATTGAGGCACAATATTTCAATATGAGTAGGAAAATGAGAGTACCCCTAAACATTTTTTTAAGAAAAAAAAAAGCAGTGGTGATAGTTAATACATTTCAGAATCACATGCAAACATCCCAACATCACAAAGCTGCTTTTCAGTAGGCTTTGCCTGTCTTCTGTTTCAGAACATGGGTATAACAAAGCAACATCAGAAGTGGCTCATGCCATGCATATTGTTGCTAGGGCGACCCTGTGTTTGTGGGGCTTCTGGTCTTTTATGCATAGAACCATCCCAGCTATACCTTAAAGGCTGCTCATTCTATTCCTTAGCACAATTGATGCCTCTTCCAAACCACATGGAAAATGAACAGGGTTATAGTGACTAATCTTTCTAGATAAATGTCAGTGTAAAAGTGGCCAGAGTAGCTGCCAGGGGAAAAGAGCATTAGTGTCAGGGAAGCTTAGCCAAGCGATTAAGTGACACTATATTGGCTTGATATGGTATCCATGTTTTTGAAAGTTGTGTCAAAATAGTTGGATCCCTTGGGCATAGAGTGGAAAGTAATACAAGTCTTCTAGGAACATCACACAAAGTTGCATCCCTGTAATTCATAAAACATAGCTGTAGGATTTCTTTCACTATATTCTTTATGGAAAACATGAATACAGCATCCCAGTAGCCTTTGGTCCCCTGGCTGAAGACAGAGGCCAGAGTTTGTTTCAAATAACTTGACACTGCCAACACTTTCAAAGGGGCAAGTATTGGATTTTGTGGCTTGCATTGGGACTGAAAGGCACAAGCCTTGAGATAATTATCTTCCAAAGGCACAGATTCTCATTCCCTAAAGACTTGTGGAAACAAGTAGCTTGTGCCTGTTTTGACAGCTGCCTTTTGTGATGCCTGGGGAGCTTGAAATCATAAGCTGATCATGGCTATGCATGCAACTTTGGCTCATCCTAGATCAGTTACTGCAGTTGGAAGTTGAGATCTCTTTCTTGGTCTGATGGGGAGGCCTAGCAGATGTTCTTTGTGCTAAGGTTAGCACAGTGTAAACTGCTCTGCTTGGATCTGTGTTTATGAATATTCATGTGTCATGGAACCTTGCAGATCACTTCCGGCTAGGAATTCTTCATCTGGAGGACATCATTGCTCTGTGCCATCATCTGCCGCTGTTTCCTCCCCTTCCCTTTTCATCATATTACGATTTAAATAATGGCATTGTTCTGAAATACCTGCCTCTAAATGGCAGGTAACCACCAGGTTTCTCTCTAGAACCCATGTTGATCTCAGACATCAAATTATAAATTATATGAGAGATCAATGCTTTGAACTTCCCATTAATTTTCTTTTCTTAATGACAGCTGCTAGGGAAAGGGGAAGATTTGAACCTAGGCCAAAGGTTGCGTGGTGAAAGTAAAGATCCCTCCACCTTTGCACTGCAGCTGCAGTCCAAAACATTTCCCACCATACTGCTTTTAGGAGAGAAAATTGCACATGAAAATCTATCTAGGAATCTCCCATGTTTTGCTACTTTGGGCTTACAATCTCCTCTTAGTATTTGCATCATCTGTGCATGACATGTGGATAGCCAAGACACTGAAACAGTCCTTGTTGTTTGCTGGTGCATTATTCTTCAGCGCCTTTTCTATAAAGATGTGCCAAAACGCGAACACGAGCATCTTCAGGAGAACTGTAAAAACTGGGCTGTTTGTTTTTGGTTGCAAAATTGGCAAATATGGAAGCACTTCTGAATGCTTGAATTTTAGTGCATTTCTCACACTGCCATTTTATATACACTTCCCTTGGAATTAGTACCATTGAACTCAATAGGGTTTGCTTACAAGGGCTGGGTGGTAAAATTTTGTCTAACACATAAAATGCCATTATCTTGTTTTTAAAAAATGATTATTCACAGATGGCATTCTTAATAGTGCACCTTCTGGGTAACCATGATAGATTATAAGGAAGGAAGCATTATATATAGTATGCTGAACAGTGGAAATGAGAGCACTTGATATGTTAGGGGGAAATAATTAAATTCAAATTGCTTGAATGGAAAACATTGCAGGGAGTGGGAAATGTTAAAGGACAACTACCGTATATACTCGAGTATAAGCCGACCCAAATATAAGCCAAGGCACCTAATTTTACCACAAAAAAACTGGGAAAACTTATTGACTCGAGTATAAGCCGGTTCACCACACCACAAACCTGGTGGTGGTGGCAGTGGCGGAGGAAGGACAAGCAGGCCTAAAAGGCTGCTTTTGGGCTGCTCATTCCTTCTCCTCTGCCACCGACAGCAGCAAAGGCGGCGGAGGAGTAAGGAGCAGCCCGAAAGGACCCTCACTTGAGTATAAGCCAAGGGGGGCTTTTTGAGCATTAAAAATGTGCTGAAAAAGTCTGCTTATAATCGAGTATATACTGTACTTCTATTAGTTGCTTACATTAAGTTGTTCCCCTCGCTTCTGCAACATGACTATAGAAGCCCCTCAAAGACCAGGGGATATGTAAGCAAAGCTTACATTCATTTTTCTTTACTTCTTCTATAGCTAGTTGTGTTGTTTGATGAAATTACTGTAGATGATAGGAATAGAAACAAAGAGAAAAAAAGGGCAATGCATTATTTTTCATTACATTACCAAATTCCTTTACACCCATATTTTGACATTTAGAACAACATAATATGCATGTCTTTGTTCATTAGGGTCTTCAGATTAGCTAGCAACAGCCAGGGAGAGAGAAAAAGAATGTTAAATGTAAACTAACCTTTTACAGGCTAAAGCACAAAGAAGCGGAAGTAAGAATGAAAGAATAAATATTTTACATGATGGGTCCACATAGCTTTTTTTTACTAACAATACACAAAATGAGAGACCCTCAATGCAAACATGCATTTTGTTATCCTGATTGCACTTTTGTCTTTGTATCAAAAAATATGTACTTTATCAGAAAAAGTAATTGGAAAAGAAAGGTTATCGCACCATAGAAATAAAGTAAAGGGGGTATTGTGAAAAGGGGTGCATTAAAATGAAAGATGAGGGGATTACCTAATAGTTATTCAGTTTACATATTTTTAAAGATCACTGTATATTGCTTTAACATAGAAGTGGTTTAAATATGAGTAAAGCCCAAGATTTACTGGTAATCTCTCTAGGAATATTTATTCTTAGGCTGGGTCATTAGTATCACTTCATACAGCCAAAAAAGCATTGAAGTGATGTAGACTGCGTTGTCCTCAGCTGTTTTTCTGCAAACCGCTGTGCAAAACCAGAACTGGGTGACATCTCAAAGGGATCAAGGGAAGTCATTGGACCCTAATAAATAGCCCTTTTTTCTGGGAGCTGACCCCATGGGAAAGCTGTAGCTTCAGGAGACCTGACATGCCCTAACTGATCACAGCTCCTTACCCTTGACACAGCCTTCCACAATTTCTACAAGGATCCCAGGAACAGAAAGTGTGGTGAGTGTCTCTTAGTTAGGCTAGGAACAAAAATCTAGTCTGGGAGCATAAAACTAATCACTGAGACCTACTCAGGAGGGGGAAACAATATCTTATAAGTCCTCTGGAACAGAGTCTTGCTAATATTCCAGGAAGGAGTGGGGTAGCCAGGGTAGCTATAAAATTGCTTAGTTGGTTTCTAACTGATCACTAGACAGAATGCTGGGCACTGCATGAGTCCAAACGAAATGTAACTAAGTGCAAAATAGCACACTGAGAAGAGCTTCTGAAGATGTCTTCAGAAGCCCCCTCAAAGTGTTATTTTCTGCAGCACTCTGATCAGGGGTTCTGAAGATCTGACAATCATCTGATTTTCAGATCTTCAGAAACTCAGTTCAAAGTGCTGCACAAAATAGCAGTTTGAAAGAGGCTTCTAAAGACCCTGTGGGCAAAAAGGTCACCTGATAAAATTTTGACATCAGATGATGGACAGGTGTGAAGCTCCACCCACCTGTGAAACTTGGCCTACAAGGGGCAGGAGAGATAATTCGGGCTAGAAAAGTTCCTTACCTCTGAACTAAGACATGTGTCACCTTGGCTCAGTCTGATATTTCCAGGAATGGCACAGTTTGTAAACTTAGCTCTCTGGAAGTGCTCCTTATCACTACCAAGATCAGAGCTCCCACCTGTGGACTACACCCAAAATGTGAACCTAAATCTTCAAGAGGACAGAAACTGAAATTCAGTATAGGTTGAAACACTATCCCCCACTCTGTCTTTCTGCTGAAACTTTTTGCAACCCGGCCTGATTTATTTTTTTCAGTACAAACTTTATCTTAGCTGCTTGATAAAATGCTATTTCAAACTTGATTTTAAAGTCGTTAAATTGATGTAGTTTTAGTTGCTACTTGTTTGATTATGGACTAAGTGCTGTTTTTGCTTTTGTCTGTAAGCTGTTCTGAGGGCTCGATGGGAGCCATGTGGTTGGTAAATAAATCATAATAAATGATTGGTTCATATGGGGTTATTGGCACAATGGCAGCTGAAACAATATGGTGCCAAGCATGTAGTCGAGCACAGCAGAGATGAACAGCTAATTGCAGCTGGAAATCGCTAGTCATTCTGCTGTCCTCCAAACTCTGATCTACTGAAAGTTGATGACTCACTTTCATTTTAATTTCACTTTTTTTAGCGAGAACCTGAGCTTGTGCTAGGTGTCAGGCTGCCTACCACCCTGTCAGATGGCATTCCCACAGCGGGTGCGTATGCCTGACAAAGACATGTGCCAATTAAGGCTTGGAAAGTGCTAAATTTCAATCACCGCCCTCCCAGGAAAGCTTATCAGTGGCAGCAGGGCGGCTGTTTGTTGAAGATACAGAATTATGTTGCCGCTCCGCTCCCTGAATAGACCTATAAATCCCCCACTACGAAAATGGGGAAGGGAGGGGCATTTGCACATAAAGCATTTCTGGTAGTTGCTCTCCTGATACAAGACGGCAGTAAACCAAATAATGAAGTCAGGCTAGCAGTGTGCCAGGTCTCGCATCCATCTGTAACAGGAATTAAGGGCACTGTCAGCAACTGAACCTGTTAACCCGAAAAGCAGCTTAACAAAACCTCCAACAGAGATAGTACTTAAAGCATGTCCATAGTTTTGGGGGGCACCACTGTTTTCTATATGTTTGGTGGTTTTACAAGGGCATGGTGAAATTACTAGAGCATGTACTACCCCATATAAATGATATTCCATTGAGTGTTATCTACACCAGGGGTGTCCGGGACTTTTTTTCAGCTGAAACTCACAGGAACTCAGTTCTGGCGCCTCTCAGGGTGGTGCCATTGCCATTATAAGAGAACAAGGGAGGTGTTCATGGTGAATTCCGGCACCTCTTTTCCTAGAAAAATAGCACTGGGGGTGTCTAACCTGTAGCCCTCCAGTTAGACTCCTGCTCCCACCAGTCTTAGGCAGCATGGCCAATGGCCTGGAATAATGAAAGCTGTAGTTCATCAATGTATGGAGGACTACATGTTATCCACCCTTGCTATACATGACCACAATGCCAATAAGGTGGATATGTGGCTGTGGGGGTTGGGGTGGGGGGAATCTGGCCTACCACAATGAATGAATGAATGAATGACTTTACAGTAACTAGCATGGAAGCCACAAGCACACTTTGAATAAGTAATGCCAGAAGCACATCTGCACTGAAAAATTATGTAATGCAGCTTTCCCTTAAAATTTCATTTAAGACTAATCTCTTTCTCTCTCTCTTTTAATTGGGTCGGTAAACCCAATTAATGGGATGCTGTGGGTGTAATTCATCTTGTTTTAAGCAAAGCATTTCACAACATCCCCCATATATCGTTCCATGAACTGGTTAAATTTGGGTTAGATGATAATGCCATCAAATGGATTTCCAGCTGGTTGGGAAATGGTACTCCTGGAGGGCTCATCATTGGTTGCCTTTAGGGTGCTGCAAGCCTCTGTTCCAGGTCTGGTATTCTTTGTACATTGGGATCAACGCCTTAGGTGAAGAAGTGGAGGCAATCCTTGCTAAATGTGTGGATAATCGGGGAGAAATAGCAAACACCTCAAAAGATAGGAATAAAATTCAAAATGACCCTGATAGAATGAGAAATGGCTGAAATTAACAAAAGGAAATTTGATACAGACAAATGCAAAGTTCATCATTTAGGGCAAACAAACAAAACATCAAATGGGCAGGTATAAAGTGGACAATATATGTACTTTTGTTTGTTTGTTAAACAAGAAAAACTTTAATAAAAAGTTTCCAGATCATAAAATGTAACAGCTGCCATTTTAAAAGGATATAAACTAATTGAAAAAAGGTACAGAGCGGGGCAACAAAGGTAGTTAGGGGTATGGATGACAAGTCCATAAGCTAAACATGTTTAGCTGGATGATAATACTCTTGAGAGGCCTCAAGGGCTATCACACAGAAATGATCAATGAATGGTTATGTGCTGCCCCGGAGAGTATGGCTACATCCATTAACAGATTTCAGCTAAAGTTCAGGAGAAGCATTTTATCCATAAGAGCAGTCCTATAACTGAACCAATTACAAACAGGGATTGTGGGTTCCCTTGGCAAAGGTCTTCAAGCAGCTATTGGAAAGCCATCCTTTGTTCTGCATTTCCAGCATTGTACAGGGTGTTGGACCTACAAGATCCTGTCCAACTCTATGACTCCATACTATTTAGAAGAATATACTATACTATGGGTCTTTATTAAAGTCTGTGGTTTATCTATCAGTGTTGTACAATGTGAGGGCTTATTTCTGGGGGCAAGGGGTAACTGCCAGAGTAGAAGATCTTGACCATTAATTCACATGGAGCCCCTGCATCAGGTCTAGAAAAATAGTTTTAATCTGGCTCACACCATGTTGATGTTTCACCTTTATCATGTGCTTTGAGTGATAAAGCAGATGACCCTTCCCTTTTTTCTGAGAGAAGTTGCCACATGCGGCAGATGCTGGTGAGAGGAATTCCGATGTCTGCGGACGTCTCTGCAGACACTTCCATATCAGTTAAGCAAATGCTTGAGCAATTCATTTAATTATGTTAAGCGCCCATTAACAGCAGTCTAAGTCCTCCCCTGGGTCATATCAGTTCTATGAGATTCTAATTGTTAGAGAGTAACCATGATTTCCTTCTTGTGCCTGCAGGTGATTTTAATTCTGACAAAGCTGTATGACTACAACCTGGGGAGTATCACGGAGAGCTCACTGTGGAGGTATGTAGATAAGCTGAGATAATTACCAACTTACTTAACAATTTGGACACTGTGGTACAGTCCTTTCATTAGATTTAATTGGATTTCTTACATGATGGAAGGTTTGCAGGTCTCTCAGAGTGGTCATTTATGGCTCTGCTCATTCTTCACACGGCGATATGTCAGAATTGAGCCATCCTCTTCAGCTACAGTACATGATGTACTGCTGCTTTCATGTATCTGCTAATTAAAAATGAAAATTTGATTTAAAAACTGAAAGCGAAACCTAATGTTGTTCCAATTTGTAGTAATAATTTATTTCTTACAATATGGTGAGTAGTGCATTAACAAGCTCTTTTTCCAATAGAATAATAGAATCCTAGTATCTTAGATTTGGAAGGGACCCAAGGGTCATCTAGTCCAACCCCCTGCAATGCAGGAATCTCAGCTAAAGCATCAATGACAGATGGCCATCCAACCTCTGTTTAAAAACCTCCAAGGAAGTATAGCCCACCACCTCTTGTGGGAGTCTGTTCCACAATATTAGTTAATTTCCATTTCAAGCTTAGCAGTGATATTTTCTTTCTATTCACGCTTTTCTATTCACACTGCCTCTGCTACACACATACACAATCTCTCTCTCTTAACATTATATATAATATTTAACTCAACTCTTACTCTTTGCTTAGAAAGCTTACATGGAGCTTTTAATGGACTCCTGTTTAGTCACCCATTATACCTAGAGTTGCTTAACGTCAACAACAATGTAGCAATGTGTGTCCCAAACTAATTCATATAAAAGTACTGTACGTATTTCCTTTGTGCATTCTTCCATCCCATGTTGGGAAGAAACATGCTGGTCATCTAATATTCTCTTGCATTGAGTAAAGGAATCTGAAGGATAGCAACTTGAAAACAAATTCTACTATTTTTGTCAAGAAAACAGAAGTTCCAA
Source organism: Podarcis pityusensis (assembly GCF_964106645.2). Lineage (NCBI taxonomy): Eukaryota > Metazoa > Chordata > Lepidosauria > Squamata > Lacertidae > Podarcis > Podarcis pityusensis. The sequence continues at coordinate 47,054,352 of NC_138032.1, read as the reverse complement.
GTGTTTGCTTTTCCCCCGTTTTCCTTTGCATTTATAAATTATTACATGGTTACAGTATTAATAATAAATATGCCTACGTTTATTATATCATAAATGGAAAACACAGTACAGTATAAATCTAAAAGCATGAACTTCTCCACTGCCTCACCCCTCCGGTAGATGGCAGTGCTGCTGCTGGGAGACAAGCTTCTAATGGTGGAGAATAGTACAGATGAGGTTTGGCTTGGGGCATTAGATCTTTGCACTGAGAGGGGATCTCTTCTCTTTAATTTCACCAGAGACTACCAGTAGATGTGTTGCAAAGTTCTTTCTATGAGACAACAAAAAGTGATATTAGGAAGTTTTTAAAGAGTTTAGCAATAGGCTATTGGGTGCTATTTCTATTTGCCTTGTGACATTAGTGTAGACCTTGGTGTTTGTTCCTTAAAAATATCAAACAGTACATAGAAATAAAATGAAAAGAGCAACCTTTTGCAACCTTGAATGTTCCAAGCTTTTCCAGGTATGATGTCAATGAATGAAATAATGTATTCTCTTGCAAATGAGTGTTTTGATCTTGCTTGCCTATAAATGACATCCAGTTTCTGAAGGCTGAAGAGAGCAAGGACTCCCCTCATCCCTCTTAGGTTCAATATAGTGATATTTTCTCATTTTCCTTAAACTTTTAGAATGATGCAGGTTAAAAATAAAGCAGTAGCTAAGTCCTATGGCCAATTTTTCATGTGACATTTGCAGGTAGAATTAGTTCTTTGATTCATAAAATTTGGCACATGTGAGCATGTCCTCATATTTATTTTGGATATTGGTCATTGTTTTGCAGAATCAATTGAATCAAGTCTTTAATATAAGTGGTCATATTGATATTTTAACATGTTACATTTAAGAAGCATATTGACAAGTTGGAACATGTACAGAAGAGGGTAACCAAGATGATTAGGGGTTTGGAAACCAAGGCTTATGAGAAGCGCTTGAGTGAATTGGGTATGTTTAGCCTGGCTAAGAGGAGGTTGAGAGGAGATATGATAACCATCTTCAAATACCTAAAGGGCTGCCACATAGAAGATGGAGCAAGCTTGTTTTCTCCTGCCCTGAAGGGTAGGATGCAAACCAATGGCTTCAAGTTGTGGGAAAGGAGATTCCCTCAAAAGGTGGTGAACTGTTTTCCTTGGATATTTCTAAGCAGAGCTTGGATGGCATCTGTCATGCATTCTTTAGTTGAGAGGAAATTGAAGAGAAGCACTTTTGCCTGGTTCCTAAAAATATATAATGAAAGCACCAGGCGAACCTCCCTAGGAAGAGCATTCCACCAATGGGGAGCCACTACAGAAAAGACCCGTTCTCAAGGACAAAATTGGAAGCATCTACTTCCCGTTTTACACTAACCAGAGGCTTCCTGTTATTTTTTAACTTGGGAACTATGGTTAGTTGAAACTGTAGTTAGTGAACAAGCAGGAGAATGCACCATGGTTTGATCCTAGGTTGCTTGAACTAACCATCATTTAAACAGTTCCCTTCTGTTTCAACATAATGGGGAGCTGTGGTGAGTCTCATTCTTGTGACTGTTCCATATGGAGGGGTGAGATCGTGCAGAGTCATTTAAGTAAAACCATACCATTGTAGACCTTTATATCAATAAATGCACTAATTAAGCATGGTTCCTTCCGGGTCTGGGTTTAAGGAGAAATAATGAAGCTTTTCTTCCATCATTTTTTCAGTAAATTTTCAGTAATGTGATTACTTGCCAGGTTTGGATCTTTCTTTCAATCACCTAGCTCTGGAAATTTAACTAAAGTGATTTTAAAAATGGTATTAAAATTAATAAAGTGATCCACATGAGGTCCTAGGCGTCAGAAGACTTTCTGCTGCTACTACACAGTGTGTAAGAGGCAGAGAAGTCGATAGGCAGCTGAGCTTTTCATGCACCAGTCTCAGTGGATCAACAGGCTCCGAGTTACAAGGGTGATTCCACTTTTGAAATGAGTTATTGAGATTTCTCTCCAGCTAGACTTGGCATTAATTACACTATAATCCTCTAGGTAGACTCTGCCTTCCTTGTGCTTTTGATTTCTCTCTCTCTCTCTCTCTTAAAAAAAAAGCATTTATTTTTCTTCAAGAAAGGGAGTAAAGGTAAGAAATTGCTTGTGTGACACAGAACAATTAGTCAAGTTGGATTTGTTTATATATATTTTCTTCTTCCAATGCTCTCCTAGATATCTCCTAGATCACAAAAGGGATTAAGCTTTGAGACTCTGGAGAAAACAGTGGTTTCTGCTACTAAATAAAGATAAGCTTAAGTTTAAGATAAGTAAAATGTCAGAATAAAAGATACCATATCTGCAGGGAATTGGTGGTGGTGGCAAGGAGACGGAGGGAGGAAATAATCTCCACATTTGTAATGTGATTGAAACTGTGTGGAGACAAACATTAAAGAACTGTGATTAACCTTATCCTTCAAGGCTTTGAATGCCAACCAGTGATGCGCTCTCAATGGAACACAACTGCAAGTGGCTAGAATGATATTTTTTACACTGCCCATTCCTTTCCTTGAAAGTGTGAGCAAGTTCTGTCTTAAATTCACCTTGACACTTTCAAGCTAAAGGTAAGTTATCACATGCCTGCTTTTCATCTGATGGCTGCAGTTAAAGCAATGGCTTATATGGATGGGACAGCCACCATAGGTCAGGCACAGAGAGAACTATTCAGGGTGGTATTTTTAAATTGAGTTTTCAAGTTTGATTTTGACTTGGCCAACTCAAAATTTCCCCCATTTCCCGAGACTCCCTATTTATTTAACTCTCTCACTCTTCCTGCAAGACGAACCTTCTTCCTTAGGGAAAGGGAACAAATGGCGAAGGGATGGAGAATAGGCCAAGTCCTCTCCAAGGTGGTAAAAGATGCTAAGCACACAATGATCTCATCAAGCCACATGTTCCAGTGGGAAAGTATGAGTGCATTCCATTTGACACCATGCCCCCTCCTGGGTTCCCTCCTTCTCCCCTCTGCTGCATAATACCCTCTTCCCCAAGACTTTTATTCTTCTTGGAGAAGAGTAGGTAGACTGACAGGTAATACAGAGGAGTAAAAGGGACGCAGGTGATGCTGTGGTCTAAACCACTGAGGCCCTTGTGCTTGCTGATCAGAAGGTCAGCAGTTCAAATCCCCACAACGGAGTGAGTGCCCGTTGCTCTGTCCGAGCTTCTGCCAACCTAGCAGTTCAAAAGCATGCCAGTGCAAGTAGATAAATAGGTACTGCTGCAGCGGGAAGGTAAACGGCGTTTCCGTGCACTCTGGCTTCTGTCACAGTGTTCCTTTGCACCAGAAGTCGTTTAGTCATGCTGGCCACATGACCTGGAAAGCTGTCTGTGGACAAACGCCGGCTCCCTCGGCCTAAAAGTGAGATGAGCGCTGTATCCCATAGTTGCCTTTGACTGTACTTAATCGTCCAGGGGTCCTTTACCTTTACCTTACAGAGGAGTTGGATGGGATAGGATGCAATTCTTGTTTTGAATTGAGAAGTTGGATCCACCTTGTAATGGGATTGATATATTCTAGCTGTGTGTATGTTTTACCCCTTCTCCTCAGTCACCCCATTCTAGTTGACAGTGGCAGTGGTAAGACTTTATTGCGTCGAAAAGCCCAAAGTCAGTTCCATGGAAGCTTACATTGTTGCCTGTTGTAACTAAGCTAGCCTAACATCAAATGTTACTGTTATTTCTGAATGAGATCAATTTGGGAAAGTGCTTTTCTGTGTGTATAAAGTTGGTTGGTAACAAGGGCCACAATCTTCCAGGAAGTTTTCACCTGCAGACTTCACTGAAATGAAATGTTCAGTTCCCAGTGGATTGTCTTCAGGATTTTTCTTCATGTAAGATAAATGTTGAAATGCTCTGACATTCTGAATTAGGACGAACTTTTGTTGCTTCCATTTTCTCCCTCTTCTGAGACCATTGTACCCATGAGCACATTTCAAGAACTATAGCTACTTAAAATTCTCCCCCCCCCGGTTTAAAAAATATAAAAAAGCAAAGTGTTAAGCAAATTGCAGAAAGTTGAGATTTCTCTGTGTCATACCTGCATCTGCCATAATGGCTTTGCTTCTGTGAATCCAAAGTAAAAGACATATAACCAGCATATAATGGATGACCTCCAGTCCATTCACATTTCCCTCATATCCTATGAAAAGTTTGTCCAAAAGCATTTTTAGGTGTAGAAAGAAAGCCGAATCTTAAAACGCGATTAAATGCTTGCTTTTTATTTGCATCTTACATTTAGAGTGTGCATCTCACATATATAGTGTGGGGTCTCACAGGTCTCTGAATGTTATCCTATGTTTTACAGCAAGATTCTGTGGCACTTTCTGATCATCATCAATGAGGCCGTAACCTTTGCTTCATTGATGTGGTTTTATTGACATGAATACCATGGATTACAGTTTGCAGGAGCAAACAGGAGCAAATTGATCCAAGATAGAAAGGCATTTACATTTCTCACTTTCTAAGCAGCTAATGAGGCTGAGAAAAGTGGCTCAAAAATTGTTACTGGAAATGGTTAACACCTTAACTCACTTCAGGCATTCAGTTTGCATGTACAAAGGGGAAGCAGGGGTGTGCAGAATGAGCCCCACCACTGCAGTGACTCTCTGTATGCTAACCTATTGCCTTTGAGATGTTGTTGGACTCAACTCCCATCAGTCTCAGCCAGCATGGCCAGTTAGGGAAAATGGGAGTATTAGTCCAGAAACATCTAGCTGGGTTTGCCACCACTGCAATAGGCTAAGAACTTAGTTTAGAGAACAGCATTTTAATTATTTTTGAAAAATGAATTATTACCTCTTATGCAAACACATAGCTGTGTATGTTCAGTTTTCCTAGTAAACCTGAGGGTTTGACCTGACCTGAGGGTAGAGGTCTGAATTTGAAAGCAAACTCTGCATATTTACACAGAAGTCGGTGCTGATGTGGTCAATGGGGCTTACTGTGTTCAGCACTGGTGTCTGATGTTTATTTTTGTGCATCGCTTCTGGTCTCTGTTAAGCCTACATGCAAATCCTTCCATAAAATCAACCCTTTAGAGACCTCTCTCCCTGTATCAACAGCATTGAATTGAATGAGACTGGAGCCAGTGATTAACCAACTTATTGAAGAGGGGTCATAAAACTTGGGTTGAAATCAATTTAATACTTTAAAATTCTCCTTGGGGCTCTTAAGGTAGATTCTAAGGCTGGATGTTCGAATCTGAATATTCAGCAGTTCCCTTTGTCTTCCAAAGTGAATTGAAATACAAATTTAGGTGGTGATATCTGTTTATCAGACTTTCAGCCATGAGTCTGAAACATCAGAGAATGTGCATATTCAATGCAAATGCACTTAGTAATGGGAATTGGGCAATTCTCTCTGTAGATGCTCTGATATTATTCAGTATATGGCTTAAAGGCAGAAATACCTGTTTCATATAACTCAATAAGAATTTTCCTTTATTTGATTGTATTCTTTGTCTTGCAGCAAATCACTCTATTGAAAAATAACTTTTTGAGACCCCAGGCTCACTTATTTAAAATAACTTTTGAAACAAAAAAAGGAACAGAAATGAAGAAACATTCTTTTAATATTCCCACACTGAAACTTTGCACCTTGATGTGGCATGTCTCCCCCTGCATCTCCGAAACATTTTATTAGCAAAAGGAATGGATAGCAGATTAACAAAGATATGAAAACAAAAGGAGGATGTATCTGCTGCCAAGGAGCACCAACTACCAGTGTTTCTATTGTTAAGATTTTATTTCATGGCAGGAATGTGCTGGGAAGGGTAGTAATTAGGCAGAAGTAGCTCACTGGGTGAAGTAGAGCCATTAACACTAGCTTCCCATCTGTCACTTATGGGGAGAAAGGAGTCCCCAAGGTGTTGGAGAGGTCAGTACAAAACCAATTCAGAACTCTCCACTACTTTCCCACTCCGGTTCTCTCACCTGGCAAACATCTGCCGAGAAGCAAGTCTCATTGGTTTTGCAACTGGAGTAGTGCAAACAGTGCCCCAGACTCAGGTGTGACAGTCGGGGGAAGTGCAATCTCAGAACAGGAGTGGAGGTGTTACTGAGAAATAACACAATATAGCCTGAGTCTAGTTTCACTTTTATATGCCTGCTGTCTTTGTCCATGGAATTTTCTTGGCAGGGATACTGGAGTGGCTTGCTGGTTCCTGCTCCAGGTGGAGCACATTTAGTCCAAAGTCTCCACTATGACTTGTCCATCTTGGGTGGCCCTGCACGGCATGGCTCATAGCTTCTATGAGTTGTTCAAGCCCCTTCCCCACGACAAGGCAGTGATCCAAGAAGTAATGAAGGAAGAAATGGAGGCTGTGAGAGATTTTACTTTCTTGGGTTCCATGATTACTGCAGATGGTGACAGCAGTCACGAAATTAAAAGATGCCTGCTTCTTAGGAGAAAAGCAATGACAAACCTAGACAGCATCTTAAAAAGCAGAGACATCACCTTGCCGACAAAGGTCCGTTTAGTTAAAGCTATGGTTTTCCCAGTAGTGATGAATGGAAGTGAGAGCTGAACCATCAAGAAGGCTGATTGCCGAAGAATTGATGCTTTTGAATTAAGGTGCTGGAGGAGACTCTTGAGAGTCCCATGGACTGCAAGAAGATCAAACCTATCCATTCTGAAGGAAATCAGCCCTGAGTGCTCACTGGAAGGACAGATCCTGAAGCTGAGGCTCCAATACTTTGGCCACCTGATGAGAATAGAAGGCTCCCTGGAAAAGACCCTGATGCTGGGAAAGATTGAGGGCACAAGGAGAAAGGGACGACAGAAGACAAGATGGTTGGACAGTGTTCTCGAAGCTACCAACATGAGTTTGACCAAACTGTAGGAGGCAGTGGAAGACAGAAGTGCCTGGCGTGCTCTGGTCCATGGGGTCACGAAGAGTCAGACACAACTAAACAAGTAAACAACAACAAAGTTTCACTTGCTGGAAATGAAAGATGGAATGACAAGTCCTGACAATTCTTGAGCTCAGCCTTCCTTCCCACCTTGCATCACGAGATGGAAATGAATTGTGTGTGATCTGTTTTTCAGGGAAGTGACTCAATTCATGCACCCTGGACCCTAATATACAGATTGGTACATAATTCACCTTTGGATTTTGTACTTCTCTGAATTGTGTGATTACAGTTTTTTGCTTGAAGAAAGTACAAAAATACATTTAAAAATGTGTATTTTGTGATAAAATAGGTTTAGAAGTGCTTATGTTGAATCAAATGCTATTTAAAGACAACCCAGCCAGATGGGTGGGGTACAAATAATAAAATTATTTTTATTCTATTTTGTGATTAAATATTTTGGTAATTAAGCACACATTTAAATATACATTTTTGTGCAGTGGCCAGAAATAGATTGATCAATCCATCCCTATGTCCAAATTGTCCTTATATCAGAGTTGCACTGGATGCAGAATTAAGAAAGGGAAAGCACCTTGTTGTAGATTAACAACGAGAAATGAAGCCTGGCAATGTTACATTCCAGGCCAATAAAAAACTCCAAAAAGTAGATACAAAATACCAATTATTCTTAAACCAGAAGAAGAAGAAGAAGAGTTTGGATTTGATATCCTGCTTTATCACTACCCAAAGGGGTCTCAAAGTGGCTAACATTCTCCTTTCCCTTCCTCCCCCACAGCAAACACTCTGTGAGGTGAGTGGGGCTGAGAGACTTCAAAGAAGTATGACTAGCCCAAGGTCACCCAGCAGCTGCATGTGAAGGAGCAGAGACACGAACCCGGTTCCCCAGATTACGAGACTACCGCTCTTAACCACTACACCACACTGGCTCCAGTTCTGCACATTGCAATTACTACAGTAAACACTTCTGTTATACTGATTTTTCCTATACAGTATAGACTTGCAAAAGCATCACATAAGTGCACGTGAATTTAAACATATTTAACTGTGCATCTGAAAACATAAATATATGTGTGCCTGAAAAACCTAATTGGGCCTGGTTTCCCACATGTGTTTACACAGGAGTTTAAAGATTTGTGTATATTCATTTGTGATGGATGTCAACACCTTGAAGAACATCTATGTGGAAAGCATTTCCTGAACCAGTCGTAACTGGTAGAACTGGTTGTTTCATATCCACTTATTGGAGATGAATAATGCCACAAGACTGCCCCTCATATGTTTAATAGAAATATGTACCCTAAGAAGGCCTAAATCCCAAAATTAAAGATGAACTTCTATTTCTGAATTTCCTCACATCCAAACGTACAAATTTTTTTTGTTAGATTTGTATCCCACTTCCCCTCCCCCCTCCCAAAAAATGTGCAAGGTGGCTAAAAGGTTTTTCCCCCCTCACAACTAATCTCTACAGACTCTTTTGAATACATTGATTTCTTCTGCACATATACCATATCAAAGTCATTCAGATGAGTATCGCAAGAACCATATTCTAGATTCCAAGGAATCTGGCTTGACTCAGAAATCACTTCAATGCATTCTCCTTTGGTTGGCTGGTCTTTATAAGACATTCCACATTAATTAGGAAGCCAATTTATTATGCACATTAAAAGTGCATTCTGTCTTGCATCCAGTCATGAAATGTAATATTGCTGCCATGCAAATCAAGGGAACCTTGATCCATTTGCAACAGAGGAGTCGGCATGTATATCAGAAATATGAATATTAATACTGACATTTAGTAGTCAGATACTGTAAATTGCAGGTGTGCATTGCTCATACAGTTTTTCAGTTCTATAACGTTTTAAAAGTTTGTTAATTCTGTTTTCAAAATGGAGCTAATAAATCAGGTATTGCCATTACATTTTGGTATTCTGCACAGCTGCATCATTAGAGTTTGCTAGGCGAACCATATGTGGTCCTTTAAGGTGTGTGGAGCAGGGCTTGCCCTATTCTCACTAGTGCTTGGAATCTCCTCTCCATGTATTCTCACTGTGTGTGGTGAGCATTTCATGCTATCCAAAAAATCCCCCTCTTGCTTACTCTGAGCTATCTTTGTGAATTGTAACTCTATCGAACTTTGCATTGGAGCAAGTTCCCTGATGACTGTTCACATTTGTCTGTACCAGTTTTTCCCCTCCTACTGTATGGTTTTCCCTAATGAGAGAAAAGATTTTCTCACTCTGCCATAACTCTATGACGTGTGGACATCCAGTGAGGCTGAATGTTGAAAGATTAAGAACAAGAGAGACAACTTGTTCAAACAGTTCAGAGGTGAGCTGAGGAGCTTTCTCCTACAAATTGGAGCAAAGCTGGCCACCAACGTGGGTGGCTTTAGAATTCGATTAGACAAATTTATGGAAGACAATGCTACTAGCTACAGTGGTTATATTTTCCTCCATTCTTGGAGGGAGTATGCTCCATAAGTGGAGTTGATGGGAATCACAAGTGGGGAGAGTTCTGTTGCACTCCACTCTTCCTTTTGGGCTTCCCATTGACATCTGATTGGCCACTATGTGAACGGGATGCTGAACTACGTGGAGCTTTGTCCTGATCCAGCAAGTTCTTCCTACATTCTTATGATCCTAACCAAACAAGGATCACATAAAATTAATAATAATAATAATAATCTTAAAAAGCAGAGACATCACCTTGCCAACAAAGGTCCGTATAGTTAAAGCTATGGCTTTCCCAGTAGTGATGTATGGAAGTGAGAGCTGGACCATAAAGAAGGCTGATCGCAGAAGAATTGATGCTTTTGAATTATGGTGCTGGAGGAGACTCTTGAGAGTCCCATGGACTGCAAGAAGATAAAACCTATCCATTCTGAAGGAATTCAGCCCTGAGTGCTCACTGGAAGGACAGATCCTGAAGCTGAGGCTCCTATACTTTGGCCACCTCGTGAGAAGAGAAGACTCCCTGGAAAAGACCCTGATGTCGGGAAAGACGGAGGGCACAAGGAGAAGGGGACGACAGAGGATGAGATGGTTGGACAGTGTTCTCGAAGCTACCAGCATGAGTTTGACCAAACTGTGGGAGGCAGTGGAAGACAGGAGTGCCTGGTGTGCTCTGGTCCATGGGGTCACGAAGAGTCGGACATGACTAAACGACTAAAAAACAACAACAACAATTAATTTATTATTTATACCCCACCCATCTGGCTGGGTTTCCCCAGCCACTCTGGGCAGCTTCCAACAAAATATTAAAATACAATATTCTGTTAAACATTAAAAGCTTCCCTAAACAGGGCTGCCTTCAGATGTCTTCTAAAAGTCTGGTAGTTGTTTTTCTCTTTGACATCTGGTCAAATGCCCCAACATTGTCATCTAAATGGTTATGCAGTGATATGAAGAATAGATGTGAAAAATATAGTGTTGCCCAGGAGGTTAAGAAATCAAGCATCACTGTCTGTCTGTCAGCATTGCCCTGCGAGTAGGGATGATCCAATATTTCCATTTTGTTCTCTCTGGTTTCTCATTTTTTCCAATTTTAAGCTTAGTTCTCCACATTCCACATTGTGATTTATTTATTTTTTAAAAAGCAGATCCTTGTGAAAATTTAGCAGCATTTTAGAATTCATCCTAATATACACACCTTTGTATGTAATTTTACCTGATTTACACATTTTTGCAAAGCCTCATCCAACACATTTTGTGTTATTGCCACCAATGCATGCATTATTATGCACACTTTACCCCAGTATATGCATTTTTGAACACATTATTTGTCTGAAGAATTGCATTGCGAGATTTTGTAGGGTGGCTGTGTTTCAGCTGACATAATGTTTTTGCAAATTAGGTAGGTTTGCATATAAATGCAAACAGGATGGAATCACCCTCTGCCACTACATTGAAACAAAATGGGAAGAGAGACAACGTATCTATAGTTGCCTAGGCAATAGGTTGTGCAAGTGTGTTTCCTTTTCCTGTTCTGCAGTGTGGTGGGTTCTTTGGCTACCCTTGCAGTGCCTCACCTATGAGCCTCGCTTAGGCAATGGAGAGGCATATAGTTTCTTCCTGTTCACAGTGTGTGCAATTTGCCTGTCTGCAGCCCCTGGAATGATCAACAAAGGAGCAGAGAGGGGCATTTTGGCTCTGAACCTGAGCACTATGTGACCATTCGATAGATGAATGTGTTTTGAAAACTCTTAGAACAACATAGGCCAAATGTCTTCACTTATTTCCAGATAAGCAAACAATTGTGTAACAGCTGGTGACAGCCTGAAGCCTGTTTTATCTTTCCTGTGCCTTCCAATTTCTGTTGGCAGGAAAAAAGAAATGTTCAGCATATTTGAATGAGGATACTTCCAGAATCCACTAGTATTTTGTCCAAACAAGTAAAAGGAACTGTGTCAGGTTAGTCCAGTAATTTCCAGCCTGTGTGCTAGTGCTCACTAGTGTGTTATGAAAAATGAACTAAAGGTTTGTGAGCTCAAATCACAGAGCAGGCTGCTCACTGTTTCTCTTCACTACTTCTGCCTACCTCTTTTCAGCCAGCTTTTCCAGGCCCATGCAATTTTTCGTATCTCTCTATTAGATCAGTCAACCACTCCTTATTTTGATGCACCTTAGTTCCCTGCCTTTTGATCTCTTCATGAACATTGGGCCTACTTCCCTTTCAAAATGACTTAAGCAGAAATAAAAGGATGGGTTCCTTTGAAAGCATTTAATATTCCCATGTCAACCTTTAAAAATAAACCTGATTGGGTATAAGTGTGAACTGTACTTCCAAGTTATAACTGGGGAGGGGAGACAGAGTGTGGCACAGCTATGAAAAGTTAGGGAAACCTCCAAGCTATTCCATTGGAAGCATGTACTTTTTTCTCTTCATGTGCAGGATCTGTCCTTTTACCAAATCCACCAAATCAGTGGGGCCCCTTTTATGGCAATACAGAAAGTTTGACTGGCCATGTTAATTATAAGTATATATTAGCACTCTCATTGAGCAGGGGCTCCCTGCACTTTTCATTGTGCATAGAACATTCCTTGATATATATAAAAAGTCAGAGACAGCTCCTGCTCTCATTAAGCTTTGTCGTGCATTGGTGGCCCAATATACATCTTGTGACCAGTAGATTGGAAGTGTAGGGCATGGGGCGGAGCAAGGTGGTGGTGGTGGTGGTAGTGGTGGGTGGTCTGCACTGGGTGTCACCTCTGAAGGGGGTGACAGAATTCTGTGTGGCACTCACCATCTGTGAGAGACGCTGTGGCTTTTGCGTTTTGACGTTGCCAAAACAGTCCGCCCGCTGCCTCCCCCTCAGCTGTAGGGCGGTAGGCAGACTCGTCCCCCCCCCAAAAAAAAGTTGGCTCTGCAAAAAAACCCCCAAAAAACCTTTGGTCAGTCCAATGGGTAGATCACTCCCAGTCAATCACAGTCTCTTGGGAGTTGGACATGCCTGCTATAAATAAAATAACACAAGCCAAAACACAACCCACCCTGTAGATTTAAGTATCTATCCATAGTCGCCTGCTTGTTATCAGAGGCCCAGAGTCCACATTCCTTTGTAAGAAGATGTGAAATATTTTTTTGAAGGCAATAAATAAATAAATAAAAAGTTTCAGTGGGGGGGGGGGGTCACAAGAAATTTTCCGCACCAGGTACCACCTGCCCTTCCTACACCACTGGTAGGGCATGCCATATTTTTATTTGTTTTCCTAAACTTTTCTCTTCATTTACTGAAACTCATGCTGCAGTCCTGCTGCCAATTGCATGCACGTGGATATCCACAATCCCTGAAGCAATGTCTCCCAACTCTCCCCCCCCCCCCATGGACAACTTGACCATTGCTAATGGTCTTGACAGACTACTGAATGATTTTGGTGCCTGTTGTAGTAATTGCAATGCATTGTACTACGTGGGTTATAATGTGTTTTAATTATTTGTTTTGTTTATATTATACTTTATTGTATTAAAATTTGCATTCCATAGAATAAAGCAATAAAAAACAATTTAAAAAAATCAATATTAATGTTTTATGCAGACATATCACAAACTACCCAAATGAAGCTCCTGGATCACTGCTGGTCCACGGAGCACAATTTGGGAAGCCCTGCCCTAAAGCATCATCACTCATTGCAGGATTATATTCAAAGGCTGACTGACACCATAGACTCCTCTTAATGTATCATGCTCCCGCTGAGCATATTTTTTCACAACCTGTGCATGGATGAAATAAAAGGTACTTATACAAAGTCACCTTCTGCTTCCATTGAACTAGATGTGTGTATTGAAACCCTAATATACACCCTGCTGTCACTACATGGGGAAGTGAGACGTAATTAAGACTGAGTTTAGCACATTTATAATGTAATTGAAAACATGTAATTGACACAATTAATTGTGTACTCCCCTGTCCCTGCCTGCACTGCTCCCACAGAGCGTAAAACACTCCTCCCAGATTGTCTGATATGTGCACATATTCTGACAATAAACTTAGATGTGTATGGGTTTGTTTTTTTAAGATTTGATCTTAGGAAGCAGCTTTAATGGAACTAAAAATGTGCAAAATTTATAAGTAACACTCAAGCCAATATTTGAGGAAAATGACCCTGACAGAGCGAAATGGAAAGCAAATTTGTGTACACTTTTGTTTGCAAACTTTTGCATAGCAATTGAGGTCAAAGTACTTTTTGTTAAGATTCTCATGACTTGAAATGTCACCAAAGGACATAATGAAAGCAGCTTTGAGGCCTTGAGCTTAAAAGAATCCCACTCCCTAAGAAGAAAAGAACCCATTTACTTATTTATTTATGTACCTGATGCTGAAGGGGCAATTTATTTGAAAGGATAAGCAAAATTGTATAGAGCTACATTTTCCATCATGGTTAAAAAAGAGAAAATGCTTTAACTAAATTAAGACAAATGGCACAGATGACGTTGACTTGAACTGAACTGAACAAAAGGCTAAGCAGCAGATCTAAGCAACTAGCTTATAATTAAATATTAACAACTAAAGCAGCACTTTTATGCCATTACCCAATCAGCTGCAACACTGAGAAAATGCTGGTTCTATGACCAATCCCACAATGCCATCAGAGTCATTGGCACAAAGGCATACCTCCCAACATTTCCGTTTTCTTCCCTTTGCAGCAAGATCCAGTTCACCATATCCCATGCTCCTCTCTGCCTGGGAGTAGGGATGAGGGATGATTTTGGTTCACTCCATATTTTAGACTTTTGTTAGACTGGAATGTAAAAATGCATATAAAGTTGTATACCTAAGAACCTTTCCAGCCTGGTGTACTCCAAATTACTACTTTTTTTTTTGCAAGGTGGTCTGGGGGCTCCCCTAATTCTTATTTTATTTTATCATCATCATCATCATCATCATCATCATGACTTTTTTGCTTTTAAATCACTCCTAGCTCCTTGCAGCAGCTAGAAAGAGCTGTGCTTGCTGTGCTTGTTCAAAACCTTTCAGTAAAAAGCACCTGAAAGTGACAGTCCATTATGATGTGCCACCCCCACCTGGGTAATCATATGGAGAAAAAGATGACTGCCCCACGTAGCTAATTGTACAGCCAACCTTTTCTCTGCACAATTACCCAGGAAGGGAGGGCACGTCATAACATTCCTCCGTTTCCAGGGGCTTTTTGCTCAAACACTGCAGCAAACACTGCAATTTCTATCTGCTGTGAGCAGATAAGAACTGCTTAAAAGCATGCAAGAAAGAACCAGGGAGCCGTCAGACCACCTCATACACACTTCTAAATAAATTTTTGAAGTGCAAGGGTCAAATTGGATTGGCCCCTTGTTGGATGCTATGTACTATGCCATTCTTAAGTTAGGTTCCTTTTAGTCTGGTAATGGACTGAAAACCAGAAATAACTAACTAACTAAATAAATAAAGAAACAAGCAAGCCAGCTATATTCCAGCATGCAGTTGCAAACACCTATACAATAGAAGCCAGTAGTACATACTTAGTTGGGTTTTGAAACCAATGATCTCATTTCCTAGGGCTTTTTTTTGTACAGTTTGTACTGCAATGTTCATTCAATTCTGTTTGTAAGACACCAATGCAACTGAGATTTAGAAGACTGTGTGAATGCTGGACACCATCCATCCACAGGGTTTACTGTGCGTGTCACATGGCAATGAAAGGGTCCTGCAAAAACCATGTGAAGCTTTTGTTGCCCATGGGCTTTGCACAGGTAAAATACAAGTAAGGTGTTCCCAGTGTGTGTCCAACAGACTGTTCACTGTTGTTCTGTTCATAGGCTTCTTTTTGTTAAAATGAGATAGCACCACAGCCCTTGTGATTAAATCTTAATGCCTTTAACATGTGCATCTTCAATATTTTTCTGTGATGAGATGGCATGACAGTTAAACATCAAATTTTGCAAACAGTTAGTGTTCAGCTATTTGGATCAGATATGTGTCATTTATTTGTCATTTTAACCATGATTTTTCTTCTTCCTAAAGTATAATTGTTCATCCTTTTACAGTCATATGTGTTTGATTTTCTTAAAGAAGCAGAGGTTCTTTCTTCATTAATGAGTCTCTGCCAGTGGTGGCTGGTAGCCCCTGGGCCTGGTGGAGTGGCCTGTGTCCAAGGAGGTCATGTGGGCAGGACCAAAAGTGGGGCCAAATTGCTCTTCTTTTCTTCCCATCTTTACCTCTGGCAAAGGTGTGGATTGATAAATCACAACCAGGTGCATTATGACTGTACCTCCTTGCTTCCTGTTATGATCAGGCTATGGTTCTGCCATTAGTGCTTGGATGCGCAAGGCAAACTTGCAGACTGGATTGCAAACACAGTTGAAAGCTGATGCTGCAAGACTGCATTAAGTAGATAGAAGGTTGGCTGCCAGATATTAGTCATGCTGAAATCCGTCATGCTTCAGGGCTCTAAGTAGAACATATTTTTTTTTTAGACCAATCTATCACTTTCCATCTGGGAAAACTCCCATTCAAAATCTAGGAAGCTATAATCTTTCATTTCCTTTTTTAAAACTCATCAAGTCTATGATGCCTAAAGGAAGACTCTGTATAATTAATACTAGGCAGGTGGTGTGTCTTCATTATGTGGGCTGATTAGTTATGAATTGTGTACACAGCAACCCTATGTTTGTATCCTGCTTTTTAAAAAACACACACAATAAGCACCCCTAGCCTATCTTAAATTTTTATTCCACTCATGTTGTTTCTTCTAACCCACAGTCACAGAAGATGGTGTAATAGTATTATGTGGATGTAATTAAGGTTATACTCATGAACAACTTAGCTTTACATTTCCGTAAAATCTTAGGTCTAATTGAACTGTCTATGTGGGCTTTTGGTTTGAATGGTATATGAATACTAGCACTGGCATGTGGGGACAGCCATCTTTGTGTCTTATAAGGTGAAGATCTGGGGGTGCTTGAAGCATAGCAGGGGCAAAAAGAGGGGGAAGCAGCAAAATAACCACAGCAGGAGCTGGACCAGTGATACAACTCTGCACAAAACCTAGATGGCCCCATTTGCCATTGATGGGAAGTTGGAGCTGTTGTGGCACTGTAGTTTTGTTGCATTGTAGCAAACAGAAAAGAAGAAGCAATCCATATTAGTATTATATTTCTATTACTAAAGCATAATCATAAACTTATTTATTTAGATGTACGGCTCACTGAGTTCAATGAGACTCATTTCCAAGAAAACACAATTAGTGACAGATTACTGTTAATCTCTTTTCTCAGCACAGAGCATATTTTGATGAAACATGTTACAGATAAATTTCTCCAGGTGTATTGATTTGCTCTTTGTTGTTATGGTTGCTTTTGTGCATAGAATTTGTTGTTCTCATTGGCAGCTTTGCATTGACTACCCGGACATTCTCTTTCAATGCTGAAATTGATATAATCATTATGTATTATTAGAGCCGCAATGATTATGAAGTGCTTGGAACTGGTGAGAGATGATGACAGACAGAATTGGTATGTTTCTCTGATAGAGAACATGACACCATTTCAGTTTTCAGATATTTGAAACAATATTAGAAAGAGCAAGGCACCTAAGGGAAGGCCTAGAAGCAATGGCTGTTTGGCAAATCAAAAATAGGCTGGCAATGCAGATCAGCAGTTCAATCGAACAAATTGCCAGGAACATAGGAAGCTGCCTAATACTGAATCAGACCATCACTTCATCTGGCCAGTATTTTTGACACTGACTTTCGGTGGCTGACCAGAGTTTCAGTCAGGGGTCCCTAGAGAAATCAAGAAATGCATTTAAATGTAGGGATTCTAATAAAAGGCCAGAAGTCTAGCGGAATCATCCTGTTGTCGAGAAGTGGTCTTGATGATCCAAATTCTCTGTTAAAGCGGCAAAAGTTAATTTCAAGGGCCAAATAACAGCTGAAATTGATGTTTGAATTTTGGCTATGAAACAGTACAGCTTCAAATATCCACTTCAGGGATTTCAAGACATATTTCAAATGTAATGTTCAAATGTAGTGTTTTCCTTACTCCATCCTACAGACAGGAATGCCACAGTCTTGTAGTCACTGAGTTTGTCTTCATAGATCTCCCCTATGTGGAAGAATAATTTCCCAGATAACCCTTTAAAAACATCTGGCATCTACTTTCATGGGAGTAGCCAGGATTTTTGTTGGGGGTAGGAAGCCAAAGTTTTTGAGCAAGCTTCTTTTTGGGGGGGGGGCAGGCATCTGCTGGGGGGGGGCAGAACCTCAAATAATTGAGTACTTTCAATGATTTTTCTATAGTTTTGTGGATGGGGCGGGGCAGCGGGGCGGCTCCTGGCTACTCCCATGCCAAGGCTTCAAGTTAATTACTGGTTTTCTGAAGACCATAAATTTACAAAAGAAATGCAGAATAGGGGCCACATGTATAAGTGCATCCAAATCTTCCACTATCCACACATAGAGTCAGAGAAGGCAATGTAATGGAATTATGTGGAAACATCTTAGGCTATAACATGCAGAAGATAACAAGTAATGTAATAAACCAGAAAGGGAAGATGGGGGGAGTCAATGGGAGGGTGGGGATTGTAAAATATAAAATTTGGATACAGTGGTACCTCAGGTTAAGAACTTAATTCGTTCTGGAGGTCCGTACTTAACCTGAAACTGTTCTTAACCTGAAGCACCACTTTAGCTAATGGGGCCTCCTCCTGCCGCCGTACCGCCGGAGCACAATTTCTGTTCTCATCCTGAAGGCTATAGTCACATGCGCTCAAAATGATGTCACGCGCATGCGCGGAAGCGATAAAATGCAACCCACACACGCACAGACACGCAGTCATGTCTTAAGTTTACTTCAGGATGTGAACGGGGCTCCGGAATGGATCCCATTCAGAGGTACCACTAT
This sequence comes from Podarcis pityusensis, assembly GCF_964106645.2. NCBI lineage: Eukaryota > Metazoa > Chordata > Lepidosauria > Squamata > Lacertidae > Podarcis > Podarcis pityusensis. Next base: position 47,036,093 of record NC_138032.1, on the reverse strand, counting down.
ACAAACCTTTCATGAAACCTATCATGGCAAGAAGTCCATCCTTTATCTATTTGCCCTCCTTTCATTCATAAATTTTCCTGACAGTGACAAAACTGTTAGCTGATGGGTGTCAAACATGAAGAAGATGTACAATGTTTCTAAGTCTATCTTACAGGACTGCAGTCTCTTATTAGAGGACACATTAGACATCATGCTGGTCCTTTACTTAATGTTATACAAATTGTTCTATCTCTATGATCATAACCTTGCAGTGAGATAATCCCAGTGATTTGTCTGTCTTCACTTTGCCCTAGCACACGAAGAGTAATTCGCTGTAACTGGGAAGAGTGAAATAATGATAATAACAATAATGAAAACATGATAAATTGGATTAAACTCTCAGTGTTAATGAGATAGCCAGAGACATGGAATGTGGTTCTGCCAGCCATCAATAGGTTCAGAACATAAAATGTTTTCTTGGCAGGAGGCTTCTCAAGCCTGGGAACTTATCAGTACAAAGCACAACCACCATCCAATATCCTTCTGTAAAGCTTGTCATGTAGACTCTTGCAAGGCTTCAAACTTACCAATAAGCGTAGGGATTTTCGGAAGGTTGTAGCAGTTAACAACTCTGCTCATAAGTTTTAGTATGTCATGTTCGTTTTGTGCTTCAGAAGATGCCAGGATCATTAGATAAAACAGGAGTTTAATAGTTGCTACTGTTCAGAAAAACGCTAAAATGAGCAAGGTATATGAAGCATGATGTATCATGTGGGAGGCTGCCAAGTGACTATTTCTTCTATAAAGTCCATGTTCAAAGCGAGAGGTTGATTTTAATCACCTTACTGCAAAGCTTCCCAAACTGTGTGTTGCAACATGTTAGTGTGTTGGCTGCTGTGTGTGTAGGTGTGTCATGCGCCATGCTCCTCCTGGGGCTGGAAAGGGGTTAGTTCAACCTCTGGTTTGCTAGTGAAACTGAATTACTGGGTCGTGAATTGACGCGTGTCTAAAAAGTGTTTCACCAACATGAAGTTTGGAAAGCTGTGCCTTACTGCTTGCAGAACAGTCTAGCAAATGGCAAAGATATAGCGTAGCTGTTAAGGAAACAGGTGTCATGCTTAATTTTAAGAGAAAGTTGACAAGTAGCTGTGGGCAGGGCTGGTACTGGAGCTCATCTAATTACAGACCAAGCTCAATGTTTGGAAGAGGATTTAGCTCAGCTCATGATTAGACCAATTTGAAAGTTTGTCTCTGAAATACTCAATTGTGAACTCCAGCTGCATAATTACTCATCCCATGCTTTGAATGACAGCAATGTGATTAACAACTTTTCCAAGGGCTCAATGGTCACCTGGATGCAGTATTCTCGTTCCCAAGGCATTAATGTGTGCAGGTAAAATGGTTGGTGTAGCTGGGAAGAAGACTCAGAGATCATTCACTGTTAAGTTTTTATAGGCTGGGGAGCTTAGAAAGATTCCAGGGAAAGGGTACATGAAAAAATGTATTATGGTGGAATTTAATATTCATGACAGCTCCTGCTTATGGAACCATTACATATATATGCATAATATTGATTTTAATATGTACTGGTTTTTATTGTTCCTGTTTGAATAGAGAAGAAATGGTGCCAGTGATTGGTCAGTATTCCTTAGATATGTAGACAGAACTGAAGTGGAAGAAGAGTCTGAGGAGAGAAAGAGTAAGAACCATATCAAGATTTGGACCTGCTGTCTGTCTTAACTGTCACCAGCTCCCCAAAGACTAGAGAAATGGTTTTTCCCAGTCCTGCTACTTTAATTTGAGGGATAGGATGTGGGGTGTTTTATATGCGACAGACATGCTCTATTTTGTATTTATTTATTTACTGTTTATTAAATGTGTGCATCATGTGCACCAAGGCTCTGAGTGACTTTCAACATATGAAATGGCTGGGTTATGATTTATTTATTTTTAAGTACACAAAAATATTAAGAAGTCACACTTCTGTTAAGAAAAGTTACACACACACACTTCTGTATCCAAAACGACAGAAATAAAAACTCAGCTGGAAGAACCATGTTTGTGCAACCTGAAAATCACCAGTGTTAAAGCTAATGCTGTAGTTGTGTCCCTGAGCTATGGCCTTTTTCCAAATGGCCAACATTTTTCTTGGCAGAATAATAGCATTAGTTTGTTACTGTTTAGTGTGGGGATAGTATTGCTGTTATAGTTGCAGCTTGGATTTCTGGAGGTCATACATACCAAAGGATGCAGGAGCACTAAAATTGCTTGCTTTTACCTTTCTGCAATTTCAAATGATGCCTTCAGCCTACTTAGAGGGGAAATGTGTCAAACTCCCCGTGAGTTGTAGCTTATGTATTTGTGACATGGGAGAACTGGGGGACATTGTGCACTATGTATTACTCTTTATATTCTTCCCCTAGGAAGAATTAAGTAAAGGAGTCCTTGACAGCATTTTATTTTTAAATGATGATGAAAACATCATTTGTTTGGGATCTGATGGGGATAAATATGTAATTAATGCAAAAAGTTACTGTGTTTACCCTAGGGGTCCAAAGAATTAAAGATAAATTTGTCTAATAAAATGTGGTACGTCACTGGAATCCTCTATGATGAACTGCAGCGCTATAGGCTTTTTGTGCTATACAAGCCACAGAGTGGTTTTTCTTCCTATTTGCCAGTAATAGTGGTTTTTAGCAAATAAAACTTGACATGCTTAGTTGTATCTCACTATTTTACTCAAGCTAATATTTTACTCCATCCCAGAGGTTCAGCGATAGTAACAATGTGCTATGACAATAATGTATAGTACGTAATACTTTATGCTATTGTAATATAGCTCCATTATAATAAAGCTCAATTGCTTGTTTAATTCTGGTTACCAAATACCTGTCAAAAAAGTGATGTCTTTATCAGCTAAAGAAACTTGGTTTAGGATAGCGGTTGGGTAAAATAACTTGGTGGAAGATGCTCAGTGAATATTGAAAAGCTATTGCAATTAATGGGCTCCTTCAGATACCCCTCTTCAGATTGAATCAAAAGTGGGCAGGGCTCTTGACCTAACCCTCAGGGGTGTATTTTATTTATTTATTTATTTATTTATTTATTTATTTATTTAACTAACACCCTTCCAAAGGAGCTCAGGGCAGGATGTCAGCAGTGGGCGTGGCCTCCCAACCTCCTTCTCTTGCGTATGTACCTCCACACATATAACCTCTTCATCTGATCCATGCTTAGAGGTCTTATTTACGGCAGCATACAACTTTTGTTAAATAAAAATTGTTGACATAAACACAGATCATTTGAGGAGAGGGGATATTGCCTCTCTGCTAATCTAGAACCTCATCAAGGCCTAAATCTCTTCTGCCTATCCTAGCACCTACACTCAATTTGTGGTGTTTTTTCCCCTGTCACCGGCTTGTGTGGAGGTCTCGAAGGAGCAGAAAAAATGGCTTGGGGGCACATTAGGCTAACTACCTCCACTCTGGATAATCTCTTTCCTTCAAGAATGTCTGGCACTGACCAGACATCTTGCCCAAGAAGGGGTTGTTAGTGTTTGGGTGGGAGTTCTCACACACTTCTGAGTCCAAGTAGGTCATCTTCAGTACTAGCACTTTGAAGGCAAGCGATACCACCCCCTGATTAAAAAAAGACACTCAATATTCCCTAGATCGAACCTGCTGGTTCTTATCAGCTCAAGATCTGATTTGGTCAAATGTATAACCTTGATAAGAGGGTGTACTTGCTCACTTGATTGAGTTTAGTGGAATATAGGGAGATATACTGTAAAATATGGAGGGGTCGTGTTGTAAAGTGTTTTGTAAGTTGTGCATTGAATGAAGCTGGAAGTGTGTACAGTGTCACGGTATACTGGATCAACAGAATCTGCTGCCCTGATGAACCCTGCTGCCTGAAGTGGTTACCTCGCCTTGCCTCATGTGTGGGCCAGCCCTGCCTGGTTGTGGAATGAGTGGCTTCACATGCTGGTGTCATGCCACTTATTTAATTGCTACACACTGAGAGGGAACTAGGAACAGGACTACACCACATGGTGCCAGCCTTTTATTTTTGTTGCAGGTTTACTTTTAATATGTGGTGTTTTATGATAATCCCAGAAATGGGCTACAGTGGATTTCTTAAGCATTCAATGTACTGGACATTTCTTAGTTATTTCAGTGGATATCTGCAGAGAAGAAGAAGAAGAAGAAGAAGAAGAAGAAGAAGAAGAAGAAGAAGAAGAAGAAGAGTTTGGATTTGATATCCCGCTTTATCACTACCCAAAGGAGTCTCAAAGCGGCTAACATTCTCCTTTCCCTTCCTCCCCCACAACAAACACTCTCTGAGGTGAGTGGGGCTGAGAGACTTCAAAGAAGTGTGACTAGCCCAAGGTCACCCAGCAGCTGCATGTGGAGGAGCGGAGACACAAACCCGGTTCCACAGATTACGAGACTACCACTCTTAACCAGTACACCACACTGGCTCTGCAGGAAATATTAGTTTATTTTTGTTCAAGTACAGTGGTACCTCAGGTTAAAAACTTAATTCGTTCTGGAGGTCCGTTCTTAACCTGAAACTATTCTTAACCTGAAGCACCACTTTAGCTAATGGGGCCTCCCGCTGCCGCCACACCACCGGATTACGATTTCTGTTCTCATCCTGAAGCAAAGTTCTTAACCCGAGGTACTATTTCTGGGTTAGTGGAGTTTGTAACCCAAAGTGTTTGTAACTCGAGGTACCACTGTATAGCTTTTTGGGTTTGTAACTCTTCTTATTGTGCAATGGAACCCAGGTTTTCTAGATTAAATTGGTAAAGTAGGTGGTGCCTGAGGCCTTGCAATTGTGTCTTGTAAAATACTACAAAAGTGTTATATAATACATAAGCATCCTAGAATACTATGTAGAAAATAGAAGACTTCTGAAATTGCCTTTTGACAGAATCTCCTTTTCTCCCCTGTCAAACTATACTGTGATTTTCATTGCTTGAGGGGTTGGCAATGCTATCATTTTTTTCATTGCGTGATTTAGGCTCAAATAATTTTTATAGCATAGGAAAAATATGAACTGAACCTCAGTGTGTGAAGGAAACAGGTAGTGACTGATTATCCTGCCATTCTCTCTCTCCCATATTGAAAGAAGTGCAGTCTGACGAAAAGGACAAACTGATATTACTGTCTGATATTATGACTACAGCAGCGCCCCCAAACCCCCAGTAATTAAAAACCTCTCAACCCTTTCCAGCTCTTAACTGCATTTGTGAGATCCCCCCCCCCCCCAGTAAATCACAGGCTTTTAAAATGGTCTCCATCCTCTGACAAATCTTTGAGTGGCATGGCCGTAAGGGAGCAAGGAAATGATTTTGTTAGAAGACAAACTGGACAAGAAAAGTTATATGGATTGATTGGTTTTAAAGTATGTTGTGTTTCACTCTACACTTTTCCCCAGATTAGAGTGGATAAGAGAAAAGGAAGCTTGAGTTGGGAGATGGAGGAGGTGTACATGTGACTACTGAGTTAGGGACAGAGGGACAGAAGAGTAGGAATGGACTGACCCCCTTTCTCTTCCTCTGGCTGAGGTGTTCTTTCCCTCTTTGGAGGACAGAAAAGGGGTAGTAAGCAGATGAGAGCTGCCATGAACCCTATGAGCATTGAAGCTGAACATTAGAGAACTGGTTTACTTGACTTCAGTTGATACCTGAACGGTACAAATGATTTGGTGCTCTCCTAACGCTAAGCAAATCTTCCATTTTCTTGCATCACTATCATTCTTTCAATGCATTTTTAGCATGATTATTGTAGCACTGTGAGGTCAAAACCAGAAATGAATCAGCTTTCCCATAACTTATTCTGCTTCCAGAGCTAGTTCCACAAATGGAAGTTCCAGGATCTGTTGCATTCTCATAAATTTAGAGCTAATCAGCACCCAGTGCTTGTGAACTGCTCTTTCCAATAGCGTTCTCACTGGGCACATTTATTCCAATGCTCTTCTTGGAAATAAATAATACCTTACACCAGGGATAACCAATGTAGTGACCTCCACAAATTCTTGGACTACAATCCCTGACCATTGGCTGTGCTGGGTAATAAAAAGTGTATTCCAACAGCATGTTGGTAGGTAGTCTGGGCTGGATCTATCCTATGGCTTGTTCCTGTCTGGACTACTGCCTCTCCTCCTTATCCCTACTTCCTTCCTGAGCTGTGAGCACATGGCACACTGCATTTCCTTGATGACAGGGAGGAAGAGAAGCTTCTTTTCCCTTGTGCAATGCTGAAGCTAAGCAAGGAGCTACAGCTGGGACAGAATATGCACCCGTCCCATAGCTCACCTGTTGCATTTCCTTGCTGGGTGAGGCCAGGGTGTGGTTTCTAGGATGGAGATCAAAAGAGAGAGAAGAGGAGAAAGAGAGAGGGAGAAGGAAATGGCACACACACACACAGAGAGAATTAACCCACATATTTTTTTTTTGGACATTGGCTCCCTTCATCACTGCCTCGGGCTCTGCCAACCAGCAGTATGCAGCCCCCAAGAGATTATCCACAGAGAAACACAGCTTTTTATACTCTTCATAGACTTCAGGAGTATGTAAAAAGTGCCTGTCTTTTCCTTTGAAAACCAACAAGGATGCAAAACTTTTAACTTCTACTTGGAAAATACCACCACCAGCAGTGTGAGTGGGTCAAAATCCACATACATTATAATAATAATAATAATAATAATAATAATAATAATAATAAATTTTATTTATATCCCGCCCTCCCCAGCCGAAGCCGGGCTCAGGGCGGCTAACAACAATCAAATAATCAAAAAATCAAATAATCACACAATCTAAAAATATTTCATTATAAAAATTAATTAAATCAAATTGATGGCAACCAATTAAGCAAAGTTCTGTGCAGGTTGCCAGAGGAGGGAGTCAGGCTGCGCCCTGATCAAAGGCCTGGCGGAACAACTCTGTCTTGCAGGCCCTGCGGAAAGATGTCAAGTCCCGCAGGGCCCTAGTCTCTTGTGACAGAGCATTCCACCAGATTGGAGCCGCAGCCGAGAAGGCCCTGGCTCTAGTTGAGGCCAGCCTAACCTCTCTGAGGCCTGGGACCTTGAGGATGTTATTATTTGCAGACCGTAGGTTTCTCTGTGGGGCATACCAGGAGAGGCGGTCCCGTAGGTACGAGGGTCCTAGGCCGTATAGGGCTTTAAAGGTTAAAACCAGCACCTTAAACCTGATCCTGTACTCCACCGGGAGCCAGTGCAGCTGGTATAGTACCGGATGAATGTGATCTCGCAGCGAAGACCCCATAAGGAGTCTCGCCGCGGCATTCTGCACCCGCTGGAGTTTCTGGGTCAGTCTCAAGGGCAGCCCCACGTAGAGCGAGTTACAATAATCCAGTCTGGAGGTGACCGTCGCATGGATCACAGTGGCTAGGTCAGGGCGAGAGAGATAAGGGGCCAACTGCTTAGCTTGGCGGAGATGAAAAAATGCCGCCTTTGTTATAGCTGTAATCTGCGCCTCCATAGAAAGGGAGGTATCGAAGATTACACCCAAACTCTTAACGGACGGTGCTGGCACTAATTGCACCCCCGCAAGAGATGGGAGTTGCCCCCTCAATCCCATATCGTGTCGACCCAGCCAGAGGACCTCTGTCTTCGAAGGATTTAACTTCAACCGGCTCCCACGTAACCATCCAGCCACAGCTTCCAGACATCTGGTCAGTGTGTCTGGGGCCGAGTCAGGATAGCCATCCATCAACAGATAGAGTTGGGTGTCATCAGCATACTGATGGCAACCCAGCCCAAAACTCCGGACAAGCTGGGCGAGGGGGCGCATAAAGATGTTAAAAAGCATCGGAGAGAGAATCGCACCCTGAGGCACTCCACACACCAAGGAGTGGCGCGATGACAATTCCCCCCCAAGCGCCACCCTCTGTCCCCGACCAGAAAGAAACGAGCGCAGCCATTGAAGGACTGTGCCCTGGATCCCCACGTCGGCAAGGCGGTGGTCCAGGAGTTCGTGATCGACCATGTCAAAGGCTGCTGACAGATCTAGAAGAATCAGCAGCCCCGACCCACCTCGATCCAGCTGCCTGCGGAGATCATCTGTTAGGGCGACCAGAGCCGTCTCGGTCCCATGACCAGCGCGGAAGCCGGACTGGAATGGATCCAAAGCAGATGTTTCATCCAGAAACCTACCAAGCTGTTCAGCAACCGCTCTCTCAATCACCTTACCCAGGAATGGAAGATTCGAGACCGGGCGGTAATTGGATAGATCTGAGGGATCTAATGATGTTTTCTTTAAGAGCGGACGCACCACTGCCTCCTTCAGTTCCCCTGGGAATGTCCCGGTGCCAAGGGACAAATTGATAATATCCCCCAGGGGGGCCCGCACCCCGTCTGGACACGCTCTAATCAGCCATGACGGGCACGGGTCAAGAGGACAGGTGGTGGGCTTTCCAGCTTGGAGGAATCTGTCCACATCGGCTGCAGATATCCGGTCAAAGTGGTCCAATACTGGACCCGAGGACAGTCAAGGGGCCTCCAGTTCCTTTATTGTGTCCAAATTGGCAGGGAGGTCATGGCGGAGCAACAGGACCTTTTCCGCAAAAAAGCTCGCAAATGCCTCACAGCTGTATGTCAGATTGTTATTTAAATTTGGCTGTCCTTCAAGGGACGTTAAAGACCGAATTATACTAAATAATTGCGCCGGGCGAGAGCTAGCGGATGCAATGGAGGCCGAGAAGTAAGACTTCTTAGCGGCCTTCACTGCCATCTCATAGGTTTTCATAAAAACCCTATAAGATGTTCTTGAGGCTCCGTCACGGGCACCCCGCCATACTCGCTCTAGCCATCTGAGGTCCCGCTTCATTTTCCGAAGCTCCTCGGTAAACCAGGGAGCCCGGTTTCTGCGGGGTCGCAGAGGGCGCTTAGGTGCGATCTCATCGATGGCTGCCAGGAGCTGGGTATTCCAGCCCTCAACAAGCTCAGTCCATGAGTCGCCAGGGGGAGCAAGGTCCCGCAAGGCTTGACGGAATCTATCAGGGTCCATCAGCCTCTGCGGGCGAGCCCAAATCGGCTCGCCACCTAAGCAGGGTGGGGGTGGAAAGTCAATCCTGGCTTTCAGAGCGTAGTGATCAGACCATGGCACCTTCATCGAAGGAGACATGATCACATCTATACCGGCGCCAAAGATCAAATCCAGCGTGTGGCCTGCTTGATGTGTGGGGCCCGAAACAAACTGGGAGAGCCCTAGTGTCGCCATGGAAGACACCAGGTCCAGAGCCTGTGAGGAGGGAGTGGCATCAGCGTGGAAGTTGAAGTCTCCCAATACCAATAGGTTAGGGAACTCCAAGGCCCAGCCGGCCACTGCCTCCAGCAGGCCTGACAGGGTGGCTGATGGTGCGCTAGGTGGCCGGTACACCAGCCAGACAGCCAAGCTCTCCTCGGAGCCCCACACTAGGCCAACACATTCAATGCCGGGGATCGATGGCGAAGGTAGAGCCCTGAAAGAACAATCTTCCCGGATTAATACTGCCACCCCTCCCCCCCGGCCCACAGTCCGTGACTGGTGGAGGACGGAGAAACCCGGGGGCGCCATCTCTCGTAAGGTAACAGTTACCCCTTCGCGCACCCAGGTCTCCGTCACACAAGCCAGGTCGACCCCCTGCGAGGTGAAGAAATCTCGCAGGGTAGCGGTTTTGTTGCCTATAGACCTGGCATTGCACAGCACCAGTGAAGGAGGTGAGTACTCCTTGCTCACCCTACCCTCGTCTCTCGGGATGGGGCGCAGATTGGAAGGGGTACGAGCATATCCGTATCTCGATCCCCTTCGCCTATAACATCTGCCCCCACCGCCATACCTCCCTCGCCCCTCCACGGTAGCAATCCCAAGCCTCATACTAACCTCCATTTACCAAATAGAAAGCAAAACAACCTAAAACAATTATGCCCAAACAAAACCAATCCCCACCCCACTCAATGTTCAACCCCAAAAACAAAACAAGACGAAAGAAACAAAAATACATAGATAAAAACCACCATTCATGGTGGTACAACAAAGTAAACAATAAAAGCACCTTTAAAACACCTTAAAATATACATATAATATTATAAGAACAACAACCCCCATTTAAGGTGCTGCAAATTAAAAGCAATTAAAGCATTTAAAACCATTTTGTCCATTGCTGCCGGTAGCAGCAATGAATCTCATGCGACTGTATGGTATTACAAAGCAGCCCTTCTATGAAACTGGTGAGTGATTAGTTTTTGCACCACATTGATTTTAATCTTTTAAAACTGTCTTTAAAGAAAACACTTGTCTAATTCTTTGCTTTCCTAAAATAAGTAAGTTAGTTCTTTGCAGCCTTTCTTGATGCATGGTTTCTCATCTGTGCACTCAATCGTTTGTGTGTTTGGGAGGTGGGAGAGCATAGTGTGCTACATTTCATTTCTAGGCCTAGAAAACAATAGCAAAAGTGACATGTTTTGTGTGAAAACCCAGCATATCCCCTCCCTGCAATTCACTCCCACAGTCCTCATGCACAGACCATAAATTGCAGGAGTTTGTGCATTACTCAGGGATGTGAGTTTGATGTCAGAAGTGTTTTAATAGCTTTTGATTTACTTTCTTAAGTGCTTATTAGGATGATTGATGATAACATTTTGAAGTCAGTTCCAAGCTTGGGAGACACTTACTCTAGTCATTAGCCTTCCAATATGTCCCCCTCCCTCTAATAATTTCTGTGCATGGGATGGAGAGGACCTGAATGAATCACATCATTTCTTTCCTATATTTTTGTCTCTGTTGACACTGCTTGCCTTTCACATGGTCACCTGAATAACTATTGTTGGTGTGAAAAAAAGCAAAACGAAAGACTACTTGACTGAATAGAACTGAAGCTGCCACAAAACATCTACTATGGGATGGCTAGGCATTTTGCCAAGCAGGCACTGACTGATGTGAGCCTTAAAATTCCTGACTGTGTTTCTGATGAATGAAATGTGTGATAAGAATGAGACTTAATGAGTAAATCTCTAGATTTGCATCTAAATACTTAAGCATTGGTTTTCTTATGTGACATATGCCTTTGGTTGGGATACATTGAGATTCTTCTTCTTCTTTATATATCCCAGAATAAATTAAGCACACACAGCATTTATAGTAAACACAGCACAGGCTTTAGTCCTGCTCAAAGTTTCATTTAGTTCAATGAAGTTTAGCTGAAAGTAGTAAACTCCATGAACTCATTGGGTTTTATTAAAAAGTATGCATTCACTGTCCCTTCATCCCTCTTTTCATGTTTTATTGCTCAATGTGACTGACTTGTTGATTCTACTCTGTTTATTGGAATGCCTACAGTCTACCTTTTTAACAATATGAATAAACTGTTCAGTGTGAGGCTCAGTCGATACTTTGGACTGGTGACTACTGAGGTGCTTTCTAAGTTTTCGCTTATGTTGACCTAATCCAGAGCTTCTCTGTATGTGCCTTTGGCTCTTGTATACATTAATCCTTCTACTGGTATCAATGGTTCATGCAGCACTCTGCATCCAAAAGAACAGAACTGCCCTGTGCACTGAAATCTATTAGAAACTTTAAAAAAAATTATGCCACACACTGCTTCATAATTCTGCGTGAAACCAGCAACTGTATTTTTTTGCAGCTCTACATGCACAACTTTGCTACATAAACGAAATAGGGGGAAAGAAATATTACAGTCATAAGGATCGTTCAGCCAAGGGTTCCATTACAAAATAATACCGGTCAGCTTCCTAAAATGTAGAACTCCATGCCACAAGCTCTCTCCTAATGAATTTGGCAAAGAATTAAAAAGCCATTTGAATTTTCATATATTGTTCCCCAAAGTCCTGCTGAGGCGCATTGCTATTCGGAAACTAGAATAAAAACAAATGATTACTTATTTGAAGGATTCTCTATCCCCACAAAATGGTTATGCAATGAAGTTAACAGGAACATAATAACCAGGCGGTGTGTTGTGTACTCTAATTACATGCTGGGTGTACAATGCCTCTTGAGATGCCAATACACAATTGGCAGCTTCTACTGTGGGATACAATTCCACACCAGATGTATCACCCAGGCTGTGTTGACTCAAATAACAGCCTCTCCTAGAAAAATAAAATAAACTCTGTTTAGCAGCAAATAAATCTTTATGTTTCTCCAGATTTTTATAGCAGCATAGTTTGAAATCATTAAGAGTTTCAAGGTTTTGTTTTTTTCAGAAGATGGCAGGGTTATGTGATTTTCCTAATAAAGAAGTCCCTCCTTTTAGAGCCAATCTCATTTTAAGTATCCAAATCTTTTATTTTACTAGAAGGTATAAAACCATGGAACGAAAATGCATAGTCCCTTCAATTGCCAGCATAACTGCTTTGATTTGGGCAGCAGAACAACAGGGGCAAGAGCAGATCTAGCCACCCCCGCCACCCCCCCCCAACCAAAATAGAGAAAAATAAAGCAGTAGCATCATCAAATCCTAGAATTCTAGAGTTGGGAGGTCCAACCCCTGTAGTGCAGAAATCACATCTAGTAGTGGGCAGAAATGAGGTCAAGCAGCATGTACTACTAGCTGTAGTAGCATGTTGTCCAGAGACAAAATTTTGCCTTAAAAATATATATACTCTCTCTAGGTAGAAAAATGTGACACATGAAATCATTTTAAAATGAGAAGTCCCAATAAAATATTGCTGTGCAGAGTTCCCTCACTGCAGGTATACAGTGCCCTTTTTCTTTCTCTCTCAGATCCCTCTTCAGAATTTTTTTTTATGTTAACTGTTGGCTTTCTGTGCTATCCTATATTTGTCTGTTCAGAACTAAGGCCCCCTGAGTTCAATGGAGTCTACTCTCAGGTATCCATTAATCTGATTCCACAATATAGTGTAATCCAACCTGCCACCACCTCAAAATGCATTCAATTTCATTTGCCCACCTTCATCCCATACCTCTCTTCCTCCTTCTCTTCATTTGTATTGCTTAAAGTTTATATATATATTGTATACTCCTTGGGAGTAGGGATTTCTCTTAAGCGAAACCATCTAAAGTTCTATTTACACTGCATGCAGAAGGTCTCAGATTCCATCTCTAGCTAGGCCTGGGAAATTCTCTGGAGAGCTACTGTCAGTCCGTGAAGACTATACCAATACCAGATGGACCAATAGTCTGGTGCCCTATAGGGCAGCTACCTTTATTTTATGACATGCAAACAGAATGTATCCCAATCAGCACCAAAATCTCCTGATGCCAGTATGGGCCAGTTAAACAACAGGCTACAGAGGCTTTTCAAAAGGAAGTTCAAGTGTGAAACTGCTTTTATAATTTATCAAGAAGTTATATTCATTTAGGTCTGAATAGATGCGGTTTCTTTTCCCACTACAAAACAAGTTGATTGTTCTATCACCTAACACTGCTGTTTTAAAGGGTCGCTGGGCTTACTTTGCATGCATTCCAGCTCTAATTGAATTGTCACTCTTTGTGCTTCTGTTTTATTTCTGTCTGAAACAACCCTCCTTTACAACTATGTGCCCATATACCTAGAAATGATGACTGGGCCTCATGCATCTGATGAAGTTTACTCCAACAATACTCAAAAGCCTATACCATAACAAAAATGTGTTAGTCTTTAAGATACCACAATACTTTGTTGTTGGTTTCATTCAACAGGCTAATCCATTTGGTTTTCAACATCATTAGAGTGCTCAGTATGTTCCTGAAAGCATTTATTTGTCAAAATTCTAATTTTGCTGAACGGATACTAAGGACAAGCCAGAAAGTTCACATGATGTAGAAATTTAGTTGTGGAATAACATTGTACACAGGACACATATTCTATGCTTTGGAGCTTTGAGTTGACATCCAGTCTCTTCTTAGGCACAGTTTGTGCACCTGCATTTCCTAAGATATCATGTCTCCTCAATTCTGGAGAATTAAAACCATGTAGATTATGGGTGGAGAATGGAGATATGAGTTCTGAGGTTACCAGATTTTATTCAATGAATCCGGTGACACTTTAAATAAATAAATACTATACATTCGGGACGTTGATGCTTCAGCGATGGTGGTAGCAGAGGGGTGGCCGCTGCCTTGACCTCAACCGCCATGTTTCCCCTTCTTCCGAGGCTTCTGTCTCCTTTCTCCATGAGCCTGGGCAGCCCCTGAGTTGTTGGTTCTTTGGTGGTGGGGGTGGGGAAGCGATGCACGGTGGGTCAGGCATGGAAGAAGCGAAGGAGGGCCGAGGGCGGTGGTGGCGAGGCTCAGGCAGCACAATGCCTCCCTTTCCATTGGAGCAGCCCCAATCCCATTCCTATATGCATGCAAGCAGGAGGGGCGGAGATCCCTCAGCTGGGAAGGGAGGCTTCCCATTGCCTGAGAGATCCCTGCCCCCTCCTGCTTGCACGCAAGTAGGAGTTGGGAGGCTACTCCAATAGACAGCATGAAGCCTCCCTTCACAGCTTAGTTGCTGGGTGTCAGGGAAGGTGGAGGCAGCCCGGAAGCGGCATCTTAGAGCCCCTGCACCACCATCATATGGGGACTTCCGAGCAGCTCCTGAAACCAGCCAGAGCCAACTGCTCCGGGCTGCTGAGACTGCCGCTGCTGCATTTCCTGGGGCCATTAGATGAAATCCGGGGACATTCCGGGGATGGAATTTGTCCAGGGACTTATTCCCAAATCCGAGGACTGTCCCCGGGGAACGGGGACATCTGATAACCCTAGACTAGATCATTTTGCTAACACTAATGGTATGCTACTGTCTGTATTTTAGGAATCAAAGGTCTCCTTGTGATCCTGCCTGCACTATAAGCTTATTTGAATTCTATCCCAAGTTTAAGTTTTTTTACTCCTCAGAACCTTGGGAACTGTACTTTAGTGAGGTATAGCAAAATTCCCCTTGTACAGTAATACATTTATAGGTCTTTAAGAGAACGGAAAGACTACAAATTCTGCATGGTTTGTATCTACAAACCAGATACAGTTTGTATTTCAGTCTTTCAGGTTTTTTGCTAGAACATTTTTACAATGTCCAAGATTTCATCTTTCACAAGACAATGTGACCCTCATCGTTCAGAGTCCCTATTTGCTGTTCCAAATACAAGACTGTTCATAGTGATGTATCACTCTGTTTACATAAACAAAACCTGGCTTTGATGCTGGTGATGGATTGTTTGCATTTTCTTTTATTGTAGGGCATTATGATCTCTTGACTCTGTGGGTAAATGAGGGAGAGTGCCTAATACATGGATCATTCCTTGAGGCAGATAATTGAGTCCCTTCTGGCTATATAATTATATGAGCAAGGTCCAGATCTGCAATAATGGCCAAGACTGAACAGATTGGGGTTGGATTTGCTTTTGGACAGTTGGTACATTGTTTTTGCTAATCCAGCCTGGAAATCTTTCACAGGCAAGCTTTCTTTTAGCCTGCGCTTGGGCCAAAAGCACAAGAATATCCTTTGTGTGTGATTCTGGCAGTTGTACTTGATGTCTGGGAGTAGCTTAGTGCCCCAAGAATATGGAAGCAAACACCTGGTTCATTTTGAATTTGAACAGAGTTCTGGGCTTTTTGGTCCTTGATATGAATGCCTCCCATAGCTAGGGACAATTGTTGTTGTCGTTGTTTCACCTCCCCGATTCTGTTCACAACAGCACTCCTCGATTTTTCTTAGGAAAGGACCTAGTGGGGGGGAAAATAGATTGGACAGTCTGTGCCTCAAACATTTCACAATGGGTTCATGCTGAAATGAAAAGATACTAATGCTGATGCAATCTTACCTGCATGAACCTAGAAGCAAGCTGCAAAGGAACTTAATTTTGAATAGATTTGCATAGGATTATAAAGGGGCATGAAAGCACAGGAGCTCTTGATACACACCAAAACCCCTGCAATGTCGGTGGGTATGGATTAAATGCAAGAAGTCCATCAATGTCACCTCTCACTTCTGTCTCTTGATTTGAGTCAAGAGCAGAGTTCATATTCTGGAGAGGAAATGTTTTTTTTCTTGAAACAGAGAGATCTTACTGCACAGTAAGATGTTTTCTTAATGGTGAAGTTAAACATAAATCAAATCTTTTTTGCTTCCCCCTTTCCCAAACTGGATCCCTTTTAGCAAAAAAACCCTTCTATCTAAAATACAAAAATTACTGATAGAATAGGAATGTGAAATAGAGCAAGTAAAGGATTATATGGTTTATTGGGCTCAAGATACAAGGTGCTTTTTGAAGATGACACACACTATTTTTGCTCATTCCTAATTCTAATGCACTCCCCTTCCTGCCGTGCTAATTTTCTACTTGCAGTTTTTTCCCCTCCAATGTAGGATGATTATGCACCCAGCAGTGCCCTCTGACCCCTCTGGGCCCAGCGTTTTAAAAAGTTTTGTTCTGCATATGTATCTACTTGTTCAGGAAAGTATAGTTTACAAATGGGGATGACAACAGAATGTTGCAGTGTGGTGTTCCTGTTCAGGTTTCCAGTCAGCCAGCCGGCAGCATTCCTAATTTAAAGTGATAGTGATACCTCAGGTTACATATGCTTCAGGTTACATACACTTCAGGTTACAGACTCCGCTAACCCAGAAATATTACCTCGGGTTAAGAACTTTGTTTCAAGATAAGATCAGAAATCGTGCTCCAGTGGCGCGGCGACAGCAGGAGGCCCCATTAGCTAAAGTGGTGCTTCAGGTTAAGAACAGTTTCAGGTTAAGAACAGACCTCCGGAATGAATTAAGTAATTAACCCCGAGGTACCACTGTATTCCATTCCCACCCTGCCTTGCATTTTTCAGTTCCCACATCTCCACTTATTCATGTTCTGCATTCATGGAGCATGCCTTCTCCTTGGGTTCACGCCAAGTTTCTTTTTTTCGTTTTCTGCAGACTTTGGGGTTCTCCAAAGCCTGTGGATACAAACGTTCCTTCCAGTCAATTGCTGGACAAAGGGGTAGGGGATGAATTATCTACTAATTGCTTCAGATTTGGTTGCCTCTGGAAGTATTTAATTTAACAAAAAAAAATATCAAAATTTGCTTATAGCTTTCAACACAAAGGGAGGCAGGAAGTTCTATAAGAGTCAATGAGTAAAGCCTGTTCCTTTTACTTTATTATCTACATATGAGTTAGATTCAGAGACAGAATTCATTCATTCTGTTTTAAAGCAGCCCTTCATCAAACAGAGATTCCAGGGTAGTTTAGTCTCATAATTTAGTGTCTTCTTATTTACTACCAGCCCTACATACGATTTCATTGATAAGCTATTCTATAAATCATATTCAAATTAAATAGATAATTATTAATTGAATTATTTATTAGTTTTCTATATAATATGTCCCAACTGCACTCCACATTGGGATCTTGGGGCGGGGGGGGGGGTTCCATTCATGCAAATGTAAGCTTTATTTTGTATGCCTGATTGCCATGCAGGAAGGAGGGGGAAAGGAGGTCTTAGGTTGAATCCAATAGTGCCATGGGCCACATCCAGGCCATAGCCCAATAGTTTCTCATTCCTCACCTTTAAGTTATTTGCAACTGGCTTAAAGTGGATTTGTAGTTCATGGTGGCTCATATGTTAGAGTAAAAGAATCACACCATACTATCATACCTAAGAGTGCATGCTCAACTTTCCATTTCCATCAGTGATAGCTATACAGTAGTGGACAGCACAGTTCAGTTCCACTGTTAACCTGACCTCCCACCAGCCAAGTTGCTGCAGCATACGGAGGAAGGACAGCAGAGGCAGCAGCAAAACTGATGCACTGGACTGGCTCTGCTGGTGTGTTTGCACTATGCCAACCATGCTACCCCCTTCTACTTCCCTCTCTCCATCCTGGTATGCAACAATCTCAGCTGGAAGGAGGTCATACAAGCAGTGCAGTCCTACCATGCTGTCTACTAATGTTGCTTTTTTATATAGAGGTTTCATACCACCTATCATGTGGACTTCCCTAAACATGTGTCATGCTGAATCGCACCAAAGATCCATCTAGACCATCACTCTTTCTCTAGTGATGTGCAGCAGGATGTCTTTGGGAAGGTCACAAACAAGGCATGATAGAAATAACCAACTCCATTCCTTGTTCTCTGTCTTCAGCATCTGGCAGCCAGAATTATACTGTCTCTGAATAAGATGGTTTCTGTTTTAGCTATCATGGCTAATAGCCAATGATAGATGTAGTCTCCATTAATTTGTCTAATACTTTTAAAACACATCTAAGTTAATGACCATCATGAAATTCTGTGGCAATCAATTTTATAATGCTCCATTTGTTTGTCTTGAAACCGTTCCAGTCAATTTCATTGGATGCCCAATTTTTAATGTTTGACAAAATGTAATTCATTCCCATTCAGTCCCCAAAAGTGTTCAGAACTATGTAACATTTTGTGACATCCCATCACAATTTAACATTCTTTTTTGCTAACTGAGAAAGGTCCCATCCCCCTACCCAAGTGACATGCTCCAGCCCTCTGATTTATAGTTGCTTTAGGATGTCTGGTGCCAGAGCTCACAATTACATAGTTCTGAAGAACATTGATTATGAAGAGTATTTATATGGAGGGGATTCATGCAAGCATTTGGATAAGAGTCCCCATATAAATTTGCTGGTGCCTTACTTTGTTCATGCTACCACTTTTATTGGGAATGAAACTAAACCGGATTCTATTATGGATGTTGCCACTACATTTGCTTCCTAACCACTCTTTCAGCACCATCTTCAGCATGACATAACTGACTCTCTTTAGCAGCATTTGCATCTAGAGGGCTTAGATGAAAGACCTTGGGATGCCTGGGGCCTTGGCTTCAGAATTGACCTGTATATTATTTAATTCTATGCACATACAGCTGCAGTAGGCCCTTGTTTGCTCATTAATTAGCATTAAGGTCATAAGGAGAGTTTGCAGTTGCTTCCCTCCCTTGTTGTTGAGTGAATTAATTCAGTTGTGGGAGGATGTTTCAGTCCCAATTTAGTCAGAGTGCTAAGCTCAGGAGGCCAATATGAAAGGTGTGGTGTATCAAAGAATGGAAAGGTGGGAGAGGTCACAACCAGAACAGCTCTCATGGTGCAAACTTGAAGTGATGCAGATGATAATTTTGTAGGAGAAATGGGAGTTCCTTCCCATTGCTCAAGGTCTGATCTCACATTTGGGATTGGATAATCAGTCAGAGAAAATAGATGGGAACAGGGCTACCTGCAAAACACAGACACACACACACACACACACACACACACACACTTAAAATGAGGGGTGTCATCATATAGCCATGCATCCTGTGAAGAAAGAGAAACTTGGCATTACTATAGGGGAAGGAAGTAGAGTTTGTCCTGCTCTCCATTTTCTGTTCCAAATAATAGTAAAGAATGGGATGACTATTTGGCCTGGGCTGATAACATTGCTGTAGTTACTATGAGCTGTAAATAATAAGCAACCACAAGAAACAGTCTTCAAAAGCATGTGAACTTTGGTTGTTGTAAATCTCAAATCCATTTAACCTTCTTCCTACCATGCCTGGTTTTGCACTGAATGTAGTATTACCAGATCAATTGATGAAAGACCTACATTAATATTACTCACTTAGAACTCATGAAACCTTACTTGTTTTAAAATTGACACGGGGGCTGATATTCAACAGATTAAGTATTTTCATGTATGAAAATACTGTTATTTCGGAAGCTTCATCTGTGGACACTCTGCCTGTCAGGCATCTTATGACATATGTATAGCAAAAGAAGTTACAAATTTGCATACAGCACAAAGCGAATGCAAATTTTTATGTAAATTTGTATCCCTTTTGCAAGTGGGGGAAGGCCGCTCAATCTATATGCAGTGTAATGGTCATCAATAGTTCTGTTAACACCCCTTGGCAACACATCATGTTTGCATTACAGTCAACATGTCATAAGAACATAAGAGCCTGCTGGATCAGGTGACTGGCCCATCTAGTCCAACATCCTGTTCTCACAGTAGCCAATCAGATGCTTGTGGAAAACCCACAAGAGTACTCTCTACTCCTGAGTTTCCAGCAACTTTTATTCCAATGCATTCCTGCCTCTGGCCATGGAGGCAGAGCATAGCCGTTGACAGCCTTGCCTTCCATGAATTTGTCTAATCCTCTTTTAAAACCTTCCAAGTTGGTGGCCACGTGAACAAGTATTTTCTTTTTTTCTGTCCTGAATAACTCTAGAGTTATTTGACAGCAGGAAGAACTTTTCTCTATCCGCTTTCTTCAGACCATGCAGAGTTTTATAAACTTACCTCATTTCACCTCTGTCAAACTTTGTGTCATAAGCTTTGGAGTTGTACACTGAGATCCAAAACCAATTGAAGTTAGTGAGGACTCAGCTACATTAGTTAAATTACAACATTATAAGTGTGTTATAACACTGTGACACCAGATGGCACTGTGGAGCTGAAATCACAAGTCAATGATATTTTCCACTGTGAGTTTTACAACGGTTTTTTTCAGAGCGTTTTTTATAGCTGTGTAGATCTAGCCAGAGATTCCTCTCATTTATGGAAACTGAAGTTTTTTGGAAGTTTGCTGAGGATGGCCCAATGTAAGACTAGTAACCAAACATCTTTGCAGAAGCTTGCGAAAAGCTTGGCCCATTATTCAACATCCAAAAAAACAAAGTGCTGCACCAACAAGTACAAAACAACCCCTCTGCAGCACCACAAATCCAACTCATTGGTGTAACGCTGGGAAGTGTTGATCACTTCTCCTACCTGTGCAGTTATCTTTCCATATGGGCAGACAATGATGCCAAAATCCAGCACCGCCTGAGCTCTGCAGGTACGACTTTCTCCCAATTGAAGTGCAGATTGTTTGAGAACTGGGAGATTCGCAGGGAAACCAAAATGCTTGCTTACAAAGCTATTTTACTAGCAACTTTACTATATGCTTGTGAAACATGGACCCACTTATAAATGCCATCTCCAACTCCTTGAAAGATTCCATCAATGGTGTCTCTGAAAAAATACGTATCACTTGGGAAAACAGGCAAACTAATGCCAGTGTACTGGAAGAAGCAAAGATCACCAGTGTCAAAGTGATGATTCTTCAACATCAACTTTGTTGGACTGGTCATGTTGTCCAGATGCCTGATTATCACCTTCCAAAGCAACTACTCTATTCCGAACTTAAAAATGGAAAGCGTAATGTTGGTGTCAACAAAAGAGGTTTAAAGACTCTCTCAAGGCAAATATAAAAAAAAAGTAGTATAAACGCTGACAACTGGGAAACACTGGTCTGTGAGTGCTCCAGTTGGAGAACTGCTTTTACCAAAGGTGTCATGGGCTTTGACGATGCTCAGACTCAGGACGAAAGGGAGAAATGCGCTAAGAGGAAGACACACTTGGCAACTCCCACCTGGGAACTATGTCCCCACTGTGGAAGGACGTGTGGATCCAGAATTGTCCTCCACAGTCACTTATGGGCTCACTGTTAAGGCCATGCTCATGGAAGACAATCTTACTCGGCTACGAGTGATTGCCAAAGAAGAAAGATTACCCACAGAATCACTAGTCACCACATTTGTTAGTAGCTTGCTCTGTTCTGGTCTAATATGAATTTGGGCACGGTATAAAAGTGTTACAGACATTCTAATTCTATTTCTTATTCTTATTCAGTCCCACTGCTTCCACATCTTCTCATTACTTCTGAGTGTACATGTGTGTGCAATAAACCCTCACTCACACAACATGCTTATAATGATTTCCACTCTAATCCATGGAAGCTTGAACCACAGCAAAAAAAATACGTTTCATTTTTAAGGTGCTACAGGACTTTTTGTTGCTTTATATTTTACCAGGAAGCTCTTGGGGGGCGGGAGACAATAACAACAGCGGCTGAAATAATTGTAAGTGAAGCAATTGGGTCTTCGGCATTTAAAACTGGATGGATAATTCTGCCCTTGCTTTGGCAACAGCATCTGGCACACTAGGAATTATAATGTTCCCTTGAGTGCCCATTAATAAGCCTACATTTCCATCAAGGGAACAGGCGGGTGATGCACAGATCGTCACTATCCTAAAATGAAATTAGAGGCATAATTTATGTACACATTTGTCATACATTTATAATCATTATAACACAAGTGCCTAAAAATAATTTCTAGATCTCTGTAAGATAACTCCGTCTCCCCACCTCCACCACACATGCAAACTCCAAGGCAGACATATCTTTTCAAGCAGAGAGGGAGAGCTCTACGTGTAGTTCTAACTGGGATGTATTTGAAACCTTAAGGGTTTAAAATAATAGGGATCAGTTTATGTGAGTCAGACACAGAAACTTAATGGCGAATGTGGATGATGATGCAAGATCAAGTAAGGGTGAAGATGATAGCTTTATTCAGGTGTTTGCCTGAATGTGTGTGGACCAAGAGTACAGAAAAGGTGTGGGGTGTCCACAGAATTCTAATCAGGGTTCTTGATCACAATGAGGATTCCAAGCATATTCAACCCTTTTGTGCTTGAAAGTCCCCTTCACATCATTCACCTCAGCAGCAGAAGATCTGAAATTCAGCTGGCATTGATGGGGATGTGGGTTAGGGCATGTGTGTGTGTGCCTGCTACTGCTCCAGTATGAGCCCATATGTATTCAGGTGAACATCCACATAAGGCTAGACAAACACCCTAAATTTGGTAGAAGTGATCTGAATATGCTTTTTGAAACAGAAAAGAAAAAGAAGGCCTTACTTTGCTTTGGAGCAAATACATTTTCAAACCATTTGCATCCTACTTAAATATGTTAAATCTATATTCAGCATAAGAGAATTTAAACAAGTGCCTCAAACTCTGAACAATTTGAATTGCAAAGTTTCTCTGCGAGCATTTCAGAAAAGGTCCTCTGAT
Organism: Podarcis pityusensis; assembly: GCF_964106645.2. Taxonomy (NCBI): domain Eukaryota; kingdom Metazoa; phylum Chordata; class Lepidosauria; order Squamata; family Lacertidae; genus Podarcis; species Podarcis pityusensis. The sequence continues at coordinate 47,013,270 of NC_138032.1, read as the reverse complement.
TTTCCAAGAGCTCTCTTTTGACTTATTGGTGTTTCCAGACAGGTGTTTATTGTTGGATCACTGCTCCTCTTGCCTGTAAGGATTTCTTTTTCTTTTTCAGCATCAACGTAAAATCATTTTCATCAAAATGCAAGCCTACGTTTTAAAGAACTGTTGCCAATGATTGATTTACAATATCTCAGTGATCTCTTTACAGTTTAAGCCCTTGTCTAGATGCACCCATACTGCTAGCACATGTGCTCTGAGGGTGCTACATTAGGGATGGGGCAGAACTTTGATTCAGTTTGAATTTAAAGCTGAATTGATCACATTTGCACTTTCCAGAACAACATGAGAACTGAAACAGAGCCACCTTCCAGAATTTTCACTTAGCCAGATTTTGTGATGCAGTTCTCCAATCAAAGTTCACAAAAACTACATAATAAGGGGAAACAAAGCATAAAAAGTAATATATCAGTAAAGTTGTCTATGAGGGGGTTGCTTTCCTGAGTGCTCCCTCCAAGTTGCTAACCAATCACATGCAGGCACCAAATGGGTTATCAGGCTTTATTTGCTTCTTTTCTGGTACCAGCTACAAAACAGCAAGTCTAAACCATGGCATGTCCCCCACCCAACAGGTTAACTTGTAGATTTATAGGGGCTGGGGGATGCTGGCAACTAGCCAGTCCCATCACATGCTCCCACTTTGGGAGACTAATTGTTACCACCTGTCTGAGGGGTGCCACCCAGCAGTATTTGCTCGCAGGATCACTACTTCATGACAAAAATAACATACACAAGTGCATTATTTTCAGAGAAATTGCTTGCAGAAATGTGCACATTAGTCAAAACCACAGACAGAAATGTGTTTATTGAGAGAAATTCACTCTAAAATGCTTAACATTTTTAATGGGGATTTTTGTTTTATTTTTTGCAAATTTCCTCAGAATTGCGAAGAATGGCATCATTTCCATTCTTTCAGGTATAACCTCCTGACCAAGTCAACAGAAAAGGCTAAATTGTTGGGCAATACTTTTATTGGCACTAACCAAGCTTTCATGTTTTCTGGAACTCTCCACCAGACAAAATATAACACGAAGCAGTGGCTGAGGGTGACAGGAGAAAACGAACAAATAAACAGAACACCCCAAATTTGGTCAGCTTGTAAACTCAGTTCCAAAGTGAAAACTGGAGGCTGAATGAGCCCCTCCCAGGCCATAGCCAAACCTAGGATTCTGGGAGAAAGAAGCAATGGCTGCCCCCCATCTCTAAGAAATTGAAGTCTTGCTTTTAGGCCAGATCTGTATTGGCCAGTTTATTAATATACACTATGTTAACATATATTGATTGACCATATATTAATATATATTAATGGAACACATGGAAATAATAGAAGAGGAAACTGCTATATCATTGTCTATGAGAAGATAACCAGGATATGTGGTTGCCAGCCATTATGAAGAAGAAGCAATGTGTAGCATTTAAGAAGAAATCTGGAAACTTAGATGATGGTGGCATGAATATGGCTCACTCTATCCCACCTTTACAGAACAATATATATATCTATATTCTTTTTTAGACCACAGCTGCAGGCCCACTTGTTGCTTTGGTTCACATAACCTCGGCCTTCAACTGTAGGGTTTGGCACAACCGCTCAGTTTTTGCCACATAAACTTGAAGTTAGGTATCCCGTGTCTCTTTTGTAGTGATAAGGAGAAAATCCAGAAGCCAGCAGACATTTAGCTTTAATCTTCTGCAGTTGCCACGGCTGCTCTTTTCTCAGGGCTAATAATATTTTTTTGTCACCAAGCAGCTATATTTCAGCTTTTAAAATGAGCTGAGGATGTTATGCAAGAGGGAGCACGTTTTTCCCAGGTGCTGGCAAGGCGCTGGCGCACTCGCAGGCTGCCTCTGCCTTTTGATTGACAGCACTGTTTTATCTGACGCAAGGAGTGTGTTTTCACTCAAGACAAGTGGAACAAAATCTAATTTGTCTGGAATGGACTCTACTGTGAAATGTTAAACTGACCTTTTCAAGAGAAATTTACTTGATAGTTCCAAGTGAAGCCCCGGCTTTAAGCTAAACCTGTCACCGAGACGTGATTAAATTCCCTTAAATGTACAGCAGTTGCACATATTATTAATGGAAATTGAAATTGGCCTAAATGGTAACCATAAATTTCAAAAGGTGGGTGGGAGGGAAGAATGATGTGAAGGTTAAGGTGCCTTAGACACCCTAGGATTCATCACAATGGATTGAAAACATTGTTCCAGTGCCATGGAACAGCACAGCCTGTCTTCCTTGAATTTACGTGGCCTTTCCCCCCTTTTCATTACTCTCTCCTTTTCCACAGATCCACCAAGGAGCCACATGCCAGTTCCATAGTTATGAGTATATATGAGTACTAGTGAAGCAATCTGGCCATCTTCTGTACAAAACACTCTCTGCCCCCCATGTAATTAATCAGAGAGATTGTCTGTTGCATCAACATTCAATTTCTATACCTGGCTATGCACATCGAAGCATATATTACATACACAAACCCTAATCAAGTGTGAAAGGTCTGTGTGTGCATATAAAATTAGAAACATGTATCTTAAAAACCTCAGTAGCAGAAGCAGCCTAATCATTACTTGGTGCAATAAAGATGAAAAGTAAAGAGATTAATTCAACATGCATTTGCCTCAACACATTTGTTTATCTATTATATTTGTATGCCACCCATATAATTGAGTTCTTTCAGCAGTTTACAGACCACTGAAAACACTCCACTCCCCCTTACCCACAAAAATGGTAAGAATACTAAAATCAGATAAAAATCAGGACAAATGCAGCAGCTAAAAACAATTTGAAACCAGTATAAACCCATCAAGGGGAATTACTTAGTGCAAAGCTCTAAAAGCATTAAAATGTCTATTATAATTGAAAGGCCTGGGAGAAAAATAGCATCTTTACACGGCACTTAAAAGAACATAGTGTGGTCATCAGATGAGCCTCTCTGTGGAATATAGTTCTTAAGTGTGATTGGGCATGCTTGTATCTTGTGTTTTTATGAAGATTAATAGCTCATACGTAGGGACAAGACGTTTGACTGCACACTCTAGTTAAATGGGCAGGAACAAAACATTGCAATATTCCCTTTTATTAAAGCATGTGAATACTGAAAACTCTATCGTAAATGATGACCAAATGGTAAATGGATCTTCTCGCATACCATTTATTTTTGCCATGGAATCTATGCCCGATTTTCCTTGTGCTCCATTATGTTATGACGGCCTAAAAATAAGACACCATTTGATCTGTTGCAGGCATTGAACTACAAAAATCGTTTTGGAAACATGGAACAGCTCATTTCAAAAACATCAGGCTATGTCTCCATGACACGCAAACACCAGTGTATCAATTCATTAATAGACTGCTTGAACACTTCACCTTGGCCGCAGCACACTGTTGTATGCTTGATACATAATGTGTGCTCTTGACCATTTTTCTTCAGCACATTTTTTCTTCAGGCCTCAGAAACTATATTAATCTTCTGCTGTATGCTTTCATTTCATTTCCTGTAAAAATACATCTTCCACTGCTGGAATTGACCTCAGGTTAGGTGTCAAGGGAACAAATTACCACTCCATATCCCAGGAGAAGCTATAAATAGACTGCTTTATAACCCAGTTGATCCCCTAGATATATCGTAATAAATATACTGCTAATGACACAAAGGGCTCAGATGCTTCTTAACTTAGTGTACTAAATTTTAGAGACACAGAAGATTCAGGGTAAGTTTTAATGCACTAATTTTAATGCATTGATTTTCATCTGTGCCTGGTAAGGGAAAGACAAGGTAGATATTTGACATCTATTCTCTGCTGTGGTCTTTCCTCCAACCAGGAGGCACACAGTCCTTGGGCCTAGTGGGGTTGTTCTGAATGCCAAGCCAATCCAGAACAAAATCTGTCTTGTCTATGATTTATCAACCTGGTCCACACAAATATTTGGGACCCCAGAGAGGAGCTCACATCCACTTGCAACGTTTCTATATGTAACTGTGTATTTTAGTAATGTTTTCCTTAAGTTGCCTGTTGTTGCTTCAGTTTTTTTGTACACCGGTTGGAAATATTTCTAGTTATTAAGTGGTATAGAAATTTTAAAAATCACAATCAAGTCATTTTGCTCCTGCTTGGTTTTTTTTGCTGCTATGCCTCACCACTGGAGGAACATGGGTGCAGGGGCGCGGCATGATCCCAGTGGGGTGCCATTGCGGCTGCCCCCATGCGCTGGGCACCACGCCTCCGCAGGCAGCACACCGTGCCCCCATCTGCTCTCCACCCTGCCCGCTGGAGCTTGAAGCTCTGCCACTGTGCCTCACTAAGCTAAGCCAAGCTTTGGCTTAGTATGTAGTCTGAACCAGGATTTATTTTTAAGCTTTCTCCTCACTCACCACACATTATAACCAAGAACGTTTTGGAAGCATGGAACATCTCATTTTGAAACTTATGGAATAAAGCCAGGTATTACACTCGAGTGCCCTGTGTGTTTGGTTTGAATCCTTAAGAACTGAAACCTATGAACTATCAAATAAATGTAATGGTTCTACAGTGGTTTATGATAGCAAGACATAGGCGACTTACACCCACCAGGAGCAACTCCTCAACGCCTTCCATATGTGCTACGTCAGGAAGATTTTGGGCATCACATGGCAGGACAGAATCTTGATCGAAGATGTGCTCTCTCAAGCCCACATTCCCACCATGTTTGCATTCCTGTCTTAGCAACATCTCTGGTGGCTTGGTCATGTAGGCAGGATCTCCAAGGACATGGTCTACAGGGAGCTGGCTTCAGGCAGACTGTGTTACAAAGATTTCTGCAAATGTGACATAAAGGCTGGCAACATGAACCCTGCCATGTAGAAATCTCCTGCGGATGACCACAACATCTCGAGAGTGAGGTCATGTATGCATAGCAGTGACCACAGGAGGAATGACCTCTGGGAGCAGTGCAGAAAAAAGAAATGCCATGGTACACCTGCATAAGCACAACCGAACGCCTTCATCTGCCCCAGCTGCAACAAAACATACCTCTCCCTTATCGGTCTCTCTGCAACCACAGCAGGCAGTGTAACTCTCTACTGGTTTATCCCCAAAGGTGCACTCTTCCATTGTCTCCCAAGACAGACAGGTGCCAACCACGCTGTGTCAAGAATATTAGTGCGGATTAAAAAAATCCCACATGCTTTACAAATTCTCTACCTGCAGGAGTTGGTATGGTAACACCTGTGTCAACTTCCTTTGAAAGGCAAAATTCCTTTCAACTCTACTGAAACCTGTCAGAGGCAGTATGCTTCTGAGTACCAGTTGCTGGAAACTGCAGGAGGGGAGAGTGTCCTGCTTGTGGGCTTCCCATAGGTATCTGGTTAGCCTGGGAGAACAAGATCAGCCACTGGCCTGATCAAGCAGCCTGTTCTTTGTAGTACCTGTTTTCTTCTAGCCCAAAGCACTGTGGCTTTTTGGAAACCTCCTTCTATGTCAAACTTCTGCTATGGTTTTTCTAACGCAGAGTTGTGATCTGTGTGGGTGATGGGGAAGATCACATCATGTCAAACCCTCTGATAGATGGTGAGGGGTGAGGAGCCACCTGCTGTTTGCTCCCAAGTGCAAAACTCATTTGCCACCCACCAAGCCTGCATGATATTCTGGCTATTTACATCCATTGGAAATCTAATAGTTTGCTGATGATTCTATCATTTGGGGGAGCCAAATGTAGTTATTAATGTGATATATAGCAAAAGTTGGTGACAGAGGCAAAACAAGAAAATGAACTCCTTAATACCCAAGTGCTTAGGGAACGGTATTGAACAGATGAAGTCACTTTTCACATTCTAAGATAAGCCATATGGTTGTGACAAATGATTTTAAGCTGTACTTTTCTGGAAGGGTGGCATTTATGGGTTCCTAGAAACTTGTTTAATTTTCAGCTAAGGGAAGCAGTAAACAAACATAAAACAGTAGCTGTGAAGAGACTCTTGTCATTATGCTTGGGGCTGACAGTAACTTGGAATTGGGGCATAACATGAGCTGCGTGTCCTTTGATAATCTTCAGCGTGACCTTCATGAAGGCCCCCGTTGTAAAATTTTGCTGCCTTTCCAATGCTCCCCCATGCCCATACCCATGCACTGTCTTGTACCCAAGTAAATTAGACTTCCTCCAGCCCATCCAACTGACAAGGAGAACAGTGCATGGGGAGGGATAACCATGAGTGTGTTTTCATGAGTGAGTGCATATAGGTGAGTATGAGTAAGTGTATGTGTGAGAATGAGTGAATGTTTGTGTAAATGCCTCCACTAGCCCCACTCCACTAGCTGACACAAAGCCAGTGGTCCCATCTCTCCACCCCTGCATGTGGCTCTCAGTGACTCATAGGCAGCTCACCCCTGTGGCATAAGAGTGAGGAACATAGCTGGCTTAATGCTGTTTTGGCCCTGGGTGAAGAAACTTACAGTGAGGCTTTCCTGTCAGCATGAATACATGAGTTGCATCAGTTTCTCATTCCTGAATCTACATTCCTGGTTGAGCTTCCAAGTGCTCAAAGACATAGGTAGTGTTGGAAGAAGGGGAGGGAGTATGAACTTCCATCAGCAGCATCTTGTTCAGTAGCACCCTCCTCTTTAGAGTACCTCTGAAGAGAAAGACAACCCTTAGCATAAGAATTTGGATGAGTTTTTCTGGATGAGACTAAAGGCCCACCCAGCCCAGCATTCTGTTCTCACAGGGGCCAGTCAGATGCCTATGGGAAGCCTGCAAGCGGGACCTGAACATATTTAACTTAACTCCATCAAAATCAGTAGGACTTCTGAGAAAACATGTATAGGGTTGCCGCCAGACTGCACTCTGTTTGCAGACGGGATTCACGCACATTCTGTAAGTTTAGGTTTGTACATGTAAAGCTGATTAAAGTGGTCTGGCTCCCTAGCACAACAAATCCACGTTACAGAACTGCAGCCTTTTGCATCTAGAAAAGTGACAGGAAAATACACTGAAAAGTGTGGGTGAACAAATGACCAATGGGAAGATTTGTAAACACTCCACAATCAAATCAGGATGAACACTCATTGCCATATAACCACCCCATTAAAAAAACAAAAACTGAATGAATGCTGAATATGGGTCTGACATAGCCCAACCACCATGGAAGTTTCGTGCAGCCAAATCAGAATAAATACTGAATAAACAGGTCATTTGGAGAAGCTCTAGGATGTGAGCACTGATGTGAAATACACTGTTCTTTCTCTTTCAGAATTCTGATATGGAACCAACCTTCCTACCACCCCCTCAAGGGCGTTTTTAAAAATTTAACTATAGACCATATTTTTGGACAAATTCTCCCTAGGCGGTAATTTAAAATGTCGCTCATCCTGACTTAAAATGTACTACTGCAAGATATTTTCATGTGGTGAGAGGGAGCCACTGAGTCACCCTCCAACCCAGGCCACTTTTGCTTCCCTGGACAAGCCTGGGGTGCAGCAAGGCAGTGCCATGATCAGGGCAACCTACTCCCCTCCAGTTGAGATGAACAACAGTGACACTGCTGCTGGGAGGGCAGCTCCACAACTCTGTCCATACACACATGCTACTACGTACTGGACTTTGTAGGGGAAACCATCTACAGTGGTACCTCAGGTTACAAACACTTTGGGTTACAGACTCCGCTAACCCGGAAGTAGTACCTCGGGTTAAGAACTTTATCTCAGGGTGAGAACAGAAATCGTGCGCCGGTGGCGCAGCATCAACAGGAGGCCCCCATTAGCTAAAGTGATACCTCAGGTTAAGAACAGTTTCAGGTTAAGCACGGACCTCCGGAATGAATTAAATACGTAACCAGAGGTACCACTGTACTTTTGGTCTCTGCAGTGATTCATAGGGTCAAATGTATAGGCTGATTTTAATTTTTAGAGACAGAAAAAGTCAACCTACAATTCTGAAATAGCCGCATACCTGTCCACAGAAGGAACAAATGAGCTCTTGCTTTAGAGCTGGTATTGTTAGAGTAGCTTCAGGTGACTGCTTTGTGCACCGTAAGGTGTCCTTGTTTGCCTCCCTCGTATCAGCAACAGAAAGCTCTTTTTAAATCATGGATGCAACGTGTGTTTTGATCTGCACATGTAACATTCTGAACAGTATTCAATAATCCATCCTCATATTGGTTTCAGTTTTTGAAACCAAAACTGGTTTCATGGTGAGGTCAGGGAGGAGACGGTCTATAATCCAGTCTCTCTTTACAATACTAATTACCAGGGTTGTAGCTGTTGTAAGGCCATCGAACAGAACAGCACCCTTGAACTGGTCTTTTTGAACTTTCTGAAAAGAAGTTTTCTGAAGTCTTTGAGCCAGCCTGTCTTTGAAGTGAATGCTCCATATGTTAAGACAGGTGGTACATGGCATCTGAATGAATGTAAAGGGAAATGTCCAAGATATAAATGTAGAAAAAGCCAGTTAATGATCAAAACACTACTAACTGCAAAAGACCTTGGGAAATTAGACATGCATCATAGCTGGAGATGTCACTATGTTTGTTTCCTTGGCCTAGAATATGAACCTGTGTAACTATTAAAGCCACCACAAACATGAGAAAAGCAATATAGCTTTAGAGCAGCCTTCCCTGACCTGATAGTTTCCAGATGTATTGCACTACAATGCCCATCAGTCCCATTAAGCACAGTCAAGAGACAGGTGTAATGGGTGTTGTAGTTCAGACTACAGCAACTTGGCAGTCACCAAGCTGAAGACTGCTGCTCAAGAGTTATTCTCTCACTTGTACATTATTTTAAGTGAGAGAATAACTTAATTCCTCTCTCTCAACCACTTTAGTTTGTTCATTTGGCATTCTATTTGTTTGTCAGTCTGCCTTTTTTTTTTACATGGTGCTAAGGTATCAGACTAGAGAACAATACCTTTGTTTAAAAACTGAAATAACTTAAAAAGTTAAATGTAATTAAATAGACATTTGGTGTTTCTCTGTGGAGGGGGGTTGTAAAAAAAAATCAGCTGTGCATGATCATTTCTTATGACTGATATGTATTGCAAATACACAGTGAAGGGGAAAATATATCAGAATAAAATCTGGTATAAACATTTAGGAACATAGGAAGCTGCCTTTTACAGAGTCAGACTATTGGTCCATCTAGCTCAGAACTGTCTGCACTCATCTAGGGTTTGATGATCTCTCCCAGCCTACTCTGAGATGCTAGGTATTGAACCTGGAACCTTATGCAGGATGCGCTACCACTGATCTACAGCACAATGCTACATTTTAACTTCAAAAACCAATTTGATTCCCAGTACATTTTCAAAGGGGGTGGGATGTAAAAGGCAAGACAGTGCAATAGCTTTCTTGAAGACTGACAGAAGCTTTCTATGTATGTTCAGAATAACATAATGTGTTTCAACACTGAGCTCTCTACTCAACCGCCTCCCACACCTGTTTTTAAGGTGGTCAATAAAAAAATAGGGTGGAAAAAATTAAAATATATTGCCGTGCCATTCATATTGGAATGAAAGTTGTTTAGGATAAAAATAAAAAATTTCATGATGAAACCTATCCCAGTTGTTGCAGACATTTTAAAGATCTAGGAAACAAACAAACAAACAAAATGTGGACTCTGCTTGACCAGTAATAAATTGTTAATTTTCATGCACAAGAGGCAACTCACTAGAGCTTGTTTTTTAGTTGCTTCACTGCCTGTGGAAAGTCAGTGTTGCACATGTAGGTGCTTAGTTCTTTATTCATGGAACACCAATTCTTCTGTTTAATCACTTGGGCCCTGTGGCTGAAGCCTGATCTTCCCCAATGCAAGTCTTGCCAACTAACTCTTCTCTCCTGCTGGGTGTCAGGTGATAAACTGACTGGATGTTGCTGCTTTCTTGTTTCCAGATATTTCTGTCCAAAAGGGGAACAAGACAATTGTTGAATAGAACAAGACAATTGTTGGGAGCTGAGAACAGAGGCAAACTGAGGGGAGTGCAACTGTTTTGGTCACACTGGGCACGGAGCTTCAGGGGCACTGCAGGGGACGCCACAACTATTCTTTAGAATGAAGCACAAGAATTATGACCCCAAGGTCTACCACTGCTCCCAATCTTGATGCACACAAGTCATTACCAATGATACCTGGCAGTCAAAACAAGCTGCTAACAACCAGGTCCTGAGCTCGGAAATTCCCTGTGCACACAAGTTCTGAGTTCATCATTCTGAATGATTGCTTATGAGATCTGGATGCTCCAGTCATGTCTATTATTTGCTCTCCCCCTCTCCATGTGGTACAGGTAGGTCGCACATCACACCTGTTCACAGGTACAACCATGAAGTCAACAATATCCTAGAGCTATGGACATTTTCTGTCTGTCATCCATGTATCCTTAATACAAGTACATTTTTCTGCATTTGAATTAGACACCTGTTATTTGGGAGGTTTCAGGGAAATGCAAGAACAGAGTTTCAAATGTGCAAGAGCTCAAGTAAAACAAGTCACACATTTCTGATCAGGCAAATAAAAAAACATGCCATTAAGCAATATAGTGAAATGTTGCATTGCAGCCGACAGCCTCAAACATTCCTGTGTACAATGCTTAAGAAACAGGTGACAATTTCCTTAGGGATCATGTATTCAGTGGATGCAGATTGCCTATTATCATTCTGAAATACTGTGGGGAGCAAATTGAGATATTGTCCTGACAGTGGGCGGACTAATGGAATCTGGTGACTTTAAATAAAGTGTGCAAGTTATTTTGTTATAATGCCATAATAGAAATGTCATATGTCTGACAGAAGAAAAAAGGAGGAGAGAGTGTGAGAGAGCAACTGTCAATGAATAATAATGAAGTTATTTAAATGCCAAGATCTTTGGGAGGGGAAAAAACATTGTACAAAATAAAAATTATTCCGGGTATGTATAACAAGATTTGAGCTAAATTTATCAGGCAGGAGCTGGGTGGGTGGAGAGCAAGGTTAGCGCTGGTATAGTTAGATAAACCATAAGGGATGGGAAGATCAGGAAGTCATTATTCTCATTGTTTTATTCCCCCTTGGAAACACTCCCGAAATAATGTTGAATCACAGGTATAAATGTTAAATTTGTGGTTTAAATTTATCCCTCTCTCGTTATTAGATTTGTAATTTGCTCTATGCACACCAGTTTTAAATGAAACAGATGGATTTTATGTCCCTCAATAGGCCAATAATAAACACAAAAATCATAAATGAGCCTAAGGAACAAAATGAGGAGACCTGCAAAATGCAGGGTTTAAAATTATTGCTCTTAAGATCCACAGCCCAATCCTGTGCCTGGCCAGAATCAAATTCCTCATGGTCCAATTAACTGTGTAGCAGCATTCTCCAACATGGTGCTTGCAGGCATAGCACCCAAAACATACCATGGCACCCACGTAACACCAATTCTTGTCTGGACGCATTGTCTGCCATTTTATTTCTGAGCCAAAATCAAGTCACAGTGTGTATGAGTGCAAGTGTGTGATTATTAGCAAGTTTTATTAGCTGTTATTAAAAGCATAATGTGTGCAGGTGTGTGCCTTTTAGGTATTTAGGATAAAAATATTGAAACTGTTGCGTTGAAAATTCATTGGGGTAGGGATAACTGGCAAAGCCTCTCCTCCTTCCGGAGGGGAGGGGTTGTGAGCGGGAGCCAATTCCCGCGTCATGCGGGGGGCGTTCTGCCCTCTGCCCTGCCATCATCGCTGGTGCGCCATGCCTCCCAGCTGGGCACCCAATTGGGAGACACTGTGGGGGCGTGGTCTAGCCGCTCCAGTGACATCAGGGGAGAGCTTATAGTTGTATTTGCATCAACAGGCTCCCCCTACTGGTAGTTAACCCCTCGTCAGACTCACCCCTCTCTGAGTGGGTGGAGTCAAATTTGCTCTTGTCCAATGCCTAAGCCAATACCTTCTCACATGCTGTAATCAATAAAGTTGTGGCCTTTTCTAGCCCATTAACCTAATATACGGTGTCCACATGTCTTTATTATTCACAAGTGGGGGACGGATCCTCGAATCACAATTCTGAACCAGGTTCTTAGTTGATCTGATGACCTTAGAACTTTTCTAAATGTCTGATTTTTTGCCGACAATTATTTCTGAATTTAATGTACGCCACTGTTCACTCAGATTTATGCCAGATATCTAGCATCTGTGTCTAGACACTTTCAATATGTGAGTTTCTCCCACTGCTTAATTTCTAAAAAGAAGTGGTAATAGGATTTGGGGGTGTCTAGATGCCATGTTCTCATCCCAGGAAACATTTCCATCTCAAATGTGTGCAAACTGGTGTTTTTAATTAGGGATATCTTAACTTTGGACACAATTTCAGCAACGAAATGGCTATGTAGCTCCCAAATAGGCAGTATATAAATACTGTAAATAGTTCCAAATCCAATGTATTATGGAAGGTGAAACCAAGGCCTTTTAATAATTCTACATGCCCAGTGCATTTTGAGGGAGAATCCTCCTTATTGGCACCTATAAGGTATACAGTATTAAACTATGCAGGTTTCCGTCGGGAGTGGGGGGGAAACATGCTTTAATTCAGATACCCACTCTCCATCTTCATATTTAAATATACACAGCAAAATGAATCAAATCATGGATGTCAGTCATTTGGCACTTAGCAAGATATCTATTGTCTTGGTTAGCCAACTCTGTAATAATCATAGTCTTATGAACCGTCATTGAATAGACAGCGAAATGACCTGCAAAAATAGAGCAATGAAGTAGTTGCTAAGCTGTCATGATAACATTTTCTTTTTCCAATATGAGCAAGCGTTTTCTTTACTGAGCAAACATCTTGAATTGTAGCACTTGGCTTGAGTGGAATAAATCCGCTACGCTATCTCAACATGATCTTAAGGCTGAGATTGGTATCTGGCAAAGAAGTAACTTAGTCTCTTGTTGTCATGACACTTGGCATTTACGACAAACATTACCGCCACCTCTTAGAACTAGATTAACATTTCTTATTGTAGGCGTTTATGTTGGAATGGCATCGGGAGGATGCAATTTTAATTTTTCCTAATCCAATTTAAATGCAAATGTTAACCACTCACATGATGGCATGTGTACATAATTAAGTGTCATTATATACTACACGAATCACTCAGAAAGCTCCAGAGAGCTATTTTGCTGCATGTCTAAACTTGGAAACCAGCCAAACAGTTTACATCTTAGTTTTGCTTTGGTGTTTATGCTTACTAAAGTTTTCTTAAATTACAGGTCAACAGATTATGGGACAACATATGAAAAACTGAATGACAAAGTGGGTCTGAAGACCATTCTTAGCTACCTCTATGTCTGCCCAACTAATAAGCGCAAGGTAAGTGGCAACATATGATTGGTTTAACCCTGACAGAAAATTTACATTGATTGTTAGTTAATATTTACATAGTGTTACCAATGTTCCTGAATAATAAACAAACAAAAACAAGTAGTTTACAATTTAGATGGTCTTGTACCTTCTTTTTAATGTTCATTGCATCCTGGTTCTCATGCTGCTTTTTGACGAATGGCAATCTTTCATAATACTATATAGCCCTTTTTAATTATTCAGTGAATGCATGGATAGGGAGAATGTTATCTCTTCCCTTATCTTCACTCCCATCTCCTTGTATTACATGTCCATGTATTCAAGTGAAGGTGAGAACAGAGACCTACAGGTGTATAACATATGCACATTCGGGAACCATGCAAATGGCCAGGTCCCTGATCATAAATATGAAATATTCATATGTACGTGTGTCTGCACCTGCATAGAGCTCTTTGCGCAAATGTAGATGAGCATGTGGGTGGCAGGGGAAGAAAGCAGCATTGCAATCCTGCTCCGTACACATTTAGTGTATGAGTGGAAAAGATGTAGACATGGCCATGCTTTCTTCCAGCCTGAAGCTTTCGTCTTGGTGTTCTACTGAAATGGCATGAGAAACATCCTAGTGAGACTATAGGATGGGAATTGATTCTATACATCCAGCCAATGAGGAGCTGCATAGGGAACCCCTGAACTGTCCTTTTTGACATCATTAGCCCAATCCCCAGCCTCACTTTCTGCAATATAGCCTTTGATGTTTTCCATTTGACCCCTTACCATTTGACTCCACTGAAGTGTTTTAATCCTTTGCTTACTTTATACTGCAATATTGTGGGATTGTTTGGTTAAAATATTTTGGTTAAAACATGTTAAAAAAAAACCAGGGCTAGTCACAAACCGTATACTACATACTGAATAAATTTAAGAAGTAGCTGGATGCAGGAGAATGAAGAGCTACAAGATGCTTGATGAAATATATCCCTGGAAAGCAAGGAATTTTGCAGTGTTATTATGACCTGTGCATGTGACACATTATTAACCAATTAAAAGTTATCTAGAAACATTGCCAAAAATGTGTTCTTTCTAAACAAAACAAAAACCTGCAACATTTCAGGTATGCAAAAATTCTTATTGTATTCAGATTCACATGTCTCGTATTCTTTAACAGTGTTGAATACAATAAATTTGGGAATAAGTTTGATTCACCCATACTGAAAATGCACACGATAAATAGTATGAAGCCTGAAGTTATTTTGTTTCTTCTTGAATTAGGATGAACTCATTGTTGGGAAAGGGAAACGGCTCATTAAGATGTTAGAGCCTCATCTATAGAGGCCAGATTGTATTTAAAGTTGTTTGCCTTTTAAGTACTCCCAATAGTGAGCTGAAAAGGATTTGACAAAATCCTGCAGAGAAAATGCATCCCAAAGCCCGGAAGGTTTTAATCATACGAGCACCCCACTGAGCAACAATTTATGAAGGATTTGTAGTACGGGAAATGCTCACAAAAGAGGGATAGTTATTGTTGTTGTTTTCTCCTCGTGTACATATGAACAGTTTATCTTGCTTAGGACAGACAAGAAGTTTTAAGAACACTGAAAATAATTTGGGAAAGGCTTCACTTCCAGGGCCAGCCTTACCATTTGCTGGGAGCAGCTGCTGGAGGACAAAGGTTGTGTGCCTGTCTTGACTCCCCAACCCATGTGAGGAAAGGAGACTTGTCCAAACAAGAGTTTGCCCCTCTAGTTTGCCTTTCCCTTCCTGTAAACCCCACCAGCTGAAAGACCTCCTTTCCCCCTAGCTGCCTCCACCTTGGTTTGTTACTGGATCACCTCAAGAACATCTTTAGTCCATGTGTGGGTTTGGCTTTTAAGCATGGGGTAGGCAACTACAGAAAAGAGACCACAAAGCTTTATAAAAGGGGGAGGGGGTTAATCTTGAAAAGGTTTCAATATATTAATAGTTACATGCACACAAACAATCCAAGAGGACAAAAAGATATTGAAAATAAATGAGGATAAATGCAGCCAGCTATTAATATCTCAACAGTTTCTACTAGCTAAAATTCCTTTTAGCAAAATTCTTTCAGTCAGAGTTCTTAGGATCTTATGTCAGGCCACTCTCCTTCCTCCTGCACCAAGATTGATCTTACAAGAACCTCAGATCCTTCATCTCCACAAGTAGCTCATATACCCCCAAGATACTCCCCGCCCCCCCATAACCCAATCCACAAACCAACCAATATCAAAAAGTATGCTTTTGCGTTTTACAGACCAGACTACTAGGAATTCACACTCTGCCATTATTTTCTAACACCTCCTGATAGGATTATTATATGCCTGCCAAGGTTGACTCTAAGAGGCAAACAACCCCCATAATTCCCAAACTAAATTATATACAAGATTGTTATGTAAACTGTTATGCCAACTAGCCAGGTATGCTCAGGTGCCATGGAGGAAACTATCATATTGTCACTGTTGAGGTAGGATACACCTGCCAGTCTAGTCTGTGGAAGAGGGAGATATTTTTCCCTTTGCCTCAGGCAGCAAAATGTTTTGGGCTGGCACACAAAAACATTATTTATTATTTACACTCACGTGCAACCTGTTTATTGATAGCAAACTCATTGTGGACCCAGGCATAGAGATTCTGCAGCCAGTGGGGCCCAAAAAGAGGGCAATAAAGACAGATACTTGGAAGAGGGCAGAATGGGGGCAGGGCAGGGGTGGGGCGGGGTGGGGCGGGGTGGAACAGTGGCATAATAGGGCATAATGAGGTGGCGCAGACTTACATGCACGCCACAGACACACACAAGGGCCAGGAACGGAACCCCCAAGCAAAATGGTTGACGTCTGTATATGCATTTATTGTTCTTTGACTGGCATAAATTTAAAGTTTTAAATTTATTTCAAAACTTTGAATGAATTATATGGAAATGTCACACAGCCTAAGAGCTAAACAATACACTAGAACCAACATCATTCAATAAATTAAATAAAGAAGAATGACTTGAACAGGAAGTCAAAATAAAAAAAATCCTTCCAGTAGCACCTTTAAGACCAACTAAGTTAGTTCTTGGTATGAGCTTTCGTGTGCAAGCACACTTCTTCAGATACACAGTGTGCTTGCACACGAAAGCTCATACCAAGAACTAACTTAGTTGGTCTTAAAGGTGCTACTGGAAGGATTTTTTTTATTTTGACTATGGCAGACCAACACGGCTACCTATCTGTAACTTGAACAGGAAGTGTTAGAAATTTTATTTTTAAATAATCAACTTTAAGAAGCAGGTATAGATTGCCAAAAGTACTGGTGTTTTGTTTTGATTGCTCCAGTGGAATGGATTCTAGTGTTGAATGAATAGTTCTTCCTTGTGTCTTTAAGTCAGTGGTTCCAAATTAGGGATCTGGGGACCGCTGGGGGTCCACGGAACATATCCAGGGGCTCCTTGGGACGATCCCCTGCCAGGGTCTCACTTCTCTTATTAATTGCAGAGTGAAAGCCTTACACATATCATCCAGCCTCTGCTCACGACCAGTGCCTGCTTGCTGGCAGAGGAAAAACTTGTGAACAAGTTGCTGGATTGCAAGTGAGCTGGGATTGGGCGCAAACCTCTGACACAGTTTCTTAAGGTGCTTACAATTGGAGGGGAGAGGGGTGAGACAGTGCAAACAGCTCTATGTGGGCATCTGGAAAGATAATGAGCAAGCATGCCTGGAGTATACCTAAGAGATTGTCCTATCCCTGACTCACCAGCTCTGGGAGTGGGAGATGGCTCCACATGGCCCTTAAGCAGCTGTCAAGCAGGAAATGAAGGAGGCAGGTTTATGCCCAGATGCAAATTGATTCCCCACTTTGGACATTCCTTGTCTGACAGTGCCATGACACATGGGAATCATCACAAAAAAGAGGCAATTGTGACTGAAGCTCTTGGCCAAACAGATCCCAAAGGGATTGGCACACCCAGCCATCATTGCCATGCTCCGAATCTGAGGTGGGCATCAAAGAGCACCCAGGGGAATCTAAGCAGCTCTGATGCAGCAGTGGGATTAAGCCAGGAAAATGCTAGGAGCCATCCCAGCTTGCATGGCACTGAGCCGTAGAAACCTCACCCCCCAACTCACAGTTGTGTGGAAAGGGAACCCCCCCAGTCAGAGGTGTATTCATAGTAGGGCAAACTGGCACTTGTTGCCACCTCAAATTTCTTGCCACTTCAAACTGCAACAGTTGCCCTCTTGTAAATGTGTCTCTGAATGCAAGGTACATTAACTACAGCTCAAAACTAAGTATAGTTTCTTGT
Source organism: Podarcis pityusensis (assembly GCF_964106645.2). Classification (NCBI taxonomy): domain Eukaryota; kingdom Metazoa; phylum Chordata; class Lepidosauria; order Squamata; family Lacertidae; genus Podarcis; species Podarcis pityusensis. The sequence goes on along the minus strand of NC_138032.1, from coordinate 46,995,630 downwards.
TGGAGTCCAACAAAAATTAATAGACCTTATTTATTAGAGTGGTAGTCTTATTGAAAGCCACAGGCCTAAACTGATTTTCACCTGAATTTTGTAATTTGTTTGGTTTATGCTAATTTGTTGTGGGTACTTTAATATACCACACCTTGTTTTAATGTAACAGCTGGATGACAAAACTGTCAGATCTCTTGTCAGTTTTACAGTATTCCGACACTGTGATTCTAATATTTATTTGACCAGCATTCCCTAAGTAATATGTTGCATATAAATGCACACTGACATATTTTGAAAAGTGTCTGCTGTGGTCTGTGAATGCCAGTTTTCTCTTTAATGTTTTTATATTCCACCTTTCGTCTCTCTCTTTCTCTCCCTCCACCCCCAAAATAAGCACAGGTTGTTTTTTTTAAACAAGATATTCCAGGCAATAAATGAATCTGTAGTTCCCGGAGGGTTTTATGAGACATAAAGAAGAAAACATTATTTACCATTTAAGCTGCTGATCGGTCACTATTGGGGTTTTATTTGGGTAAATTACAACATCTTATTTTGGATCAATCTATAATAATAGAAAACAATAATCTAATAATACTGAGGGGTATAAACCTTGGAGATATAAAAGCCACAGAAAACATGTTTACAGGCAAATAACTCTCATCTTGTTGAAATACGGTGCCACCTGGCCCTGTGATTTATGACAGTGGAGAATGGGGGAGGGGAGAGGGAAACCTTAGTTCTGCCAAAAAAAATTCTGCCTGCATGGTTATTTGTCAACAAGTATCCGGAATCCCAAATGTCCAATACATTTCTTATCTGGTCCGGTCTTCTAATGGACTGTTGCATAGAGAGAGGAGAAAACGTATAGTTAGCACATGGAAGGAGTTTGAAATTTGAAGGGAAATGTAGCTGAGTTTTTTCTATATGTGTTTTAGAGGAATTGTGGGGAAGCTTTTCCAGACCAAGGGCCACTTTCTCTCATGGGCAGCCATCCAGGGGCCACAATCCAACAAAAACATAGGGAAACATCCATCCAATTGTTAGAGGCATTGTCATATTTCAAGGGCACATTCCAGCCAAGCAAATATACTTGATGAGTATGTAGAGCAGGGTTGCTATGAACATAGCCAAGGGATGCAGGTGTGGTCAAGGAAGAGTCCAACAGGCCATTTGGGGTAGCTTTTGACTCTAGACTTGGAATTTACCACCCCGTTTTAAAGTAACTGAGGCTGCAATTGAAAATGAAAGAAGAAAAGTTACTAGGTAGTAATACATCACTTGATACAGTGAACCTTCCTTCTGAAAAGGCATACATAGGATTACACAGAAAGTTCTCAAAAAAGACTTCTTGATTTTTATTTTTATTTTTATAAGAAACACTTTTTATTATTCTATATGGGCTTTAACGTCAAAGGTCTCCAAGTATTTGATTTTTAAAACTACATGGGATGAGTAAAAATCCTGACTGATATGAAAATGCAAGCAAAAAAAAGAGACTTATGGTTGGTTGGGGGAAATATTTTTTCTGGAATCACTGAGCTGCTGGCTAATTTAGATGCTGTGTCCTCATAAATTGCACACTGTGTTCTTTCCAAGGAACCAGTACATTTGTTCTTTGTACATTTCAACACCATTGTATCTTTGCATCTCCAGTTAATTAATAAAACTCCAGTTGATAATATCTGCCAGCACTTTCATACTATTAATAGCACAATGTCTTCTCATCAGATATTGATTATTTCCTGTGGGCCTGGGTTTTGTTTTCTCTTGTCCTGCACTCCTGCATTAAATTTTGCTTTTATATCTTCTAAACCTTTCATTTTTAATTGCTGTGCTGCGGAATGTGCAAAATGAATGGGTTGCAGATGCCTTAATCCTTCAATATTTTCCTTTTTATGCACAGAAGGGATGATTAATATGTCTAGTATTGCTCTGCGTGTTTCCAAGACAAGGGGCTATGGGTTACAGAGTTTAGTAGGAAAGGTGTTGCTTGATTTCAAAGCAACAGAAACAAATAGAATATTTATCCTTCTGTAAAGCTACCTAACTTTCAAAAATAGGAGATGGAGAGAAGCAAAGCACAACTGCACATTTTGCTTTGATTTAGCACTGAGCTAAACTTGTGTGTCCAATTAATGACAGTTTACTCACCCTAGGTGATAGGTGCAAGGATATGTTGTTGAACCCTCAGATTAAAGTCTAGTCCTTGGTGTTGAGCTCAGATATAGCTTTGGTTCTTCTTCATTCTAAGGGAAAAAGATCAAATTGAAAGTCATCAGCTCCTACAGTGGGTTTGTGGGTTTAATGCTGGTGAAGGATTTCTTTTACTAATAGACAGAGAGAATGAGACTGTATGAAACATGATTGATATGGTAGTGGAAGCACGAAAACAAAACGGCTGATTGTGATAGCTGAGAAGGTTACACAGACAGGTCATAAAGCCTGATTCTACAGTGGTCTAGCAAATGCTCTGCAGACAATGCAATTATGGTATAAAGATGCATAAGATTAGCTGTTTTGTCCTCTGAGTTTTCAACACAGTATGGAGGGAAATCCTCAAAACAAAGGTTTAAATTATGATGTACCTCTCAAAGAAAATGTTGTAGTCTTCTAGATCAAATTTGCTTCATCTGAAATTCCCTCTCCAGCTGTGGCTATCTCTGCTGATTCACCTGAAAGAAAAGAAGTTACTAAGGTTGACCCTAATATGCACATATAGCTTAGTTTTGAGACCAATGAGATTCCCCCCCCCCCAGAAGTTACATTTAAAAAAAAATCTGCACAAACATACTTGTGTACTGTAAACACAGAAAGTCTTACAAAAGGTAAAATAGTGGATGGGAGGAGGAGGAAGAGAAGAAGCTTACTTCTGGGGAAGTTTTGGGTAGTTTCTCCTAGAGCTACTGATAATGTAAGAATGTAATGTAATAATACTTCAAAAGCCAGATGAGGTGTCTGGTTTTTATTACTGATGTTTAGACATACTTTAAAAATAAATAAATAAATAAATCCATTCTTTTAATGTAGAGATCTGAATATTGTTTTTTCTATAGTAAGTCCAAAAAAGACTGCTTCAACCTATATAACTGGGAGACATCAAATTTATTGACCAGATTTCTACTCCTGTTTTTCTTTTTTCATATTAAGTATCATTTTTTCCTTTGGTTTTAACAAAGCTGCCTGGGTGTTTTATTGATGCTGCTGGATCCCTAAAGTTGAAAATATTTATAAATATGAGTGCAGTATTAAGACTTCAATATATTTTATTTTATGATGGATGACATTGCATAGCTTAAACCGTTGAAGCAATATTCTTTGGCTGGTTGAAACTCTCTGCATTGGCTGAGACTTATAACCTTGGATGCTGTTCCAGAAACAAATGCAGTCGATAAAGCAAGGAGAGTTTCATCAAGTTGTACCAAAGACAGTTTATGCCTTCACTTTTTCTCCCTACCCCTACAACAACAACTACAATCCAAGAAACATGATCTAATTTCTATAGCAATTAGGATAGAGATATCTAATTGAAAGTCACTGGCATTGTTGAATATTGAACTTCTTTAATTCTGTGTTCAGTATAGAATAGCATCAGGGTTGGGTTCTTTTTCTATAGTTGAGCTATATTTTTATCATCTTTATTTTCACAAAAGTTTTCTGCCTGTGTCAAATCGTTTGTCTGACTCCTTTCTCGGCCCTATTGAGATTCTTTAGATTAGCTCTAGCATTCTATAAGGAAGAGTTCTTAATTCAGTAGTACAGTAAAGTTTGCATACCCAGGTTCAATCCCTGGTTTCTCCTGATAAACAGAACTTCTCAAGAACACTTATATGCACAAAACATTTTTCCTATGACTAAACTGATACCTCTCTCTAAAGGTAGCACAGCAGAGAGAGGGCTAGTCTAGTACTTCCCCTCCTGGTGTACTGTCTTCAACTTACAGATAGTTTTCATTACATGACATTTCCCCACCTGCAGTCTGCAGTGACCAATTTCTTCCATTTCATAGCTACTGCCTCATTCTGCTAATTTTTCAGTATCATCTGTTGAAGGACATAATAAGTGATCAAATCTTCATGATGAAAGAGCACCATAAATAGAGCATGGAACAGCTGTTGTTCTCCTCTGAGGGAATGTCAGGATGAGTTTTACTGGTGTAGCATGAATATTAAGAAGAAAACCCCATGTAAGTCTAAGGTAACAAATGAAAATAGTGTTATCTTCTTCGCTGCCGATCTGAACAGAGCTACCAGGAATGACCTATTTGCTCATATGGCCTTTGGCATGAGCTTTGGGACCAGGGACACGTGAGATCAAAATTTCAAATATTTAGCATCTTATATCTATTTTATGACTCTTATTGGTTAAATGTGCTCAGTCTCGTTTCACATTGCACAGCTTTTTCAAATTATCCCTAGTTAAGGTGTTGTTTAAATAACCACAGCAATATTTTCCCCTGCTGCTGAATCTCTGCTGTCATTCCTTGGTTTGAGGCCTTTCCCTTTCCTCTCATTTTAAGAATGTTACTGACATTTACAAATTCCTACAGGATGATTCAGTCAATTACTACCAAAGACACCCATTGTTCCCAGCAAACTGACCTTTACTCTTAGGCCCCAATTAAAATCTATTTCACTTTCCTCCATAGAGGAAGCTATAATTGGAATCTTGGACCTTTGCCAGGAATAACTATTCCACCCACCCACCCCCTTTTATTTTTGAAAATGCAATATTGAGGACAAAATGTAAATTAATTTGGAGGGGAGCTGATGTAGTGTTTAATGAAGATTTTTAATTACACACACAAAAAATTGCCTGTCAGCACAAATAAGTGCGGGGAGACAGAGGAAATAATTTTCTGAGTGTGCATGGTGATATGGTTTATTTTCCTTCACTTTCTCTACTTTATACTATGATGTCCCAATTATTCCACAGCTGGCATTTGTTGATAATTGGAGGGTAGAATCTGTTGCTAGCTTTGCAATACCTGCTTTCCTTGTCTCACTGATTCAATAATTAAAATATCCCAGAACTGTTCAAATGGTATTTTCACAGGCTCGTCTGCCTGTAATTTTTTTAAGGCCCTGGAACTGGTGCCCTTTCAATGCCAGATTGAACCCTGTGGAGGCCCCTGGACATATACCCCCCCCCCCGTAAATTATCTCCTAATATGTTTTTGAACACCCTACACACTAACTCACAGAAAGCTTCGTATCTGGAGGTTTCTCATGTGCGCACTCTCGTGGGATAACATTGAACTAAGAAAGCTTGATTGTAATTTCCTTTGAAGATCAATATTATTTTGATCCATTGTCGCAGGGCCCCTAAAAGACCTGGCTCACTTAGTCCTTCTGATTGAGGCACAATAATATTGTTATATTATTAAGCTGGAAGCCAGAACCTTTTAATTCCTGGATCTAGCAAGTTTTAGAATTTAATCAAAGTTTCTGTTTCCTGGAATAGCCCGGCTAGCCTCCTGGTGAGGTGATAGCCTGACTGATGAGCCATTAATGGCAAATGGGTGGAGGGCCCCTCCCTCAACAAACAAAGCCAGAGTTGCGAGTAGAGTTGCAGTGATGTGACCTATAAGTAAAGCAGAAAGAGAGAGAGAGAGAGAGAGAGAGAGAAGAGAGAAGAGAGAAGAGAGAAGAGAGAATCAAAGCAATGTTTGAGAAGAATGCTTGATTTCTGTTTGAATCTAAGGCTGTGGCTATGGGTAAAACAAGACCCTCTTGGGGTGTTGATGCTGTGAACCCCTTCATCACAGGCTCAGGTAGTGTATTTGTGTAAATAGGCCATATTTCATAAAGACTCCACAATTTCCACTGTGCCTCATTCCAAAAGGATACACAAGCCCTGGGTAAGTGCCTGGAACCCCTGGAATCTTGCACCGCTCAGAGATTGGGTTGGCACACAAGAATATCATTGCCCACCATCAGGGCCGTCTTTAGCAGATGTGGCACCGGGGTGCAAATATCTGCCCAGCGCCCCCAAATTGCCACAGATAGTGTGGGGGGGGGAGCTGCACACTGCCAGCCATGGGGGGGGGACTCTCCCCCATGCCGCTGCAGGAGAACAATCCCCACAGAGGCTTGGGAGGCAAGCTGCATGCCTGCCAACCATATGGTTGAAGGGGCACAGCTTGCGGGCATGCAGGGAAAGGGGAAGCCGCTGGCAAAGCCGCGCAGCTCCTCCACTCTCTGGGGTGCCCCTAAGAGGCCGGCACCCTGGAGCAACGCACCACTAAGCCCTATTGGAAAGACGGCTCTGCCCACCATACTGAATGCCTCAAATGCATGATGCACATCCCTTTAAATTCTCCCTTGTTTTGATTTTGATCACATTCGTGACTTTTGTTTTATTTGTCTTGTCTGATCTTCATTTGTCAGACATGCCTTTTGAGTAGGCTTTGATATTTGAACAGACATAAATTTGAACTACTGAAATCCAAATGCCAGCTGCAAAATGTGCATACTTGAAATATGAAAGCTTATAATATATTGACACTTCCATTTGAAATGCATGTTTCATAACAGAGAGTTTTGTTCTTTTTTAAGAAACAAAAAAATTAACCCTTTGAATGCAGGAAGTACCTAAAATTACAAAAATTGGCAAGATTTAATTTATTATTGTCACCCATGCAGAGTTTTCAAACATATCAAATTCAAAGTAAGCTGTAGATAATATCAAACATCTCCATAGCCAAATGTACAAGATAAGGATCATTTCCAAAGATGCTGTTTTTGGTATGTATTTATTGGGCAAGACATTCTCTTCAAAACATTAGATTTTAATTGGTGTTTGGCTGAAATCCCAGTGCAACCCACTAATCTGCTAAGAAGCTACTGTTTGGTTCATTTGTTCTTCCAATGAGCTCATCACAGCATTTTAAGCATACAACCACTGTGCAAATCATGTTAAGCTGAAGGAATGGCTTGTGAACTTCATTACTGGGAGCCACCAGCCACCACTGTGGGACAATCTAGAGAGGAAGGGATTTCCTCCCCTAGGAGTAAGTGTTGGGAGATTCTTTGATTCTATGAGATAGTGGTGCATGCTGCGCGCGTGTCTGAGTCAGCACTCTACAAGCTTCGCCTAGCCATCTCTGCTGAGACTGTGGGCTGCTGACATCTGAAAGGGTGGCTATTCTGTTAGCAACTGTTACGGTGCTGCCGTGCTTTCACCGCCAACACCACCTGGCCAGTAATAAAAGAACAGTGGTACCTCTGGATATGCACACCTCCGGTTGCATATACTTCAGGATGCGAACATGGCAAACCCGCAAGTATTTTTCTGGGTTTCGCCGCGCACACATGCGCAGAAGTAGTCCCTCCGGTTGCGGAAACCTCAGCATCCAACCAGAGCTCTGGAACGGATCCCATCTGCAACTGGAGGTACCACTGTATTGTTTACTAGGGGTTTGAGTTTTATATTGAGTTTCACAATATAATGCCAACAATGTGTTGCTTTTCTAGTTTGGGTTTACCAGCAATGAAGTTGTACACCCATTTCAGGTTTCTGAGGTGTTCCACTGCTCATAGTTGGTACATCACAATAAAGAAGGAATATCTGGCACTTTGTGCCTCAGATTTTGCTCTCACATTTTGACTTCTGGATTAATATGCTCTCCCAGGATTTAAGTACTACCACATGTTTTTTCACTTAGGAGTATTTCAAAAACCTCATCACAAAAATGCAACAGAATTTTTAACATATTTGTGCAAATATTGAATAAATTGTTTAATATAAATATTCTAATTGGTTGGAACACTCTATTCTCTATTCACAGAATAGCACAAAAAAGCCTTCAAGTTAGTGAGATTCAGACTCTACACTTTACTTCTTCTTTTTTTAAAAAAAAGATCATCATTTTTCTTATCCAGCTCCCCAGCAATAGGAAAATGTTCTTCATTGCTCAATGCATTTCCCAAACTCTGTTAGACAAGATTCCGTTCTTCAAGGAGATGGAGAGTAGCAGCAAGAGCAGTGAAATGGGGGAGAGGTTTCTATATGAAGATTAGGATTTCCCCAGAGGGAAATGAAAATATCAACATAGTTCTCTATTTCTGGGAAGATCTAAGCAAAAGGCTACAAGTTAAATGCATCCTCCAGGAATCAGCGAAGGCCTTCTATCACAAGAATCTAGCAGAGCCAGCTTGGTTTACATGGGGGAAAATGAGGGTTTTAAAATTATCTCCGTATTTGCATGCTTTGATATTAGAAATTCAATGCAAAAGTAACTTTTGCTTTCCTTTCATGTGGAAAAAGAACCCCTGACTCACCACAGGTATTGTAAAGTAGGCAGGAAACATGGAAGCCTTCTTTACAACTGGAAGAAGTCAAAATCACATACTATTCCTTATACACCAACACCTATGGGAATGTACTTTAGGTGGCTATGGCAGAACCCAGCAACTAATTAATTAGACTGTCCTAATGACAAGACCCTCGTCCCTTGGCTTCACTGATGTGGTCCAAAGGAAAGAAGAGCAATACATGTGGCACCAGCTTGGCTGCAGGAGTTGCTGGAAGGAGGTGTACAAGGTGCCATCCAACCATCTAAAAGACTCCATTCTGGGTTTATGTAGGGATTACTCCTTGTCTTTTTCTTCTCCTGAAGATGTCTCACAAGGCAGCAGATATGGATTTCTCCTTGAGGTTTACTCATGAAGTCTTTCTCATGAATGAATATAGCCGCAAGGCAGCAGAGGTTTAGGATCAGTTAGGATCAGGGTTGTCCAACAGGTTGATCATGATCTACTGGTAGATCCCCACAAGGTTTTGGTAGATCGCGGTTGATCTCTGGCTCCCTTTCCTTAGCGTCACTAAAACTGACTCCTGCCATGCCCCCTCAGCCACCCTCCATTGTTATATGATCTCTGGAAGGGAAGACAGAGCTTTCTCTGTGCTGCTGTTTTGATCCATAGCAATCTTTTTGTGAGTGACTTTATCCCTTTGTCCCTTGCCTTTAACCCCCCCAAAAAGGAACGCCCCCCCAAAGTTTTTTTAACCCCTCCCCATGGGGCTTTTCTCCTCCCTAAGAAAAGCTCAAGAACTTTGAGCTGAACCCTGCCAGTTTTTAATTCTGAAAGTTGATCTCAGTCTCTTGAGAGTTGGCCACCCATGTTGGCCACTACCTTCCCATTTGCCCATCATTTGCCTCTACAGCACATAGAGTAACTGCCTTCTTGATCATTAGACCCACTATTAATTAACCCAAGGGTTAACTACTGATTGCAATTAAAATGTGTGTTATGTGTGCTAATAATGACATTTCCTTTCATCAGGATGCTAATATAATTATTGAATCAATATGATAGAGTGATCACTAATTTGATTACCTTTCTGCCTGAAAAGGTGCTACCTTCCTAATATTTTGTACATTGCTAAGTCAAAGTAGACCATCCATTAAGAGTTTGTTTCTTACAACACATTTAGTACTCGAGGTCCAATATCCAAGTACAAAATAAATGCACATCATACCAATTCTGAAGAGGAAAAGTATAAATTGCAGTTTCCCCCTTCAGAATATTTGCAAAAGCCTTCTAATCAGTTTATGGATATTTTGAAATGAAGCATATTATACTCTTACACACACTTATAACTGACAGATAAAATCAATATTTGTATTTTGGTCTTAGAACCAATGTAGAAAAAAGAAAGAAAAAAGAATAGTAAGATGAATCCCTAAAGTACTATCAGAATACTTTACTGATTAATTTATATACTGCTTTATGTTCATCCTGTGTCACAGATAAATTGGCATGTCATGGGGAAAACATGTTAATTTGCACCCATAGTCATCTCCTCCCTCCTTCCTTTTATTAACATCTGAGTGAGCATCTCCCTTGATCTCTCCATACCTATTATCCACTAGGAAGTCACATCTACATCCATGACCTCCTGAGTAAGAGATAATGGGTGCCTAGCTGCTGCCTCATTTGTGGAATTGGTCTTGCTGAAAGTGGATAAATCATATGGCATCTATTTAATCCCCTCCTTCCATTTTTCTCCAGTCTTTCAATTTCCTGCACCAAAAATTCTTTTCTAAAGCACTAGAAACAGCCTTTCTCTGTCTTCCTTTTTTTCTTGTGACCTTCAAAGATATACTCTAAACAGGTTCCCACAGAAGGTCTAGGCACTGAAGCTTAGGGTGGAGCTAGAATTGATATCAGACTTCACACAATGCAGAATGCTACAGCCCATATTGTTAGCAGTGGAAAGAAGAGCCTATTCAACCCATGTTGTGGCAATTGAATTCATCTGCTGTTACTTTTCAGCTGCAATTCAAGGTGACCTGGAAAGCATTTCACAGCATAGGCTCCATATATTTCAGATGCCATGTCTCCCTATATAAATATAGAACTAAATGTGATGCCATGCATGGGTCTGGCAAACATACATTCTGTGGTCCCTTTTCTCTCCGCAGCATGAAATGAATACTGCGACATCATCATATCATACCCCTTAACTGTCCTGGGAGGGACGCGGGTGGCGCTGTGGGTTAAACCACAGAGCCTAGGACTTGCCGATCAGAAGGTCGGTGCTTCGAATCCCCGCGACGGGGTGAGCTCCTGTTGCTCGGTCCCTGCTCCTGACAACCTAGCAGTTCGAAAGCACATCAAAGTAGATAAATAGGTACTGTGGCGGGAACGTAAACGGCATTTCTGTGCGCTGCTCTGGTTCTCCAGAAGTGGCTTAGTCATGCTGGCCACATGACCCGGAAGCTGTACGCCAGCTCCCTCGGCCAATAAAGCAACCCCAGAGTCGGCCACGACTGGACCTAATGGTCAGGGGTCCCTTTACCTTTACCTAACTGTCCTGGGGAAAAGGGACATGACAACCATTTGGGGCGGCATGCTCTCATGCAATTTTAGGATGCTCTTTGTTGCATCTGCAATCTTGTGCTGCATCCCAAAACACATTAGCAAGATGGTGCTGAGAAAGCAACTCTTTACCATGCCATTGCTTTCTTCACCTTCCTCATAGCACTGCCATTTAAAAATGTACCATGCACATAGTGTTGGAGCATTTTTTAAATGGTGCTGTGGAGAAAGCAGCAGCAGCAGCTAGTGGATAGAAGAAGTATAAATAGAAAACATTTATTATTACTAAATAGTCAGTTCATGTGCTGATTTTTTTTAAAAAAACAACAACTAGGTACATACTATAAAAGATATTATATTATGTGATATATCTAAATTACAGCCATCATAAAGCACTATGTATAGATTCTTGTAAGAATTATATGAATAGGGATCACGCTGCAGTATATAATTTGGTGCATTATTGCTTTGTAAGAGTTATAATGCGACTGGCATCCTGAGATGGAAAAACATTTCTTATAGTTTAAGGATATTTGCCAGGAGTAGGCACAAAGACACCTTATGAATAAATGCTTTAAAAAACAACACAAAAAAACAACAAAAACAAACTGAAACAGATTCATCACCAGAATAATGAGCAAATAATTCTCTTTAGGTGATTTCCCTCCCCCCCAACCCCCAAATGGCATCCCTCCATAGGATAGCTGCTTTGAAATTCTAAGCAGTCAGAAGGCTGTTAGTTGATTGAAATGCAAAACCTTCAAAAAGATAAATGTGTCTCATCATCCTTTGATGAATTCTTCCCAAAATATCATAAAAAACTCTTTACTACAATCCACTGACTTGCCAGTGCTGTGGGCCCCAATCCAGGGAGTTGAAAGCACAGTGGATAAATTGTTCAGCTTCTCAGACTGATGTCAAGCTACAGGTTGTTGAGGGCGGTCCCTGACCTTTACCCCTACCTAAGTGAAAATTGACACTATGAAAACTGATAATCTGTAAGGTGGAAATGAATAATACAGCAGCACTGCAAGTGCCCAGTTCATGGTTGTGGTGGTGGTTTTCCCTCTGCATAGTACCCTTTTGCAATGGCCGCAGGGAGAATTTGGAAGCTGTGCTCTGTAGTGCGTGATTGTGCCTGGCGGTGCATAGTCCAGACAGAGTTGTGCCTCCTTGTCATGCTCATGCAGGATGAAGCCACTCCATGAAATCTCTCGGGAGGAAGGTGTTAGCGTTTAATGTACATAAAATGGTGTGTTTGACTGTATTGTGTTTAAAATGCTGTGTTTCCCTTCGGCAAGAAGGTCCACTATGGCAAAAGCATTGGAGAAGGCTGGCATTTTGTCATTTCAATGTTTCAAGCTCCCTGATGACTTATTGCCAGATACAAAAGCTCCAATGATGAATAAACTTAGGATCTCTGTCTCGGACCAGAGAGAGGAAAGTTTACTGAACCACATAAAGGACTGAACCCCATTTCTTGTTTGCAATGTGTTATTAATATAAATGTTACAAAATACAAAGTAACTCATATTTAAGATTGTTCTGCAGCAAAGCTTTGAAACTCATTCTTGTGGTGGAGAAACTTCATTTCTACACTTGCCCCATGAGCTTCCCACCCTCCCTCAAATTAGAGCTATTCAGATCACTGTTGACAGGGTCAGAAAGGATTTTTCCTCCCTTTGCTTTTGGTCTCATGGCCTGCTTGTGTGCTTGCCATAGGCAACAAAATGGCCACTGTGTGGACAGGATGCTGGACTAGGGGGGCCACCAGCCTGACCCAGCAAGCTCTTTATAGTTGTGAACATGAACGGCAAATTTTGTCCTAGTACTGCCGTACATGTTTGCCTCAAAATAGGCATCTGTCAGCCAACCATCTTAAATGGGACACACAGTGAGAAATAGTGTCTGATTTATCCAAGGGTCAATTAATTTAAGGGTTTGTAGGTTGAAGCCAGTGCCACTAATTGTGTCATTCTGAGTTTGATACCTGTGGTTTTCCACTCACAAACAATATAGGGAAATAGAGCTTTCATGCGGTTTGCCACCCACTTGGACACCTATTGTTCTCACATAGCAATCAGTGGCCATTTTCTCACATTAGTGGAATAAAACCCTGATCTCTTTCATGGAACAGGAATGCAAATGGCTGAGTTCCTGTGTAAGAACAACAGTGTAGCTGATAGATTCCCTCATTCCTTAATGGCTAATTGCTTCTTTCTTCAGACCATTGCCAAGAGATAGAGAAAAGAATAAATGGCCAAGCTCTGGATCATCTCTGTATAATTATTCATTTGTCAATTTTCAAAGCTTCCAAATAACAAGCAAAATTAAATGTGATTTGGCAAAGCAAAGCTGGCATGATTAGTACATAATGGAGAATATGCCACACAACTAACCAACAGGCATACATTCAAAAATGAAGGCCAACTGAGTGAAGCAGCGGTCAGTTGAAATGTTCACCTGATGACTGCCTTGGTTTGCATGCAGTTTCTCAGTTGAGAACATAAGAAGAGCTCCACTGGATCAGGTCCGAGGCTGACATAGTTCAACATCATGTTCCCAATAGCCAACCAGATGTCTATGGGAAATGCACTAGTAGGACCTGAGCACAACAGTGCTCTTCGCTCCCTTCTCCTGTCCTGATTCCCAGCAGCTGGTACAGTGGTACCTCTGGTTACGTACTTAATTCGTTCCAGAGGTCCGTTCTTAACCTTAAACTGTTCTTAAGCTGAAGCACCACTTTAGCTAATGGGGCCTCCTGCTGCCACTGCGCTGCCGCTGCATGATTTCTGTTCTCATCCTGAAGCAAAGTTCTTAACCTGCGGTACTATTTCTGGGTTAGCGGAGTCTGTAACCTGAAGCGTCTGTAACCTGAAGCATATGTAACCTGAAGCGTATGTAACCTGAGGTACCACTGTACTACATTTTCTTAGATTTGCCTTGATACAGTCTTTAAACCTCTTTTGTTGACCACCAGCATTACGCTTTCCATTTTTAAGTTCGGAATAGAGGAGTTGCTTTGGAAGATGATCATCAGGCATCCGCACAACATAACCAGTCCAACGAAGCTGATGTTGAAGAATAATTGCTTCAACACTTTACTATTTCTGGGTTAGCGGAGTCTGTAACCTGAAGCGTATATAACCTGAAGCGTATGTAACCCGAGGTACTACTGTACTCAGTCACATACTGCCTCCATTAGTGGAGATAAAACATATCCCTTGTGGCTAGTAGCTGTTAAGAATCTTACATTCCTTGAATTTGTCTAATCCTCATTTAAAGCCATCTCTGTAAGTGGCTAGCACTATTCATGTGGGAGCAAATTCCATTGTTTTAACTGTGCACCATGTGAATAAGTAATTTCTTTTGTCCATATTCCAGTGTTCAGCTTCTTTGGATGTTCGGGAGAGAGGGAGAAGAGCCTTTCTCCATCCCCTTTGCCCCATGATGCAGAATTGTATACACCTCTATCATGTCCAGTCTTGCTCTCCTCTTCTCTAAACTTAAAAGTCCCAAACACTGTAAGCTTTCATCATTCATTATGCGATTTTGAATCTGAGCACAGGAAACTTGTAGAAGCATTTGCCATTTTGTTATGCATTAATGTGAAATTCACTGCTTGGTATGGATAAATTTGAAAGTATGGCAAACTGGCTTATGCAACTAGCAGCTGAATGACTGTTCCCTGTGCTACTTCTACATCTTTTTTCATCTCAGATTTGACTGAAAAGTACTCTCTGAGAGAGCTACTGTGCTCTTTCAACAAAGCTGCAAGGATGAAGTAGCCAGTAGGGACCCTTACAAAATTTCCCCCACCCAAATTTCCTTTACGATTTCAGTATTCTCAGTTTTCCAGTGATGTTTGCAGAGCAACACTGACACATTGACAATCTGCCATCCGTCTGTTCTATTTTTAAATTTCCAGACTTTGTGCAGACTTTGCCATAGTTTGCTGTTCCTTTTGTTATTCTATGCCCTTCAGGTTATTGATGTGCTTGTTGAGCACATGCTCATTGAGGAAACAAAGCACAAAAAATAATATTTGTGTTTATTGGGAAGCGTAAACATGAGTGAACTGAAAACCATGGCCAAATGTACATGCACCAGTTCAGGAATTCATTTTAGAAATTATCTCTACTAGGGACTCAGCTAGATTGGTAAAGAAAAAGCATTTTATATGTGTTGTATACGCAGTATAACACTGTGACACCAGATGGCACTGTGGACTCCCGTCTTTTCCAACCAGATTTCCCTGTATGAGTTTACAACACGTTTAACCGAAATGCTTCTTTGATGTGTCGAGATCCAGCCTAAGTCAGAAGAGTGATAGAGTAGAACATGGAGAAGTGGTTACGCATGGAACAATAACAGAGCAAAATGTCAGGTGTCAGGTAACTACAGTGTATAGACAGAGACCATCTGGTGTGAGTAAGAATTGTTTAGGCAATGGCAACTGGTGTGGGAAGCCAAAGCTAAGCTTCTGATCAGATGCTGGTGGGAAGAGACTCCTAGATTGTATTTGGGGGGGGGGCTCTTGTGGGAAGAGGTGCTTCTTCTCTGCACCAGTTAGGTAGTGGCAAGCTGCAAGAGAGGCAGTGACAGCCATAAGAATGAACTAGGTTAGAGGCTTACAATAAACATCAAATATCAAAATGCAGCATTATTGTCAAGGTGTATGTATCTATCAGGGACTATGCACTTGCTAAAATCTACGCAGTTGTGAGTTTGCATTTTGCATTGGCATCTGTAGCTCTAGTTCAGCTCTCATCCACTTGGCAGCATCTACCCAGGCCTCCATCATATTCTGTTTCCCATGTGGTTTCTTATGGTAGACCTTTGCATTGGTGACTGAATATGATTTTCCAGCTAGACTAAATCATAGCTTTACCTATCTCTGCCTTTCACTGAATTGTGAAGTGAGGCTTCTCTGAGCTATCAGAGCTTGTTTTACACAGATGATGCAGAGCAGTTGAATATAGAGAGGGATCTATCTAATCATATCCCATTCTTTGCCACCTTTTTGTCCCATAAATTCGTCCAAAAGGGTATTATTAGTTTGGGGTCTGTATGGTTCCTGGGTGCTGATGCAGTGGCTAAGAAGTCCTAGTATTTTCCCTACTACTCTCATGGCATGTCTTTCTAGAGCGGTAGCTATTAGTCTGTTGCAGCAAAAGAGACAATCAGGAAATCTGTGATACCTTAAAGACTAACAAATTGACTTTGGTCAACATAGCTTTGCTTGACAAGATCCCACTTTCTTAGATGCTCTGTCAACTATGTCTTGTTTGCCAAAAATAAGGGGAAGATAAAAATATGTAATTAAAATAAGTAACTCTTTCAGTACACAAATCAACACTGTTTGGCTATTTATGAGAAAGTGATTATAAAAGAAAAATAATTAAAAAAAAACAGAATCAGCAGAGGGTGTATAGATGGATTTACTGTGGATACACAAGCTTGATTTTTTGCTTTATTATACTGAAAATACTTCTCATACCTGATGGGGAGAAAATAACATTGCAGTCCTGAACATTCCTGCCAAAAGTAGGAACTATTGACATCAAGGAACTTAAGACTGCAGCCTAATGCTCTAAGATTAGCAACAGCCACAGATTGTGAGCAGGTCATTTTTATGTTTCTCCTAGAAAGTGCAAGCGCCTGTTGCTGAGCAGGAGCAGGGCAGATGAAGATTCTTCTAATTCATGAATATGCAATCTCTAGCCAGGAGACCCACTGAGAATGAGGATATTTTCTAGTCACTCAAAGGCACATTGGTTTGCACTTCTGTGCTCAGTCAACTAAACAATGTCTTATATCAAGCCTTTAAAAGCTTCATTTAAATAAAATTTTGCATATGTAAGTGAGACTGCGTTACGTTAATATGCCATTTTGATCGCAGTCCCGATTTGGGAACGGAAGGAAAGTGATATTTTATCCATCACAGCCTCAATATCTTTTTTTGAAAAGTATGAACCTGGCAGTGTCATGAATATGTTTTATTCTAAGATATTCTATTTTACTAGTGAAACATTTCATTATTTTTACCATAAAATTGTGCTGCACTAGACTATGTGACTGTACTAGGCTGCAAGATACCAGCTATGGAAGGAGAGAGGAGGACTTGAAATCTGGGGGAATACAATGTATTATAATGGCTAACCCATTCTTTGTATAATTAAGTGATTTTTCCACTCGATATACTTTTTAATTACCATCAGCATTGTCCTAGGTACAGCACAGACTATGTATGTATGTGGCGCGCACACGCTCGCACACACACATATATTGTGCTTTTTTCTGGGGGACACAGGGGGCGCATACCCCTAAACATTTTGTGAATCTAAGTTGGGCTCATTGAGGGACAGTATTTTAATATGAGTAGGAAAATGAGAGTACCCCTAAACATTTTTTAAAGAAAAAAGCACTGTATATACACACTACACACACACACTCCACATATACATACCCCAAATATCTGACTGGGTTGACCCAGCCACTCTGAGTGGCTTCCATCAGAATATACAAAGACACAACAGAATATCACACATTAAAAGCTTCCCGATACAGGACTGCCTTCAGATGTTTATGGATGGTCATATATTTATTTATTTGACATCTGATGGGAGAGTGTTCCATAGGGCGGGCACCACTACTGAGAAGACCCTCTGCATGGTTCTATGTAACCTCACTTCTCACAATGAGGGAACCACCAGAAGGCCCTTAGAGCTGGGCTGAATGATGGGGGCAGCGACACTGCCCAGAAAACTTACAGCCCCATCCTCCCAGCAAAGATAAGCAAGACTGCAGTAACGGCAGGAATTAACAACGGTAAATGCAATGGGAGTAGGGACAAGTTGGGTAGTAGTGAAGGAGATGTCAAAGGAAGGCCGAGGAATTTCAGGAAAGCCTTTTCTGAGGAGGAGGTGAGTCTTCAAGGAGCAACATAAAGAAAAGGAAACAGCTTAGCAAATAAAGAGGCTCAAGCTCTTTGAAGGATAGGGACAAGGAGCAAATCATGTTTCCTTTGTCAAGGGTGTCATTATTCCAGCAATTAATATATGCTATAGTATGTCCCAATATAGTCTTGAATATGTAAAATCTGGTGCTCAAGTACTGTATGTTTGCAGCGAAAATGAAAGTGACATCACCTGGCCTGTCTGAATAGTTTCCATGTTACTCTGGGGATTACAGGAGCAGAGCTTCTGGCATCAAAATGAGTTAGGTTAAGGTTTATATGGGTAGATTCAAGAAGGCTCTTGCTTTGTTGGTCTGGGAAGCTTCCCTGAGCTAGGCCTTTTTGGATCTTGGTCTAGGACAGGCATCCCGAAACTCGGCCCTCCAGATGTTTTGGGACTACAGTTCCCATCATCCCTGACCACTGATCCTGTTAGCTAGAGATGATGGGAGTTGTAGTCCCAAAACATCTGAAGAGCTGATTTTGGTGATGCCTTTTCTAGGATCACATAGTTCTCTTGGCTCAAGGACTGGAAATCTCTCCAGCTTTGGTCTGTTCTATTTTTACTGTTGCTCTATTGAAAAAAAAATCAGTAAAGATTTAAAAAGAGGTAGCTTCTTTGGGTTTATGGCCCACTGAAGACAGCACTGGTTTTTTTTTAGTCAGGTGATAAAGTTTTCTGGGTCCTATACTGAGACACTGGACATATGAAACCAGATTTAGACCAGGGTGAGGCCCTAGAAATGTTCCAGCTCCCATTAGCCCAAAGCAGCATGGTCAAACTTAATGGGGAACTGTAGTAACATTAGGCAAGCCACCCCTATTTTACATTTAAAAAAACCACTATTCAAGCATTCTACCTGTATGTAAAACCAACACATGAGCAGGAACAAGTGCGCTAAGCTATGTCCCTTGTGCTTAGCATATTTGGTCCTGCTTTCCCTGCTTGAGTTTTGATTTTTAGACATGATTAGAATATCTCAACAGGGCTATCGTTGGATGGTCCATCTAGCTCAATATTACCTATTTTGGCAACAGTTCTCCATGGTTTCAGGTGAAGACATTTCCTGACTCTGCTATGGGATGCAGAGATTGGACCTCAGATCTTATGCATACAAAGAAAAACCTCTGTGGCTGAGCTTTTTCAGAAAATTTTCTGAGAGCTAAAAATGCTAAGCGAATACCAAATTAAACCAAGAGGAGTTCACTCATTAAAATGATATACAGAACACTAATGCTGAATGCACACAACTAAAAAAAAGAGGAGGTCTTATGATTTTCATAAGCCCCCAGTAAACACACTGTCAGTTTCTAGATATTCATGTCAATGGAAACAGAAGCTTTCAAACTGACAATGTTCAATCGATCTGCTGTCAGGCAATAAACAGTGCTAAATGGTATAGAGCTTATCTATGAACAAAGAATTGATCACCACAGTAAATCCAAAGTTCTTGGAGAAAACTTATCTCTGATACTTAACATATGAGTTATAGAGGCAAACAACATATTCTCAGCAAAGTCTATAAATATCTGATTTTCCGGGTCTGAAAAAGATATGATGTTTTCTCTGAGAGTTATTTCATTTTGCTTTTCTTTTTTTTTTTTTTTTTTTTGACATAGATATTAATCTCTATGTCAGAAAAAGTGCATTATCTCATCAGGCGCAAAGTCTGGACTGCCCCCCCCCCCAATCCCAGGTTCATGTGTTAGAAATCTGATGCGTGAACCCAGGGCAAGAAGCCGTCTGTTATTCATATTTTATTAGATACTAGCTTCCCCCAATGCAAGTGTAAAATCATGGGAGTAGATTGCAGGTGGACTCTTGTGAAAGGGCTACTGTTGCTCAGGGTCACTAGGCCAAAAAACCTGGCCTTGGCCCAGACTGAAGGCCATTACCATCTGGCTTGCTCTTAAGAACATGGGAAGCTCCTTTATATGTCAGTACAGGGCCAAATTTAGGTTTGATGAGGCCCTAAGGGTAATGGGGCCCTTTATATGTCCAGCTGTCCTTTGTCAACAACAAATTGTTGCTGTTTTTTGTGTTGAATATATGCTATATGGTAATCTATGGACCTAATAGGTATCTAAAGCCATTTGCACATAACAAAATACGTATTTTATCAAAGTAATTGTTGAACTGAAATACAATTAAAGGTAAAGGTAAAGGACCCCTGCAGATAAGTCCAGTCGCGTACAACTCTGGGGTTGCGGCGCTCATCTCGCTTTGCAGACTGAGGGAGCCAGCGTTTGTCCACAGGCAGTTTTTCTGGGTTATGTGGCCAGCATGACTAAGCCACTTCTGGCGCAATGGAACAACAAAACCAGAGCAGCGCACGGAAACACCGTTTACCTTCCTGCCAGAGCAGTACCTATTGATCTACTTGCACTGGTGTGCTTTCGAACTGCTAGGTTGGCAGGAGCTGGGACTGAGCAACGGGAGCTCACCCCGTCACGGGGATTCAAACCACCGACCTTCTGATTGGCAAGCCCAAGAGGTTCAGTGGTTTAGACCACAGCACCACCCGCGTCCCTGAAATACAATTAAGAAGAAGTATATTAATAGTGAAATACAGCTAAGAAGAAGTATATTTTTTGGGAGGCCCAACTGCTGATCAATCTGATTTTGCAGCACACCTAACATGGATGCACAACTAGAAAGCCACATTATACTGTTAAGATGCTATTATTGTTTTTAATGAGAACTTCTGGTTTAGTTCTATATTACTAAACCAGAGAGAGTGCACAAAAAACAGAAGGTCCTACCAGCATACTTTGGTCATAATATATGATGGCCCCTGTTGACCCTGAAGTTGCTTTCATCAGAAGTGCAAGCATGGGATTGCTGTGAACAAAAGTATCAGCTGATTCATCAGATTCAGGTAATGAGTCCAGTAGTCACTGACTGTGCATCTAGCAACTTCAAAACATTCTAGGTTAGTTTCTAGGCTGGGTAGATCTCTCATTTGGTCCAACAGAACCATTTAAATGCCCTTGTCTTATTCATTTCTCATTACAACCTGCACATGTTTTGATATTCATAATAATGATGTAGTCCTTCAGTTAAGGAATACTTAAATACAGCCAACCATTTTGAGAAGCCTTTGCTTCTTCACCGTTGTGAAAAGTTTAGGCTCCCTTGACTATGAGAGCCCAGGGTGTTTAATGAGAGGAAACAAGACACAGAATGGTGTATTATCCCTCTGGCACTGTGCCTTTCCCCCCTCCTCAGTATCTCGTTTTGTCTGCTGTGTTTCACCTTCCCTGAGCAAAATGCATTGTCAGCATGACAGAACAAAGCTCTTTGGAAAAAAGGGGAAAGGGGAGGAAGAAGCTGTTGTCTGAAATCTAAGCCCTCATGCAATATACTGTGCATCAACCGCAGACAAGTTAGGAATGTCTCTGTTTTGTCATTGTTTCCCCCAGCTTTCCCAGGGGACAGCTATCAGAACGACAACCTCCTACAGCTCAACCATGCATTGCTTCAGTGATGGGATGTCAGAGAGAAAGGGCTTATTTTGCAGTCTACCCAGTAAAAATGAAACAACCCCCCAAAAAAAATATATTTCCTAGTAGGAATAGCCTCTTTTACTGTCTTAAAGAGGGACTAAAGGTTAATTAGGGGTGGCCAGCAGCTGTTAATTGCCTAACCAGAGCTAAATATATTCTTAACAGCTGGTTAAAAACAAAACTCGTATGTATGTATGTATGTATGTATGTGTTTAGTTATAGGATTCTTCAACAAGTTTTCAGGTTAGGTTATTATGAAAAAAGTATTCTGTAAGGAGCTACTGGAGAGTTGAAAGGCCTACATCAGGCATAGGCAAACTCAGCCCTCCAGATGTTTTTGGGACTACAACTCCCATGATCCCTAGCTAACAGAACCAGTGGTCAGGGATGATGGGAATTGTAGTCCCAAAACAACTGGAGGGCCAAGTTTGCCTATGCCTGGCCTAGATCCTTCAGTGTATATGAGGGGAGAGTATCTAAATCAGTTGTTGTTTAGTAATAAGGAAAGAAAATGTTATTTGTGTTTGTTCCAGGGTCCAAACATGATATTTTTTTTGAAAAAATACACTGGAATTAAACAGATTCCAGAATCTAGGGTGATAAGCGCAAATGAAATCCTGAAATGGAAACCATTTTACTATGGTTTGGGCTGGTTTTGTGCTTAGTTTTTTGTACACATGAAATTGGCAAATGTTTGAAGGCCCCTGATCCCTAGGAACGAGAAGCATATAACTTGAACATAGCCAATGCTGGAGGCAAGTATGAAAGTGGAGGAGTCTGAAAATACCCCACACAACTTAGGAACCTAGAAACAGGAGTTGGCATCAATTGAGCACTATGTACATGAAAGGGGAATCAGGAAGGCAGTGAGACAGAGAAGCCAAATAGCTAGAGAGAAATCAGGGGAGGGGGCACCACTGAATTTTCCACAGTGGTTTTGTACTCATCAGCTAGAAACTCTGGTTGGCAGGCCACTTCTAAGATATATATTGTATTTTTAGTATGTTGAAAATGTGGGTTGATGGGTGAGCAGAGACTTTACTGCTTGGAAAGATATTGCACAGATTAAATAGAGGATTTTATAGACCCAACAACCATCATGTATCAATCCATCAAAAATTCTTCTTTCCCCTCTTTGTAAAAGAGGAATAGATAGAGGAGCTTTTAGGAAAAAAGACGAATAATTGATGGAGTAACTGGTGCAGGGAATAATAGTTATACATGCAATAATTAATACAAGGACTTGTCAAGGGCCACATTCCCTTTTGTTCTGAGGGCCACAGCATGGGTGAGGCCAATTGTAAATTTTACCATTGTACAGCAGGCTAGTTTCTATATACACATTCTCCTCTCTATTCCCCATCACGACAAGCAAGATGCATTATCAGAGTTCCAAAGAACATTCCAGCCAGGCAGAAACACTGATAGAGGATGTGAAGCAGGGCTGGTTAGAGGTGTGGCCTGGAAAGAGACTCTAGGGCCAGATAGGTAGTTTTGGAGGGTCACATTCAGTCCCTGAACTTGTGGCTCCCCACTCTAAGCTTGAGACACTGTAGCTAAAAACCACTTGCAGAATTCAGATATCTGTTGTTTTTTTTAAAAAAAACAAAACACCAGGATAAGAAAACAAAGACACTAGTTGTTACTGCTGTAAAGTAATTACCATAGAATTATCAGCTTTAAGGTAAACCTAATCATGTCAGAATAACTGGAACAATAAATGGTCATGCCAAACCTGTTTTTGAATCACAAAAAGCTATTTCTCATTTGTTTTCCCCTCTGCTTTAATCATCCAGCAGATTCTACAATTAACTAAGACACTTGTTGACAACAGAATTAAATGCAGCTTCTTTGGGTTTAATTCTGAAATTTGTTACCCAGCAGATGTTTGTCTAAGTACCCAAAACTCAAGAGAGATGTTTATTGATGGCTGCCTGTGATCTCAAATAAGTGTGATATTTGCAACAACAGGCTTAGAGAGTTAATGCATGATTCAAGAAATAGGAAATGTAATTACAAGAAAAATTAGGAAGCTGCAGTGAAAACTTATTGTACTGAATTTAAAATTGAATTCCTGATGAGAAATGGAGAGGTACTTTCTTAAGTACCTCAAAGCTAATTCTGGCATTATACAGTAGACACAAAACTTGTTTAGTCATATAACTTGTGCAATTGAGCTAGTTTCTCCTCATGTAGTCCCATGTGACCCCAATGATGTTGTGTAACCATGTGGATGGTATCAACCATATGTATCTTTTCTCTCCAATTAACACCCTATCCAAATGTAATCAGCCCCTTCTGTATTGTCGTGATATTCATGCGTGTGAGGTCATAGGAAGTGTGGGCTCAGGGTGTTTCTGTGTGTCTCAAGTGGGAATTGCATGTGCAAGGGGATCTTTTTTTTTTTAACCAGATGTGGTGTTTCTTAGAGGTCCAGCAGGAACCACTGATGTGCAGAAAGGTATGTTTATGCTATACTTTCAGGAATTGGATCAAGCTTCCCTTCCAGTGGCCAAAGAAACCAATTACATAGGGAAATTCTCCTGGAAGCTATAGGTGTGTTCAAGTAGCAAGCAAATCTCAGTAGTCCTCAAAGACATGCAAAAGGACTTAGTAATAAGTGAGAATGTTTCTCCAAACAGCCACCCTTCTTTCAGCAATACCACACACTGCTTCCCAAGCTCTTCCACAGTGATTGAAACCGCGTGTGAAATTTCCAGAAAAAAATAATGGGAAATTTCTGAAATAGAGAGTTACATACTACATTATCAAAAAGCATAGGGTTATATTCAGTTTTGATTCTATTTAGAGTAGAGCCACTGAAATCAATAGAAGTCACTCCCTGACCTGGTTATTCCTTGCTGGCAAATAGGAGAAGAGCGGGGGGTTTTTTTCCTAGCTGCCCCTCTTTGCCTCTGAAGTGTAGGTGGGTTCAGGCATGACCCAAGACCAAGATTCAGCTCAAAAAGGATTTATAGGAATATCAGGAACAAGAATGGCAAATAGGGGCACTCAGCCCAGTTTATACAGCAGACTTTAAACATTAATTCCAGTGGTCAAAAGAAACTCAAAGTAGCTTTTAAAACTAGCAGTCACTGACATAAATGCTTCCTCTTATAGGGCTCATGCAAATGTTGATAATTCAATGGAGTTTAAAATCTCTGGTGAATTACCAAGTTTAGCTCTGGAGGAGGCCAATTTTCTTGTCAGAACAGATTTGCAAATGGTAAAGGAGTCATGACCCACAAACCCATACTGATATATTGTTGTTTGGGTTATAAATTATTTCCTTTAGTGGGTACTTAGCTAAACCCTGCTACATTTGTTAAGCTTGATGAATTAATTGTTTTGATCCATAAACTACTTAGCCCAGTTTAGTCCCATAGTTTAGTCTCAGTGAGAGTTAAAACTCCAATCTTATCTTCGTTTCAGTGCTACTTACTTCAGAGTGAACATTGTTTGGGTGAAACTGTAAGGTTGCAAACTGCAATTCTAAATGTTATTGTTTGGAAACAAGTTCAATGGGACTTACTTCTGAGTAGTGCTGGGGTATATAAACACACAAAACTCCAAACTTACTGGAGCAGGTCAGGAGCCACTAGGTAGAAAAATGTGGGAGTGAGGTTTCCAATAAGAGAGACGGTACCATAGCTGATGTCTGGATTCAAGCTTGGAAATCTTGAATTGGCAATACAGTGGTACTTCAGGTTAAGTACTTAATTCGTTCCGGAGGTCCGTTCTTAACCTGAAACTGTTCTTAACCTGAAGCACCACTTTACCTAATGGGGCCTCCCACTGCTGCCGCGCCACCGGAGCACGATTTCTGTTCTAATCCTGAAGCAAAGTTCTTAACCCGAGGTACTATTACTGGGTTAGTGGAGTCTGTAACCTGAAGCGTAGAAGAAGCATAGAAATTATTGTGGTAGGGGACTTAGCTTCTCATTGACCTTGGTCTTTAGAGCAAAAGATATGACTTTATGAATGAGCTGTCTTCCTCCTTTCCTAGTAGTTTTAGCCTGCCTCCCATTAGCATCCTTTCCTCCCTAAAGCAGTATTCCTGAGAGATAAGTGCTTCCCTGGTAGTTGCCCTTGTTTAGCATCTTCTTTGCATTTGTTGCTACACTACCATTTCAACTTATTAAAACTTTCAAAAGTTCAAAAGTTTTGAATTTTCTAAACAATCAAATGTTCAGGGAATTGAAATCCAATGTTCTGAATTTGTACTTTATTCTTGACACATTACAATGTGATGCCATGCTTTTCAGAAAAGGTTCTGCACTTGATTAGTTCATCATTTATATGCTTTTAAGCAATGGGAACATCATTTCATTATTAAGAACATGAAAAATTAAAAGTACAGTTCTGTTATCACTCGGCATTCAGTGCAATATTCCATTATTGTCACAGCTGACTGAATATCAGGAAGGAAAAATAAAAGCCCTCATCAAATAAATTATTCAATTAAATTACATCCATATTTGCTGAATGCTGTTTTCTTTGAATAGCAGGCAAGTACATCTAATTATTGAAATTAACAATGCAGCTGATGAGTCTGGGAAATAACGTGAGACAAAGGCAGGAGATTGTATCTCTATCTGACAAAAATGACTATGGCTAGCCAGACACATGTTCTGTGTAGGACATAAATTAGCTCCAGCTGGAACTGGAAACAGTATTTGTATAATTACTGCAGCAATTCACATTTTTGGGGGGAAATCATGTTGAACTTTGAATGTAATATTTATTTATTTTTCAAATCTGAATTGGTTTTCAAAATCATCAACATTTAGGTTGGCAAGATATAACAATTACTGCCAAAATCAAATGCGACTGAGCTTGGGGCTTTTTCCAGAATTGTGTCTGTTCCTATCCTATCTTCATATTTGCTTCCACCTGCATGCATCCCAGAAAAACTATGACACCTCCTTTCTCCCCGCAAAAGCACAGTGGCTATTTTGGGCACTGTTATATCATGCAATTTCATGCCAAGATCTTGCCCTGAAAAAAGTGTGAGAGCAAAGCACCCCCCCCCCAAAAAGGTGTGTTTTTGGGTCCCGACGTGGGACCACGGAGCCTAGGACTTGTCGATCAGAAGGTCGGTGGTTCGAATCCCCACGATGGGGTGAGCTCCCGTTGCTCGGTCCCTGCTCCTGCCAACTTAGCAGTTCGAAAGCACGTCAAAGTGCAAGTAGATAAATAGGTACCACTCCGGCGGGAAGGTAAACGGCGTTTCCGTGCGCTGCTCTAGTTTGCCAGAAGCGGCTTAGTCATGCTGGCCACATGACCCGGAAGCTGTACGCTGGCTCCCTCGGCCAATAAAGCGAGATGAGCGCTGCAACCCCAGAGTTGGCCACAACTGGACCTAATGGTCAGGGGTCCCTTTACCTTTACCTTTACCTTATGTTACACAGGTCATGTGACCCACATGGGAACAAAGATCGGAAGACGCACATCCTCATTTTGGGACTCAAGATCTTGGAGGATATGCAACTTTCATTACCATTCTTGTACAGTAGAAATGCTTATTTGCTGTGTTGCCAGCTTCTGAGACGAAAGATGGAAGCTACACTCAGGGCCTTTTGTGTTTTAGTCCTTTATGAATGAAGGTGATGGTGTTAAATTGTAGGGGCTCCAATCATCTTTCCCTTCTGTTGCACAGATATTTCATTTCCTTACCATTCAATATACAAAAGCCTGTCACTGAGGAAATGGCTGTTCTTTCCTATGAGTGTAGGTGTTCTGTGCAATGTGATTTTGCAGCTGTTGTGTAGGCTATAGCTACACTTGGAATTGCATTCATTCCAGTCTCTCATGTTTTCCTGCTTGTATTTATGTGTTAGCAGACCTGTTTGGCAGGAAACAAAGCAAAGAAGGCAAGCACATCTTTTTTTATTGGACAAACAAGATGTAAAGGGACAAGTCAACCATAAATGAATGAATGACAGACTAATTCAGGCCAGGTTAGCATGTGGCAAACTAAACCAAATGCAGCCCATCAGATGTGTCTTGTGAGATGCTTAACAGACACAAACCTTGTTTTTTGTAGCAGGCAGAAAAAAAGAGGAGGGTGATTGAACTGCATTTGGCTTGGTGGATTATAGTGGGGCAAGGCATGGCCTCCAGAAGAATTAGTTTGGCTGTACAGTCGCACCTGGGTTCTCGAATGCTTTGGTACTCATCTGTTTTGGCTCCTGAACGCCACAAACCCAGAAGTGAGTGTTTTTTGGAAGCCAAACGTCCGATGTGGCTTCTGATTGAGTGCAGGAAGCTCCTGCAGCCAATCGGAAGCCGCGCCTTGGTTTTTGAATGTTTTCAGAAGTCAAACGGACTTCCAGAATGGATTCTGTTTGAGAACCAAGGTATGACTGTAATTCAATTTTGCTGTGTTTTCGTGTGCAAATGCATGGGTGTGTGGATATGCTTGTATACAGTATGTGAGAAGCTCTACATCTAATTAAAAACATTGCTATAATGATTCTGGAGGTCATTGTGTAATCTGGTCCTTGAAATATGTTGTTTTGGTTTTTGATCTCATAAAAATATTTCCTGTTTAAGCCTTCTCTCTCTTGTTTGCTGAATTGTGATTTTGATTTGGTTTGGTTTATTATATTTCTGTGCTGCTTTTCATTCAAGTGAAACCCAAGTGGCTTACAAATAATAAATAACAACACGATGGAAAATAGAGCATCACAAGTGCAGCACAGATTGGTACTGGAGCCAATGTAGGTCTTTCAAGACCGGTGTTATGTGGTCTTGGCGGCTGCTCCCAGTCACCAGTCTAGCTGCCGCATTCTGAATTAGTTGTAGTTTCCAGGTCACCTTCAAAGAGAGCATGTTGCAGTAGCCCAAGTGGGAGACAACTAGAGCATGCACCACTCTGGCGAGACAGTCTGTGTTTTACAGACTGTTGTTGAACTCCTATCCTTTTTTTCAAAACCAATAACATCCACTAGGAAACCATTTTCATTCTTATACTTCCTGTATAAATTACTGCTTTAAAATTCCATTTTCTGAGCTGTCCATTCTACTTGGTACCTCACCTTTTTCACCCTTCTTCAATTAAAGCTCTCGGATAGCATTTCTTTTATAATTATTCACCGGCTTTGTCACTCTGTTGACATAGCTACCCTTTTATTTTTATCATAAAGTATTGTTTTTATCTAACTGTCAAAGACATGGCAACTAAAGACAGCACACATTAATTACAAGCTCTGATTGTAGTCCTTTGATACTTGCTCGTGGGAGATGTTCCACAAAATCAAATTGCATTGTGTTATTCTCCTATTGTATGAAAACCTGCTGCCGTCTGTCTACCAAGTCAATAAAATTCTTAACACCAAAGAAGGAGAATGCAGTCTAGAATCTGCACTGATTCACTCTTATGTGAGCTGACAAAATAATGCAACAGCTGTTCCCAAATATGGGCAAAGAATTTCAAGATTCTAACCCCCAACCCCCTGCATAGAAGGTATTTAGTACTTTGGTCTCTTCATTGGATCAGCCTTTTAATGGCAGAACCATAATGCTGACCAAAAACATTTGGCCAAAATTTGAATTCACATATATTCTCATTGGATCCCCCCACCAATATTTAGATATTCATTTTTTAAAAAATCTACCCTTCCAAGTTTCTCAGAGGGTATATAAGGTTTCTTTCTACCACTAGTTCTAAAATTTTATCTTCAAACCAATCCCACAAGGTAAGAAAGGTCACCTCATGAACATTGTGGCTGAGTTGGGATTTGAAGCTAGGTCACCCAGTCCTAATCTGATACTCTTTAACACCATGCTGGCCACATGACCCGGAAGCTGTACGTCGGCTCCCTCGGTCAATAAAGTGAGATGAGCGCCTCAACCCCAGTCGGTCACAACTGGACCTAATGGTCAGGGGTCCCTTTACCTTTACTATGCTGGCTTTTAGGGGATGTGGGTGGTGCTGTGGTCTAAACCACAGAGCCTAGAGCTTGCCGATCAGAAGGTCGGCGGTTCAAATCCCTGCGACGGGGTGAGCTCCCGTTGCTCTGTCCCTGCTCCTGCCAACCTAGCAGTTCGAAAGCATGTCAAAGTGCAAGTAGATAAATAGGTACCACTCTGGTGGGAAGGTAAACGGTGTTTCCATGTGCTGCTCTGGTTTGCCAGAAATGGCTTAGTAGTCATGCTGGCCACATAACCCGGAAAAACTGTCTGCGGACAAACGCCGGCTCCCTCGGCCTATAGAGTGAGATGAGGGCGCAACCCCAGAGTCGTCCGCGACTGGACCTAATAGTCAGGGGTACCTTTACCTTTATACTGGCTTTTAAATGCATTCCTGTTTCCTGAATAAGAACTGAGAATGGTAAGAGTCAATATTTCCATCATGGTTTGTTGGGATGGGGTGCAATACAAAGCTTCCACATCTGCAGGACTCTTTCTTTTGTGTGATGGGATTCCTCCTTGCACGCAGAGTATTACTCTGCTTGTAGAAGAGAAATAAAAATCCTTTTCACACCAGGTATAAAATGCCTGAAATTCATCAAGGTACTGTACTCCAGTCATAGCAGTGATTATGCTGGCATGATAAGGATGGAAAGATCAGCCCATTTCTGATCCATATCATTTTCACATGTATCCACTGTCCCATTTCTGCAATAATCTGCACATTTAAATAGATATTTTTAAAATAGCTTGGTACATTTTTGAGCTGAGAACTGCCTCAGAACATTTGGTAAGTGTGAATTTTGGTATGTAACTAAGTTCTGATCTGCATTTACTGGTTCTGGATCAGTAAGGAACTCTGAAGGAATAGGTATGTCATCTGAGGGTGCCCATAAACCCATCTTTGTCATTTGAGGCACAGGTGGTTAGGAGTGCACTGGCTTAAATTTGGTCTGATGTCTCAATTTTCACCTAATTGCCTTGTATTTCTAACAGTGAGTTGGCTTAATCAGCCAAAAGGAAACAACAAATTCACTTCAGATAAAAGGCTGCTTTAGTGAAGGCAGCCAGGAAAACCAAATGTGTTCATTTGGTGATAGCAGTGAGCAGTGCTTTCCCCCCCTAAAAATAGTAATAAAAAATGTTTAGGGGTACTCTCATTTTCCTACTCATATTGAAATACTGCCCCTCAATGAGGCCAAACTTAGATTCACAAAATGTTTAGGGGTATGCATACCCCTGCATTTCCCCCAGAAAAAAAGCACTGGCAATGAAGACCGCAGAAAGGGATAAGTTTGATGGTTTGCTTGCTCCCAATTCCCCCTTGGCATGTGATATCACAGCAATAGTGGTAAAAAATAACAATCACCTCAATAAGGAATGACTCTCACTCACATTCTAAACCTCAAAATTATTGCTGCTTTGGTCAGAAACTTCTGGGGAATTTTTTCTGACCTTTTTTTCCATTGCTTTGTACATGCATGTAGGTTATTTTGCTTCATTAGAGCAAATAAGAATCTTTTAAATTTTCTCCCTCCATAATTGTGGGAAAAAGGTGAGAGGAAAATGCAGAAGCCACATTTTGAAGTTTCACACTGTTGGGCAGAATTCATGCCTAACCAGTTATCCTGCCCCAACCACTATTTATTGGTTTACATTCAGTCAGAATGAAAAGCATAGATAAATCAAGATTCAGCCATCACCCCCAGCAAAGGTAATTATTCTCTTCTCAGGCTGGTGCCTAGAAGTGATCAGAATCCATTTACTCACAGCAGACGCAAGTTGCCTTTACAGATGCTCCAAACGAATTGTTTAAAGGTTTTTCTTTTTTGTTTTTCTGTGTGGAAAGTCAATAAAGTTGACACAAGCTCCTGCAACCAAACAAAATGCACCCATTTATCATCCTTCCCTAAAACTGAAGAAACTTTGTTTTGCTTTTCTTAGAAGTTACACATGAACATGAGTCGAAACGTGTTACGTTTCCAAACACTTTATTGACTAGGTTGATAGTGGTATCTTCTAAAAATAAACAAAGAGATGCTCATTATGTTTTCAGCTCTCCTGGTGTTCATGCCAAGTTTCCTGTTACGTATTCTATTGGCATATTTTATATGAAACAAAACAAGTTAGCTGAATGAGTGGCAAAGGAGTTAAAATCAATAGGCAAGTGTAATTGTCGATCATTGTCTCTAAATCAGTGAAGTAAATATTGTTGCACGCCACCACAAGGTCAGCACCAACACTTTGAATTGTGCCTGGAAACATACTGGCTCACATAACTGGATTTTAGCTTCTGGCTCACATAAATGAGTTCTCCCCCTTGATCTTTGTCATTCCAAATCCTAGCGAGTTGAGGGAGGGAGCCTACCCATTTTCCATCTGGCACAGAGTCAATTCCTTTGTTACCTTAGAGGGCCATTACCTTGTCTGGCTATTTCAACAATTTGAATCCTTGTTTAGATTATAACACTTTCTGGGTCAGGGAATTATAAGGGTCTTGGCATGCAGCCTACCCCCACAAAAAACAGGTGACAATATGTAACAGCTTCTTTGTAATAAGCCATATCTTTACTGCAAGTATATATATGTTTATGGATTTTATTTTTTATTTTTTTACATACACCAGTTAGAAATGCAAATAATCGACTTCTGGGGTGGCGCCATCGGCAATGGCGGACTCCCTCTGAACTGGAGGGACTAGCTCCGCGTGAAACGGGTCTTCTCCGCTACGGCGAAGCGGGTACCCTTTTAAAAATCACAGGCGGATGAAGCCTGTGACCATGGGACTCGGCAGGCACCCTTAGCGCCCCCCCCAACTCGCAAAGGAACCCACTAACGGGCTCCAAAGTGAAGAGGGGGAAGTGGCACGGTGCTGAGAGTCAACTGCTATTTCCGTGGAGCGAAGCTGCATAGCCGTTGCCGGAGAGCGCTGCCTTTTTCCTGGGACAATTTGGACTCTAAAATAAGCACCCGTGAGTACTTAAACTTTGAACAACTGGACCTTAAATAAGGACTTGCGAGCAGAAAGGAATTGGATTTAAAAATTTATTTCAATTTGGTACAGAACGGGAAGGTCTAAACAGGAAGTCAGCCTTCCGTTCTTTTGTAGACAGAATAAAGCAAAGACAACGTAAACTAAAGCTCAGAAAATCGCCTTTAAAGGATTGGATTTCACCATTTAAAATTGTGGAACCCCCCTTCGACAGTAGGAGAAGAAGGGGGATCTTTTTCGGACTGTTTAAAGTGAGTTTAAAGTAAAGTAACTTTTCACCGTCCTGATCCTGGAGCGGGGTGTCAGGACTGACGTTTGAAGCTCATTGACCAGAGACAAACGTTTTTGACAGATAGCTAAAAGAAGAGAAACATAGTGATTCCACTGTTTCCCTTCGCATTTTAAAGGAACAAATATTGACAAAATATCTCAAAAAGGAAAACTTTGTTGCAAGAACAAATAGAAGTTTTCCCCCTAGAGGAAGACTGTGAAACTGTAACCAATTCCAGGGAGCCGGCAGCTGTTACAGATTACAATCGTGGGAATAGACATTTGACCTTGCAGGACAATGTATTCAGAAGCTCTGTTGTGTGCTTTCTATAAAACAAATGCCCTACTGGAACAGTTACATGAGAAGATGAATTTGATGGCGACTTCGACTAGAAATTTTGAACAGGCAGTGGGAAATTTTGAACAGACAGTGGGAAAGTATGTGGAGTCCACCCAGGAATTAAATCAGGAGTGATTTAATCAGGCCCAACAGGAATATGAGCTTTCGGACTTGACAAATGAACTTGGAAAAAGCCAGATTTGGAAAGAAAAAGTTTGGTTTTGCTTGGAAATGGGGGGCTGGATTGACCCCCCTATGCTGGGATGTTTGGACTTTTCAAATCTGGCAATGGGCCGTGAGATGTTTGGGATTGTGGGGGCTCTTAATTTTGGAGGGTTTTTGAAACATGTTTTTAAATATCACATGGAATTTAGTGTTGAATATGGAAAAGGGGCTGATCTGTCAAGAAGGGTCAAAAATATTGCCAAGCTGGAGTTACCACGAGCAGGAGACAAGGGAAAATACAGTTACAAATATGAAGAAGAGCTGCAGAAGGGACATGGAAGAGACTTGAGGGCCTCGGATATAAGGTTGCCAGGTTAATGCGCTAGATCGATGGGATAATAAGGACTGACAAAACCCGGGACCAGGAGGAAGGGACGCTGGATGAAGATTGGATCTGTTTGTATTTCTTTTTTTACTATTAGGACTGTTTTATAAAATTGATGAATGTTAGAAAGATGTTGGAATGAAATTACTCGGCTTTAGTAAAGATGTTTAAAGAATTATGAAAGAATATTATGGCTATGAGAAGTTGGTAAGGATAAGATTTAAGCTTTAAGTTTCAAGGTGTGTTTTTTTTTATATAGAAAGATAAGATTAAAACAGTTTAAGGTAATGTAATGACAGAATATTATGAAATATGGAAAGGATTTGCTGGGATAATTAATAACTAGGATACAAAGAAAGGGAGGAGGAGGAGGTCAAAGAAAGGAGGTAATGACAGTTGAGGATTTGAGAATAATGAATTTGTTTTTAAATGTTCTTAAATGTCTCTGGTGTATTTTTGTTTTTTTCTGTTTTTTTTCTTATTTTGAATTTGTATTCGTATTGTTGGAAGTGGTTTGTTTTTCCCCTTTTCTACTTTGGTAACCATTTTTATTTTGTATTTTCTTCTTTTTTATTTTTATTTTGTAACATTTTGAAAATCTCAATAAATATCTTATAAAAAAAAATAGAAATGCAAATAATCAAGTGGTATATAAATGTATTCAATAAACAAAGATAATTTATGTATTTTAATTCATGCAGAGCAACTTCCCTGCAAGAAAAGTTTTCACTATTTGGGGCTTTTAGCTTAGAAACGTGAGCAAGGAGATATGAAGTCAAGAGCTATATATAAAATTATATACAGTGTGGCTAAAATGGCTAACACCAGGACAGATAAAAGGAAGTACGTTTTCACCCAGCACATTAGTTGTTTCTGTTACTAGCATGAAGTAGGAACACCATGAAATAAATTTAAGGTAGTTTCTTTTCCCCCAAGATTATATCAAAACAGACCCATAGCTCTGAAATTTTCCAGGGGGTACCATTTCTGTAGTCCTGTGTGGCCTTTTGTAAGCAGGTTGACACTGGGAAAATATGACTTGTTTCAGGTTTGACTTTATACTGAGAAAGTCTAGCACAAACTCTGATGTCAGTTTTCTTAGAATACATGAGATGTGAAAATACCAAAAGGTTACTACTTCCTTCAAGTGCTAGCAGTTATCAGACAAGATTATGATGTCGCAATAGGCTGACATCCATTTCCTTGGTACACATGAAAGAACTGATGTTCAGATTGCCATCAAGACCATCTGTTCTTGGCTGAACCCTATTTGATGAGGGGGGCAGTTATAAAGAAATGCTTGCTGTTTCATTTAAAGGCATCAGTTTTGCAAAGCGTCTTCAATTTACAGAAGAAGAGCTGGGAACATGCAGGTTATTTTGGAACGATGTTGCTCTCACACTAATTGTCTCTTGTTAAAGAAGCTATCCAGAGTCATTAAAAAAAAATCTCTTGTTAATGTATGCTCTTATTTATGATAGTCATAAAGTAAGCATTTATAATAAGGGACTGGGGGGAAAATCTGAAATTTTCTCAAGTATGCTGCTCAAGATATCTGTGAAATGATTTTATTATTAATGTACACTATATCTGTTTAATTGGACTGTGTTTAGGCTGGGTTCACACAACTATTTTGGTGACTTGAGAAACTGGGCTGAGTAGTATCTCTGAAAGGAGCTGCGTTTTTGGTAAACTGGTCACATTCATTGAGCATGTGAAACTTGACATTTATGTGTGGTCACTTAAATTCACATAGACATTTCAGCTAGTGAAGAAAAACACCAGCTTGTGCTGATTTCAGGCTACATGATTCAGACATTTTTTCTGCCTTCTTGATGTTTCCTTACCTGATCATTTCTGCATTTTACGTCAAAGCCACTTCTGGAAACCTAGTAGAATTTAGTGCTAATTTCCATGTTAATCTTTCCCAGGAAAAAAATAATGTTTGCAACCCCAATCTCAGGCATTTTGCACTATAATTTCATGTGACCAAGTTTGGAGCAGTATCCCACTATACAATTCTTTTCTGCTTTTAAAAGATTTGCATGTCAGACTGATATATCAATCAAAAAGCCACAGTTCTGTAACACAACATGTACCATAGTATAAAAAATGTACAATAAAAGTTGGGATAGATGCATTGGCATTATAACTAGTACAATTAACACAATAAATCCACATATAGTTGTCAAAAAAGCCCTGCTAGATCATAGGAAGATAGATAATAGAATACTGCTGTATCTAGTTCAGTACTGTTCATACTAGAGGTGTGGAATCTCAGGCCTGGAAGACGAATGCAACATTTCAGACCTCTCTATCTGGTCTCTGGTGCTCTTCCTAAGCTATGCCCCAACCTTCTCCAGTCCTTATCCAGACTCTGCTAGAGCGTTTTTGCCTCTCTGGGATATGCCCTTGAATTAAGATAATGCCTCTTGCTTCCTGGATGAAGGATGGAGATGTGTGTGCATATTAACCTCTAATTTTTGTGTGGCTAGAATGCAGCCTATTGTATAAAGGTAAAAATCATGTCTGCTGATAGCTTATGGCCCATCCACCTTTGGCATACAGTCCTTGGAAGGTTCTCCACCAGGGAATATGGCCCTCCTGCTGAAAAAGGTTCCATACTTCAGGTCTACAATGACTGGGAGCTGCCCAGAGTTTTAGATAGGAGGTTCTGCCTGGTGCTGAACCCAATACCTTTTGCATGTGAACCAAATGCTCCACCATTGAGCTATGGCCCTTTCCTGCAAGTTAGCCCAGAACCTGAATCCATCAAACCCCACATTGTGTTTCCAGTACAGTGGTACCTTTGTTTACGAACTTAATCCGCTCCAGAAGTCCGTTCTTAAACCAAAGCATTCTTAAACCAAGGTGTGCTTTTCCCATAGCAGCAGGGGACTCAATTTACAAATGGAACACACTCAACATGTTCTGCTTCCAAGGCAAAGTTCACAAACCAAAACACCTACTTCCGGGTTTGCAGTGTTCTTAATCCAAGTTGTTCATAACCTAAGCTGTTCTTAAACCAAGGTACCACTGTAATGGCTAGTTAGATGCATCAGGGAAGCCCACAATTAGGGCATGAAAGCAACAGACGTCCTCCCTTTGTCTCCCTAACAACCAGTATCCATTTGTTTCTTTACAGCATATACACCCTACCTTTCTAACAAATGTTCAGAGTGCAGCTTCCAGTCATACTGTTTCCAGATATGGAGGTTCCCTTTAACTATCCTGACTAATAGCCCATGATAGACCTACCCTTTAATGTTTTCTAAGACTGTACCATCACCACATCTGGTAGCAACAGATTTCGAAAGACTGAGTCACAAGTGCCCTGTGTCAGATGCAGGACTAAAGCAGATTCAGCTTTTCCAAATGAATTTGTTAGTAATAGCAAGCCAAAGTTAAATCCCAGCTGGAAGACGGCACCAAACTGCCGGTTGCCTGTGGCTGCCAGAGGCTAATATAAGCATAGGAAGAGGTAATCAGGCAAATAGAGCAAGTGCATGTATCCTTTCAAGTCTAAGGCAGTCAGTTCTTTCAGGTTACTAGTGTTCCACTGTATAATTACATGACTTTCTCCATAGTCTCCAACTATTTGTTCCACCTATCACAAATACTCTCATCAGGGATTACCATGTCCTTAGGCAAATAGATCCATGCATTCCTTTAAACCACTTTCAAGCTTCTCTTGCTTTCTCTTATACAGTATATACATACACATAATCCCCTTTATATTGATCGTCATATTAAAAAATAATCCATTGTTCATGGTCCTGTGTACTCTGAATAATTTGAGTTATAGCTGCTTCTTCTGCATGGGCAGCCTTCCTAAAATAGGAAGTTTGTGTTGTGTTGCTGCATTGAAGTTTCATTCTATGTTTGTTTTGAACATATAGCACCTTTTATTATTATCCAGAAATGACAAATTTGTTTTCTGTAACATGGCCATTGTCACAGCCTGGGTTAAACAAACTAACAATTCCATTTATGCCACAATAGACATATATTAAAAACAACAACAATAATAAAAACCACTTTATGTCGAGCAGGAGACTTATTATGTACTCCCCTAACCCAGGAAAAAGTGGATTTAACATATTTTGCATCGCTTGATCTCCCATATAGAAAGGAGTTCATTTAAATCTCTTTCTACGTAGCCCACTAATTCTCTCTGCTAGGACAGTCAAGAGATTAAAAAAACCTCTAAACTTCCCTATTTAATAAAGGACTGTGTTCTTTGTATTTAAGAGGCAGAAAAGCCATCATAATCTACCAGTGCTGACTTGGCCATAAATCCAGAGGAAGTATAATTCTACTTACCCACTATTTATCAAGCATGGAAAGAAATAGTACCCGGCTATCGGCTTACTCAATTTTTCTTTGAGACTGTTTCATTGCACTTTGTTATTATCATTCATGGTGTTAAGTAAAAGCAAAGCAGGAAGATACAATCTTACAATTAGACTGGCCATGGCTGGCATCCCGGTGGAGAACTTAATGCAAATTCAGGTAGCGTACATAAAATAAGGAATATATTTTTTCCTGTCCGATAAGACTGGACCCTGTTATTACAAAGTTTCTTTCTTTTTATTCTCTGTTTTTATGTTATTATTTTAACTATTCTTATGTTTTCATGTTTGTACACAGCTTAGAGATACTAAATAGTAGAGATACTAAATAGAAATACTTTAAATAAAACAATAAACGCCAAAGGCTAGTTTTGTTTTTGTTTGTTTGTTTTACAAAATATTCAGAGTCCGTTTTAAGACAAATCTAGGAATACTAAAATGCATGTGGTAGGGGAGCAGGAGTGTGGCAATAGGCCCCAGGCTGCCCTATGTTCATTAAGTATTTATTTATTTAAGGAATTTATTACTCCACTTTTCTCTATATGTCTCAAAGTGGCTTACAGAAAAGAGTGGTGTAGTGTTCAGCGTCCATCCATCTGCATGTCTTTACCTGGCAGCCTTACTGACCTTGAGGCCTGTGAGTTCTATCAAAAATGGAAGGGAGAGCTGTGGCTTATTGCCACCCCTATTATTTTTATCCCCCTTTTCTGCAGTAGCTGCTTCAGCGCAACAGTTCATGCCACTTAGAGTGAGAATCTGGATGTGTTGGAGAGAGGGACAAAAGGTGCTAAGTTACTCAGAAGTCAAAGAGTGAGAGTCTGTAGGCACAGAGTGAGGCCCTGGTTGAGTGAAAGACAGAGGGACAGGGGGTGGAATGCCATAAGCAGAAAATAGGATGTGAGCTGTTCAGATGGTTGGTTGTTTAATCTGTTTCAATTTGTTTGAATGTCTTGTGCTTGCTTTTACTTAGGTATTTGGTAAAATCAGAAATTTTATTTTTTGCTATTGTTGTTTGCTCTTTTTTCTTTTTTTTTTACCTTATGGCAGAATTGTTAAATTGTTGTTTATTGGACCCATTTATTATGGTTTTGTGGTTTTTGCCAGCTGTTTTTCTCTCTTTATTACTTTGTTCCCTGCTCTGGAATGGAAAATATTCAATGAAGAACATTTAATAAATACTGTAAATAAAAAAGAGCATTGGACTAGAACCTGGCAGATCAAGGTTCAAATGTTCATTTGGCCATGAACTCACTGGCTCACTGGGACAGTTGGTGACAGCAAAGCTTGCAAGGTTTTCAGCTGGGGCAATCAGAATAAGATCCACTATTTGACTTTTGATTCAAAACCCTAAAATGTATTTTATATAATTGACTTTTTCTTTCTATTCTTTGTATATCATATTGTTGTTTTATTGCTATGGCTGATGGCTGATGCAAATAAAGATTCATTCACTCAGTGGGACAGTCACTGCCTCTCAGCCTGGCCTAACCCACAGGACTACTGTGGGGATTAAATGAGGAGGAGGGAAAAAATCACATACACCACCTTGATCTCTTTGGAATAAACAGTGGGATATAAATGCTGCACATAAATGAACAAACACACAAAATGTTCTGATTAAAGCATCAGAAAATAGGAACATTAGAAAAACATTCATAGTACAAAAGCCTCCTGAAATAAAACTGGTTTAATCTGGTGCCTGAAATTCCATAGGGATTGTGTCTGCCTAATTTCTAATGGGAATAGCAGCTGATAGCATAGCATGCACTCAGGGCCATCTTAAGCATATCTGGCACCGTGGTGCAAAGATCCCTCCGGTGCCCTGCCCCACCCCCCCGTTTTCCAGAGTTGCCGACCTTTTTTAGGGAAGACACCGCTGCCGGCGATGCACCCAGCTTTGCGGGGTTGGAGGATGCAGGCAGCGGCTGGAGGGCAGCTCCTCCGGCGGGGAAGAGGCAGAGGCTGGACGTAGTGGCTCCCAGTTCAGCTGACCACTTCGTGCCATGGTGGCCATATCAGGCGGAGGCTCCAGGCGTGGCACTACTTCGGCTTGGCATGGTGGAGGCGGGCGAGGGTGGCGAGCTAATGCCAGGAGGTGCCGCATCCAGCCTCCGTCTCTTCCCTGGCGCCCTCCAGAAATTGGCACCCTAGTGCCCTGCGCCACTAGCCTCTATGGGTAAGACGCCCCTGACTGCACTGCTGCACATCCCTGTTGGTTGCTGAAAAGGAAAGGAGCAAGGCAGCAGGAAGCTGAGCTTACTGTGGGCGCAATGGCAGAGCCGCTCCATCACTGTTAACTCTGCACCTGCATTGCACTGAGCTCCATGCACCCTTCCCCATTCCCTCTCAGAAACTGGAAGTGTTGAACAGCGTCAGGAAGCCAGGAGAGCTGCACAAGCCCACCTGGGCTGCAGCCCTGGCCACGACTTGATGGGAGTGAAATTGATAGAGTTGGACCAGCTGCACTGAAGGCACGACTCTTTATTGTGTCACAGTTCTGGCCCTGTTGGGTCAGACTGTAGATGCAAACAAACTGTAGGCACATCAAGCCTGTAGGAATCCTTCTTGTTTCATGCTCATGTGGTATATTCTGAATGTATGTGAAATGTGGTGGGGCCTGCCATGATCCTGCTTCCTTTCCCTCTCCCTCCCCCCATGTCAGTCCAGTGCTGCTGGATTTATCATCTGAAAAAAAGAAGGAAATTGGCAGGACTTGGCAGCTTCCCAGAACAAGCACCCCTTTCCTTTGCCCTCCTGCTATTTCCAATGTTCTGTGGACAGTCTTTGGCATCTTCTTCGAGTTACTAAGAGGTTAAGTGCTCCTTGTACCAGTGCAGCCTTCCTTGCAGCAAGGTCTGGATGCATCACTTACTACATTACAAAGTGAACATAAAAATGGCCGGACCTGGCTGGAGTATGCACGGATGGTGCCAAGATTATTAACAAGAGATTTGCCCAGGGTGACACAGAGTTCATTAACTGTAGAACATTGTGAGGATGGGTGAACTGATGGCAAGACAGCTGCTGAGTAGGTTTTAACCCATGGGGAATGAGGGATTTACACAGACAGGGAGATCCGTAGCTGCAGGAATTTCTACTCCATTTATTTTTATTAAGCCTCATAAACACTGAATCGTATATCCACATCCTCTGGGAGACTAGTTCATAGACTTATATGGCTCATTATAACATGTTCTCTCACAATATTCTTCTCAAATGCCCTTGTTCTTAAAAAGATCCCATTCCACCTAGTTATACACTCGTAATATGTCCCATGGTTTTTCTTCTCAACATAGCTGTGCCCCAAATGCACTTGGGGATTCCTTCCCATTGTGAAGCAATGGGAAAGGGTCCCAGAACTCAGAAAAGAATGCACAAATTCTGTAAAGAAAGAGCACATATGCAAGCTATATTAGATTCCACTATATCCGTGTTTCCAGCTGTTTTGGGACTACAACTCCCATCATCCCTAGCTAGCAAGACCAGTGGTCAGGCATGATGGGAAATGTAGTCCAAAAACAACTGGAGACCCAAGTTTGGGAAACACTGCTCTGTAGCCACCCCCAACCTAAGCCTTATTTATTTCAGTGAGACTTCCTTTGTCAAACATCGACAAAGTTATTTAGTACTTTTAGGCGCAGCTCATCAGGCCCTGGAGGTAGCTGAAGTCTCCCA
The DNA here is from genome assembly GCF_964106645.2 of Podarcis pityusensis. NCBI lineage: Eukaryota > Metazoa > Chordata > Lepidosauria > Squamata > Lacertidae > Podarcis > Podarcis pityusensis. Next base: position 46,954,258 of record NC_138032.1, on the reverse strand, counting down.
TGACTACTAGCTATCTCCTTTTTCAATGTTTGGTAATCTGCTGTAGGAAGGCATCATTCAAGTCTTCAGTCTGGCTTGGAGGTCTATAGCAGACACCCACAGCAAGGTCACTGTTTCCCTCTCCTACCAATTTTACCCATACTCTCAATCTGCCTTCCATGCTCTGAGTCACGGATCTTTTTGCAAGTGCACACACCTTTTCTATATAATGCTGTTACGTACCCCTCCCTTCCTGTTTGGTTTGTTCCTTTTGAACAGATGTTCCTTTTGAAATGCCTCTTTAACTGGAGACTTCCATGCTGTACATGCATGCACAGTTTTTGAGCTGCTATCCTGTGCAAACTTAGATGAGAAGATGAAAAGCACAAGAATATAGTGTATACTCACAGTTGAATATACTGATCTATGTTTAGATACAGTAATTCTGAGGAAAGTACCCACTGGTTTGCAACTCAAGCATGCATAGAAATATAGCCACAAATTATCACAATAAAGAGAATTTCCAAACATAATGACAAAGGGGAAAACCCCCAAAACTTTCCATGATTTGCTTCATCTATTACAGCATGACTGCACATAAAACTAGATCATTAACAAAGTGACAGATGCCACTCATGTTGCTTTATACTCTCTTTGGGAAGTGCTTACTATCAATTAGCAGCACGGCATATTATTCAAAAATTACTTTCTCAGCCAGTATCCAGAAAATGTGGCAAAAGCCAGAGCAAAATGTCTGATAGAGTAATTTGCATTGTTCAAGTAAAATATTTACCCCTTTTTGTTTCTGTTTGTTTTTACCCAGTGCTTTTCCCCCCTAAAAAAACGTTTAGGGGTACTCTCATTTTCCTACTGATTTTGAAATACTGCCCCTCAATGAGACCAAACTTAGATTCACAAATTTTTAGGGGTATGTGTACCCCTGCATCCCCCCAGAAAAAAACACTGTTTTTACCATAGTCTTTCAGTATTTTCAGCCTTCCTGCATACAGGATTGCATATGATTGAATTAGAAAAGAAATATAGTCCATGTAGCCAGCCCCTTCCCCTGAATTTGTGGCAGGGCTATTAAATATATTAGTTAACTAATCATATGACTTGTTAATCAATGGATTGAGCATAAATTTGTATAAATTTACCTGCAAATATTTCTGTAGAAAGAGAGGCCTTTCTCTATCAACAACACTTAAACACCTCTTCCCCCAGAGGTGCATCTAGCCTTCTCTTAATATAGCTTTTCTGTATATTGAAGATGCATTTCTTTACCTTGGAATGTGACAGCTATGCTCCTGTGCTTGGTAGGACCATTTTGAACAGTTTTACTTGTTTTATAATTTTAACAATTTTATCTGTTTTTAATGACTGTATATAATAGCATAACCGACCCATGGACCTTATGGCAAAGTGCCACTAAGAAATCTTATAAATAAATAAAACACCCTCCCAATCTTTACTGTTCTCTATTTCTATTTTACTTACAGGTGCCTCCTTTAGAAGAGGGTGAGCCTCATAAGTCAGGGGATGCAAGTTCAAAATATTAGCTTTTTTATTTTAAAAACCCCAAAGAAACCCAAAGGTTGTTTGCTCCAATTCAATAGTAAAACGTGGAATTTCCCCCCAGGGAAAGCACAGGATAGAAAAACCCCTGCTTGGACAAAGACTTGTGCCTAGAAACACAACACAAAAGTCTGGATGAGTCCTAAATCTTACCAAATTCCATTTTTTATAGGCTCTATTTTAAGCATTCTTTCTCTCTTCTTTTGATGGTTATTCACTCTCTCACACCCATGTTCTTGGAGGATTGTCACAAATAAATAAGGGTACCTGAAGCATCCTCAATGGCTGAGAATGGTTTGTGTTGTTACAAACATCACGAATGACTTTGTATATAATAAAACCTTAATGTAACCAGTACGGTCCTCAGCTTTTACACTTCACTTTCCTCTGAACTCACCACTGACAACTATTTTCCCTTCACAAACATGTGCATAACCATCAAACTTTGCACACCACTTCATGCATTTGATGAAGCAGATACAAGTCCACAAAAGTTTATGCCATCCTTATTTGTTAGACATTATGTTATCACAGGACAAGGGTGGCACTGTGGTGTAAACCACTGAGCCTTGGGCTTGCCAGTCGCAATGGGGTGAGCTTCCGTTGCTCAGTCCCAGCTCCTGCCAACCTAGCAGTTCGAAAGCACATCAAAGTGCAAGTAGATAAATAGGAACCACTTCGGCGGGAAGGTAAACGGCGTTTCCGTGCGCTACTCTGGTTTGCCAGAAGCGGCTTTGTCATGCTGGCCACATGAGTGCCACAACCCCAGAGTCGTCTGCGACTGGACTTAACTGTCAGGGATCCTTTACCTTTATGTTATCACAAGACTCAGTGGCTTTTACATGACCGCAAGTTTCTGCCACGATCTGTAATGATGATGCAATGAACTATATACCTCAACTGATTTCACCAGGTCTCACAGATGTCCATACTATGAGCATTCTGACTGCTATAGTGGGTGGCTTTCAGTTCAGATTAGATATCTGGAGCAGTTTGCTTTTGCCCTCTGCTACAGAATTTCCAGTCCACAGATTCTGAATGGAGACACTATCAGATAATATAAATGGAAGACTAAATATAGAAAATTCATGTCACTCAATAAATATGTTCATAACACTTATACCTGTACATGTGTGCCTGCTTTTGCATGGACATGCATATATCCATGCATGCATACCTATACAAAAGAAGTGTAAAATAGGCAGACAAATATGCTAATTACTTAGTTGGGTGGGCTGAGCGAACAGCTAATATGCATCAGTTTTAATTTTGTTTTAGGTAATGGAATTACTCAACCATCTGTCTGTTCATTTTTTTTTAATATTGGCACTGCTGATATATCATCCAACAAGAAGTCATGCTGATATATGTCTATTTAATATCCGTGCCAATGGGTGCATCTTGCTGAGGGAGCTTTATGTGCACCATTCATACTGTTTCTGCCTAGAGCAGCCAGATATGTAAAGTTGTTTCAGTGCGTTGCATATTTGCAGGCATGTACAATGAACTGTGGCCAAAATCCAAAGAACTGATATCTGCATGCAGGAGAGCAGAGAGCATGCATAGCCAAGGCTTTATGTTGGTGCCATAGTAGCTCCCACTGCCAAAGAGACAATCTGTTGTTCATTTGGAAAGGCAGTTGCCACTTTGCCAGAAAGAAGTGCTGCTGTTCTGGTTGCGTGTGCATTTCTGCCCCATGTAAGCATCTCACCTCTGTGGATTCTGCTTCATGTCTTTGTACTATTAGCTATATGAAATGACACCGGTCGGATTAAAATACTTATCATTTGTTTATCTGGATTCCTGAAAGCAGAATTAAGTGATGAGATGGGCTGACATGACCAGCTTCAAAGTAAAGAGGAAAATAAAAGAGGAACATGGATGAAAGACAGAAAGGACGTGGGGTGTACACAGCAGTTTAATGTAGATTTTATATATCCCATCTGTGCATACTTTTTCACATCATCCACATGGTCTATTCATCCAAGCAGCTGTCTGCGCTTTTGCCCTGTTGAATTTGGATCTTCCTGATTTGCAGATAATGTGAGGAGGGGAAATCCAGCGTAAAATCATATGGGTCAGATATGTGCAAACTGTGTGCATTTGCACCCTGATGTATACACAGCTCTGGAGAGACATTGCATAGAAGAGTGAGAGTCCAGTGCCTCTATATACCGACTCTCAGTTCTGCAGAGCAAACCAGTCTCTCCATTTTAAAATGACCAGTTACAGCTTTCTCATTGATTTAATTCATTTGATCCAATCTGAATCCTGTCTTATTTCTGTGAGTGAGGAGTGAGATTTGGGAAACATTAATTGGCCAGGGGAAGGTCAAGAAACAATACAATGGCAGTCTTCCACAGTGAAGGAGGACAAATTTTTGTTTGTGTTCCAGGGTTTCAAGTGCTGAGAGTGAAATACTTTTCACTTAGCAAGTTGACTCGGGTGTTTTAGAATGATGTCCAGAACTGTGGGAAAGTTCCTGTATTTGAGACTGTAACCGGTTTTGTTGTAGAAAAAGACAGTAGGCATGTCAAGTATGGTAGTTGATAGTGACACAGTAGCCTATATTACTAGGAATCACCCTGGAAATGCAAGCAGCTATCCATATTGATAGTGTATGTAGGACTACCATGAAATCGCCCCCAAAACTTTGATGTCTGTATTCAGGGTTTCCAGTTTCTGCTATATATATATATATATATATATATATATATATACCACTTTAAGACACTTCTCAGCTCTCACTTTTGCCCTCATTATGGAGTTTTGAGCTATGTGTTTGGCATCACGATGACAGCCCTCTCTTTCTTGTGCTGCTCATGTGTTAATGAATGAGTGAAATCTCAGAGGAAGAGAAGTTAACCTTTGCTTTTCCAGTTGACAGTGCTCAGTCTCTAAATTAGTAACACTACATTAGTGACCTCAAAGTTTCATTTTTTCAGTGGCATAGTATTTTACTCAGTCGATGCCACTTTTGGAAAGAATAGGGGGGTTCGGTAGAAACCAAACAAAAACTGATCAGTGTTTTCTGTAATGCAAAACTGTTGAGCTCCTGCTCAAAATGCAGTTATAGGGCACATCTGTCCTATCCCATTCACTACCAAAATTACAATAAACTGTAGCAATGCTGAACGCAGTGAAGAACTTAGAGTAGACCGGATTACAAAAGTATTTGGAGAAGTTCTAATAAGTAGGATGTTTAGTTATAAAATCCCTTTGCCTTTGAGAAGGTCACCTTTGTTTTGTATCAACTTGTTTGCTTTGCTTGTGTTGTGTTGCTTTGCACAGCCATGACGCTCACTAAAACGAATACTCTTTCATGAAGAAAAAAAAATTTCCTAGAGCTTTAGAGGTTTTAGCTATTTCTTCGCCTATCCTCATCCTAACCTTCAGTATTCCTCTGCTTGATCCTTACAGATTATGTTGCTTACTGACCCTGAGATTGAGAGCAGCCTGTTGATCAGTTCTGATGAAGGCGCCACCTATCAAAAATACCGCCTGAACTTCTACATCCACAGCATGCTCTTCCATCCCAAACAGGAGGATTGGATTCTGGCCTATAGTCAGGATCAGAAGGTTAGTATCTGCAGGGGGTGTTGTTGTTTTTTGTCAGTGACATGGTACTTCCTGCAGGCATGGGTTGAAAGTCATTTAAGGAAATGTTTCTTGCCACAGGCCTCTTGCCCATTTCCACAGGTTGAATTCTGAAGCATTGTGCATAGTCTTGCAGATATTTATGGCAACTGGGGTTAACATTTGAGGTACTAAGTATGTGAAATTGTGGTATTTAATCTCAGATTATAAAATAACCAATCATTTTAGTGGTACTTAAGAACAGAGGAGAATTTAGTTTGGTTCACAAATGTACTGGCCTAATTTACACGTCCTAGACTAATGCACAGATCAGATACAATGCATTAAAAATACAATCCAATACAGCAAAAATGCATATTTTAGGAGAAGCTACATATAGATAAAATATTATTTACATGTGTGTTTTGTGACAAAATAAATATTAAAATTTGTACTCAAAATTCTTTTTTTTTAAATCACAAGTTAATGAAGAAACAGGGTGGAATTATGATTGAACACATGCAAAATGGACACATTACTGGAAACGGACTGAAATCTCTGTTAGCAGATGGTCACTGTCACTATTGGTGCAACCCAAGGTTACAGAACATCCAGGAGGTGCTGGTTTAGACCAGGAGGGGCAAGATTAAGTAGGGCCTGATCCCCTCTGCACATGTTGTGCAAGGGGTTGGGAAGGCATCACAACCAATCTGGAAGCCAGGGCTTCCAACGACTTACTCCAAAGACTGCATAGTGGCAGCAGTAATCCAAGATATTGACAGTAGCCTGAATTCAATGGTAGTGCATTATAGTTCAGCATTGCGTTTTTATTGTCACCTCTGTGCTTATCCTTGGTATTTATACATGGAACCAATCAACCACCATGGTTGATTGTTCCGTCTTTCTTTGAAATTGTGCTCAATGCAGCTAGCAACAATATAATAAAACACATTTTAAAACTAATAAAAATAAGTTGTTGAGTTAAGTAAAGTATCACAAAAAATAATTTTGTTTTTATAAACCAATTTCAGCACACTTCCAAATCAGTTTATGAGCCAAAGGCTTGCCTAAATATAAATGCTGTTGCCTGTGGGCAGGAGGTCACCAGAGATGAAACTTGCTGGGCCTTCCTTGATAAGATGTCCCAGAGCCTGGGAAGAGCCACCAAGAAAGCTCTCTTTTGAGCTTCTGTCAGATGTGCCTCACATATTGATGGGACAGACAAAGTACCATATTTTTCGCTCTATAAGACACACTTTCCCCTCCTAAAAAGGAAGGGGAAATGTGTGTGCGTCTTATGGAGCGAATGCAGGCGGGAGGCTCTACTTTGCGCTCCCTTTAAAGAGCCGCATGGAGCATGTGTGTGGCTCTTGGGGGCTTTTCCCTGAGGAGGGAGAAGGGCTGCCCTTCCGCACACTCTTTAAAGGGAGAGTGGCTCTTGGGGAAGCCTTAGCCACGCGCAGCCTCTCCCAGGCAGGGGATGAAGGCTCCCCTTGCCTGGGAGAGGCTGCGCACGGCTATCCCATAAGGCAGGACAGCCAGTGGGATCGCTGCGCAGCGATCTCACTTGCTGTCCTGGCTTCTGGGATTCAGAATATTTTTTTTTTCTTGTTTTCCTCTTCCAAAAACTAGGTGCATCTTATGGTCTGGTGCGTCTTATGGAGCGAAAAATATGGTAGTTTTTCCTGAAGATATTTAAACATGAGGTGCCTCATACTTAGTTTTTTAGCTAACCTGGTCCTACTTAGTTTCTACTTCATACCAAGGCTAATGCTTTGCTTCCCTTTGCAAATGAGAACTTTGCTAGCTGACTTGGGCAGCGCCCTGAGCTTCAGTGGGCAGTGGGTGGAGAGATAGCAGAGATCTTTCATTTTGACAGACAGGTCTAGATTTTAATCACTGTGAATTTTTCCACCAGGGAAGTTCAAACACCGTAACTGGGGGAGGAATGTTTTAAAAAGCATAAAACATTTGGTTATCACATGGTCATGTGAGATCTGCCTGGGAGACAAGGATGTTTAGAAGACCAATGCACTACTGGCATCCTTCCCAATCCCTTTCTGTTTCCAAACAAGCAATTTTAAATCAATACTTCAATCAATGTGTTTTCATTCCACTCTTTTTCTTTTCTTTTCTTCATGGTTTGTGTTAATTTGGTTGCTATTTTGCCGGCCTTTCGTACTGGGGCATTTCACATTCCCTCTGTTCAGTTCTAGGGCTTTCCATGTGATTTATTTGTTCCCTTTTATTCTATTTCCTTTCTTCTTTCCAACAGGCAACATCCACTTTGATTATTTATTTTTTTGGTTCCCTTTGTTTTCTCTCTTTTTTCCTTTCAAGTTTGCACATACGCTTCTCAGAGTCCCCACCCACCCCTTCTGGCTGCATGTGTGCCTGTCTGTTGTTTTGTATCCCTTTCCAGTTGTTTTTCTCCTCTTTGTTGTAGTTTTCTTGCTCTAAGGTCCATTCTATCTCTTCAGTTTTTGGGTACCTGTGATTTCATTATCTCAAATTCTTGCTGTCCAGTATTATTAAATGGATTTTTAATTAAGGTTTTCTCTCCCCTCCCCTCTTGAGGCCAGGTACTTTTTTTCTCCAGTCAACTAAGCTTTATTGTAGCTCAAATAAGGTCCCAGTTGCGTTGCTCATTGCTAATCAATTATTGCCCGTTTACCAAGTGGAATGTTTGTCATTTCACCTGTTTTCAGACTCACTGCAAACGGAACACAAGGGGAGGTTAAGGTTAAGTGATTTCTATTTTAACCACCCCAAAATGATGAAGTTTGCCCTTGCAGGAGAACCACACTGCACATATTGTTTTGAAAGATGATGGACTTTATTCCCTCAGAAGAGGCAACTGTTTGTACTTTTGTCTAACTCCCTTCCAAGTTGTCATTTAAAATCACAAAAATAAACAAGATGTCCGACAAAATGGCAAAGAAATGTAATTATGTTTCTAAGAAACCAAACCTAGGAAATCATTTCTCAACAAGGAGAATAGGGTAATTTTACAAAGCCAAGTAAACAGAGAAATTAATGGATTTTTTGCACAATCTTATGCAACATTGGTTCCTCTCACTATGATTGACAGATGTGCCTGTTCAAGGGAAATAATACTGGTTTGTTAGATGTCCAGCTCAAGGCACTGATCTCAGGCATCCTGAACTAAGAATACAATCTCTACATCCAGATCTGGTTTATGGCCTGGTCCAGATATACATTGGACAAGCTGGGTTCTTCCACCTAAAAAGATAAACCTTCATTTTATTATCTCTCTGCTTTCCTTCCCCTATGTGTAGCAGGTGAACTCACTGCATTCTAAGAGATCCATTACCTCAACACCTGAGCTCTTGTATTTATGTGGCTATTTAAAATGTAAACTAGTTTTCCATGATAGACACTGTTCAAGGCTTTATAACTTGAGCAATGAACATCCCTTATGACAGAGAACAAACAGAGTGTACTTGGATAGCTGTCCATGATGTGCAAAGTTGGCATGGTGAATCCATCAGGCTTCCGAGTGGGAATAAGCACCTTTAAAATAGATGGAGGCGGCGCGAAACGGCAATGGCGGTCCTCTTCAGCTGCTGAAGAGGGGCTCCGCGGAAAAGGGTCGTGCGCTGCGGCACAGCGACGACCCATTCAGAAAAACCACGGGTAGAGTGAGCCCGTGGCCGTGGGATTCGGCGGGCACCAGGAGCGACCTCGGAAACGAAGAAGGGACTCCGTAAGGGGCCCCGGAACGTGGAGGGGGTAGCGGTGATGTGAATCCATCGCTCTTTCCGCGGAAGTGAAGCCGCGCGGCTGCTGCTGATGAGCGCTGACCTTTCTTCCTTCAACATTTGATTTTGAAACAACTTACTCGTGAGTAAGAAATCTGAGACTCTATTTGAACTCAAATTTGTAAATTTCGGCTGAAAGCGGGAGACGCTAAAAAGGAAGTCAGTCTTCCGTCTTTGTTTAAAGTATCAAGCAAAGTTTTATTAAAACGGAAGCGTTGAAAGGAGCTTAAAAGAAGTTGGAATATACCCTGCAAATTCGGACTTGATTGGTTAAAAGTTAAAGAAAAGTTAAAACCATATTATAAGTGGACAGAGACTGTGATTTTTCTCTCTATCTTTTGTGGATTACAAAGTTACGAACTCAGCTCTCGGGCTGTCTGGATACAAAGTAACATCAGACAGTGGCAACTGTGTATGAGGTATAAAGTTATATTGGGCTACTTTGTAAATTATAAGAAAGGAACTGTTGTGTGCACCTTTGTAAAGAACTTTTATTTCTGCAGTTTAAAGTGAATCCAGAGGGTTCTCTCCCTTGTTTTGGTTTTTATTTAATTTTTTATTTGGGAACTTAATGGTGGAAAATTTCTATCCTTCTCCCTAATTTCTGGGGAGCTCCCCCTGCTGGATTGTGGAACTATTTATCTCTGAGAACTGCTGGCTGTCTTGGAATTTTTTGTGCTCGGATGTTTATTCTCTGGATTGCTTTTCCCATGGGATTTACAATTTGACCTTGAAACTTGGACAGCTGTGGAATGAGTGGTGCAGCAAAAACAAGGGCTGCTAAGAAAGCAAAACAAACTGAACTGTTGCAATCAACTTTGCCTGTGCAGCTACGTAGATCATCTGTTCCAATTGTGACAGGTCTACAAGAAGGCCAATCTAAACAGCCAGCTTTTGGGGATATGGCTGCAGGAGGGCTAGACCCTGTTTCTAAAGAAATATTGGACCAGCTGGCGGCTTTAAACAAGAAAGCAGATGAACAAGCGACCAAATTCGACCAGGTGACAGCTACAATAAACAGATTGACAGACCAAGTTGCCCAAAATACACAGGCAATAGGAAATTTTGAAAAAAGTATAACAGAAAATCGAAAATTAGCCGAGGAAGCAAGTACAAAAGCAGACCTAAATAAAAAAAGGATAGAGGAACTTAGAGGGGAAGTAAGACCACTGAGCAGACAGGTTACTGAACAGCAAGCGTATCTGTCCATGGCAGAATTGAAAAACAGGGAAAGCAATCTTAGGCTTAGAAATATCCCAGAATTAGAAAAAGAAGACTTGATTGGCTATTTGACAGCAGAAATATCCAAGTTCTGGGGCTTGGCAGAAGAGAAGGATTTTAAAATCGTCACCGCCTTTAGACTGGGAAGAGTGGCCAAGAAGGACAAACCAAGAGACTGCTTGATCATTTTGAGATACAAGCAAGAAAAAGAGAACATACTCGGCCTACATTTTAAAAATCCATTGGTGATACAGGGAAAGACAGCAGAAATCTTTAGAGATATACCAAAACAGTTGTTGGATTTAAGAACTACATATAAAGATCTGGCAAGCTTGTTGAGAAACAACTCAATCCGATACAGGTGGGAATTCCCTCAAGGACTATCTTTCAGTGTGAAAGGGAAGAAGGTAAAAATTAGAACAGCAGAGGAGCAAGAAAAGTTCCTAAACGACTACGGGGAGGACCTTCGGAAGGGAACAATAGGTACTTGGCCACCCCCTACGCCTGGTGCAAAACCAGATCCACCTCTGGATACAGACGACAAGGGAGACAACCCCATCGGTTGACAAATTGTTCCAGGATGTCTTTGCAGCTTCTTAGTTGGAATATTAATGGCGCAAATTCCCCAGAGAAAAGGAAGAGAATTTTTCATATATTGAGGAAAGAACAATTAGACGTCATCTGTCTTCAAGAAACTCATGTAACTAGGCTCCATAGAAGAGTACTAACCAACAAGAGACTAGGCCAAGAATTTACATCACTAGATAAAGTCAAAAAAAGAGGAGTTGTGATATATGCAAAGGAGAGCCTAGCACCAAAATTTGTGTTTAAAGACGAACAAGGAAGAATTTTGGCGATTGAAATACAATCACAAGGAGAAAAATTTCTGATAGTAGGAATTTATGCACCAAACGAGGGGAAATCGGAATTTTATAAGAAGCTGCATGAGATAATGCTGGACTATATTGACTATACTAACATCATTCTGATGGGAGATATGAATGGGGTTGTCTCCACGCATATGGATAAGTCACAAAATCAAAATTTGACTAAAGATGGCAGACTACCAAAGACTTTTTTTGAACTTACAGACAATATGGACTTGATTGATATTTGGAGGACAAAGAACCCTCTAGGTAAAGAGGGAACATTCTTTTCTGAGGCCCACCTATCCTGGACAAGAATCGACCAAATCTGGACATCTAGAGGACTGGCTCCTAAGACTAAAAAAATAGAGATCTGCCCCAAAACTTGCTCCGACCATAATGCTTTGAAAATAGACTTAAGACTTACACCAGCTGGATCCTTCAGATGGAGAATGAATGACTCCTTGTTTAGAGATCAGGAGATTGTGAAGAAGGCCCAAAAAACGATGAAAGATTATTTTGAGATAAATTTGAACACTTCGGTGGAAAAGAAAACAATCTGGGATGCGAGTAAAGCTGTTATGAGAGGGTTCCTGATACAACAGAATACTATTAAGAAAAAACTCTGGAATGGTAAAAAGGACAAGATTTTGGAGAAGATAAGAGACGGAGAGAAAAAGTTGAGACTTAATCCAAAATCAAAAGAGGTTTTAAGAGAAATAAAATTCCATCAAGCACAATATGTGAAACTGACAAATCAAGAAATTGAATGGAAAATTAAACAGATGAAACAAAGATCATTCGAATCGGCTAATAAATGTGGGAAGCTGCTGGCATGGCAGCTGAAAAAGAGACAAAGATTGAACTTTGTTACCAATCTAGAGGTTGAAGGAGAATGTATTCAGAAACCAGAAGAAATTAGAAAGTGCTTCCAGAGATATTTTAAAAAATTGTACACTCAAGGACCCCAAGTGGAGATGGAGATAAATAAATTCTTAAAAAGTCATGGCCTGCAAAAACTTACACAAGATAAACAAACAGCCCTGAATTATAAAATATCACAACAGGAAATTGAAAGTGCCATTCAGAACATGCAATTGGGCAAATCCCCAGGCCCAGATGGACTTACCTCCAAATATTATAAGACATTGAAGGAATATTTGGCTCAACCATTAATGGAGGTATGTAACCAAATTATGGAAGGGAAGGGGGCACCAGAATCGTGGAAAGAGGCATTCATCACTTTGATACCAAAATTGGAATCTGAAAAGACTCAACTTAAGAACTACCGTCCCATCTCACTCCTAAACGTGGATTATAAAATTTTTGCTGATATCTTGGCAAATAGACTGAAAAAAGTTTTAAAAGAAGTAATTCATAAAGACCAAGCAGGCTTTCTCCCTGGCAGGCATTTGTCTGACAACATCAGGAATATTGTTGATGTTTTGGAGTTATTGCAGACAAATTTGAATACAAAAGCAGCTTTGATTTTTATAGATGCGGAGAAGGCCTTTGATAATATATCTTGGAAGTTTATGAAGAAAAATTTGGAAGGGATGGGAGTGGGAAGGGCGTTCCAAAATGGTATTGAAGCAATCTATTCAGAGCAAAAAGCTAAATTGATAGTAAATAATGTGGTGACAGAGGAGTTTAAAATTGAAAAAGGAACACGACAGGGGTGCCCCTTATCACCCTTGCTATTTATTTCTGTCCTGGAGGTGTTGCTTAACTTGATCAGGAAGGACCAGCAGGTGGAAGGAATACAGGTCGGAGGAAAACAATATAAACTGAAGGCTTTCGCAGATGATTTGGTTTTGACATTACAGGAGCCAGAATCCAGCACAAAAAGAGCTTTAGAACTAATTTCTGAGTTTGGTCGGGTGGCGGGATTTAGGTTAAACAAACAAAAAACTAAGGTCTTGGCAAAAAACTTGACACCTTCAGAAATAGAGGGGTTTCAAAAGGAAACAGAATTAAATGTGGTTAAAAAAGTGAAATATCTGGGGGTTAATTTGACCGGGAAAAATTTGAATCTATTTAAAGACAATTATGTAAAATGCTGGTCTGAAATCAAAAAGGACTTAGAAATTTGGTCAAGATTGAAACTTTCCTTGTTGGGAAGAATTGCTGCAGTTAAGATGAATGTATTGCCAAGAATGCTGTTTCTGTTTCAGGCCCTGCAGATCGTGGACAGAGTGGAGTGTTTTGGAAAGTGGCAGAGGGACATTATGAAGTTTGTCTGGCAGGGCAAAAAGCCCAGAATAAAATTTAAAATACTAACAGATGCAAAGGAAAGAGGGGGATTTGCCCTGCCGGACTTAAGGTTGTATTATGAAGCTGCATCCTTCTGCTGGATGAAAGATTGGTTTTTGTTAGAAAACACTGATGTCCTAGATCTGGAAGGGTTTAACAATGCTTTTGGGTGGCATGCATATTTGTGGTACGACAAGGTGAAGTCTCATAAGATGTTTAAAAACCATATTGTCAGGAAATCTTTGTTCACTGTCTGGACTAAATACAAGGACTTACTCGAAAACAAGACTCCGAGGTGGTTATCACCGATGGAGGCTAAGGCCACAAAAATACTTAATATGGGGGGTGGCTGGGCAAAATATTGTGAAATAATAGAAAGAGAAGGTGACACTTGGAGGTTGCAGAGTTTTGAAAAATTGAAAGGAAAGGTGCGAGACTGGTTTCATTACGCCCAAATTTTAGAGATCTTTAAAAAGGACAAAAAAATTGGTTTCCAGGTGGAAAAATCAGAATTAGAGTTGGAATTACTTGAACCTAAGACGAAAGTGCTTTCAAGAATGTACAACTTGTTGCTTAAATGGAATACTCAAGATGAGATGGTTAAATCAGCCATGATAAAATGGGCACAAGACATTGGATACAACATTATGTTTGAAGACTGGGAAAGGTTAGGGACCACCGGTATGAAATTTACGGCATGTAGTGCCTTAAAAGAAAACATTATGAAAATGATGTACAGGTGGTACATGACCCCAGTCAAACTCGCAAAGATATACCATTTGTCAGACAATAAATGTTGGAAATGTAAGGAGGCTGAAGGAACATTTTTTCACCTCTGGTGGACATGCCCGAGGGTGAAGGCCTTTTGGGAAATGATTTATAATGAGTTGAAAAAGGTATTTAGGTATACCTTTAACAAGAAACCAGAGGCCTTCCTCCTGGGCATTGTGGGCCAGAGAGTGTTAAAGAAAGATAGAACTTTCTTTTTATATGCAACTACAGCAGCAAGAATTCTTATAGCTAAATATTGGAAGGCACAGGAGTTACCCACACTGGAAGAGTGGCACACGCAACTGATGGACTATATGGAATTAGCCGAAATGACGGGCAGAATTCGAGACCTGGGAGAAGAGGCAGTGGAAGAGGATTGGAAAAAATTTAAGGACTATCTACAAAAACATTATAAGCTATATGAAAGTTGAGAATTTGCTAAGTTTTGAGAAAAACATGCTTCAGTATTGAGATTCGAAAATGATTGAAATTAAGTCATGACGGTGAAAAGTTTAAATTTAGAATATATAGATAGATGAAAGTACAAAAACATATGAAATAAGGTATTAATTTGCTGTATAATATTCTTTTATTGTAAAGAATGCAGGGATGGAAGATCTGGGGAAGTCCAGTTGATTATGAAAAAAGATGTGGAAAAGTGAATTTTCTTCTTTCTAACTTTTTCTTTTTCTTTGTAAAACTGCTTTTGTTGTGTAAATTGACGATGGATCTTGACTTTGGAAAAAAAGCAATAAAAAATATTATTAAAAAATAATAATAAAATAGATGCATTTATAAATCAAGGTTGACAGAGGAATTGCTCACCTATGTAAACTGGTGTTTGTCAGAGAGAAAGGTATGCAAAAGGGGGGGGGGGAGGAATAACAAATAGTAGTTCTCCAAGTATAGTGAGAACCTTTTAATGACTGGCTAATGTGATGGGTAAATGTTGCCCATTAGAAGTGTCCCTCATTACTGTTTCAATCTCAGTTTTCCAAGTTTCTGTTAACAGGTATGTATGCTACATTGTTATTCTTCTTAGCTGTAGAGAGCAACATAAACTGAACCCTATACAGTACAATCTGCTGAAACCATCAAGAAATAAATAACTTAAAATGTAATAGTCCAAACAAAGCATTGGGCATTGTGGGGAGATAACATTAATCTCAATGTGCAATTGACTGCATGAAATCTAGCAAGATTAATCAGAAGTAGGTCATTGTAATTAATCTTCTAAGTGAGGCTAATGAATGGATGTTGTCTTGGGATTTTTAATGTGCAAGAAGACATCCAGAAAATGCAGTATGGGGTCACCACACTGGTTTTCAGGTGTCGCCCTGAAAGTTCCATGCATGCGTGTAGTACATCGAGGACTATGGGAAATGGCTCACATGGATGTCGGCTGCTCTGGATTTAATATACATACACAGAAATATCTGTCAGACTATACCTGGAGTACTGTGTCCAGTTCTGGGCACCACAATTTAAGAAGAATATTGACAAGCTGGAACATGTGCAGAGGATGCTAAAACCAAGATGCTAAAAGTGTCTGGAAACCAAGCCTTATGAGGAATGATTGAGGGAGTTAAGTATGTTTAGCCTGGAAAAGAGGAGACTGAGAGGAGATATGATAGCCATCTTCACATATCTAAAGGACTGTCACATGGAGCATGGGGCAAGCTTGTTTTCTCCTGCGCCAGCAGGGAGGACCCAAACCAATGAGTTCAAGTTACACAAAAGGAGATTCTGATTAAACATCAGGAAGAACTTTTTGACAATAAGAGTTGTTTGACAGTGGAACTGACTCCCATGACAGGTGGTGGACTCTCCTTCATTAGAGGTTTTTAAGTAGAGACTGTATAGCCATAAGTCTTGTATGATCTAGTTGAGATTCCAGCATTGCAGGGGGTTGGACTAAATGTCCCCCAGAACCCCTTCCAACTCTATGATTCTAATTTTCCTTAATATAATGCATTATTTCTTTTCACTAATTGATTCATTTTCATGTGCATCTCCCCCTGATATGCATCACAGACAAGTGCAGATTTTGATGGATGGCTATTTTTCAATTCTCATATTGTTATGGAAAGTGCAAATTTGGTAAATTTGGCTTTAAATGTGAACGGAATAGAATTTTTCCCCCATCCCAGCTGGCCAGTTCTCCCTGGGAGGTTGCCCATGAGGGAGAATGGTCTGAAGAAGGTCCCCACCCCACCCCACCTGGCCTGCAAATAGCAACTAATTCTAACCATCTGGCTGTTGTTATTGCAAAATTAATCACTTTTTTATTATTAATTTTGTATTGGATCCAGATGGTCTCCCCATTGCTAGTCTTTGATGGGAAAATGATTCCAGCTGAGAAATTGCCTCTATGTCACTAAGTTTACAGTCGGCAAACATAGTCTTAGAGCTTGGTGAGGTGTTGTTGTTTTTCTTGAGACTGAACCATGAGAAATATATGTATACCTTGTCTTTTGCTGCCTTGCCCTTCATTTATGAGTTTCTGCAATAGGTACAACTGATAGAATGCATTTTTCTTTTAATTTGCCCATAAACTATAGTGTACAAACTAGGTCATAAAGTGTGCCCTCAGAGTGCATCCATCAGTCGTTTTCTTAACACACCTCACTAAACATTATGTTTTGGGACACATATTAAAATAAATGAAAAAAATAAACTAGATAGTGGTAGGGAATAGAAGAACAACTCCTAATAAACGGGGGGGGGGGGGAGGCAAACAGATGATACCAAGGCAGACAGCCTGATGACTCTAAAAGTCTAAAACATCTATCAAGATTCCAAAGGAAAAACTGAAATAAAAAATGTCAGAAATATAGTCGTTTAATTCTGGAGGACATTTAGTTATAGAACAAGGGAAACATATATATTTTAATGGAGTTGCTGCAGAGCTTGATTCTAGCTGGCCCAGAATGTTATCTTTCATCATTCTGAGTAACTGCTGGATGGATCCTTTGGAATGTGGTCCAGTGGTTACATGAGACATTGTGCTACCTGAGGCGGGCATCTCTGGCCCTTCTTTGTCCTCTCTCCCTGGCTTACCACTTAACTGTGTTGCTGTTGCTGACACAGAGGCAGTGCTGGCCATATCTCAGCATCTGCCCCCCTCCCCCTTTTTACACTATGAGGAAGGGCAGGCATCCTGGGCAGGATGGCCAGGAAGTGGCTAACTATTCTTTTCCCATTATTACAAAAACTTGTCAAAAGTTACTATAGTAACTTTAAAGTTTTTAAGTAATTTTTAAAAAAGGATTTCTAACCATGGTGAGAAAACTGACAGTGCAGGCAATTTTCTGGGCCACCTTACCCATAATGCTTTGCTCTGAAGGATCCCCCAGCCCTGAGTGAGACAGTGGGGAAGGAGAGCCAGAGACTGAGATGTGGCCAGCATTGTTGCCATGTTAGCAGTAGCAAAGCATTTAACAAGAAGGGATGAGCAAGTGAGGCTCATACTGGAGAGCATGAAATGATTCCAGAGTGCCATATACTTCTACTTATTTTTTAAAAATTAATTTATTATTTATACTCCACCCATCTGGCTGGGTTTCCCCAGCCACTCTGGGCAGCTTCCAACAAAATATAATAAAAAACAAACAAACAAAAAACAACAACACCTAGGCGGATGGCACTAGCTGGGTGGTTGAAGGGGACAGCAAGGCAAACAAGCAAAGCAACAAATTTGCCACCCTCATTTGGCCTCATGACAGAGCTACCAGTACCTTTCCAAAAGCTTTCTAAGAGATTCTGCCCGACCTGGTAATAGCCCCTTGGCCGCTTTTTCCATTTACTCTACTGTAGCCTTTCCCAGCCCTTTGCCTTTCAGATGTTCCATGCTGACTAGGGCTGACAAGAATTGTGGCCCCAGGACTGGGTTGGGAAAGGCCACTATATAGTAAATGGAAGTATGATGGTCCAATCATCCATCAAAAATTGTGGTCCATTACATCTAGAGGATGCTAAGCTGGAAATGACTTCTCTGTAGAAAAGCTGCTCCATGTGATAAGATGTCTGTCACGTTCAGTGGCTCACCACTACCACAAAATTGCCTCTATGCTACTACAAATCATTTGTGTTGATCTGGAAAAAATTGGTCCCACCACTTGTCTAGCCACTGCATGGCTCACCAAGGTTTGTTTTGTTTTGTTTTGTTTTGATGACAATCCTTCTGTGGCTAAGTGATTAAGGCTGAAATCCTACACCTACTTAGAGAGTAGGATCCATTGAACCCTGTAGGACTTACTTCTGATTAAATATGCTTGTGGGTGTGCTATTTTATGCATTTTCCATGTGGCAGCAGGTATAGTATGTCTTATCCTTGGGGAAAGATCTATCAATGGACAGATCTATCAATGTATAAGAACCATGACAGCTTACAATGCAGTCTTCTTGTTTAGTTTTCAGTATTGAATAATGGGGATAAACAACAAGGCATGTTATCTCCAGTATATCATGCTTGTCAATTTGCTAGGGTTCTCTTACTGACCACTGTTAAATGAGATAACCTGATCTAGCCCAGCAGTTTGAGTATTTGGGGCTGCTGCTGTTGCTTATGTTAGGGCTGATACCCGAGTCAGAGATTCATATACATTTGGGTGCAAAAGTAGTGCTTGATGAAGTTGTTTTTAATTTGTACTTGTATACATAGCATTTAGGATGAAGATGCATTGAGAAAGAAGAATCAAACTGCCACTATATTTAAGAAAAGAGAAGCATTTGAGAAAAGAGCATTGATTGAAAATACTTTTCCCTGAACATGTTTAATGATGATTGTAAAGAGACACCACAGGAAAACTAATTGCCGGGATGTTAATCTTAGTACATTTTAAATGACTGTTTCTCCTCTAGATGGATATCTGAAGGTTTTATCGCTATCAGTGGTTTCCATGAGAAATAAATAAATAAGTTCCTAGGTAGCTAGGGAAAGATATTGATAGCTTCTGTGCTGTGTGACAAATTTCTTGGTACTATTTTAAGTGTTTGGATTTCCCCCTACGTTCATTTGATTTTATACATTAATGAATCTTTCAACTGTGGAGGTATCAAAGTTTGGTTTGGCAGAACTGCCAATTAGGTCAGGAAAGAGGAAGTAATAACAGTAGATTTCTTGGATCCTTAGATATGTGTACAGAAGGAATTTCATGGACAGATATTTCCTCTTCACTCCCCCCCTATTAGTCACCTGGTTGCCCCAGAAAAAAAACTTCTACAGATAACCAGGAGTCCCTCCTAAAAAATGTGGGATGGGACCCAGGGATACTGCTGTGGGAGGACAGAACCGCCCAGAATAAGACAGACACCCCCCACAATACCCTCTGGATAAGCTTTGCAGGGGCACAGGGGGCTGTACAGGGTGGAAGAAATGGGGAACTTGACTTCTATGAACTTCCTTCTAGATAGTTGCGCTGAATCAGGAGTGGGGAACGTGCAAATCTCCAGATGTTTCTGGACTACAACTCCCATTAATTTTGTGCATTGGTCATGCTGGCTAGGACTGATGGGGTTTGGAATCTAACAACATTGGGATGGTCCTGCCCTAAGTATGGTACTGACTTAACTGAAATATTCCAGACAGGTGGCAAATAATCTCTAGCCTTTAACTCCACTATCAGATTTTCTCACTGCAACAACTGTGTTGTGTGTGGTTGTGCGCAGATAAATTTTGATGCATGAACACCTGTTTGAATGTGAGGCCTCCATGAAAACTTGTGCAACCTCAGCACACAAGTAAGTGGTTGTGCATGTGAATTTCTCTGCAGACAACTGTGTGCACACATTCTTGTTGCATGGAGAAGACCCAATGGTGTGGACAAGGGATAAAAGCACAACCGCTTCCCATAGTCAACATGGATATGCCCTACTTGAGAGTAACATGTAAATAGGACTTAGGACAACCCAGAATGCTATATGTTTACTAAAAACCAAAAAGCACATCCTACCCCTTCCTATTTGAGGAATTCTGTACCCATAATTGCTTCTTGACCTATGTAACCTGTTGCATATAGGCAGATAGGCATATAGACCAGATTTATACTTGACTGGACATTATACGTTCTTCTTCTGTACTCATCCACAGCACAGAAAATGCACATCTTTTTCAGACCTCCCCTTCCCCACCTTACTTTGAGTACAGTGTGCCAATAAATCATGTATAAATCCCATGGAAATGAATGGGTGCTATGCAAGATCTTATACAGATCCTATTCACCCCCCCCCCCAATTCATTATATATAAAATGTGGTGGAGGATTGTGTCCTTTGATCGATAACTTTCCCAGCAGAGAACACATCATGTCTTCATTCTGTACAGCTCATGAATAGTAAATGTTAAATAATAGTCGTCTATAGTGCTCATGGAGAGCAGAGTGTGCCGCATGCCAAGTGGGGACACAATTTACAGTCACTGAGAATCCAGGCCATATGTCTATCTGAAATACAAGTTTCTCCATAATATAGGAAAGAGAGTAGAAAAGGAAGAAATAAGACTATTCCCTAAGGAACAGGGAGGTATGACCCTGACTTTTTATTCAGTTTCTGCTTGGTCTGAAATTCATTTTCTGTCCTTGGACAAGAATGAAAAGAAACTGATGATGCTATCAAAATGTTGCTGTCTGCCAAAAAAATATTTTCCACCAAATTGTAAGTGTTTTTAGCATCTGGTAAGCACATTATACAGTTTGATGCAACAATGGGGATTTATCAATATTTAGGCTCTGGGTGGGGGGAAAGATTGTGTGATGAGGAAGGATTTACATGAGCAAATACGTTGTATTAAGTAAAAGCTTCTAACAACAACAACAAAAGCCTCACTTCTGCCTATCAAGCAGCAATAGAATGGAATGGGAAGGAAAAAAGATGTCAGTGTCCATTTTGGTGGAACAAAAGCCTGATTGACATCATTGTTTCTTACTTCCAGTCCACCTGTTCTCTCCCAATCCATAATGGCACTTCCCACATAGCAAACATTTGACAAAGCCCCCCAATTGAGAACACTATATTTAATTTACCTGGGTTGTTAGTTCAAGCCATATTTGTGATGCTTCAGTACTTACTAGATATAATTTGACATGCCACATTTTGTTTCATGGTCAATCCATGAGTTATAGGCTTAAAAATGCCTAGCTTGAGTGGCATTTATATTTTGTGATTAATGTCATGTTTGTTGGTAACTCTCCTACCAAAATCTCACAAGGAAATTGGCAGACAAGTCCTATGGCCAAGCTGAGGTCTAGAAACATGTCCATTGCTAACCTTTGCTTTCTCAATCAAAAAGATCTGTCTGTCTGTCTGTCTGTCTGTCTGTCTGTCTCTCTCTCTCTCTCTCTCTGTGTGTGTGTGTGTGTGTGTGTGTGTGTGTGAATGAGGTCAGATCCATCCCACAGCAAGTACTCCAAAGAAGGGGAAGGAATCTGTTGCTACTGTATGTGCTATCTGTATATTGGAGGGTATATGAGAGAGAGAGAGAGAACCTCCTGATGTATATTTTGCTCTAGAAGGCTTAGTTTGGCCAGAATCAAGTATACGTTTTCAGAGTTAATGCTAAATACATTGCCTTTGTCCCAGGTTTTTTAGACTTGTCAACCCATGTACTATCTGAATTCAAAGGGGCACATAGATTGCTGGATGTGAAATATATTGGCATTATTTTCAGCTCTCCTACCACACTACTAGGTCTAGGTGCAAAAGACAAGCACTGTTAAACCATTGACAATCAGAAATTATTGCAAATTATCTACAAATCTAATCAGTAGATCTCAATCTATCATCTCCACACCTCTGTGGAGCCACCCATCTTGTGGCTTTATTTTTGGTGGTGATTGTGATAGACAACCAGAGCTACATTCGGGTTGTTTTAACATTGCTATATTTTTACATGTTTTATTTCCAGCATACTGTTTTGTCTTGTCTTTTTGTATTTGATATCTGATTTAAAAGTTAGATAAAATAAGTTGACTAAATAAACTGAAGTCAAAGGGACTTTAGGTGTTGGCATGCCTGTGCCCAAACACTGCTGGTTTGCCGGACTTCACTTTTACTCTGCCAAGCTTATTTTCATTGTGTGTTTTTAAAGGGTAATGTCTAGAAATAAATAAGTCTCTTTTCCTTCCTGCCTAATTGCATCAGATTTTCCTCTCATCTCCTAACCAGCAAATGAGAAGCAACCCCCCCCCCCGAAATCCCATAGTAGTTCACAGTCAACCTGATCCAACTAGAAAGATGAAATACCCTCTATTATTTATGGTTCAATATTCAGGGAAATGTTTTTGCAACATCTTAGTTTCTCCCAGGCACTCTCATGAATATGATGAGAAGTTTTAAGTATTTCTTCCCAGCCTGTATTTTCTGCCACTTTTACTAAGATCAGGATCTCCAGACTTTTCACCTATGAAGCTGACAAAGTTGTAGATTTGCCATTGTGACAACACTATCAATTAGACTGCAGTAATTATATGTTTGTTAGCATTGCCTACCACCTCTTCTGCGTTCTGCATTTCAGGTGAAGCGTATGTTGAGATTTCTTTTCTTTGGGTTACATACTTAGCAGATGTGACAAGAGAGAACATGTTAAATGAGCTCACTTTCTGCTATAGCCCAGAATCCATTCTCAAAAACAGAAACAAGTACAGCAAGGGTATTCCCTGGATAAATAGTGTCTAATATAGTTCACAGGTTTGGGATTCACTTCAGTGAGATTAATCTCCACCTTTGTTTGCCTTGCGCTCACTGCCTGCGTTTTCTCTGCTATGACAGCAAAGTTTTCAGTACTGTCATTATCAGCTGTCACAACTGAGAAACCACTGAGGAGTGACAGTAACCTCAGCTGTGGTATGATCTCTTGATGAAGTGGAGAGGAAACTTGATAAAAGAAGACGGCTCACAAAACTAACCTGATGAGGTGTAATTTTCTCTCTATTCAACATTTATTGTCATACTGTCAATGTCCAATTAAACAAAGTTACTGGCAGAAGAATAATAGATTGCATTTTTTCTTGATTTCTTCTTCTTCTTCTTTTTAGTTATACAGTTCAGTGGAATTTGGAAGAAGATGGCTACTACTCCAGGAAAACGTAACACCAAACAGATTCTACTGGTAAGAGGCAAGCAATTTCATATCACACAGCTCCCAGAAAGCCACCTCTTCAGTGTTGGGTGAACTTTTTTGAAGATTGGCAGAGTAATTTGATCAGTTTGTTTTGTGGGTTTTGAGGTCTTGAGGTATGGTCTTTAAATATTCTTAAAAATGAATATAACATTTAGTCTCCAGTATTGTATTGTATTGTATTGTACATTTGTGTAGTTCTCTTTATACCAATATTCATTTTTTTAAGTCCCACAGCCATTTTCCTTCATGCCCTCTGATGATCACATGCACACTTGTAGGCCATTCTCTCAAAAACACTTTACATCTGAGTGAATTATTATTGTATTTAATCTTTCACTTCCTCCAAAGAATTCAGAGTGGAATCCATTCATTTTGTTTTCACAACCTCACTGTAAAATAGGTTAGGCTGAAAGATTGTGATAGCCCAATGCAGGCAGTGAACTACATAGCTAAGTGGGAATTTGAGCCCTCCCCAACCCTAGTTGGACACATTTTCACTACACTAGACTGAATCTTGCTGGTTGGTATACATGGCTAGAACTGAACTGATAATATATGCAGAGCCTTTGAATAATTCATTGTCATGATCACAAAAGCATTCCATGCTAGCTTGTAGCTACTGTAGCACAAGTACTAAGATGGGAGAGAAACAAGGCTGGGTGGCGACACCTTAGGAAAGACACCCTCTTTTTCTCCCACACAGGAAGGTATATCTCTTCTATGATTGAACCTGACATGTTGGCATCCTCTACACAACATCTGTCCCTTTAAAATTATGGTTTGTTCCTATGCACTTTCCCCCTCTGACTTTATTGATAAATCTAACCTATAAATTAAGCAATTAAAATCCATACCATTATTCAAGCTAATATTTCTTTAAGTTGCTTATATCCCTGCTATAAATTGTATTGGGTCTTTCAGAAGCTCTTGCGATGAACATAGCTAGCTTAGAAAGCCCCTTTGGCAAGCCAGAAGGGCAAAACTTTAAATGGATAAACTTACTTCCAAGTTGTTAAAATCAGATTCCCCGCACTCTTAGAGAGAATAAGAGGTATCTTCAGAGCATTTGGTACTTCTTAGTAATACTCTAGATGGTAAGATCAAAGCTATATTTTTTTGAATATCAAGCTGTATAGTTTAACTGCCTTTTGACCCAGCCATTGCCCTCATTTAATTATCCCTTTGGCACTTTGGTTTATGAATACATGTTCATCTCAAAGCTTCTGTAGAGAAATCTGAAAAATACTACTGTTATGGAAGATATTGTCATATTATTGCTGGGTTCCTCCCCCCTCCTGAAAATACTTATTTAAATG
The DNA here is from genome assembly GCF_964106645.2 of Podarcis pityusensis. Taxonomy (NCBI): domain Eukaryota; kingdom Metazoa; phylum Chordata; class Lepidosauria; order Squamata; family Lacertidae; genus Podarcis; species Podarcis pityusensis. Next base: position 46,929,802 of record NC_138032.1, on the reverse strand, counting down.
GTGTGGACGTGTGTAATATTCACTGGAAAATTGTTTTCAAGTTCCAGTAGAAATCAATATCTTTATAAAAAAAGAAGAAAAGTAACAGTCCATTCCACATAGTGCCCTGAGATTTTAACTTCGACCTATTATATGAATTTCAACTATAGTTATTATTAAGAACTGGCTAGAGGTCTCTTCTTCACTGAAATGTCCCATTTGAAACACAGTTTTTCTTTATATGTGAACTTTCAGACAATTTGTGGTTAACGGATTATTCCAGAAATTTTCATGGGAAGATTCAGTCTTTGGGAAAAAGATAAAGTAACCATAAGGCCAGATTGTGTAAGCAAGAAAAGAAGTCATTTGCTTAGGGATTCAGGGAGGGGAGACAGTTTGTGGTCCAGATGGTTCAGTGCTATAAAAATGACAAACCTTGAATGTCATCTTTCATGCGGTGAGTGGAGGAGCATTCTGTAAATGGGAAGAGACAGAGAGATGGATGGGAAAGCAAATGGACATGAGGTCAGTGCAAGGAAGTCGTGAATCCATTGAGACGTGGAGGATGACATGTAGAAGTGAATGTGAGGCCAATAGAGTGATTGTGTTGGGGGTGGGGGTCGACTTCGTATGACCCTGCTTTGTGAGGCTAGAAATTGTGACATTGGGATAAAGAATACTTACAGGATCCATGATACTTATTGATGCTAACTATTTGAAATGTATTAGAAATGGCTATATTGAACAAAACTATTTTCATTTATATTTATCTCAGGGGTAGAGCTACACATTACACCCAAGAACAAACTGCAGGTGCAAATGGAAAGTTCATTTTCACTCCTGCATTGTGGAAGGTTACTTATCCCTTGCTCTCCAACACATGTGTTTCCCTGCCCCCAGTTCATGTTATTGGCTGCCACTGATGGGGCTGAGGAAACAGTTGACATGATGCAAACAAGCATCCCTAGTTCACACAATGAATGCTCCCCATGTGATTGCATGGAGGCTGCTGTTATGTGAGAAGCATCCCACAGAAGCAAATGAAAAACCCCGACAAAGAGACTTGCAAATACTCATTTGTCTGTCATTCTCAGTTACTAAAACATAGTTCCTAAGCAAGAATCAGGGAAGCTTTTGAAAACTGGAAAATTTCTTTTTTAAAAAAGAAAAAAGAAACTGACCCCCACCCCTGCCCCTTAGACCATCAGTATGCTACAAGTGACTAATTTAGGTTAATATGGACAGGCAGGCTCATTTTAAAAAACACAGTCTTATTTGCAGATGCTGGCTACATGGGTAAATCTATGACTGAGTGCCTTTTAAAACATCGATCCCTTTTGATGGACTGGGCTTTGATGTGTGTATTCAGGTAGAAGAAGCCAACCAAGATAGTGTGGAGTCCGGCATAGTATTTATCAGCAATTCAGACCTTTTCATCCCTATGGGCATCTGCTGGAGGCTGATGTAGAACTTGCCAATCAAAATGACAGTACAACAGCCCATCTGGGAAAATCATCTGGCTGAGAACACACACACACACACACACACACAGAGAGAGAGAGAGAGAGAGAGAGAGAGAGAGCATGGCAGAGGAGTGGAACAGCTCAGGAAAAATAATGATTAAAAAATGGATACATCTCATAGCTTATCCATAGAGCAAGGATGTGCTGGCTGGCAGCTTCTCTGGAGCTCTGTGCAACTGGAAGTTAATGAAGCATTTTTATTTTCAAATGGATTTTGGAGTTGGAAGGAAGTCTGGGTCAAGGTTAGAGCCTCAGGGGGTAAGGGCTGATGTTCTACTGCTGATAGCTTTGAAGAGGCTGGTCTCTGAGGAGTTGGGGATAGATGGCCTACTGCCATACAGAGGCGGGTGAATGGCGCTTTTAGGTGCCAGAGTGCCTGCACAACAAAATGTTTGAATTTTCTGTAATTAAAAGATGATGCTGCCAGCACAACCGAAGGGGACTTTATATCTAAATGAACCAAGGCAGTGGTCCAGGCCTCCGGCATCTTGTGTGAGCAAGCCATAGCTGTTTGTGTAACATCTCTGCCTCCTGATGTGACCAGAGAAGCATATGCTCCATTTGGCATGTTGTTCTCCATTGGGATCCCAAAGTTATTGCATTGTATTTAGCAAAAAGTTCTTGTTAAAAACTCCTCCACTTCTTTTGCCTCTGGGATATCCATCCTACTTCCAGACACATTTTGCTGCAGGGTGCCACTTTGAAACTGTTACTGAATTCTGACTTTACATTTATATGAAACCAGGCCCAAACCCCACCTTCAAGGAAATTGTGTCCTCCATCACAGAGAGAACGTGTTGTGGTGAGGTCACCCAAACTGCCCTGCTGTTGCTGGGACGGGTACGATTGGATGGCCTCAGCTCCCAATTGGTCACCCCTCTGTTGTTGGGGAAGGAATTTGCTCAGGGAGCTAGTGATTGGCACCCAAGGGGCTATTTATATCCCTGCACGTGTCATTGAGCTTCCTCTTTTCGCTGCGTGCACAGGATTACCCGCCCTCCCTCCCTATATTTAGGGGCTTATTGACCTTGCTATGCCTGTCATGGGGTCATCTGCTTTGGAGCAGGGGCCTAGTAGGAATTTTGCCATAGGCTGATTGACTGGTGCCTTTTGGTTTCTGCCTACTGCGTAACAAATCATCACAACTTTGTAAGGTTGGTGGTTAGGTTCAATTGGTGGAGGGGATGTGGTTGGCTGTGCCTGCCCCCTCGAAGTTGCTGCTGCAAGGGTATTCCATTAAAGGAATCGAGGGGCTCGCTTTGCTCTTGTCTGAACCCCTGTCAAGGGGCTAGGGCCACGCCAGAGCCCCTGGGAGCATTTGGGGTGAGGTTAGAGACTGGTGTTCAGCTCAGACTTCCCCCAGATTGTTTTCCCTTTCTGACGTCTGCCGGAGTCCAGGCGTCAGTGCTGCCCTGCCAAGGTCAGGTGCAGCTAGTCAGGAACCAATGCCTAACCAACCACTCACATGCTGTAATCAATAAAGTTGTGTCCAAAGTTATGCCAAAAACCTTAAACCATAATTCTGCGTCTATTGTGAATTATTTCAAGGGCGGTTTGGGAACTTTAACACGCAAATAGCTAGCCTATCCCAATTTCCATAGATGGTGAAATTTACAGATAAAATCACAAAGAGAATGACTGCATCGTATATTCCTAGCTCTTGTTTGTGATTAGGTTCGTGGAAAGGAGAAAGAACATCATCACCCCATCCATAAATAAGCATCATTAGTCATAAACATGCACATATTGAGCACCTGTGAATCTCTACAGAGAGTTTTGCCCACCTGAGCCTGAAGTTATTGCATTCCTCTTCCATGTGGAGACAAAACAAATGGTAAAACTCACCCACTAGCTAAGATGGAGATGCATAATGAGGATAAGTAAATGGTTGAGAGGAAGTGAATGGAAAAATGACCCTCCATGGATTTCAGAAGTGGAGTGGTGCCCCCACCTTCCTTTGCTTATTATCCAAGATGGCTCTTGGATTATCCACCTGGCTCTTTTTCCTTGACTCAGGTCTGTCCCTGATCAATTGCTCTTATCAGTGGAGGCACTGATCCTGCATGGTGCGGAGTGCTCCTTTGCAAGTGGGCTTCACACCCTGCAAATGAGCACCCTGCAGAATTTTCTCACTCCCTGGTCTTGGTAGAGAATATAGGGGGAGAAGGAGATGTAACTTCTCTCCCCCACCCTACAGCCATATGTTGTTGTTGTTTTTAACAAAATAAATATTATCCTGCCCCACAGCTTATTTGATAATTGTGTAGATCTTTCCTGTGCAAATGACACTGTGGGAAAGATCCTGCCCATGTGGGTGTAGTATCCATAGACAGCCATAGGGTGACCCTTCCTGAATCTCAAAATGGTTTTTGGCCTTCTAGGGGGACAGTGGACATGATTTTCACCACTCAACAGCTTCAAGAAAAATGCAGAGAGCAAAATCAACCCCTGTATATGGCATTTATTGACCTGACTAAGGCTTTTGACACTGTAAATTGTAATGCCCTGTCCTTCTGAAAATTGGCTGCCCAGATAAATTTGTAAACATCATTCGTCTCTTCCGTGATAATATGACAGCAACAACTGCAGATAACAATGGCTCTCAAAGTGAACCATTCACAGTGGGATCAGGTGTTAAACAGGGTTGTGTTATTGCCCCAACTCTATTCATTATTTTCATTGCCATGATCCTACACTTTGTTGAAGGGAAACTCCCCACCAGAGTAGAAATCATATATCGAACAGATGGAAAGCTCTTCAATCTGAGTAGGCTAAAAGCAAAGAGTAAGGTTACCGTAACTTTCGTCATAGAGCTTCAGTATGCTGATGAAAATGTATTGTGCGCTCGCTCAGAGGATGACCTCCAAACCATCCTAAATATCTTTGCAGAAGCTTACAAAAAGCTTGGCCTACCACTCAACATCCAAAAAACCAAAGTGCTGCACCAACAAGTACAAAATAACCCCTCTGCAGTGCCACAAATCCAACTCAATGGTGTAACATTGGAAAATGTCAATCACTTCTCTTACCTAGGCAGTTACCTTTCCACAAGGGCCGACACTGTTGCTGAAATCCAGCATCACCTGAGCTCTGCTAGTGTGGATTTCTCCCGACTGAAGTGTAGAGTGTTTGAGGACTGGGACATTCACAGGGAAACCAAAATGCTTGCTTACAAAGCTATTGTACTACCAACCTTACTATATGCTTGTGAAACATGGACCACTTATAAACGCCATCTCCAACTCCTCAAAAGATTCCATCAACGGTGTCTCCGAAAAATTTTACACATCACTTGGGAAGACAGGCGAACTAATATCAGTGTACTGGAAGAAGCAAAGATCACCAGTGTTGAAGCAATGATTCTTCAACATCAGCTTTGTTGGACTGGTCATGTTGTGCGGATGCCTGATGATCGTCTTCCAAAGCAACTCCTCTATTCCAAACTTAAAAATGGAAAGTGTAATGCTGGTGGTCAACAAAAGAGGTTTAAAGACTGTCTCAAGGCAAATCTAAAAAAATGTAGTATAAACACTGACAACTGGGAAACACTGGCTTGCGAGTGCTCCAGTTGGAGAACGGCCTTTACCAAAGGTGTCATGGGCTTTGAAGACACTTGAACTCAGGACGCAAGGGAGAAACGTGCTAGGAGGAAGGCACGTTTGGCAAATCCACACCGTGATCAACTCCCACCCGGAAAACAATGTGCCCACTGTGGAAGGTCGTGTGGATCCAGAATTGGCCTCCACAGTCACTTACGGACTCATTGTTAAAACTTTTTTTATGGAAGACAACCTTACTTGGCTACAAGTGATCACCAAAGAAGAAGACCTGTGTTAATGTCACAGATGTGCCTGGAAGCAGAATTGGCTGTGGTTTAGTCCATGGGAAGCCAGAAGTAGATACAAGGTGGGTGGTTTGGGAGCAAGAATATGAAAAGTATGAGCTAGGACATGTTCAACTTTCAGCTCAGCCATTGTCTCACTGAGGGGTACTACAGGCAAGCTAGTGTCTCTCAGCCTCAGTCCCATCCCATCTGTAATATTGGGATAATAACTCTAGCCAACTTTACAAGGTTGCTGTAAGAATTATGAAAATAATAATAATGCAATGTATATAAAATGGGTTGGGGATTTTGTAGAAGTGCTAAATAGATAGAACTCGTTATTACTGGTGCCGTTATTATTTTGACTACAAAGAGGAGCCCATAGCAAAATATAGCACAAATGCCAAGAATTGATGAAGCTATAACTAGCTCAGCAAATGTGAGGAATAATTTCAAGTCCCGTTTAAACACTGACCTCTAGGACTGCTGAATGCATGGAAATAAGTGAAGCATTACATGCTCATTGCAAAAGGAAAACAGTAGATCTAAACCAAAATGTTCAACGTTAAAATGTTAAGAATGTTTCCAAAATTGCCTTTGACTACCTCAGTTTCTTTTCCTGTATCCTGAAATTCTACATAGGGACTCGAATTTCCAAAAAAAACCAAGGTGGTGCTCAAAGCACAAGATGTCTTCATAGGGTGTTTGCAGGATGTCGGCCTTTCACCTTTCAGCTCCCAAACATTTGACAACCCAAAATATAAATAAATTGCAGCTGTCAGCTATATGTAAATGTTAAAGTTTAGTTCTTACAACTGCTTAGGAATGAAATGTGACTCTTATTGATCTGAACTTTCAGTGAATAATTACCTTGCTGAAAAAACCGTTGTAATGATGAAATACCAGGTGCTGATGATCTTTATTGCCTGTTTGATTATGTGTCTTTAGAGCAAAGAAAAGTTTGACTCACTGGCACTTCTCTTCCATTGCTGTCTATGAGTTATAGACTTTTTCACACTCGTAAAAATAAATATAATAGGTGGAAGACTCTACCTGACAAGATCTTTATTGAATTTCTTGGGCAAAGAAAATAAGTGATATGAAAAGGGAGCCCAGTTTTTGAGAAATACAGCCAGAGTCTTGGAAAAAGGAGAACGGGAAGCAACAACAAATCTGCTTAGAAATGAAGAGCACAGTTTTGATTAGAGTAAGTCTTAAAGAACAAATAGGTTTAAGCTCCCCATTAATAATGCTGCACTGGAGATCAGGGCAGTGTATAAATATTAGGAGTGCAGTTTTGAAACAGTCTTGCCAGAATGGTAGTGGCAAAAAAAACACACAAAAAAAACCACAAAACAAAACCCCAAAACCACCCTTATTAGTTATTATTATTATTATTATTATACAAGATTGATAAATTTGAGCAGCGGTGCATGAAGATTTGTTGATGTAGTAGCCTACTGAGAATGTAAAAGCTAAGTTGCAGGCTGTGGCCTGGACTTCTCATTTGTTTTTCCCTCCAGGAATATCTGTATTAATGTTGCATATTTTATCTACTGTGACCAAGCAGCTACATTCAGTGCTTACTTCTCTGTTGCAAAGGTTGCTTTGTTGTGACTTCAGTGCTGGACCTCAGTGTCCAGGCAGAATGATGGGGGTGGAGACGCTTCTTCAGGTATACTGGACCAAAGCCATTTAGGGCTTTAAAGGTCAGCACCAACACTTTGAATTGTGCTCAGAAACATACTGGGAGCCAATGTCTTTCAAGACTGGTGTTATGTGGTCTCGATGGCCACTCCCAGTCACCAGTGTGACTGCCTCATTCTGGATTAGTTGTAGTTTCCAGGTCACCTTCAAAGGTAGAAAGGTTGTTGAACTTTTTTGGGGAACCCAAAGTTGTTGAGATTTTTTGGCAAAATCACAGAAGAAATTGCTGTTTTTCAGCTGCCATTGGCTGCCATACGTCCAGACTTTCCTGGACATTTGTACTGATTTCCACCTGGATATGTCCTGGATATGTCCTGTATTTTTACATATCTTATTCCTCATAATAGGCATGCGTATCTCAACCAACCAATATTTATGAATCAGTTACTTTTTATGTGTTCCCTTTCAAAATTAATGAATTTCCAGAGGAATGACCCTGCTAGCCTTTTGTAGCACATCAAAGAGTCTTGTTGCATGTGGAAACTGCCCCTCCCACGATGTTTTCCATTGATTTTTAAAATTGACAAGAAGCAGCAGAATAAGACTGAAATTCTACTCTCCTTACTTGGAAACAAGCCCCATTGAATTCAGTGGAGTTTACTTCCTAGTAGACAAGGTTAGGATTGCATAGAGTCTGCTTCTATCAGCAAAACCGCTTACACAAAGTAAAAAAGAGTTGAGGAAAAAATAAAAGCAGTGAATCACCTGATGGAACAGCTGCAATTATAAATCAATGAAAACATAAATAATGTGCATTACAAAGTGATGTATGTATAATGCTGCCTGTTAGGAAAATAACAGACAAAACTTTTGTTGTAGAGAACTAAGGCAAAAAGCATTCCTGGCAAGAGTCTGTGCTCTGATGAGGGGTTAAAGGGGGGACAGAAGGAAGCCCACCTGACAAGCCCTTCTGCCATCCTTACCTATAAGTCTGAATCATTCTTTATGTGGGTGTGTGGTGGTGTTCAGTAATGAGTGAAAGGCATACTCTTCCCCAGTGGCGGAGGAAGCCACTTGGGTGCCTGGGGCGGCATGCCCAGGAGTGGAGAGAACCGCCCATGGGCCAGAGCAATGGTGGGGTGAGCCGCCCATAGGGGCAGGGCGCACTGCAAGGTCTCCAGAATCTGCTTGCCTCCTCCCACTCACCCACCCTACAGCTGGGGGGAAGGAAACGGGTGGACTGTTTGGGCAGCGCGGAGCCTGCAGTGCACCCAAGCCACCGCGTCTCTCCCAGGAGAGATGCATGGCTTGGGCGTGCTGCAGGCCCCGCGGTGAGTGCTGCCCGGCATTTTGTCACCCCCCTCAGTGGTGACACCCGGGGCGGACTGCACCCCCCGCACCCCCCTTCCTCCACCTCTGCTCTTCACGTGTTCAGAAGCACCTTTCCTAACATGGGCTCAACCATGGAATTATAAACCATGGTATGGATTCCAGAATCTATTCCCACTGAGCACAAGTGAAGCTGTGGGCAGGGCACTATATTTTCCTCTGTGGGTTGACCAAACTTTGCTTTGTTTCTTTTGCCTCTTCACACAAGCAGAATGGTATAGATGTGGATGGAAAGGAGTTCTTTGTTTCCTAATGGTAGAATGTAGTTTGCAGGGAAGAATAACATAACTCATAAGTGTCGGGCCTTATTAGCCATAAGCAAGATAACGAGAAAGTAGGATTGAATGGAAATATATCACATAGCCAAAGGAAGAAAGGAGTTATGCAGTGCTAGCGTAAGCTGAATGCTTTGATGCAAGGTAAGTTTATGTGTTGAGGAACCTAAGGAACTTGAAATGTACCTGGCAAAATGCTAGTTTCCAGGGCATAAATTGTCCTAAACTGAGGCGTGTATATTCTGTGCTGTTATTCTTTGGTTCTGATGTACCGTTTGATGATGCTTTTGAGATACAGAAGCCCGTTCCTCACAGCTAGAGGTAGGAGTAGCAGCTCACTCTCAATATTGCATTTCTCTGATTCTGAGATAAAGCTTACCAGTTAGTTCAACACATCACACTAGTTGCTCTTGACACTTATTTTCTGAAATAAAAGAAGAAATGGGCATGGATCTATTTAAAAAACAAAAAAATCCTGTCTCCATTACATACTCATATAAAACAAAATAACTGTTGTACTTTTATTGCTGGGCCTCGACATAAATTCTTTTGAAGCTTTGAAGCCCTGATGGTGACTTGAAATGTTTGAAAGTGATTAAAATTTTAGGAAGCAACTTTGTAATAGAAGCTTTTGAGGGGGGTCTTACATTTTTCATAGCATTATAACCATTTTCTGCAAAGGCAGCCAGGAACATCAGTTTGCTATTCCCATTGGAATGACTCTGTCTTGAAATTCCACCCCCTGCCTCCACTAGTCTCTAACTCTCCCACCATTTGCTTTAAAATTCCAGCCAAACAATTCCATAAGTAAAACATGAAAGCCTTAAGTAAAACATACAGTATATGTCACAGTGTAAATCTACATTAGGTATTTCTGCTAGTGGACTGGAGACCCTAGGAGCAATGGTGCGTACTCATGATAAAGACTGACGCTAAAAAAAAGGGTGAAGAGGAAAAAATATGGCTATGTTTAAACTATAAATCATGCATGAACAGTTTCAGACCCAGGTTATGAAGTTTTGGTGAGCAGAACTTTAGATGTATCTTGAAAATATTTAAAAAACCCATTTCCTGCAATTCCACAGTTTAAGGCAAAGTATATCTTGAGCTGTTTACGTTTTTAACCATGCTTCTATGCCTGGAGAACTTTTCAGATCATTGTCTTTTACTCATGAAGTAAAGTTTATTCATTTGGAAATGAAACGACCTACTTTATTATTATTTCTTTTTATTTATTAAATTTGTATACCACCCTATACCCACGGGTCTCAGGGAGGTTCATAGGATAAAATCACAATATAAAAACACAAAATACATAATCAAAATAAAAACAAAAATAACCCAATAGCCACCACCCCCCAAAACACATTTTAAAGGGGCATCTTGAGTAGGCAGAGCATGTTGCACACAAAGACTCTCCTCCCTGGAAGAGAGGGGAGTGGTTGTGGGCAGGAGCCCGAGCTCCGCCCCTAGTAGGGGGCGTTAGCCCCCTGCCTCCCCCACTCACCTGGCTGGCGCCCACGCCCATCGGCAGGCACCCAACCAGGTGCCTCCGAGGGGGCGTTTTATATCACGTGTCCTTGTGTATTCATTCCACATTGCGGGGGTCGGGTCCTCGAACCACAACTTGAGTTTGGGCCAATTGTTATGTCTCGGCATAAGCTACCTCACAGGGTTACTTTGAGGATAAAATATAAGAGAAGTATAATTACTATTTTTATTAATATCATTTTATTAAATTTCCATACCACTCTTCATTTGAAGATCACAAGAAAGTTTACAATATAAAAGCACAAAAATATATGGCATAATAACAAAAACAAAAGTCTACAAAGACAGTTTTAAAGGCCTAAGAGAAGAGGAATATATTGGCTTGAATATATAATAAAGGTACCAGGTGAGCTTCCCTGGAGAGAGCATTCCACAGGCAGGGAGCAACTACAAAAAAGGCTGAGCTTTTAATGGAGGAGGTGCATGAAGAAGAGCCTCAGATGATTATTGCAGGGTCTGGATAGGCTAATATGGGGAGAGGCAATCCTTGAGGTATTGTGGTCCTTAGCCATTCAAGGCTTTATAGGAAGAGAAGAGAAGAGAAGAGAAGAGAAGAGAAGAGAAGAGAAGAGAAGAGAAAGCACATTGAATTGGACCCGGAAACTAATTGGCAGCCAGTGCTGTCAGGCCAGGATCGTTCCTGCTCCTTCAGAGAGAGTGTAAACCAGGCATGGCCCTCCAGCTGTTTGGGGACTACAATTCCCATCATCCCTGACCACTGGTTCTGAGTGTAAATATTCTGCCAACATCTTCCCAATGCTGCCTGCCCATGTCTAGTATCTCAAGCCTTCATATGTTTTTAAAATCTTGATGAAAGGAACACAGCAAGCATAGGACTATGAGAATTTGCACAGTATTTTTAAAACATACTTTCTTTTTTGGGAAAAAGTAAATTTTAAAACCGCTGGAGCTACCCATCAGAGATTTGGTAGAATTAATCATTTCTTTAAGGGTTAATGCCTGGTATAAACCCATCAAAAGCAGGCAACCTCCATCCATCTAATCTAGGGAACCACCCATTAACTGGGTCTCAGAATTATCCAGATTGAGCTTCAGTTTGTTGGCTCTCATCCAATCTATTACTGAGGCAAGGCCCAGCACATCCACTGCAGATGTAAAGTAGAAGTAGAGCTGTGTAGCATCAGCATATTGCTGAAAATGTAGTCCAAAACGCCAGATGACCCCACTCAGTGGTTTGAACCCTGAGCAACCCCTCATTGAAGCCTCCATGGGGCCAAAGAGCACTCCTCAAACATCACCCTCTGGAAGTAGAACCAAGTAGAAAGGGAAACACCACAAAACCACGCACCTCTAACTAGGACCCGAAGGATACCATGGTTCATGGTATTGAAAGCCACTGAGAGGTCACAGAGAATTAACAGGGACATATTTTCACTGTGTCTCTCCCAACAGAGGCACTCCAAGCAGTTTCTGTGCCATAACTGGGCTTAAACCTTGATGGAAATGGATCTAGAGAATCAATTTCCTCCAAGAGTGCCAAGAGCAGGTAAGGGCCTCCCCCTCTCTCAAGGAGGCATTAATTACCTCCCTGGCCCAACCATCTGTCCCCTCCCTTCTAGTTTTTTTCGTCCAGGAGGAGCAAGGGTCCAAAGTGCAAGTGGTCGCCCTGACCGATCCAAGCACCTTGTCCACATCCTCAAGCCTTACGAACTGAAACTCCTCCAACATAACAGGACTAGAAAGTGCCCTGGACACCTCTCGAGAGTCATCTGCTGTACCACGTACCAAGCATTGGTTATCATTAATGTACTAATAACCATCTAAACCACCAAGTCTCAAGGTGATTTACACATCAGATAACTAAAAGTTAAAAACACAAAAACAACAGAGACATTTAAAACAAGGGTAAAAACCCTAACAAGTGGACACTTGTGATCAAGGCCCATTTACACATCTGGGAAAGCCTGTCGGAACAAACATCTCTTCAGTTGTTTCCAGAAAGTGCAGAAGTGAGCTGCTCTCATATCTTGATAGGAGTGTGATTCTACAGAACAGGGGTGGCCATGCTTCAATGGCCTTCCCTGCTCAGCTTACAAAAGATTAAAAAAACATAAAAACATTTTACATTCTTCTTCCTGGCAGGGCTCTAAAACACAGGCCTACAATTAGGTTTCACCAAATTCAATTGAAGTGGAGGGTGTGGGGGCAGACAGTCTGAAGACTGAATGTACTTAAGTGGACAATGCACAGTTAATTCAACTTGCCTAGATATAACACAGCCGTGAAGCTCACTATTGATCTTGAATAAGTCACCATTTAGCCGTCTAAATTTGTTATGAGAATAAAAGAGGATATGCCCATGTGTGCCACCCTGAGTTCCATAGTAGACTGATGTCAAAAATAAAAAGTTACTTTAATTTGGAAATGAATTTCCTTTAAAAATAAATACATCTGGTAAATTTACACAACTATTTCCCCTTTTTGGATACTTTGCAACTGAAATGAAAAGCGAGAGAATAAGATTATTTTATTATTTTGTTCTGCTGTTTGCTGCCTCCAGTAGTTTTATAATGGAAAGGTGGGGTTGCAAGCATTTTTCATGAATAAATGGAAGGATCCACATTGCTGCAGTTTTGGAAAGCTCGGTGACTTCTTTGCACAAGACTGTCCAAGGACGAGTGCAATAGGAAAACTGTTTTTTGTGAATCTAAACTTCAAGGTGCAGTTCTTTTAGGGTATGGATAATATATCACCCAAGGTCTTTCTCGGTTACGGGAGGGAATAGCTTGCTCTGCTTCCACCTGAAAGAATCTCCTTCAGTTCACAACTTGGCACTGTATTGCCTTGGTAGATTTGAATACAAATCACGTCCTCCTCTGTCACGGTTCTTTATATCTTCAGTGCTTCCTCTGTTATCTGCATCAGGACATTATGTGACTTTACAGCATTTATTAAGTAATACCGTCAACTGCTCTAAAGAGAGACAAAATGCCACCTGAAAGATAAACCAGTGACTTTTCAAAGTCTCTGAAAAGGGAAACATCTAAAGCGACAGGATTTGGTTTATGTTTTGTGATTCCAGCTTTACTTAACAGATATAACTTGCATGTAAATTGATTAATAATCTGCTTCTCCACCACCATTTGATAGTCTTTTGAAAACACACATGCACACAACCATATGAAAGTGTCAGACTAAATCCATTGCTGATTGAACAACTTTCTTTGAATGGTGGATTTTATATTCATTTTGACCCTGCTGTATGTAGACAGTGAACCATATTCTAGTTTGAGTTAAAGGGAAATTTCAATCGGTCAAATTCTTCAAGTTAGCACCGCATGCATGAAGTCACCATTTGATGCCTGCAGAATCCAGAAATGAAAGCCCCTTGCAGACACACTTGTAGGCGAAGGGAAAGGCTTCACAATGCCAGACTCCCCTCCCAACTTAAGTGTTTTCATTTCAGAAATGAGCCAATGCACATATTCTGCTTTGGATCCAAATCATAACCAGAAGAAATCAGGGGTGCTTCTTAGCTGGCTTGAAACAAAGAGGGAGGGAAATTATTTGTTTGCACTGTATAATCTGTTTTTGGGGGAGGGAGGGTTGCGCCTTTCCGATGCCTAACTTTGTAACAGATTTTGGCTGACTCTGGAGTCTTTTCCCAATAAGAAAGATGCCAAGAAGGGAGACTGACAGCAAGCCAGCATTGTAATTGGCAGGTCTCTCTGTCAGTGGAATAATGCCTGAAGTGCCTAAAACTCCTGGACCTATTTGTCTCCATAGTTTGGCAGGCTTCATCCCCCTCTGAAGCAGCTATCATATCTTCAAATTTCATCTCATAGAGTGAAATTTATTGGGTTTTCCTCCAGCAATCTTGAAGCAGCCCTTTCCTGTGGGGATGGCTACCCTTTTCAGATGCTCTGCTCCCTGTATATGGGAAGCATCAACAGCAGCATGCTTCTGACATTTACTGAAAACACACCAGGTTTGAAAAAGACCCTGCTCTGGTATCAGTTTCTTTTTTTATATATATATAATATTTATTGGAGTTTACAATAAGAATAAATGTAACAGGCAGTATAACAAATATCTTAACATAGTTTCACATATTTTTTTTTGGACTTCCTCACATCTCCCGCTCCCACTTTCATCGTTATAACTTTTTACCAGCAATTTGTTATCTTATTTGCATTCTTATATCCCTTCTATATTTCATAGTCTTCTAGTTCTCAAAAAGAGTTATATTTTCTCAATCTCACTTATTTTCTTAAATCATCTAAGTTAGTGGTGCTCAATTATTTATGATCTAGCATCCTGCTTAGCATTCACTCAAGTTGCAATGTTTTTGTAAATAGTTCTTAAATTTCTTCCAATCCTCCTCAATCCTCTCTTCTCCCAGGTCACGAATTCTGCCGGTCATTTCAGCCAGTTCCATGTAGTCTATCAGTTGCATCTGCCATTCTTCCAGTGTGGGTAGATCTTGAGTTTTCCAGTGTTTTGCGAGAAGTATCCTTGCTGCTGTTGTTGCATACATAAAAAATGTCCGGTCCTTCTTTACCACCCCTTGGCCGACAATACCCAAAAGAAAGGCCTCTGGTTTCTTAGTGAAGGTATATTTAAATACCTTTTTCAGTTCATTATAAATCATTTCCCAGAACACCTTCACTTTAGGGCAAGTCCACCAGAGGTGGAAAAATGTTCCTTCACACTCTTTACATTTCCAACACTTATTATCAGACAGGTGGTAAATTTTTGCAAGTTTGACTGGGGTCATATACCATCTATATATCATTTTCATTACATTTTCTTTCAAAGCATTGCATGCAGTAAATTTCAATCCAGTACTCCACAACCTTTCCCAGTCCTCAAACATAATATTATACCCAATGTCCTGTGCCCACCTTATCATAGCCGATTTAACCATTTCATCTTGTGTATTCCATTTTAACAGCAAGTTATACATCCTTGAAAGTACCTTAGTCTTTGGTTCTAACAATTCTGTTTCTAGTTTCGATTTCTCCACCTGGAACCCTAATTTCTTGTCATTTTTAAAAACTTCTTTAATCTGAGCGTAATGTAACCAGTCTCGCACTTTATCCTTCATTTTCTCCAAACTCTGCAATTTCCAATTGTCTCCATCTTTTTCTAGTATTTCCCAATATTTAGGCCATTTAGCCTCCATATTGGGTCTTTTTCGGGCCTTGGCTTCCAAAGGTGAAAGCCACCTTGGATTTTAATTTCCAGCAAGTCTTTGTATTTTGTCCAGACATTAAACAGTGATTTTCTGACAATATGGTTCTTAAAGGCCTTATTTGCTTTAACCTTGTCATACCATAAATATGCATGCCATCCAAAAGCATTGTTAAACCCTTCCAAATCCAACACGTCAGTGTCTTCAAGAAGTAGCCAGTCTTTTAGCCAGCAGAACGCTGCGGCCTCATAATACAACTTTAGATCTGGCAGGGCAAAGCCCCCTCTTTCTTTCGCATCAGTTAATATCTTAAACTTAATTCTGGGCTTTTTGCCCTGCCAGACAAACTTAGAAATATCTCTCTGCCACTTCTGAAAGCACTCCGTCTTGTCCAAAACCTGAAGTGTTTGAAATAAAAACAACATCTTTGGCAATACATTCATCTTGATAGCAGCAATTCGGCCTAACAAAGAAAGTTTCAATTTTGACCAACTATCTAAGTCTCTCTTAATTTCTGCCCAGCATTTTTCATAATTATCCTTAAATAGACTTAGATTTTTTGCTGTTATGTTTACCCCTAGGTATTTTACTTTTTTAACCACATTAAGTTCTGTCTCTTTCTGAAACCGTTCTGACTCTGTATCTGTCAAATTTTTCCCCAAAACCTTAGTTTTCTGTTTATTTAATTTAAATCCAGCCACCTGGTATCAGTTTCTAAAAAGATAAAATCTGGAACAGATCAAACAACAACAACTGATCATAATATCCAGGGAAGCTCATATAACTTCTGAACCAGGGGTAGCTCAGTCAGACGAGCATATGATTCTTAATCTCAGGGTGGTCGGTTTGAGGCCCACATTGGGCAAAAATATTCCTGCATTTCAGGGGGTTAGTCTAAATGGCCCTCATTTTTGTTGTTTAGTCGTTTAGTCGTGTCCGACTCTTCGTGACCCCATGGACCAGAGCATGCCAGGCACTTCTGTCTTCCACTGCCTCCTCCAGTTTAGTCAAACTCATGCTGGTAGCTTCGAGAACACTATCAAACCATCTCATTCTCTCTCTTTTTTTTAAATGATATTTATTAAAATTTCAAAGAATACAAGAATTACACAAAAACAAAAAGTAAAAATACAAAAAGTAAAAATACAAGAAAATACAAGATACAGAAAAAAGAATAAAAAAAACAAGTTCATTATTTTCAGACCCTTAACTGTCATTGCCTTCTTTCTTAGACCTCCTCCTCCTCCCTTCCTTTGTATCCTAGTTATTAATTATCCCAGCAAATCCTTTCCTTTCCATGTTTCATAAAATTCTATCATTACATTACCCTAGACTATTTTAATCCTATCTTTCTATAATAAAATAAACCTTAAAGTTTAAAACTTAAGTCTTAACCTTACCAGCTTCTTATAATCATAATATTCTTTCATAATTCTTTAAGCATCTTTACTAAAGCCAGGTAATTTCTTCCAACATTTTTCTATCATTCATCAACTTTGTGAAACATTCTAATAATAAAAAAAAAAAGAGAAAAAGAAAGATATAAACAAGTCCAATCTTTATCCAACGTCCCTTCCTCCTGGTTCCGGGATTTGTCAGTCCTTATTCCCATCAGTCTAGCCCGGTAACCTTATGTCCGAGGCCCTCAGGTCACTTCCATGGCCCTTCCGCGGCTCTTCTTCATATTTATAACTGTAATTTCCCTTATCTCCTACTCGTGGTAACTCCAGCTTGACAATGTCTCTTGCTCGTGGTAGCTCCAACTTGATAATGTTTTTAACCCTTCTCGACAGATCAGACCCTTTTCCGTATTCATCGCTGCATTCCATATAGTATTTAAAAGCATGTTTCAAGGGCCCTCCAAAGTTGAGAGCCCCCACAGTCCCAGGCATTTCGCAGCCCATTGCCATATTTAAAAAGTCCAGACATCCCAGCATAGGGGGGTCAATCCAGCCCCCCATTTCCAAACCACACCAAACTTTTCCTTTCCAGATCTGGCTTTTTCCAAATTCATTTGTCTAGTCCGAAGGATCATACTCCTGTTGGGTCTGTTCTGTCAAAACACACTCCTGATTTAATACCACAAACTCCTGTTCTATCAAAACACACTCCTGGTTTGAATCCTGAGTGGGCTCCACATGTTTTCCCACAGTCTGGTCAAAACATTCCACTGCCTGTTTAAGATTTCTAGTCGAAATGACCATCCAGTTCACCTTATCGTGTAATTCTTCCAGTAAAGCATTTGTTTTGTAAAAAGCGCACACCAAGGCTTCTGAATACATTGTCCTGCAAAGTCAAATACTTTCCCACGGTTATTTTGTAACAGCTGTCAATTCCCTGGAGTTAGTTACAGTTTCACAAGCTCCCCCTAGGGGGAAGACTTATGTTTATTCTTGCTACAAAGTTTCCTTCCCCCCCCCCAAAAAAAAATACTTGAGATACTTTGTCCATATATATTCCTTTAGAATGCGAGAGGGAACAGTGGAATCACAAAGTTTCTCTTCTTTTAGCTGTCTGTCAAAAAACAATTATCTTAGTGAACTCACGTCAGTCCTGACACCCCGCTCCAGGATCAGGACGGAGGAAAATTACTTCCTTTTACAGTTACTTCAAATAGTCCAAAAAAAGATTCCCAATTTAAAATGTTGAAATCCACTCTTTTAAAGACGATTTTCTGAGCTCTAGTGTAAATTGCCTTTGCTTTATTCTGTTTACAAAAGAATGGAAGGGTGACTTCCTGTTTAGCCCTTCCCGCTCCGTACCAAATTCAATAGATTTTTTTTTATTTATAGTCCGATTCTGTCCTTCTCACAAATCTTTGTTTGATATCCAATTTGTTCAAATTCTAAGTACTCACGGGTGCTTGTTTTAGAGTCCAAATTGTCCCAGGAAAAAAGGCAGCGCTCTCCGGCAACAGCTATGCGGCTTCGCTCCACGGAAATAGCGATTGACTCACAGCACCGCGCCACTTCCCCCTCCTCACTTTGGAGCCCGTTAGTGGGTTCTTTAGCGGATTGGGGGGGCGCTAAAGGTGCCCGCCGAGTCCCACGGTCACAGGCTTCATCCGCCTGTGATTTTGAGGGGGTCCCTGCTTCGCCGTAGCAGAGTAGACCCTGTTTACCGCAGAGCCAGTCCCTCCAGTTCAGAGGGAGTCCATCATTGCCGGTGGCGCCACCCCGGAAGTCCCGAACCATCTCATTCTCTATCGTCCCCTTCTCCTTGTGCCCTTCATCTTTCCCAACATCAGGGTCTTTTCCAGGGAGTCTTCTCTTCTCATGAGGTGGCCAAAGTATTGGAGTCTCGGCTTCAGGATCTGTCCTTCCAGTGAGCACTCAGGGCTGATTTCCCTAAGAATGGCTAGGTTTGATCTTCTTGCAGTCCATGGGACTCTCAAGAGTCTCCTCCAGCACCATAATGGCCCTCATGGTTCCTTCTAATTTTACGATTCTATGAAATGCACTGGACTTGGGGCTTTACAGGTGATATTTGCACCTGCTAAGGAAGAGCTGGTTTAATATAATCAAACCTTGCTTTGGTTGAAGCAGCTACCAAATGGATCAGAATGTCCTGAATTGATCTGTAGAGATTTGTGCCATTTGTAGCTCAAAATATTCTGCCAACATCTTCCTGATGCTGCCTGCCCAGGTCTAGTATCTCAAGCCTTCAAAAACCCCCACCTTCATATGCTTTTAAAATCTTGATGAAAGGAACACAGGAAGCATAGGACCATGAGAATTTGCACAGTATTTTTAAAACATACTTTCTTTTTTTGGAAAAAGTAAATTTTAAAACCCCTGGAACTACCCATCAGAGATTTGGTAGAATTAATCATTTCTTTAAGGGTTAATATCTCCAATTGTCAGGTCGAGTGCTTTTTTTTTCTAAAAAAAAAAAGTTTAGGGATACTCTCATTTTCCTACTCATATTGATATACTGCCCCTCAATGAGACCAGACTTAGATTCAGAAAATGTTTAGGGGTATGTGTACCCCCAGAAAAAAAGCACTGGTTAGATCTGTGTGAAGGAACAGAAAAGTTAGGGCCATTTTAGTTTCATAATGTCAATGGGATTTCCAGAGATTTGCATTTTCTGTTTTCATCCAGATTCAAATATGGGGTAGGTCAGAGTAGTCCAGACTGGATCAGGTCCAATTTAGATTTACAAACTGGGGGCACAAATCAGATCAGGGGGTCAATGCGCAGCCCTAACATCCATCCCACAAAATGTGCATTGAAAGTTCTACGAAAGATAGCAGTATATCTACTCCCTTGATAATATGGCTGTCAAATACACAGTTTCTACCATTAAAAAATGAACGTTTACTTAGAGAAAGAAAGGGCAGCACTGATTTATAAGAAAATATGCCCTGTCTTCCAGAGTTGAACCAAACAGAATGATTTCTCTACTTAGGGTTAACCATGAAAGCACTAGTTAGTGAATCACCTTGCTTAGTCACATAATTTATGTACTGTATTTTTACAAGTGTATTTGAATAAAATCTGGCTGATGTGAAAAGGTCTGAAATTACTTTTCTGTGCTATTCATTTAAACAAAACAGTTACTATTATTAATATCCTCAGAATATTACCCACATTTGTATGCTCTAACATGTATTTTAACGATTTTGTTTAATAATGGTATAACACCTACATGATTAATTCAACTAAAACCTTTGAGTCAGTCCAAATCTTTCACTGGTTTATAAATCAAAAAGCGTTTAAAAAGAAAGCCCTGAGCCAATGTTTCGTAATGTGTCTAATGGCTTTCAGTGCCTAAACCACATTGCTTTTGATTCTGCCACAAGTGAGGGCTCATTTACACTTCCACTTGTCCCATGCAAACACACACAAAGAAAATTATCAATAGAGGGAAAGCTCCCATTAGTGCCCATTTTGGGTTCCTTGAATTAGCCATTGGTCAGACTCTATCTATCTATCTATCTATCTATCTATCTATCTATCTAACTAACCATCTATCTATCTATCTAGTAGTGCCTGTGTCTTGGACTTGTTTTCATATAAGTTGAATGGGTATCTTTTTTTATTTTGCAAACAGAATTACGTTCATAGTGATGAGATAGACTTCCAATGCAAGTACTGACAAGAGTAATTCAAAAGCTTCAGGGTTTCTTCCCCCAGAACACCTAATTTAGTTAGGCTTTGGCAAATATAGACTACTGTCAATGTTAATCATTTTTTATTCACTTAAATCTAGTAAGAAATAATGATCAGTATTTGTTCTTCCGCATGAATTGCTGCTGATGGGTTAGGGTCTTCCAGACGTATTTGTTGAACAAAATTAAGTAATTGAATGGATCAAGTATTTTCTTTTAACCACAATTTAGATTTTGCTAAATTACCAATGAACTTCAGAAATGAATCTGTCTTCTCTACTAAGAACAAAACGTCCTGAAAATTCAGAGCATCCTTGCCTAGTTTAAATCCTTGTTTTTCTCCAAGAATTTAGTCACTGGTGACATTTTCAACAAGTCTTTCTTACCTATGAAAAAGAAGGAGAGTTCCCTGGGAGGAGGGATTGATCGTTAAACCACTCCCAGAACTGTAGATCTCTGAAGGGAATAGGGGTTTCCTAACAACTCTCAGCTCCTTGAATTCTTGGGGAGGGGGGTACTATGGCTGTTAAAATAGGTACCATAGTGCTTCACCTGTATGGTGTGAATATGGCCCTAGAATGTTCAGAACTAAGATTGACACACTGAAATCAAAGCAGAGATTAAGGGTATCTCCAGATTGTCAGTAGCTTGTGGAAGTGATTCAAGAACATAGGAGAACTTTATGGTCACAGCAACACCGTACATTTAAAGCACTCATACCACTTTAATGATTATGGCTTTCCCCAAGGAAACCTCAGAAATGTACCATAGTTTCCTTGTTACAAAGCTGTACAGGCCTCTGGCCACCCAATGATGTTGGACTCCAGCTGGCATGGCCAGTAGTCAGGGATGATGGGAGTTGTAGTCTAGCAACTTCTGGAAGTCCCCCACCACCACCACAACAGATGCTGCTCCCTAGCACTTGGATTCAGCTCATTTAGCATCCAGAGATGAGCCATAAATAATATGTGACATTGTGCAAATGGCCACAAAGCTTCTTTTAGAGAATTGCCTAAAAGCAGATCTATAAGAACCCATTTAAATGTATCTAACAAAGCATTTTTTTCCCTATTCGCATATTATGCTGAGCGTATTATATTTTGGTATTGCTGATCCTATGAGCAAATAAGTATATTTTCTTTTCTAGTTGTTCCTGAATCTCACATTCATTTCATAAGAGAAATAATAACTGCATGAAAATTAAGGGGGGATTTGTTTTCTAAACAAATTATAAATTATTTCTCATTAAACATTTAAGCTATGCAAATAGACACAATGTTGTATAAAATGTTCCATATAACTCAGCATACAAATACTATAGTTTTAATTTCTCCTTTTTCAGGTCTAGGATGGGTACTACTAAAGAGCCAGACATAGTCCATTTGGAGTCAAAGACAGTGGATGGCCGTAAGTTCTTTTGCTTCTTCATAGTCATTTTATTGCAAGTGTAAATACTTGGTCATGGAAAGAGCATCCAGATGTAGGATATCATCAGAGAGATCTAGCAGCAGCAGCACATTACTGTCTGGTTTGGTGCTGCAGAAGCCATTCTCAAGTAGCTTGCAATTCATAAGGATATTCTGCAGCTAAATACAGTTTATACAGAAATAGAAAAGATTTGTAAGTCATGTAGGATCTGCAAGAGGAAAGCATAAAAATGAAACAACAAGCGTAAAATGTTTTTCTTCTTATGGCCTGCTTCATTTGATCAGCCCTTTTTTAGGGATGCTGTGGAAGTGTGTAATATTTGAAGTTTGAATCTTGGCTTCTTTCCTCCACAAAATGGCTCACAAACTTTGGAATCATTTCAGAATGATAGCATTCCCTTCTCTCTGCGGTTGTCCCTGAGCTGGGGAGAGAGACACAGAGATGTTTCAGTTGGTTTTGCTTCTGAAAGTCCCTCTTTTCCATTTCTGCCATCTTCTTGAATACCTGTAAACTGCATACCAGTATGTTTTAATGTTTGGTTTTATTATTGTTCTTTTTATGTATTTTATATGTAGCCACAACTTTTTCACACCAGACTGGGATTGTTTTGATAATGAGCTGCCAATAAATGAAACAAACAAATTAACAAACATGCCATTGAACTCAGCCAGAATATACTAGCTTTTACACAGGATCAGGCTGCTACTCAGATTTTGGAGGTTTCATGCTCTCTCACCTATGGATAGCTTCTACGTAAAAGGCAGAATCCCAAGAAATTATCACTGAGGTAGAACTGAGGTAGATGGGAAGGAACATAATTTAGGTTGATTAAGATTGATTGTACTATGTGCAATAGTATACAGTAAAATAAGTAACATATTATGCTTTGTTGTGTTTTATTTTGTTGTATGCAGACCTGTGTTTCTTGTGGTGAAGGCTGGTATAAAAATACCTTAACAGATACATTCCATTTTGACAGAGTTGCAGTGGAAGGCTCAGTGAACAATTACAGAGAATAAAATTAGACACATTATGCCAAATAGTTAATAAGTATATCCAGTTCAGTTTTAAAAAGAAGTGGAGTAAATAGTTTGCGTAGCATATATTTATGGCATCCAGTATCAGTTTAAATAACATTCAGCATTAATTGCTGCAATGTATAAATTTAATCCCACCATTAACACTTTTGCAAAGTCCTGAAGGGTTTTTGATCAACTGTACACTTTGAAAGTAAATAACTAAAATCCATATTTATATTTAATAGTTTCTCTTGAAGTCTGAAAGCCCATTTTAACTAAAAGTAAATAAATGAGTGTGGAAGTAGTGTCAATTTCTGCATTTTCCATTGAATGACTCTCATGTGAAGCTTATCTCAGGCTTTCATTTTGTATCCCATGGGTATCACATCAAGCTTGCAGTAAGCTTAAAACTGAACCAGAAAAGAGTTTTAGAATGGAAGAATGAAGGGGGAGTTTTGCCTCTTTGAGGTCACCCCAAATACAGATGCTTTGGGGGTTAATATGGTGGAGTCTTTGCCACTAAATGCCTAGAGGGAAAATAATGGACAGTAAATTGTTTAAATTGTGGGCTACCGTATCATTAATTTAAATATCTGATATGCAGCATCTTAAATAGTTAAAGTCAACCTTCCCAAAGTCAGCACATGCATACTTACTACCAAGGTGAAAGCACAGAACTGTGATTCCTAGCATTCATCCTGGCTCTGAGCACTGGATTGGTATTATGGTTTGTCTTTGTTCATCACAATCCATGTATTTGAAATATGTTTTAGGAGGCTCTATCAAAACAATCTGTCCCTGAGCTAACAAACCTTTCCAAAAAGAAAAGAGTCAATGAGACTCTTGGTGATGGATCTGAACTCTAGGTCCCCTGGACTAGTAAAGCATGAGATGTTATTTTGGGCAAATACCACTCAAATGTCTCAGGCTTATCGCCGATGCTCTCTGCATATCTCTACTCCTCAAACCCACTCAGCCTGTGAGTTGTACTTATTTATATAGTGAATGCCTTTTATGAAATGAAGCTAAGTCTTAGCCCAGAACATAGTAGAATGGATTTTTCCCCCCAAAATGGTTGGGCCCCACTACCAACGTGCTCATCTTGTCCTAGCAAAAGCAGGGCATGTGGTTTGGGGTGGAACCTGAGGGAAGCTGCTTAAAACAGATGAGGTCGTGGCTCTCAAAACAGTGAGAGAGGTCCTTGACCACATCTGATTGTGCTGTCAATACAAGGCACCCGGTCAGCCTCATCCAAGTGCTCACCCTTCTAACGTGCAGAGGCAAATCTACACATTAAGTAGTAGACTAGGTTGACAGAGGAATGCTGCTCCATAATGACAGGGCAGTTAACATATGGCCTCTGTAGAGCTTTATCTGATGTGCCATATTTTGATGTGTATTATGATATCCTTGGAATGAAGCCTTTTCAGATATTAGGAACTTGGGAATCATATACTGCGTACATATCATATTAAGGTAAGGATCATCTGCTCAAGAATCTTTGTTCCTTATGCATATCATCAAAGAGGTAGATCACCGGGCACATCAAACGTGCTTTTATAACCAGCCTACACATAGCCTTTACTGGCCACAATGGTAAAGACACATATTTATATTGACTGTGTGAGTCATAATTGCTGTAGTTAAAAACATGTCCAGATTTGCTTCAATCAGTTTATTCTTTAAGTATTCACCAATGGAAGGTGATTACTCCAGCTCTACAGTTTGACTGAATTTGGGAGAGAGAAGCTTCCCGTCCACCGCGATCCAGCACAAATGACTTGCAAGTAAATTTCACCAAATCAATGGATATGTATCACATTTCTTGTGTTAAAACAACCTGTTTCTAGATGGTTATAAAAACAAAGGGACAAACAGCTAGCTATTCAGTCCATGCAGACCAGAGCCAGTGTGGCAATTCTTAATCTCTTTTTGCTAGTCGAGATCTGCTATATTTCCAGTGTTACCGTAACAATTGAAACAGCAGCTGTTGTTGGGTATATGAGTGCTGAAAATGAGAAGCATAACATCCCAATTACTAGTGGGAGGCAGAACATCTGTGCCAGAAAAGGAATGAAATTAATTCCAAAGCTTAGCAATGGGATATATTAATTGACATGAATTAACTGAAAGTGATGAGGTGCTTCCTGTGCAACTGGGTAAATAAAAAGTCCTCATGGATTGCATACCAAGAGAGTACCTGTTGTTGAATTGTGTCTCAATGAACACTACTACCCTAGCTCAAGAGGAAATAATTATTGAAAAAGAGCTGTAAAAATGCAATATATAAAAATCCTTGCATTGAGTCCTTTTCTTCTTTTTCTTCTTCTTTGCTGTCTCACTTTCCTCATTGTGATAGTCATGAACTTAAATAGCACTGAAAGGACAATAGACAAAGTCATGGAAGATAAGGCTGTCCATGGTTGTCTTCGAGTCATAATGGTTGTATGCCACCCCTGGAAACAGACAAACTTTGGGCCAAACTTTCTTTAGCCCAAACATCACTTTCAACCTTGGCCACCCCTGCCAGCAACAGATGTGACTAAGACTGGTTGTGACAAAGTCATATACAGAATACAGTCGCCCTCTCCAGCTAATCTGCACAGATTAACAGAGAATTGAGTTGTTCAACCTCCATGCTCAGCAAATGTTCAATCTGATGACAGCAGAGGGGGGCAATTTGCATCCCCACCAGACTGCTGGGCAGGGCAGAGAGTTTTAAAGTTCTCCAGCCACCAAAGTGCTATGTCTACTTTTGTCACCATGGTCATAATTGATAGGAATTGGCATGGTGAGAAGAATGGGATAAGACAGGGGTCAGCAAACTTTTTCAGCAGGGGGCTGGTCCACTGTCCCTCTGATCTTTTTTTTGGGGGGGGGGGCAGACTGTATTTTGAAAATATATATATATGAATGAATTCCTATGCCCCACAAATAACCCAGAGATGCATTTTAAATAAAAGGACCCGGCCCCCAGGCCTTAGTTTGCCTACCCATGGGGTAAGAGAAAGCCAGATCAGACACTCAAGCTGTGGGTTAGCCATCCTTGAACTAAAGTGTTTTTATCTGATTTGGCAGAACTTTCTTATATTCTTATATCTTTTACAAAAACAGCATATTTGAGACCAATTGCAACAGAGGCTGCAGTTATGTGCACAAATATCTCAGTGAACATACATTAAGATGCACTGTGCATGAGTGTGCTCTGTGCCTCATAATGTATGAGACAGACACATTTGATTTCATGGTCACTATGTATTCAGATAGCCAGGAACCAGGGCAGCTTGAGGCTCCCATCAGCATATTCACATGATATACAGTATATGCATAGCAAGGTGTGTATGTGTGTATTTCCCACATTCAGGTAATATAGCAGCTAAATATAATATGGAGCATTCCTTGGTTTGAAACCAACATATGGAAATTTGGGGAAGTGGGGGATGCTAGAAATACAGTGGAACAGAGTGTTTTTATTCCCAAAATGTCATGCCATGCTCAATCTTTTAACGTGGGAAAGAGTTCAGTGAACTGAGGCTATGGGCGAGTACAGATGGATGAAGCTGTCATTTTTAGTTTCTCCCAGTTTCTCATTTTTCCAATCTGAAATTCAGTTTTGTCACTTTGAGTTCAGATTTTCCCTAATACACATTATTGTATGTGATTTTACTTCATATACATGTATTGGAAAGCAATTTTGCCCAATGTGATGCATTTTTATATGTTAGTTTCACTAGTACACATGTTTTTAGGCACATGGTTCTCTTATAAATGCTCTTTTATATATATTATATGGTTAGGGAACTGCATCACAAATTTCAGAGAAGTGCGAATTTCAAATGTTTGTTGCATTTCTGTTTACAGACTGTTTGGGGAAGTTCAAATTAGATAGGTTTGCATTCATATGCAAACCAAACTAAAACTTTGTTTCCATCCCTGAGGCGCTAATGAGTTATTGCTATTAATTTTTATACACAAAGGGAGCTAAACACTGTGGTTTAGAATGCTACTTTGTCCCTGTGGTGATTATGCAGTTTTCAAGGGAGAAAATAATGAAGCAGAGGGACTTATTGTTTACATAATCAGCTGCCCATTGTTGCAGAGGGGAAAGACAGTGTTTTCAAAACTCATTTCCTCTTCCGTTTTCTTTCCCATCACCATTTTCTTTCCTTCAAGTAAATGTAGACTGCCATCAAGATACAGCACTCAGGAATTCACTGTGATGTTCTAACTATATGCGTGTAGCTGTATTCCCTTGCTCAGTCATTCATGTTCCTCACTGTTGATATTGGATATGACTGTGCTAATTCTTTCCTTTCAAGTACTAGTAGTTGTACATGTTTTCTTTCTGAAAGAGGCTTGAGGGTCTGCTGCCTTGCATGTATTTCCTAAGTGAGTCCTGTGTTTCTTGAAACTATTTTTAGATACCTTTTAAAACAATTTAATAAAAGTTCCTAGCTGTTTTCTTTTGCCAACTAAACCAGAAGTAGTAGGAATGGGGAATGCAGATTTAGAAAGAATGGCTATACTTTATATAGAAATGCTACACAGTACATTGTGAGGAAGACTGTGAACAGGTGACCTCTGGGACTTCTCAGTCTGCTCTCCAGGTGCTAACTGTCTAAGACCACATCTTAGGATTCTTTATCTTTAAACTGCACTTGAGCCAGCCATCCCTTTAAATCGAGGATGCCTGCTAGTCACCCTACTCAGTTGCTTCTTGCAGTATGGAAGAGTAGAGGACAACTGTGAGATGGATTGTTGTGTAGGCTTAATTCTATAAAGGGGTTGCATGTACACGGGAAGAACATGCATCCACTTTCAAAGTCATCCACACAAGAATACCTACTTTTCTTTGCCATGGAGAAAAGCACTGGAAATGTTGGGCCTAAATCAGGCTATCATGGCCACTAGTTGCTCCACCATAATAATAATAATAATAAATTTTATTTATATCCCGCCCTCCCCAGCCAAAGCCGGGCTCAGGGCGGCTAACAACAATCAAATAATCAAACAAATAATCCAACAGTCTAAAAACATTTCATTATAAAAATTAATTAAAATCAAATTAATGGCAACCGTTGAGCAAAATTCTGTGCAAGTTGCCAGAGGAAGGAGTCAGGCTGGGCCCTGACCAAAGGCCTGGTGGAACAACTCTGTCTTGCAGGCCTTGCGGAAAGATGACAGGTCCCGCAGGGCCCTAGTCTCTTGTGACAGAGCGTTCCACCAGATTGGAGCCGCAGCCGAGAAAGCCCTGGCTCTAGTTGAGGCCAGCCTAACCTCTCTGAGGCCTGGGACCTTCAGGATGTTTTTATTTGAAGACCGTAGGTTCCTCTGTGGGGCATACCAGGAGAGGCGGTCCCATAGGTACGAGGGTCCTAGGCCGTATAGGGCTTTAAAGGTTAAAACCAGCACCTTAAACCTGATCCTGTACTCCACCGGGAGCCAGTGCAGCTGGTATAGTACCGGATGAATGTGATCTCGCAGTGAAGACCCCATAAGGAGTCTCGCCGCGGCATTCTGCACCCGCTGGAGTTTCTGGGTCAGTCTCAAGGGCAGCCCCACGTAGAGCGAGTTACAATAATCCAGTCTGGAGATGACCGTCGCGTGGATCACAGTGGCTAGGTCAGGGCGAGAGAAATATACCTCTGTTCCCTACCAAACCCTTAGAGTTGCCTTGACAAGGAAGGAAAACCTCCAGAAACATGTTTATAGAATTTTAAGGTGAATTTGGACTTCCCTTCTTTGGCAAAACAACTTAATAATTTTGATGGAAACTAGAATGAGTTCAGTGACTGTGAAATATCTTTAGAGTAGGGAAGGGCTGCAGGGAGAACAATTATAGAGATTCCAGTTTCCTGCACAGGCTGTTCTGACCACACTGTTTCAGTTTTTTCTCTTTTCTTTTTCCAGTATCTCTTCCCTGTCTAGCAAAGTGACCCTGGCTATCCAGACTTTCCATCACCACCAGTTAGATGTAGGCTAACAGTGGCAACTGAGGAGGGAGCAATTCATTCCTTTACTTCTATTTTCTGAATTACATTGACGAATCTTAGTTAAGGGCATCAACTTATTGCAAGGATGAAAGCATATTTGGAACATATTTCATTGTAAGGTTGAGAGTATTCAGCCGCTAAAGGCATTGTTGTTGTTTTTGTGATTTCAGATGCACAGTACATCACCTGCAGGATGCAGAACTGCTCTGAAGCTATAAGAAGTAAACCTTTTCCAGGATACATTGACTCTGACTCCCTCATTGTCCAGGATGATTATGTGTTTGTTCAGGTTTGAACAGCTTTTCCACTGATTGATTGCAAATCATTTGTCCTCCTTCCTTGAATTTTAATCTCCCTTCCCTCACACTTGCAACAAAACAGATTGCATGAATGCTCCATTTCAGTGCATCAAAGCCAAGCAATGGTCCCATCGGGATGCTAATTGTTTCCTTCTGCCTCCACCTCAAGTACCTTATCAACACGGGGGTCATGAGGGGTTTTGCCTGGAGTGTGCACAATGTGTACCGCAATAATCTTCCTTGCCAATCAGCCAACCTCATATTTTATTCCAAGAGCATCCTTCCATCTCACCAGGTTTTTAAGTTTGTATGCCAGATTCTGATATCACAATTGCAACAGAACAATCAAGTTTTTTTCTATTAGTTTGAGCTCAGAGTGTAAGGGGTAAGGGAGAGAGATGGAAGGGGAGTACTTGAGAGGAGTAATCAGGCATGATTGTCATGCATGGGCTATGATTATTGCGAAAAGGATGAAGATGAGATATATTCAGCTGAGCTGTGTTCCAGGTGAAAGCCAGAGAATATATCTGAACAGTTTCAGGTTTCATTATCCTCCTGCTGCTGTCCATTTCATAACAAAGAGAAAGGAAATAAAACGCAAGCAGAGTGGAGATGTGCTATAAATTATCTGGCTTCCAACTATTTCATGAGGTTCTGAGGTCTCTGATTTCTGACCTGGGATTATACTGGGAGTCGTGGCTGTATTGCCATACTGTCTTACTTGTCTCTCCAAGCTAGAATTTGACTCCCCCGTAGCACCTGCCCACCCAAAGAAGAACTTTTGCCAGCCCTCCTGTATATTAAAAGACATATACATTGTCTTGCTTTTTTCTTCCACAACGAATTTTCTTCCACAACAAAGTGACATCCATTGTTGCCCATACTGTTAAAAGTGTAAATTCCATTGCCTGTTACATAATCAAACAAAAGTACACATTGCATTGCATTGCATTGCATTGCATAGTTAAGTCTATTGTGTGGTTTATAAAGGCCAAACTGTTAAGCTTAGACTAAGCTGATATTCAGTGCTTTTTCTAGAAAAATAGGTGCCGGTAATCACAATGAAGTTGTTAAAGTAAGTGCCACACATTTTAAAAACAAAAAGAGGTGCCGGTACTGAATACCCTTTAGTACCCCTGGGGGGGGGGGAACAACCCACTACTGATACTATTTAATATGGCAGTCATCACCCTTGTTGTTAATGTATGATGATGACCATTCATTTTTACTCATGTTACTCAGTGTAAGCTACTGAGTATCACTTTTGTTTTGTCCTAAACCAATTTTGAGGGGACGGTCTGTTTCATTGGCTTAGTCCAGGGGTCAGCAAACTTTTTCAGCAGGGGGCCAGTCCACTGTCCCTCAGATAGTGTGGGGGCCTGGACAATATTTTGGAGGGGGGAAATGAACGAATTCCTATGCCCCACAAATAACCCAGAGATGCATTCTAAATAAAAGCACACATTGTACTCATGTAAAAACACACTGATTCCTGGACCATCCGTGGGCCGGATTTAAAAGGCGATTGGGCCGGAACCTGCCCCCAGGCCTTAGTTTACCTACCCATGGCTTAGTTGCAGCTAGCTTTCCTTTGTAGTTTAGAAGAAATTAATTTTCATTCATTCCAGGTGTTGAAAACACAGATTGCCTTGAAACATGTAACAATAAGTGTTAAGCACTCTGCAAAATTCAGAGCACTTAGGTACACTTGAGACAGCTGACCAAAACTTTCAATCTGGTCTTGGGTTTGAAGGGGGTGGGGAGTTTTCCCAAAGTTGACACATACATAAAAGGTTGTGTCATTATACTCTCAAGTCCTGATTGTTAGAAACTAAGAACAACTACCACTGACACGAGGATTACAAATGCTGCATGCTCAAATGAGGATTCAGAAGGCTGCTTCTAGGCACTTATATTTGCAGCTTTTCCTGTGCCCTTTTGTCTTTCTGTACAAGCAATCTGAATAGGTTAGGCCACTTAACGCTGTCAGTTTTCACTGCTGACAATCTGAATGATGCCTATTTTGTCTCCTGCTGTAACTGCAGTCCCATTTTTGAGCTGTCACCGCCGCAATTGCATTCCGCTTTCCAGCTTGCCTATTATTTTCTCCCTGCCTTTGGAAAAATGAAACAGTGATGATAATAACCTTGATAATAAAAGAAAACTATGTTATATGTTGCAGCTGACATCAGGAGGCCGGCCTCATTACTACGTGTCCTATCGGAGAAATGCATTTGCGCAGATGAGGCTTCCTAAGTATGCTTTGCCAAAGGTAAACTCTTATGCTCAGGATATTCATGCATGCGCTTTCAGTTCATGGTTTGACCAGCAGACTAGCATTACTGCTTTTCAGCGGCAACTTCAGAATTGGTTTAATTTGCACGCAGACCTGACTCCTACTAAAGAAAATATCCAAGCGGGGGAGGGGGGGAACAACCCCATTCATTAAGGTCAATATTACAGCTAGCCAAGGACATCCATTCAAAATGCAGATTGACTTTTGAGTTGGTGGAAATTACTAATTAGTGTTTCATTTTAATCATTACTGACATCTGTGGTTTTCTCTTAAAATGTTTTTCCTTTTTCTTTGTGCCAGTAGCTCCCACATTTTGCTTTATTAATGTAACTTAATGGGGATTAAAGAACAAAGCGCCTTTGTGTGTTGGCTTCACATCTTCCCTAATTAAGAACAATGAAGCAGTGGAACCTAAAAGGATATCACTGCCTTCTGGAGCTAAAACTTGTAGAAAGCACATGTAAAATACGTCAGTCAGGAGGAAGCAAATTTCACTTAGAACTTGATTTTAAACCACTACACAATCAAAACTTGAGGGACAGGGAAATCATTAAGGACTGCTGTCCTTCATACAAACCAATTTGTTCCATTATGTCACAAGTTGGAAATATGGCCTATGAAATTCCTTGCCATCTTTTCAGTATGCAATGGTTCGTGGTCTCTTTGTTCAGGAAATGACACTCGGACATCTCCCTATGGAAATGTGAGCACCCTTGGCTCTCACTTTTATTTATTTGTTTATTTTTTTAAATTTTATTTCTTACCGTTCCTTCACCATAAGGCTTGGGAACACCAGGTTTCAAATAACCATTCAGCCACAAACGCACTGGACTACCTTTGGCCAATTACCTTCTCCTGGCCTAATGTACTGCACAGGGTTGATGTGAGGACACAGGAGACCCATGTATAATATAACACTTTGAACTCCATGGAGGAAAGGCAAAATACACATGTAATAAGTAAATAATGGTGTTTTGCAATATAATGTAATGCAATTTGCTTTAATTGATTACTTATTTTATTTTAGATTATTTTAACTAATACTGTATTTTTAAAATTGTTGTAACTGCCCTCCCCAGGGAACCTCATGATGAGGGGTGGGTAAGAAATATAACAACAACAAATAACACACCAGGGGCCTCAAATTGGGGACTTTGGCAGCCCAGAGACTTTATTCCCAGCACCAGTTGCTGCAGATTTTACTTACCCATCTCCTTACCACACCTGAAAACCACTAGTCCATCTTAAAACTATGTTATCTGTCTCTAGCTCTTGGTCCCATATCTGCCTGTTCCAGATTCTGCCTGTTGGCTTAACTGGTCCATACTATTTGTTTCTGACCCCAGTGGGCCCTGATATCTAACATATAAGCAAAAAAGCAGGGCAGTTATGCAGGCATTGCAAAATCTAAACGTTGATAAAGGGAGCTATTAGGGTTCCAAGGGGTTGCTCGAGAGCAAGCAGGCAAATGCCTCCCTGCTCGGCTGTGAAGCCTTGCTTTTGATGCCAAAATAAACTTTATCTGTCCAGAGCGCCACTCTCCCATGGCTGGCTCATTCACTGGCAGAATCCGTGAGTGGGCGGTCCTTAAACCTTCCCCAGCAAAGTAGTTTCTTGACGCCCAGTCTGCGCCTCCCCTCTCGGCGCGAAATCTTACTGCGCAAGGAGGGCGTGGGTAACGGAGGACCTCCCTCCTCCCCAGGCAAGGTGTCCTTGCACCGCCTTGCCTCCTCTGAGCCCTGAAGCTCCTCTCCACTGGAGGCATGGTTACTCGCCTCCGCTGAGGAGGAGCTGCTTCCCACGATCTTTGGGGGCTCTCTGTAATCCATCCGGCTTTTCCCCTCTCCAACCTGAGCCGATGGCAGTTCCCTGACAGGAGCGTATGGAAGGGGATGATGCCAATGCAAATATAAGAGGAGTATTTTGTTCTAAAGCAGTTGTATAGACTTGCACATAGTTTCCCTAGCGATGGGGACCATGGATGATTGCTAATTACTGTCTTTACTTACTATTTTACATGACTTTAAAAGATGTACAATTCTTTTTGTGGAGAAATTGCCTATGTAAAAATGCTGATGAATTTCCATGAGGACTTTGAAACAACAACAACAACAACAATAATAATAATAATAATGTAAATTGGTGTGGAAATGTGGAGAATTGAACTTAAGAAAAGTGCTGGAGTTGGGGTGGGAACTGAGAGAAACCAAAATTGGCAGATTCACCCATCCCAGCTAGCTATACAGCCAGTTATATTTGTGGAGAACAGGCAGAAAAGTTGGAAGTAGCAATGAACACCTTTCCTGTATATGTTGTGAGTCTGTTCCTTCTTAAGGATTCCCCTTGGCTTTCTAGCTGGATTCATGTTTTTAGGATTTATCCTGTTATTGGACAGAGCATATATATTAGCTTCTCCCATTCCTTGTAGAAATTGCTCATATTAAATAGTTCCCAAGCAGCTTCTGCTGATCTCAGATGTCAGTTGCCTTAACAAGCCCCAAGAGGCCTTCCTGTCACCCAGCACAAGATGCAGATGTTGTTGAATCCACCGACAGGGTGATATTTAAAGCAACAAGGTGCTTCATTACAATCTCACAGTATCTTCAAAGGGTGAACATCTAAATCTGTATGCACAGAGCTACAGTGGTAAAGGCATGTTGAGGATGCTGTTATCAAAGCAGGTGGCTGCCTTTATTAAAAATGAACAAAGCGCAGCACAGTCAAAAGGAAATGAAACAAGCAAGGTCCTTTATGACTAGAGAGACTTTAATCTCTTTCAGCTCAATTACTCTGCCCAAATAAAATCAATGGCGTGTAAAGCTTTTCTTAGAGACCACAGTAGCTTGTGGAATTTTGGTACCCAGACAAAGTGGCTTGATCACTAGATTCCCTACCTTGATGTTTCTGCTGCTTTGGCTGAAAATAAATGGTAAAATCATGTGCCTCTGATGCAGCGATAGTGAGAATGATTCATATTAAACATAGAAGAGACCTGCAAATTTCATAGAAGAGGAACAGTTTATCAGTTTGGCGCAACTGTAGATGGCTTTGCACTATTGTTACTCTTTTTGTGCTACTGATTTTGAATCAGTTGTGATCAACATAATGACAGGTATATTTGGTTTTCAGCATATTGCTTTGTGAGTGCTTCTATCACCTCCACAAACACTGTGCCTACCGAACAAAGCACGTATCTGGAATTTCTCTGGGGACATAGATCAGACAAATGAATTTACTATCAGACCATTGTTGTGGCAAATAATACAAATGGCCCAGGCATAATTCAACCAAACGTTAAAAGATAGAACAAAATTAATCCAGCATGTCTGTACGTGGACCAACTCTAGTGGTCCATCATTACAGCAGTCAACTGTGTTATTTGCAAAACATTCTCTACCTGCAGCATTTTGTTAAAGCTGCTTTATAATTATGCTTCTGTCGCCAAGTATGCATATTTATATTGAATTTTAGAGATACAAAATGAGTGGATGGAAAATAGATTGATGGAAGATATAAGGTATTTAGGTCAACTCCAAGCTCTAATTTTAATGTCTGGGGTGAAACTCTTCCCATAAACTTTGATGGACGTTAATAGGTGCAAAAGTGTTTGCCAGTGATTACAATGCCTTAGGCATGGAAATTTCCTTTGCCAGGGTCTGGGCTGGCCCAATTTTATGGATATGTGTTGTTGACTTTTTCATTAGAAACTGGGGCTGGGAGGATAGCATCTGAATATTCTTACCATAATGAATAGGTGCCTCTCTTAAGATCTGTGTTAACCAGCAGCAGTTTTCCTGATGGGGCAGAGATGCAGCATCCTTCCACTTACCAGGAGGGATGAGTCTGTGGTGAGGACCAGCTGTGCAGACACACAGTGAAGCCCAATCCGGCACTCTCACCAGTGCCTTTGCACAGTCCAGACCTCGCTGCCACCTCTTCCCTCCTCCATCCAATGAGCAGCAGCAACACTGCTCTCTGGAGGCTATTGCTGTGGCTCTGCCCCACCAGGCCAGCAACATCTGATCTTAAATGTGGCCATTTTACCCTGCTACTTTCTTGTGTCCTGAGTGCTAAGTCTCAGCTTAGTCCACTGCCTCAGACAGAAAACAGATTCTAGGAGTATTGGACAGACCCTTAAAAAGGTTGTGAGACTCATCCTCTAGATAAGATAAGCCTTTGCTCTCTGTATCTCCTCTCCTTCTCCTTTCCTCTGCTTTTGTTTCCCTTCCCATTTCTGTACTTCTGTACTGTACTTCTTAGATTAGTCTTTTTGTTCTTTTTAACACAGCCATTGTGAAGTGCTTTGGGGTTCTTAAAGGCACTTATTAGATTGTTGCTGTTGCTGTTCTTTATGGCTGGTTATAAGGCAATGAGCCTGCCTCTTTTCCCAGTGCTTATATAACATTCGGCACTCCAGCCTGGTCAAAGGAAGATAGATTAACCTATAGAATCTATTATTCTCTTCTTCTTCTACATAGAGAGATATATATCTTATGCACATTGATTAAGCACACTTATTAGTGCAGTGTGTGAAATGTTTGCACCCTCACAAGCTATTTCTTAGGGAAAGTGATGTCCAGCTTTTCTAATCTCAGAGAAGCCTTCCAGCTGCTGTGAAACTCCTGCATGTTTCAGAGGGCTGTGGAATGCAATCAGATTGTACTGGGTGGTCAACAGTGTGGTCAACATTCCCCCAAAGCTACAAATTTTAGGGGAGGGATAATTGTAGACAGGTAATTTGTCCATCATTACCATTCATACTGTGAATTCATGAACACCTCAAAACTGCAGTTTAAAACAGAAAATGTAGCCGTTCATCTATAGCTGATAAGAAAAATTGGATTTCATTGATAGGTTGTTTTTTTAAAGGATAGAAGTGATGCATGATTCTGTGCATTGTTTACCGAGCCACCAACCAGATATAATTGCTCTACCTAGGTAGCAATGTGATGAATTGAGATTGAGTACATTCTAAATGAATCTACCATAATATACAATTTCACTCCTAATACCTGTCTTTCTCTACTGTCATTCAAGCATGTTTATCCTTGTTGGGTAGTTCTGCATTTTCAGTCTCCAGCCTATGCCCCATCTCATCTTTCTGAACTTTGCTATCCCTCCAGATCATTTTTATAGTCCCGGGTTCTGTGATGGTGGAAAGACTCTGTGCTCCTCATTTATTTTTAATCATTGAGCTAGCAGGTCAACAGGACCTAACACTCTATAGAGCGGGGAGGGAAACCCACCAATGCACACTATAAATTAGCTGACAGCATCTTCAGTCAAGATAACAAATCAGATATTGCATTTATGCCATTAAATCTGCCAAAAGGCCAAGATCCCCTGGTCAGCTGAGAAAAGGGCACTCGCAGCATCTTGGCAATTCTGAAAGCATTGACCTTTAGCCCTTCACATTCACCCAAACAAAGTCATGTGCATAATGCCGTTCTTTCCCTGTAAAGACATAAGGTATAAAGGCCAGACAGATGGACTGCATCTTAATGCTGACTATCCTGCAGTGATACAGACTGGGGAATTCTGAAGGCTGGTGTTTTGATGCTTTTGTAGGCAGATGTATGGGAAAGGTGTCACGGCCAGTGTCAGGGGGCATTCACTAATTGGAAGACAGCATTCCCTCCTGTTCTTTCTAAAGGCAAGAGGTGTCTTTATTTCCCATGGAAAAGGATGGTGGTGGTACAACTTCCCTCTCCATCCCCCTGTATTTAGCTTCTCTTTGTCAGCAGGAAGATTGTTTCATGGTATGATTTACCCAGTAGAAATAACAGGCGAATTACTGTGTCTGACACAAAGAAGAAGGGACGCATTATGTGGTGCATCTGAGTGGTATTTGTTGCACACGACAAGTTTGCTGACAATTCCTCAGTCTGGCAATATATAGACTGAATAAAGAAGGGAGGGAGGAATGGCGGGGTGGGGAACCACAATGTTTACTCAAAGCAACCAAGAATACAAAATATCTCCTGTCTGAATACAGAGTGGAAGAAGCTGCCTGGTTATCTGCAAGTTATGAATACTGAACTGGCATACCTAGGAGGCTCTCTCCTCGTGCATTTGTCATTCCATTCTCCAAACCCTGTGTTAGCAGATGACTATTTTAAAAATGTCAGGTTGGCTATTCCTAAACCAGGCAATGGCATCTGATCAGTCCAAGCTGGAATTTGAATGGCAGGCTGCCAATGAAATCTGGATAATGGAGGCAAAAGTCTAGAAGGAGATTTCTAACAAGAGGCACCTGCTTAATAGCTGTGCCCTCTGGCCACAAAGCTCTGCACCGTTAATCCTATAGTTGGGAGGGCTGACTGGGTTTAACCAATTGCAGTATCCGATAGAGGTTTGGATGCCAGTAAATGTAGATAAAGAGCTTTGCGTGGACAGGCGGAGTCCCCAGATCCCGCACGGTCCCCCCGTCATGTGGAATAACGACTCATGACAACGTGCTATGGGATTAAATTGGCCACAACTTTATTAAATTTCAAATGTGGGTAGACCTTGGCTCAGGCATTGGGCGTTCTCTCTCCCCAGTCCCCAGCCGGGGACCTAGGGAGCATCAGGGTTATCCAGTGTGGGGGGGGGGATGGGCCGGCTCTGGAGAACATATGTTCAAGCAGAGATAGCTGCCCCTGTTACACCACCGCCGCAGGGGAGAGCAATGATGACCTTTTGGCATACGGTCAAAGCCTCCTTTCAGAAACCCCTTTAATGGGGAACCCTGGTATCGCTGCCGCAAAGAGGAAGATGGACTAAAGGATTCCGCCCAAGGCCTGATACCGCCAAAGTTGTGACGTTTTGCTACGGGAAAGGCGAAACCTGCCAATGCAGGGAAATTCCTTTCCGGCCCTTTAACAGCGACCTTAACGTAGCAGCGCCCACATACCTGTGAAGAAAAGTTAACCTGCAAAACCTGTGAAGAAAAGTTAACCTGCAAATAAGACATTAACTGAGGGTGGGTAGGGTGGGAGAAGCTCTGGAGCCAAGTGAGGATTCCCAGGTAAGATCCTCCCTCTATTGTGTGGGCAGGTAATCCCTCCCCTACCTGGCCTGGTCTCCTTGACAACGTTTCCCCCAGGTGGGATTGGGCAACTGACTGAGGTAGGCGGAGACCTCCAGGTATCCCACCTGAGGGAAGGCAAACCAAGCCTATGCTGTTGGAGCCGCTCCAGATCTAGGGGCTGCACGCGTCCACGCAAAGGGCGCCCCCCGTTTTAAGCGGGGAGCGGTCATTGTGGCAACTAGTTCAATGATGCAAGTCTTCTTTTCTCTCTTTCCTTTAATTGTTCCATGGAAAGATTTTTATTTCTGGATTTTTAGTCATCATTTGTTTGTTAACGTTTGAGCTGCTAGAAAAATAGGTTAAGGTTATCTGTGTTAAAAATGCAGATACATATTAATTAGACACAGAGGACAGACGTGTATGTCTTGGAACAGCAAAATGCTACCGTAGCATTAGTTTGGGGGGGCTTTCCTGAAAAAATCTTTATGAGGTATAATAGTACAAGAAATTAAAGACATTGCTTTGCAAGTATCCGCATAACCAATAGGGGACTGAAGCAGCACAACAGTTAATCTGATCTGCACATTTTATTTTAACAGCAAACACAATTTTTTAAGGAGCTTAGAAAATCAGACATTTAAAGAATTCTCAAGTACATTTAATATGCTGTTCGACACTGCTGGATTTACAGATTTCACAATTACTTGGTCATGTGCAACCCAGTCCTGTACATGCTTACTCATAAGGAAGCATCATTGTGTCCAGTCCGCAAGTGGATGCTAGAATGCAACCTCATTGTTGGAATCATCATCATCCCTACTGTTTTAATTCACCTGGAATGGCACACAGATCCCCTTTCCCTACATATCTAGGTTTGAGTATGGTATATTACAGGGATAAGCACATGATTACTTGACTGCCTATGTAGCATTTCTCAAACTGTGGCCCAGGGACCACCAGCCAGGCCTCAGTGTTGCAGCCTGCCCCCTAGTAGTGCAGTAACCTTTAGGTTTAACTGACTCTAGAGGCAGTAGCTCCCCACACATGCACACTACATAGGCATGCCTAGGAGCAGGAGTTAGTTAGCAAGTGAAGCTAATAGCATCCAAAGTTGGATGAGGGGAAAGGAAAGAGCGGATATGAGCAATGTGGCTGGCTGAGTGTGAGGGAAGAGAGAGATTGGCAAGGAGGGAAGCAAAAGAGTTGCATAGACTGAGGGAGAGGAAAATCAGAAGCCCTTGGGACTGCTGTAGAGTCTTCTGGCTCCTCCATGTCACAGGTGTGTATACCTACACCCTGCTCATCTTTTATTCCTGCTCAGTCTCCTGCTGAGGCATGAAGCTTCTCTTCCCTCTACTGAGGCAGAACAACTGGTGGGGACATTGAAGGAAATACAGTGGGAGGTGGGGTGGGGGTGGAGATACAAAGTCAATATTTTTAAACTTGTATTAATAATCTCAGAACAGAGAAGAAGGTTGTAAAAGAGGGAAGCCATTTTAGGAAGAAATGAATGTAAAAGGCACCAAGAGGAGGGATGGAGGAAATTGGCAGTTTGGAGGTGGGGCTAGGTTTGAAATTATTTATGAAAGGAAAATGAGAAGCGGGGAAAGGGAAATGATATTAGTAATAATACTGTGAGAGGCATGCAGGTGTAGGGTGTCTAATTTTTGACAACTTCTACCCTCTAGATCCTCTGAATCAGCAAATTCTGCCTAAACTGGGGAGGGTGAGTTAGACTATCTCCAGAAACAATGCATCCTATTAACTTGAAGAAAGCTGAAGTATATAACTTGTCTCCACTGGGAAATCACTGTGGCAAAGATTTTAGCAATTTCCCAAAGACCAATTAGGTCCCATCAAGAGAAAATAATGTTAGTAACTGCCTGCTGGTTACGGCAGTTGCCACCTCCATGTTGTTGCTGACTCTGCTCTTGCGCCACCATTTTGTGAGTGAACCAGCTCGCAAAAGGACCCTGGACATAGAAAGTTTGAGAATCCCTAGCCTATGGCATTTCCTTTACCATAATGAACAGTGGTTCCTAATTGTAGAATTTTCTCACACTGTTGAAGGACAGAAAGGAATTAATATTCTACGTTTCTTTTAATACACTCATCCTCCATTGCTACTGTACAATGCCATCACCAGTGTAAATGTTCACTTAATGTGTCCTCAATTCATTATTACTGTGCATATATCTGAAGAAGAGAGAATGTGTAAAATATGCATGTGCACATGCAAGTAGATTGACTTTGGTTTCTGATTAGACTTCATAATGAATCTCTGCCTTCCTCCACGAGGCTTACCCTGCCTTGCCCTTGGAGCAGAGACAAGTGAGATGCCCGACAATGATGCTTCTCTCTGTGCTTTCTCCCCCAGGACATGCACGTCATCAGCACTGATGAGAATCAGGTGTTTGCTGCAGTCCAGGAATGGAACCAGAACGATACATATAATCTCTACATCTCTGATACCCGAGGGGTCTACTTCACCCTGGCTTTGGAAAATGTCAAGAGCAGCCGAGACCTGGAGGGCAATGTGATGATAGACCTCTATGAGGTATGTGACGATAGGGCACATTGCCACCTCTAGTTTATGCACACACAAAAATCCCCTACTAAGGCTGGGATGCCCAGTGTAGCTGGATGTTTCTGTGGGTGCAGAATGTGTTCTCTTTCTGACAAGAGTTTGGTAAATCATATCACACAAGGGCCACATTCATCTCCACTCATAACTACCTTTCCCAGTGAAGAGGTGCTAAAGAGAAGCGGCATCCTGAGTTTCATCAAGACTTGAGGGTGCACGGTCACAGCTAGGTTCAGGGATCTCTCTGGCATGGATTCTAAAAAGGAAAGGAGACAAGTTTCTGTCTGGGCTGAAGAAGAATTCTGACTCCTGCAGGCATCTTTGGAGTTGGAGCAGCCTCGGGAAAGAGCAGCATGGAACACCCTTTTGGAGGATTGCAGAAAGCTTAACCAAGTGGAGTCGTCCCTTGAGCAGAATACTGAACAAAATGGGGGCTGGGAAGTACACAGCTATAGAAATTAGACAGGCATTAGCTCCAATACAAAGGGTGATTTCGTTAAGGACAGGGCTGGATAGAACAAGATCAATAAATGACATTGGGTGGTATCTAGAAAAATAGTTTAGCTGGATATTGCCCAAAGAGCTATCTGCCAGTAGATTTCACAATGCAATTTTCCCACTAGAAAGAAGACAGGAAGTCACAAGGGGTCTCTGGACAATCAGAACTTGCAGTCAGGTGACTGACATGCCCCTTATGAGGAAATGTGAAGATATTTACCAAGAAATATCAATATGGACTCAGTCCAATTACCCATGGGAAGATGCTTGCAAGAAGCAGCATCCATTACTGACCTGAGTTGATGAAAGCTAAATAAGGGTGCCTGCTTGCATTATATAGGATAGAAATTATGGGGACTGATTAGGCTTGCCCTTTCATAATCATAATTGTGCATATTGGGTATTGCAAGAAAAATCCACCTGCATGGCAGTGACTACGGAGAGAATATTTGGTGGGAATGATAGGAACTTCCCCTGAGAGAAGTATACTTAACTTGAACTGCTGTATCTCCGTCTGATTACCTGCAGTAGTGCTACACTCATTGCTTTGAGCAAATCCAAAGCAACCTCATAGTCCCAGGGCATGTACAGAATTTCAGTTGAACTGAGCACCTCACTTTTGAGGACCACTGTCCTTTCTAGCCAATAGCCTTGGACTTCTGCATTCTTCCATATCAACTATCCTTTATGTGGACAGCTAGTCTGTATAACAGAGTAAGTTCCACCTCATAGTCAGGAATGTTCAGTTACTGAGAACTTGCACTCAGGAACTGCATCAAGACTCCAAAGTCAAAGGATACACTATCTCCAACTGTTACCATTTTGAAACACGTTTGACTTAGGAGTGAGACTGGGGGCAAACGTTTTGCCAAGCTTTGAGTAAAACCACCAGGCGCTGGATAAAATTGTGCAAGGTTTCCATCTGACCACCCCTGCTCTATAGAAAAATGTGCTACAGACCGAAAAGCAGAATCCCCGTGCTGTCTACCTCAATGTGAAATTCCCTAGGTGGATTGACTTTGACTTTTGCACGTGACTTAGAACATCTTTTACAGGTAAGCACCTTGACACAACCATCCAGGAAGCCTGAATGGGCAATGTTTAAAAGCAGACAAAACTGGGAAGGAATAGTCATGTCATTTCCTGATCACACTGAGGATGATTTTTTTCTTTCTCCCCCCCCAAAACCCCCTCCCTATTAATTCCCCCACCCCAAGCTTTGGCAGGCTGTTGAAAAGGCTGTTGCTTCCCATTACCATCAGGTTGAGGAGTGGTTTCACTGCATTATGTAAAAGTGTCCTACATCCCAAGAGGGGGAAGGAGGAGGGATCGAATGAAAAGCTTCTGTATTATTAGGCTGACAGTTCATAGCAGTCTGGATTGAAATTGATGTGATCAGACTGGTCATGTCGTATCTGCTGATTGCCTAGATAGAAAGAATATTGGCTGACACCAAGGCTGGCACAAAGCGTTCCCTTCAATCTGATTGTTCTGACTGGGGATGAGCTGAAAGCCATCCAGTGCAAGTCTCCCAACAGGATTGCAATGAATGATGAGTGCTTAGAGGTAAATGAAGATAAAGAAGAGATAGCAGAGAGGGGAGGGGGGAATCCATGGATGGATTAGAAAGTTGTAGAAAATAGAGGGGGGAAATCAGAGGCTGCATGGGTGGGGAAAGGTGGTGACAGTTCTAAAAATACTCATGGGTGTTTGTCAAAAAACATATTGTCCTCAGCCAGCCTTCCCCAACCTCTAATTATAATACATTTATTGTGGAAATGGATTTTTTTGATTATTATTTTTTTAAAGACAATTCCTGGCCACAGGCTTACAATCTGAAAGACACAATACAAATGCAATGGAAAGCAGAAAGCATCAAAGTCAGCCTTAAATACATTTAGGACCTTTCTACCATTTATGGTGGTGCAGTTTCCAGGGTTTGGATTTTTTGGAGTGCTGCCACACAATGTTGCCATTATTCAGAGCCAGTGTGGTGTAGTGGTTAAGAGCGGTAGACTCGTAATCTAGTGAACCGGGTTCGCATCTCCACTCCTCCACATGCAGCTGCTGGGTGACCTTGGGCTAGTCACACTTCTCTGAAGTCTCTCAGCCTCACTCACCTCACTGAGTGTTAGTTGTGGGGAAGGAAGGGAAAGGAGATTGTGAGCCGCTTTGAGACTCCTTCAGTAGTGATAAAGCGGGATATCAAATCCAAATTCTTCTTCTTCTTCTTCAGCTGGTATACCAGAATAACTTGCTCCAAACCCCACAAAGTAATGAAACTTCTGTGAAAGATCCAGAACAGAAGTTTGTGCAGGAACCATCCTGGTTTCTATGTGAAGGGGTTGGTGAGTGTGGTTTGGGAGATGGCTGTTTTGTGCCACTTCCCTCTGACCCGTGTGAGCTGTCAGTCATGTGAGCTGAATTCAATGAAGAGATATAACAGACAGAGCACTGCCTGTGATGGCAATTCCTAGCTGCCAGCAAAGTCTCATCATGACTACCATAGTTTGCCATAGTTCCTTTTCTAATCTCCTATACTCCTACAAGATTAGAATTCAGGAATAAAAAAGGTAAAGTTAAAGGTCCCCTGACAGTTAAGTCCAGTTACGAATGACTCTGGGGTTGCGGCGCTCATCTCGCTTTACTGGCCGAGGGAGCC
The DNA here is from genome assembly GCF_964106645.2 of Podarcis pityusensis. NCBI lineage: Eukaryota > Metazoa > Chordata > Lepidosauria > Squamata > Lacertidae > Podarcis > Podarcis pityusensis. The sequence goes on along the minus strand of NC_138032.1, from coordinate 46,885,556 downwards.
GGTGTTTGTCCACAGAGTGTTTTTCCGGGTCATGTGGCCAGCATGACTAAGCCATTTCTGGTGAACCAGAGCAGCGCACAGAAACGCCATTTACCTTCCCGCCGGAGCGGTACCTATTTATGTACTTGCACTTTGACGTGCTTTCGAACTGCTAGGTGGGCAGGAGCTAGGACCGAGCAATGGGAGCTCACCCTGTCACGGGGATTTGAACCGCTGACCTTCCGATCGGCAAGCCCTAGGCTCAGTGGTTTAGATCACAGCACCACCCGCGTCCCCTAGAATTATGGAATCCTTGGCATTAAATAAATAAAAACTACAAAAGGGCTAATCCATGCACATGCTTATAACTTCAACAATTTACTGGCTTGGGGGACATGGAGGGTGTATACAGGGTGTGACTAAAGCCACAGAATTTTTCTGTTTTGGGGTTCAATCTATCATCAGGGTGCAAAGGAATGCTCTGCACTTACTCTCTAATAATAGCAACATGTGACCAAAGATGCAGACAATCAGCTGCAAATCCAGCTGCAAATCCATTAAAACATCAGGTCAAAAACAGAAAGTGTACCACTCTAAATGGTGCATGTGGGAAGGCCTTTCCTAAGGAGTTGTACCTTCTTCCAAGTGAACAAGATAGGATTGCATTGCATCTGTGCACTAACATTGCGGGAAAGCACTTTCCAAGGTGGCTTGTGCCTTCTCACTCCGAGAAAAGATTTATGACTAGCATCATAAAAGACGGAGTCACAGAAATTCAGAACATTTTCCTACCTGATATATAAAATGCTGTTTAGTCTTTCATGACTAGCATCTCCCACAGAGAGAAGCATGAGAGCAAAGCGCAATTGTATCAAAATAACAGGAAAGAAAGTTACAAACAGAGTTTGGGCAGGGGTTGGAGCACAGTACTTTTCGCCTCCTTTGGAGTACTTTCCCTTTCAAACTCACACCTTGCTAGACATGCACACAATAGAAATTTCCCCAAGATTTCAACACACAGTTTGAAAACGAATCTTGGCTTCATTGGGGCTTGTGGGAGACTCAATCACTGTGTTTTAGCTTCCTTTCATCCTGGTGAAAGCAACTTGGAGGGAGGTTGAAGAAATCAAGTCCGGTTAATGTAACCCCTCCTTATAAGTCATTCCACAAAGACCAGCAATTTGCACAAGTTATGGCAAAGTTCAGAAGTACATAAGAACACTGGAAGCTTCCTTATACCATTGGTCCATCTGGCTCAGTAATGTCTACACAGATTGGCAGTGGCGCTCCGGGATTTGAAGGGAGATGGTCTCCCTTAGTTCTACCTGGAGATGCTGGGAACTGAACCCAGAACCTTCTGGATGCATAGGACATGCCCTGCCATTGAGCTGTGCCCATCTCTTTTGGCATTTCCTGACACTCATGTGTTACAAGTTCCTTTGGGCTGCAATAAACGAAGCTCCACACCACCATAATGTGTATGTGATAGTTTCAACCGCATCTTCATTCCTACTGCTTAAAAAAAATGTCCCCAAACTCCTGCTACCATACCTGCCATTGTTCAGGACATGCACACAGATTGCATGTTCATAGGCATACTCTAAGTATAAATTATAACATCGGGGGGGGGGTGTCCCACCTCCTGCATCTACGCTGCCTGCCTCATGTGCTAAGAAAGGAACTGCCCTCATTCAGCTTCTATTTGTGTTTCTTCTTCAGATCGTCATTAAGAACCGAAGTTAAAATGCAAGTAACTTTTCCTGCTGCTACAATACTTTGCAGCTGGGTGCCAATTAAATAATAACAGCAGAGAAGAAAAAGGCCCCTTGAGTGACATTATGTATCAGTTCTTGTACTCCCCTGCCAAGGGAGCAGTTCGTGTTGCAGGAACCAGAAACACTCTGCTGAAAGACAAAAGTTTTAGCCCTCCCCTCTCATCCTCCTGCAAACCTAGCAGTTGGCACAGTGACAGGTTGTCTGTCATGCTGCTGTAGATATTGTGCTATTGATTTCCAGCACATAGGGAAAGCCAGACCTGTTTGACAAAGCAAAGCTGTTTCTCATGTTGCTTCTTGCATCCCATTCAGTTTTATTTAGAGCTGAACAAATTGCCCTTTTCAAATTTGTAAACCATCTTTGTGTCTCTTCCGAAGGCCTTGAACTTGCTTTTCTTTCCATTTCATTAATTTGAAGTTTAGACCTAAGGGAGCTGCTTGACGACGTGACTGCTTCCGCAGGGAAAAAGAGAGAGAGAGAGCAGGAACAACATGTGTTTCTGGCCAATGGCTTCACCGAATTGTTGAATAATGGAGCTGGAAGGGAACTTGCAGGTCATCTAACTCAACCTCCTCCACAGTGCACAATCTGCAATGTAGGAGGCAACTACAGCAAGCCTTTGGATGCTGTGGGTAGCTTTAAAGAAGGATCAGACTATGGAGGATAAGTCTATCAAAGGCTTGGTGGTGAAAAGTTCTGAGGCAATATGCTTCCATTGCTAGAGAAGGAAAGGCTATTGTGTGCTTTTCTGGACTTCCTAGAAGCATCTGAATGGCCATCTCACAAAACAATATGGTGGTAGTCTGATCCAGCAAGGCAGGAACCTCCAGGAACCTCCATATTTGCTTTGGGTTCTTCTCCAGTAGCAACTGTAAGAGGGAGCTAATCACATCCACACCAACCAACTACTGTGTCTTATATGGTACAACCAAAAATTTCAGGTGACATAGCTAAGTTAAGGAAGTTCATAGGAGACAAATTGCCCAGCTCCTTCCTCCTACAGCCACATGTGTGCTCTAAACAAGCTAAGGGGGCCTCCTGAAGGATGTGAGATAAGATACAAGGCTACTGGATGGGGAACTTTCATGAACTTCCTTAACACACTCACCTTAGGATTCAAAGTATTAAAACTTTGGACCGTTTCCATCTTTGCTGGCAACCCCCTGTACCCTATCCAGAAAGGAAGTTGCCGTCCAGAGAGGCATAAGGGGGTGCAGGAGTCAGAAGGAAATGGGGAAACTTTCATTACTTGGGATTCATTAAGTTAACTTACCATCATATCCAGACCATTATGTTCCCATCTTTGTTTCATGACTTTTCATTGCCAAAACCCTCCCTTACAGTGTCTGAACTTTGAATCCACAGTGGTGTTTTATGTTATTCCTTTTCTAGCCTGTGGTTTATAAGGCGGCCTTTGATGCATTTTTCACCCAAGAGTCTGCTGTATACTCAGGCTATACACCATACCCCAAAGCTTGATTTGACAGGTAACAATGCATGCACAATCTGTGTCAAATTTATCTGTTTTTCAGCCATGCCAATTTTTCCTAGGTAGCAGGGATAAAGGGAATGTTCTTGGCTAACAAGAAGATTGACAACCAAGTGAAAACTTTCATCACCTACAATAAAGGAAGAGACTGGCACTTGCTACAGGCCCCAGACACAGATCTGAGAGGAAACTCGGTTCATTGCCTCCTGGTAAGTGAAGGTTTGTGGGGACAATGGGGTAGGGGGTGGCTTTTTGTGACAACAGAATGACACGATCCATTAAAAATAAATGCATCTTCCTCCAGGGTTGCCTCTTCCCCAGTAGTACATCCTATGTGAAAACTCCATTATGGAGGTTTCTAGCATCTCTGGAATCAGAATCAAGCTGTTGTTGTATTTGGGGGGGGGGGGCATGTGCATTACTGAACCTTTTCCCTGATGCATTCAGTTTTGGCAATACAGGATGGACTTTGTGCCAAGTCAGAACACGAGATGGCAAGAGGGACTTCTTTGTAGGTGCAAATGGGAGACAAATTGGATATTTGGATGCTTAGATATCTTAGGGTGACCCTGGTGCGAATAACAGTACCAGATGATGATATGGAAATCTACACAATAACTTGTGGTAAAATGTGTGACTTCTTGTCTCATAATCTGAGTCTCTCTAAAAAGGATATGTAGGACCTTTGCTTAAAATGGAAACAAATACAGTGGTACCTCGGGTTACAGACACTTCAAGCCACAGACGCTTCAAGTTACAGACTCCGTTAACCCAGATATAAGTAGTACCTTGGGTTAAGAACTTTGCTTCAGGATGAGAACAGAAATCATGCTTTGGCAGCGCGGTGGCAGCGGGAGGTCCCATTAGCTAAAGTGGTACCTCAGGTTAAGAACAGTTTCAGGTTAAGACCAGACCACGAGAGCAAATTAAGTACCATGAAGTTCATGAAAGTTCATGAAAGGCTGTATATTTTCTCCAGTCACATGCACCTCACTAACTCATTTCAGCAGACCAACCTAATTAACACCTTTTGGACTGTCCCAGTGCCCTGCTATCAATCCAAGAGTGAAGATGCACTATCAGAACAATTCTGTATGGTGACGAGTTCAGACATTTATCCCTAACCTCGAGAAGGACAAGGAAACCCACCTGGACTCTTGCACTTTAAACAGCTCACAACAATCTGGGACCTGAGCAAGTGCCATAGCATTGCATATGTACTCTAGGCAGATGTTTGAAGTTATTGCATAAAGGGCAGGATGCCTAGCTCACTCTTGATTATACATGTAAAGATTAGGATCAGGAAAATGAAGCTGAATTCTGTAGAGATGTGTCAGCCTTGCAAGACTTCTCTCCCCACATCTCCTTTTCATTTCTCCTCAAGTTTCTTGGCTAGTCTGCGCTTCTTTGCTCCTCACCCGATCAGGATTTGTCTGCCATCTTGTGGTCCTCAAGGGTACTTAAGAAGGAGAGGGTAGAACTTTTCCTCCAACATATACATAAAGGAACATCATATTGCGTGGAAGTCTGTCAAATGGCAGGTGTAAGAGAGTCAGAGAAGACCGCGAAGATAGGGCAGAGAATTCCCATAGGCCTCAGAGAGGAGGAAAGGGAGTAAAACACGCCAGCAAAAGTTCAGCTTGTGCTGCGCCCATCAAAGCAAAGTAGGGGAGAGTTGCGTTAAACTTTTACCCTGTAAAATACAGCAGCCGTCTTAAACAGCCCAATATGAAAGTATTAAAAGGAGAGAGACTGAGGAGGCAGTTACCTCAACTGGGCTGCAGTGCTGAGTAAATTACTTCAAATTGCTCATGGTTTAAACATGCCAGGGAAGTGGTGGTATGTATGAGTTTGGTTTTTAAAGATGTGTTTCCCAGCTTGCCCTTCAGAATAGATAACATTATCAAGGCACATAAGTCTTCATGCCTTTTGCAGATGCTCTTCAGCCCACCGAGTTTGCTGCTTTGTAAATCCCCAGTTGGATTGCTACAATGTGTGACCCTTGCAAGGCTGTCAGTTACTGTTATGGTGTTTGGTATATTGTTCTTGTGTAGTGACAGGCCCATTCATTTGATTCTGCTCTGCTCTGCTTGTTTGCTTCCCTCCTCCCCCCCCCTCTTTTGTGTTGCCTTTTGTGACATCAACAAGAGATCGCACCCCACCTCCCAGTACTTGGTATCCTACTCACCTCTTGGCAGCACACGCCATATTGACTTCACCATAGTGAAAGCCTCTCTGAAGAGGCATAAATGCTGAAGAACATGAAGAACACTTTTGTTCCCGGGGGTCTCACCTTGCATTGGGCAGGCGGGGGAATGAATCATCTGATACAAAGCTTGTTGGCATTTAGTGGTAATCTGCTTCCCAGTGGCTTTTGCGGTTATTTATTAACTGAGTAAATAACAGGTTGGGAAGTAACCTTGGTAGGCCTTTTGCATGTGTAGCCACTGAGATTGTTTTGATCTTTGAGGGATTATGCTAGCCTCTGGAGAACATTACAACCCCGGGCATTAGGAATGAGGAGGATATGCCCTTGTTTTTATTATTTGCATTCACTGTTCTTCTCTTCCTGCCACCTGCTGCCAGCAACCGCATTGGAGAGATGCTACAGTTTTTTTTTTAGTTATGATAGAGCTTTGCTGTGTGTTGGGAGAAAGATAGCTGTTCCCTCTCTGTAAAATAATAATAATAATAATAATAAAAAAAAAAAGTATCACTGGAAGTAGGAAGGTATCCCTCTGTTTGCTCTCTGGATCTAATGTCATAAGTATATTTAAAAACAAACAAACAAGAACTAAGAGGAGACCTGCTATTAGGCAGATGGTAGGCTTCAGATGCAGGGGACAGTAGCACCAGTGCCCTCCTGGTGACAATAATTGTACTGGGTTTGGCTGGCTGCTTTACCTGGCTGCCTTCTCCCACTGTGTCACAGACCATACCATTGAGAAAGGTCTCTGACTGAGCAAGCAGGCAGGGAGGCAAACAGCTCAGGCCAAACAGTTCATCAGGCACCATTCATCCATTACTCTGCTTATATCCATTTGTTTAAGCAAGCAACAAGCAGGTGCCAGGTGGCTTGGTGAATCAACAGGGACAGATGTTATAGAATCATGGAATTGTAGAGTTGGAATGGACCCTGAGGATCATCCCTGCAATGCAGGTATAAGCAGCTGTCCCATACAGGCATCAAGCCTGAAACCTCGGTGTTAACTGGACCATGCTCTAACCAACTGAGCTATCCAGCCTGTTGGAGGGCAAATCTCTGTGTGAGGTGCCCTTCACCTCCTGTGGTAGCCTGTTACCCCCAGGTGTGTTGGAGGACCTGGTCTGGTCAGCTTCCATATGTAGAATAGAAGGGGCATCACCTTGACTTTTGCTTTGGTCTTAGGCTGGCAGTGGTATATTGTTTGATAGGGCAAATACCTCTTTCTGTTCTAAACTTAAAATTTTAAAACAATAGCTAACACTCATGAGATGAAAAGGATTTTTGCTGTTGATTTCAGTGCAGTGAGAACGTTGCTTCAACACCAGCTAAAGGTCACATGTGAATGGCAGCATGTGGATGTGGAGACATGCCTAATGGTTGCTGTGCATGGATTTCTTAGGCACACAGAGCCTTCACACACACACACACATACACACCCCTGTGTGTTCCTTTAAGGTGTCCAGGTAGGACATTGCCACAATGTTTTCCATCTTTGGCAAACAGCTGATTGACACAGTCACTGCTTTTAGCAGCTGCTGAATATGTGGAGCATCCTTAAGCCTATAACATGGTACATACAAGTGATTTAAGAACAATGGCTATTGTGGCACCTTAAAGACTTACTTGTGAGCTGGATTCCATTTCATCAGATGCATGGGGTGTGATCCTCAGTTGTCAGACACACAAACACACAAACACAATAGTGTAAAGGGGGGAAATGTAAAGTCTGCAGTTAAATAAGAGTGGAAATTTTTAAAAAGTACAGTTTGTCACAATTCAATTATAGCCTAAATGTATGAAAAATTATTTTTCTCAGTGACAGTTATTGGTCATCTTGCTTAATAAATCAAGCAAAGTGCTTAGGGGATGGGAAGGAAAATCATTTTCTCCATTTAGACCCAAATGAATAAAATTGAACTTTTTAATAAATTGCAGTTTGGCAACTTCAAATTGGAGATTTCCTCTTTAGTTCCTTTGGAAAGTCTACCCTATTTCTATCTCTACTACTTACATGCATTTTCTCTCTTTCCCCCCCAAGCCCTATTGTTCCCTTCACCTACACCTGAAGGTTTCAGAAAATCCATACACTTCGGGCAACATTGCCAGTCGAGATACTGCTCCAGGCATCATTGTGGCTTCTGGTAGGAAATGTTTCAGAGTTCTATGTATAGATGTTTACATCACTTTTTAGACTGAGAGTTGAACTCTTCAAACTGCAATTAATGTGGAATCGTGGTCACAAGGCTTGTAATCTCATCTCTGACACTAGAGGGCCTGAGCATGTCATAGTCCATGGGTAGGCAAACTAAGGCCTGGGGGCCAGATCCAGCCAAATCACCTTCTAAGTCCGGCCCATGGACAGTCCAGGAATCAGTGTGTTTTTACATGAGTAGAATGTGTCCTTTTATTTAAAATTCATTTGTGGGTTTTTTGTGGGGCATAGGAATTTGTTCATTCCCCCCCCCCCAAAAAAAAATAGTCCGGCCCCCCACAAGGTCTGAGGGACAGTGGACTGGCCCACTACTGAAAAAGTTTGCTGACCCCTGTCATAGTCTCTCGCTTTCTAGTTCCTCACTATCATCATAGAATCATAGAACTGGAGGGTCATTTAGTCCAAGCCCTACAGTGCAGGAATTGAACGTCATGAAAACAGTACTGATTTATCTTACAGGTTTGTTGTCACCACATAGTGCACTTTAGACATAATGTTTGAAAGCGCAGTATAAATGCTTATCACCAGGATTCATTTACGGTACTAAATTGGCCGTGTAGTGTGGTTTTCAAACCAAAAATACACAGTCTTAAGTTGTTAACTTCAGATAATTGTGGGGTTTCTTTTACAGGTAATATTGGAAATGAGTTGTCGGACAATGATATCAGCATGTTTGTTTCATCGGATGCTGGAAACACGTGGAGACAAGTGAGTAGCAAATGAAAACAATTGGCAGTGGAGGCCAGGTAATGTAAACTACTTGCAAAATGTAGCTGTGCCGTGATAGGGAATCTGTAGCTCAGAGTTGCATGTGCCGCTCCTCCCCACCCCAGTCTAATTTCACATGGCTCTCTAGATGTTGCAGGCCCACTCCTGCTCTTTGAATTGCTACTCTGGGAATTATTTCTTGTTCTACATCATGTGTATATATGGGGGTGGGTTGTTTTTTGGGGGGGGGGAGATGTGTTTGAGTAGAAGTGGCTGCTACTCAGTGATGCGAGTTGGGATGAGGGGACCCTGCACTGAGTTGTAGAGTGAGGGGAGCTAGGCAAGTCTGTTGCACAAGGGCTGATGAGCATCACTGGTTCTGGTGGTGCTTCAGCCAAAAGTCACAAACAGCCAAATTTAGGTTAAATACAGAAGTTATCCCTGAATATGATTCAGAAAATTCTCACAGCCTGACTGAGACGCAGTCTTTGTGAACTCACTGTGCAAGTTGACTCTGTCTGTAGGAGTTACTCTTCAGTGCTCATTCAGTATTCATCTGATATCTGTATTCTCATGATATTTTCCTTAAGAGTCTTTCAACACAAGTCATTACATTTATATCCTCAAGATTTATGCGTTATGGAATTTTCTTTAAAAAAAAAAAAGAAGTCGTAAGAACTAGAAATGTACTTTTGTTTCTTCAAATGAAAGCTCAGTGTAGGAGTCTCAAGATGCAGAAATCTTGCCCAGTAGCAAATTCTCCACCTGCACAATGACTGTGTGGAACCTAAAAATATGCACACAGCCAACAAAGGTCATTGAATTGAAGCCACTGCTACAAAATTGGAAGAAATGCAATCCTTCACCAGATCAGTTCACATATTCCAGGACCCATGGGGAAGGTGAGATCCAAGTTCAGGGGATCATGCTCCCATTACTGAAGGAGCAGAATCATAATGAAACAACACATTGGTTAGAAAAAAAATAACCACATAAATATAAAGTATGATGTAAATTCAGTCAAAGATTATCTTGTGAACAAAAAGGCAAACTCAGCCCTCCAGATGTTTTGGGACTACAATTCCCATCATCCCTGACCACTGGTCCTGTTAGCTAGGGATGATGGGAGTTGCAGTCCCAAAACATCTGGAGGACCAAGTTTGCCTATGCCTGGTCTAAATGGATGCTTCTTGTAATAACTGCTGCTTGCCATGCTGTTTGGGCCTTTTGGGTACCACAGAAATTGACTAACCTGGAGGATATTAATTTTCTTCAGTTGCTATAAGAATCAGCCCCACAACCACAGAATGTTTAGCTGGTTTATGTCCTTGATGAGATACCTTAACAAGTAACATTTAGCATGTAAACTTTAGGCATTTTGTAGCTAATAAAACATCAACCGTATTAGGAGTAAGACTTCTGTATTTACAGAACACCTGTGTGCTACTCTTTTAAAGGCAATTTATTAGGGCTTTTATGAGTTTTCAAAGTGCTTGTGTAGATGGCCACCCTTGCACAAATCCTCATGAGAACCGTCAGGCAGCAGAGCAGATACTTCTTGAGCACCTTGGATGGCTTTGGGTTCATTTGCTTGGAATGTGTGTGTGTGTGGGGGGGGGGGAATCTCAATTTTTTTTGGGGGGTGGGGAAAATCCAGGGCTTGTACATTTTACATTTGATATTTTCTGTAAGAAGGCAATCTTAATAATAAGGGCTAAATTGAACAATCTTCCTCTCCAGATTTCATGGCAAGAGCTGTGACTCAAAACTCAAAACTTTTTACAAAGCCAAACCAGAGCCACAACCTAGGGCTTCCTGCCCTTAGGAGCCAACCCCTAGGGCCGTGGTCTTTTGCGCCCCCCCCCATAAAATATTTGAGAGGGGCGGGCCCCAACAAGGTTGATGGGCACACCTTGTGATTGATTATGCAGGGCAGGGCTTACCTGCTCCCTATGTTTTATTCAAGTGCCTTCATCTGATACAATTCTAGATGCTGTTGTTATCAACATTATAGCCAGTCCTTTTATAACACTACCATAATCTTTTATATCCCCTTTATAACATTACCACATTCTTAACAGCCAAGCTACAGCAGGAACTAAGACGTCTAGGTGCTTAAATAAATACTTGCCTCTATTCTATTTTAATTCATTGCCTTTCTGGTTCTCTTGTTGATCCTTGCTCCTGCTCTTATTATTTTATGAGAACAGGAAAGTGTCATTCATTATTTACATTCCCTTACTCGCGGTAAAATATTCTTATTAACTTATAATGCAAGTCATACTAACTCTATTCCTTGGTTATCAGAGCCTTCAGAAAATATTGCAGATTTCACCACCATCACAAGATAATCAGTGAAATCAAGGCAAATAGAAACCTCTCCCAAAATCCAACAGAAGTATTAATTAGAAAGTTAATTTGACAGTGCAAGCCTATGCATGCCTACTCAGAAGTAAATCCTGTTGATTTCAATAGGACTTACTCGTAGTCTAAGGCTTTGCAATCCTAAGCACCTTTTAGAATAGGTCTTATTTTAATTCAGTGGTACTTGCTTTTTGTTAAAATACAAAGCTGTTATAGCTTAATAGCAATCTAATGCAGTCTTATCCAACCTAATGCCCTCCAGTTGTTTTGATCCACAACAGCCATCAGCCCCAGCCAACATGGGCAGGGATGATGGACTAGATAAACTAACGGTAAGGCAGTTCCCCCCCCCCTTTTTTCTTATGCTACATTTAAATAGCCCTAAATATCAGCCCCAATAAGCAGCACACATTTGGGTATTATTTCCCCCCCAGATTTCATGAATACCCCAGCGGAAAGCTGTCCACAATTGCAAATACAGTGGTACATCGGGTTACAAATGCTTCGTGTTACAAATGCTTCAGGTTACAGACTCCGCTATCCCGGAAGTAGTACCTCGGGTTAAGAACTTTACCTCAGGATGAGAACAAAAATCGCACGGCGGCAGCGGGAGGCCCCATTAGCTAAAGTGGTACCTCAGGTTAAGAACAATTTCAGGTTAAGAACGGACCTCCAGAACGAAGTAAGTTCTTAAACAGAGGTACCACTGAGGCCTTCAGGAGCCCTAGAATTGTGGCCTAAACACTGGAATTGCATACATTCTGGGAATGGATACAAGGGTTTATGGGTTCATCTTGAATTTCACAGAGAATGTCCAATCTTTTCTTAAATGCTGGGTGCAACAATGTTTCAGTCACTGGGCAGCTAGAGGCTGTGGCCTTGAGAATCTGAATTCGGTCTTGCCAGATCAACCCCTGTCTTCTCTAGATGGTCCATCAGAAAGATCAGAGACAGTGAGAATGGCAAATGGAGCACCTTTCTTGTCCTGAAACCATTAGCTTCACAGAGGTTCTTGGTACTATAATCCATTCAAGGTTTAAAATCCAAGAACACAGTACTTAGGCGTGATGTGCAATGTAGTGGTTTATTGTTCTGCACATCTGTGAGCCTATTTAGGATATGTCTCTCTCCATAATATCCAGCACCTCCACTGATCAAGAGATAAGGGGGATGCATTCAGATGCAGTCTCCAATCATTAGCATCACTGAGTGGAAAGCGAGAATAGCAGTTGCCATTTTGAAGGGCTATGGCACTCTGCTGACTTGACAAGTTACGCAGGTAACGAATTAAAGCTGAAGCAGCATTTAACAAACCCTCTGGCAGGAACCCCATCCCCATCCTATCACGCCTTTTGTCACCTATTTTTGATATGAACAAGAGAATAAAAATAACATGCTAAAAATAACTCTGGCATTGATCCAGAAAGAGAGAGAAGTACAAAAGAAGAGCCTTGCTAAATAAGACTAAAGACTTATTTTAGTATTCTGTTCTCATTGTGGCCATCAAGAAGCCTGAACTCAGGAGTAATCCCCTGATCATGAGGCAAGCAAACCACATCAAAGCCTGTTTTGCTGGACTCATCCCCCACCCCACCCCAATGGTGCCACCTACCACTAGTAGAATCCAGGTGGCTTGGTACTTTTTATATTGTGAAATATAAATTTCACATAAATTACAATAGGATGAAATTCAATAGGATGTGTGAATTTCAGCTTTAAAATACCTGCTTATCAGTTACCGTTCATAAGAACAACCTTCTGTTCATCTCTCACACAACTAGAAATTGTGATTTCCAAACAAGTTCTTCCTCTCTCCACTCTTTGTTTCCCTGCCTGAGTACCAACATGTAATGAGCTTTGGCAATCAGGTAATGAGATGGACAACAATGCATGGTTGTTGCACATCAGTAAATATGTTTTTAGTAAGTAGTTGGCATTTAATTAAAGTGCAATAACTACCCTCGTAAAGTGGAGTCAAGTACATACTTAAGTGGAATTAACAAAGCAAAGAATAAGTGCTGAACTGACAATAACTTAGCCTTCTAAACATATAATGTTGAGGGTCATTGCTAGCATGCTGAATTCCAAATGCATTTATGGTTGCTGATTTAAAACATATACGACATATAGATATATTTATTTATTGGGCGGGGGGGAGTTAATTCCTGATAACCAAAGTGGTGTCTCTAGTGAACAAGACCCTCTAGTGGGTCGAAGAGGAATGGACTCAATTCCTTATCTTTTGGGTAAATCACCTTGAGCCTTTATTTTTGGAGAAAGGGAATACAAATAATGATAATACAGTGGTACCTCGGGTTACGAACTTAATTCGTTCCGGAGGTCCGTTCTTAACCAGAAACCACTTTTGCTAATGGCGCCTCCTGCTGGCGCCACACCGCTTGCACACAATTTCCGTTCTCATCCTAGGGCAAAGTTTGCAACCCGAGGTACTACTTCCGGGTTAGTGGAGTTTGTAACCCGAAGTGTTTGTAACCCGAGGTACCACTGTATCAGCATCAAAAAGGAAATCATTCTTGCCCACAGTGCATGTTATTCTGAGTCCATATTTCTTGTTGCAAACAGCACATGCTTAACGGCCCCATTTGTACTATACATTTAGAACTATCATACTATTTTAAACAGTCATGGCTCCCCCCCAAAAAAATCTTGGGAGCTGTAGTTTGTTAAGAGTGCTGATTTTTTAGGAGACCCCTTCCCCCCTCACAGTGACAATTATTAAGAGTGGTTTAACAATCAGTCACTCTTCCCTGGAAATTTTGGTGAACATGTCTGTGATTTAGACCCCCTCAGAGCGTGGTGGTTGGTGTCATCTCTGTGGTTGCTTCCAATGACATTTCAAAACCTCAGTCCATGTATTTACATAGCACACAAGCAAAGCACTTCCCAAGAAGTCAAGTGCCATTTGCATGCAAAGCAGAACAATGGGGGTGGGGGCAAAGATGGGGAACTAGCTTGAAGCAATGGATTGTTACCAGTGATGATTACAGCTGCATCCACGTATATATGAAGAGGGGCTTGGATTACAGCAAAATCCTGCAAAACTCTTCTAAGCTCAGCATTTGTGTATTTGATATATTGAATCCTAGCAGAATCACAGAGTAGACCAAGGCCATTAGGAAGTCTTTTACTGATATGATTGCAAAACTGTGACCTATGTATTTCAGTGTTGCTTAGAAAGCATGCATTCCCAGACTAAGGCAAGTTAAACTTAGTCCTTTTTAATGTATTTCTCCAGATCTTTGAAGAAGAACACAGCGTTCTTTATCTGGATCAAGGTGGGGTTTTGGTTGCCATGAAACATACGTCGCTGCCTATAAGACATCTCTGGTAATTACTGTAACTTCTCTGATCTCATTAGTCATGAAGTCCTTCATTATATATTACATGCCATTGGCAATCGGGCCGTGACTAAATATTTTAACTAAGTGTCAAGATATGCCAATTAAGAAACTGACATGCTTTCTCTCTTGATCGCACTAAATCTATTATTACAGTTTCACACACAAGATGTGCAACAGAGTATACCCTTTAATGGTCCTATTGTCATTTGGGTTAATATTAGGGAGCTGAACTTCTTTACTTCCCCTGAGGTTTGGGAGCCTGGAATCAAAAAAATTATTAGTAATCACAAACCCTTCCATCTTCTAATCTGACAAAGTTCCATATATTCTTTTTATATACATAATAAATCTATTGTTTAAGAATCCTGCAGAATATATGGATAATTGTAACCGCCCCCTACAGTGTTTTGCATTTATCAACACTGAATTTGATCCATCTACCATTTTACTTCACATTCTTCTAATGTCATGAGATTATTTTGAAGACTCACACTCAGGCCACACTGCTTCACATGGCATTCAGTATATGACGTAAAATCAATGCCAGTCTCATGGGAAATCCTATGTTCATCTTTCTCCACTGTCAGTGCTTTGATATTTAAGACACTTACACGGCAGGGAACCATATTTTGTGGAACTTTGCAGTTCCTAAAATCTGTTTGCGATAAGCTGTCTTGTATAATGTAGCTCAAGTTCTTGAATCTGAGTCATTTTTGCCATGTACAGCAAATAGATGGTTCCTTTTCTTTACATCTTCTTAAACAGTGTTTCCCCCCAAAAAAGTTGTTTTCCATTTGTGTTTTCATTAGGTTAAGTTTTGATGAAGGAAGGTCCTGGAGCAAATACAGCTTCACATCCATCCCACTTTTTGTTGATGGCGTTTTGGGAGAACCTGGAGAAGAGACTTTGATAATGACGTAAGCAGATAATCCATAGTGAATATATATAAAAGCTAATAATCAGATGAGATATCATTTCTAACCTTTGAAGGCAAGGGAAAGACTCTTCACTGCTACATTTAAAATGATCCCAAGAATGTAGTACATTTTTGTTAATTATATCGTAAGTTATGTCACATTTCTTACATTTCATAAAAATACACAAAAAAGTTTGGTAGTACTTTGGGCATTTTACTTACATTATAATTAATTAGTTTAACTGAAGGCAGACACTGAACCAATTGTAAAACATGCAGTTGGTAGACAAACTTAGTTGGAAGTGCTTCACTTGCTTTATTTCAAAATAATTTGCTTCTAAGTATATCTTTAATATTGCTGTTTGAATTGCCACTTGCCTCATGAGTCATGTGCATTCAATCCACTAACAGCTGTTTCATACGTCGTGCATCAATCAGTGATGAGTACTGAAGAAAATATGTTGAATAAATCCCTACTGCATTTTTAATTTGCAATTTTTCTTTTCTATTATAAATTTATAACACATGATGAAAAACCCAACATACTATTTTGACACCAGGCATGTTTAGCCTGGAGAAGAGGAGGTTAAGGGGTGATATGATAGCCATGTTCAAATATATAAAAGGATGTCACATAGAGGAGGGAGAAAAGTTGTTTTCTGCGGCTCCAGAGAAGCGGACACGGAGCAATGGATCCAAACTACAAGAAAGAAGATTCCACCTAAACATTAGGAAGAACTTCCTGACAGTAAGAGCTGTTCGACAGTGGAATTTGCTGCCAAGGAGTGTGGTGGAGTCTCCTTCTTTGGAGGTCTTTAAGCAGAGGCTTGACAACCATATGTCAGGAGTGCTCTGATGGTGTTTCCTGCTTGGCAGGGGGTTGGACTCGATGGCCCTTGTGGTCTCTTCCAACTCTATGATTCTATGATTCTATGATTCTATGTGCAAACACATTCTTGGCAAGTTGGGAAGAACGAAGGACATTTGGAGTTTTGTGAAGCTAGAAACTACTCACTGGTATTGCTCCATAAACACATTGCCACACTTACTTCATTGTTATGTGATAGAGTTTTGCATTTAGTTCAGCTATCTGGGCTGCTATAAATTCACTACAGGTTGATTCAAAGATACTAAATATGGATAAAGGTATGCTCTTACTCAAATGATTACTTTTTCTGGTAACAGTTCAGTATGTTTTGTGCAGAGTTTTTGGGCACTTCAGCCATCGCTCTGAATGGCAGCTGGTGAAGGTGGACTACAAGTCAATCTTCGACCGACGGTGTGCTGAGGATGACTACCGTCCCTGGCAGCTTCATAGCCAGGTAAAAAAATGTGCGCCATTATAATCTGTGACCAAAGATATAAAGTTCTGCTCACCCTGATTTATTTGCCTGGCCTCCTGTAGGGATCTGATATATGCAAATTCCAGCTGTGGTAACCGGGCACTTACAGTAGAAGGTGGACCTTGGGCTTGCCGATCGGAAGGTCGCTGGTTTAATCCCCACAACAGAGTGAGCTCCCGCTGCTCTGTCCCAGCTCCTGCTAACGTAGCAGTTCAAAAGTACACCAGTGCAAATAGATAAATAGGTACCACTGTGACAGGAAGGTAAACAACTTTTCCGTGCACTCTGGTTTCCATTACAGTTTAGTTATGCTGGTCACATGACCCAGAAAGCTGTCTGTGGACAAACAGCAGCTCCCTCGGCCTGAAAGCAAGATGAGCGCTGCAACTCCATACTGTAGTCACCTTTGACTGAACTTAACCGTCCAAGGGTCCTTTACCTTATTTACCAGCAGGTTTATGTTTATCTGCATTCCTTCTCACACACACATTCACACACACACACACACACTTCTTTGCAGGAGTGTTTTTGCATTCCTCAGCTGGAGTCTTTGTAGCGTTAAGGAAAGAGTGGCCAATTTGCTTTGAAAGTGGAAGAACACATAAAACCACTAGCTATTTCTAATTTGTTAAACAAAGAGCCTCAAATGGGAGGGGGGGTGTTTGTGTTGGTATCTATCTATCTATCTATCATCTATCTATCATCTCTCTCTATCATCTATCTATCTCTATCTGTAGAGATAAACCTCACCATTATGAGGGAGTGGAATTCTGTGTCATAGAATTCTAATAAAATCATTTCACCAGCACAAGCATTTCCTCTTGCCAGATCAAACACCCTCCCCTTTCCTCCCCTTCTGCCCTGTTCTGGGAATTCTCCCAACCCTAAACCCCCCTCAGAGCCCACTGGGAGTGAAGGGTGCATTGGGAGAGGAGAGGAGGAAAGCCCTGTTGTGCAAGCAGGACTTGTTGTTTTGGCTCTAAACCACACAACTATTTGATTGAATCCATCCCATTGTTTTTCTCTCACCTCAGGGAGAAGCATGCATCATGGGAGCAAAAAGAATCTACAGGAAGCGTAAGTCAGAAAAGAAATGTATGCAGGGCAAGTACGCGGGAGCCATGGCATCTGAACCATGTGTCTGCACAGAGGCAGACTTTGATTGGTGAGTACCGCTTTCAGCATTTTAGCGAGGCTATAGTTTATATGGTCCTGATAATGAACATAACGTTGGCAAGGGCACTGGAGACTAGGAATGCCTGAGGAATTTGATTTCAGTGAATCCTGATGTGAACTGACTTGATCCCACCTCCCAGCCTAATATTCAAACGAGGAAGTAATTATTCTTGTATTTCAAATTTTGTGATACAATTCTAGGCTGAAAAAATGCATTAAAATGCATTTGTATTGCGTGATGAAATACATATTTAAATATTAATAAGAGTATTGATTTCCCTGCAGCTTTTGTGTTTTTAAAAAAATAAATAAATGCACAAGACATTCAAGACAAGCCTTTTCTAAAAGTTTGCTGCAAAATATGTAGAAGGGGATTTCTTTTCTGCCTCTAAATCATGAATTTTCCACACCAGCAGTCACAATCACCATATTGTTTCCCTCTTTTGCAAGTGGTTAAAACCCTTCTTACTACCACCTTTTAGCACTCAGTCTGGGAGAAAAATTTAGCAGGAGCTGAGAAAAGAGAAGTGAGAAATACTGAAAAGTATTTTGTATAAGATTTGAGAAATGGTTTGAGGAGAGGAAATTGGAGGACACCCAGGGCCCCAGGGAGTTGGCACTTATATTCCTTTCCATCACTTGGACCTCAGGGAGGTACAGTTTAGCACCCTGTTGATATTTTGCTTTTTGTATCCTGGATTATATGAATTATTCCTGCACTCAGCTGTAATGCTGTTTAACTGCATATAAATTCTTTTTAATTGCAATATTTTATTTCATAAAGTGTGTTCTTGTCATAAAATGTATGCACTTTTTATTTTGTTTGTGACTGCTGAACATAGTGCGCAAGCTAATTTATAGTTTTAAGTATTGGCATTTAACTACTACTGGGGCAAGATTTTAAAACACAGATTTAGGCAATGGGTGCTAATCCAGACATTTCATCCTACTTTAGCAAAGAGGATCAGACTTTGTCTGAGGTGTGCAAGTAAAATGCCCTTCTCTTGTGAAAAAGGACAATAATGAGTAATGCATTCCATTACCTTTAGACTTTCACAGTAGGGAGCAGATTAAGATTACAATCCTAACTCCATTTACCTGAGAGTAAACCCCACTGAATTCAGTGGGACTTACTTTCAAGCAGACACGTTTAGGATTGCAATCTTGGTGCATATAGGCTGCCTCTGGCAATGAACAATTTTGTGCAAATTAACAAACAATACGTCAGAAACAAAAAAACAATGAGGCACCTGTCAGGACAATAGCAATTATATATCAATGGATATGTAAATTACATACATTGCAAAGCAGTTTTCATGCCTGGTTATGTATAATGTGCACATGTTGTTGTCGTTTAAAAAACAAACTTGCTGTAGAGAATTAAGTTGAAAATCATTCATAGTAAAGAATCTGTGCCATGCAGGGGGTTCAATGGGTGAGTGGAAGAAAAAATGATGGCTAATCCATTTCCAATGGATGCCTTCAGCATCAATATTATTTTTGTGGGGTGTTTTACCAATATGTAGATAGACATTTGTTTTATCAGCAGAACACTATGAAAAGAGAATCTTCATGCAGTCGTGGATACTTATCACATCAAGGTTCCCTTTCTGCACTATTGTGTCATGGGGATGATGCAGAAACATTCAATTTTAATCAGAAACTTCCTGATTTGCACTTCTTGTACTGTGTTGGGGGCCACCCAAAGTAGCTGGGGCAACCCAGTTAGATAGACGGCATATAAACAATAAAATTCTTATTCTTATTAAAACAATGCATGATCTGAAATGCAATTATCTTTCAAAATCTGCAGTTTCTGAATCTTGTGATGCAGTTCTCCAGACAACGTATGCAAAAATGTATATATTTGGGGAAAGTCTGTATAACAATGAGAAACTTATTTTAAAAAATTCCAAATTGCCACAGAAATGTGAAGAACTGAATCTAAGGATGGAAAAATGAAACAAAGCCTATCTGATAGATAGATTGATCCATCCCTAATGATACCTGATTCTTAATACAAACTTTACTAATCTTATGTTCTCAGATGCAGAGCATGAGGTAACTCACATCAAATTATGTTTTCCATAGTTCAGGGTATTGTAGAAACAGCACTGGCGTCAGACATCCGTTTATTTTTATGTCTTTCCAAAGTAAATTTTATGCTTTCCACAATTAATTACTCAAGCACCTACTACTTTGTTGTTGTTGTTGGGGTGGGCATGAAAAATCTGTATTTACCCCAAAATAATGATTTCAAAAAATAAAAAAATAAACACTTTCTGTGAAACTACAGATTGAAACTATTTCACCAGAAAGGTTTGAAAAAAACAATGCAAGTTTCTAGAAACAGAAAGTAACGTCTTGCTAAAATGATCTTTGGAAGAATGAGTGAGTTACAAAACAGGAAAGGAGTCAGTTTAGCAGAGAGATTACATTTGCATGCATTGCCTGCTTCTCACTACCAGGGGGCAATAGTGTTTCAGAAATGATTATCACAATGAAAATTGTGTACTTGGTTCTAAGGACAATATTACCTAGCAACTGCCTAGAAGCCAAATTGTATTTATTTAGGTAGTAAATGGATTATGGGGTGACACATATGTTATTAAAGCATTTATTTACCAGGTTTCCCAGGATTTTACTGCAGCATGCAAAGTATCACTCCAGCTGCAGATTTTATTTTTTATTCTGTACGAAAACGAATCTCGACATGTTTTTTTAAAAATGGATCATTTAGTTTGTGTGCTACGTTGGCTGTAACAGTGACCTCCATTACTTGTTTAATACCCTAACTTGCTTTGCTACAGTACCATGAGTCAGAACAGCTTATCTTTATGTGATGATAAAAGACTTCATAATCAGAACAGACCCCATGGTGTGTTAAGGAGGTTTCTGTACCCAAAGTTATAGCCCCGCTTCAATATTTACATGTTTGATATGTCCCCTTTCCTCCACCATGTAGATGATGGAGTAAGTGTTGGGTAAAAGGTAAAGGTACCCCTGACCGTTAGGTCCAGTCATGGATGACTCTGGGGTTGCGGCGCTCATCTCGCTTTACTGGCCGAGGGAGTCGGCATTTGTCCGCAGACTGTTTTTCCAGGTCATGTGGCCAGCATGACTTAAGCCCCTTCTGGCGAACCAGAGCAGCACACGGAAACGCCGTTTACCTTCCTGCTGGAGCGGTACCTATTTATCTACTTGCACTTTGATGTGCTTTCGAACTGCTAGGTTGACAGGAGCAGGGACTGAGCAACGGGAGCTCACCCCGTTGCAGGGATTTGAACCGCTGACCTTCTGATCGGCAAGTCCTAGGCTCTGTGGTTTAACCCACAGCACCACCGCATCCCTTAAGTGTTGGGACCACCACATAAATTCCTAAAGGTGCAGAATCCCCCCCCCCCATTTTTGCTCCCCAGTTTGAGGAAGACAGATTCCACACATGGGACCTCTCTGCACTAGGGAGCATTCACATGTAAACCTTGCAGTTCACATGACCACCGTGGAAGAAACATAAGGTATACTGCTCACCTACAAAATGAATGCTGCAGGCAATGTATAATCATAAGAAGAGTTTGCTGGATTAGGCCAATGACCTCTCTAGGCCAGCATCCTGTTCTCACAGTGGCCAACCAGATGCCTATGGGAAGACCACAAGCAGAACCTGAGCACAACAGCTTTCCCCACCCCACACAGTTTTCAGCAACTGGTATTCCGCTGTCAAAACTCAGATATCAACATGGAGGATAGGATACATCTCCTAAAATGGCGGCACTGATTCAAAGATTAACTGAATTATTATTTGAATCTTCTTATCCAAGTCAGTGATATTCTACATATAATCATGCACACACATAGACCTTACGTGGTCTCCCTCACACCTCCCCGTGGGTTTTTAAACCTGAAAAAACCCATAAGTGTTAAACCTCACTGCATGGAAAAGCTACTGGAGCAATTGTTACAGTATGGGTAACCATTACGATCGTGTGAAAGTAATAACGTAACATGCAGCACAATCTTTGTCTGCTCAGAAGCATGTACCATTGAATTCAGTGAGGCTTATTCCGAGGTAAAGTGGGTTTCATGATTGCAGCCTTAGGTGTCAGGCTGTCAGGGAACATGTCAAATACCAGTTTCAAACACCAGATGTCTGGCTGTAATGCTATTGATCTTAGCGCACTCCCATTTTCAGATTTAAGTAGCGGGGTTCATCCTTTGTCCCAATTGATGCTGATGCTTGTTGATTGCAAGGCAGCCTGTTGTGTCTGCAGTTAGGCAGCAATTTGTTGTTATCATCAGAGTTCTGTGTGCATCAGAGAGAAGACAAGAAATTCATTAGATTACAGGTCTGCAAGGTGAAAGAGCGATGCTAATGCCTCTCTAGTGAGATGCAAAGGAGTTGCTTCTGTCATTTCTCAGCATATTTCTCTCTGTGTGTGTAGGTAGGTGAATGAATGGATGTAAAGGCAGGCAGGCAGGCAGGCAGGCAGGCAGGCAGGGAGTTGCCAAAACCAAAAAATGTTGCAATCAAAAGTCAGCATCTGTTTGCTTACTGCAGAGAGCTAGTTTTGTGGTAGAAACATACAAATGTATCTTAAATGGAAGTTAAAGTTGTTGCTGTTGTTTCACTACTTGTCCTTCAATTTAAAATCGCAAGCTGGGCTATAGCACTTAAAACACAATGCTAAACAGTGGCGTAGCGTGGGGGGTGCCAGGGGTGCCGGCCGCACCGGGCGCAACTTCTGGGGGGGGCGCGCTCGCTGCCTCCGGAATCGCCCAGAGCCCCATGGCAGCGGCTCTCAGCGCTCGCTGCGGAAGGCGCGCCAGGCAGCCCCTCCTCACCGACGGGCAGCGTTCGCCTGCGGGGCTCGGCCAGCGCGCAGGGCTGGCCGCATGGAGTTGCCGGGGAGCCGCCGCCGCCTGCCATGCCGCCCTGGCTGCTTCAGCCGCGTCCGACAGCCGGCTCGAGGCTCCTTCCGGCCAGGTCTCCCGATGGGGTGCTGCGGGCGGAGGCTTCGGCACCAAGCGCCACGCCGCCCACCCGCCCCGACGGGGCCCGCCCACCCGCGCCGGAGGCTGGCCAACCCACTGGCCCCAGAGGCGCCCCCTCCCCGCGCCAGAAAGAAGCCGCGTCAGGGCTAGCCGGGCCGGGGAGGGAGACCGAGAAGGCTGCGCCGCAACGCCCAAAGACGCGCGTCTTGGCGCAAAGGGGCCCACGGCACCCAGACGCGGAAGGGACCCTCTCCCCCTGACCCGCCACTGAACTGCAATTCCCAGCTCCCTTGGCAAATCCCAGTGCCCAATCCCCATGCTTTATTTGAGGCAGGGGTCCTTTAATTGCAAAAACAACACCACGGAGGGCAGTAGTCACTACGAAATTTGCCCCAGAGTAGAGCCGTCAGTATTAATGACCATGGTTAGGGGTTAGGGGGCGCAAATTACTTGCCTTGCCCCGGGTTAGGGGGCGCAAATTACTTGCCTTGCCCCGGGTGCTGACTACCCACGCTACGCCGCTGATGCTAAAAGCCCTGTTCCGTACCCAATAAGCATGGGACGCCTTTGCCTGGCAGCACAGGGGCCCATAGATTGCAGCAAAATGCTGGGCAAGATTTTTGCTTAGTATCTTCTCTGTGTGATGCGCTCATAGGAAAAAGCTGTCCTTGTTGCAGAGGGGAAGGGAAGCCTATACAGTGGTACCTCAGGTTACATACGCTTCAGGCTACAGACTCCGCTAACCCAGAAATAGTACCTCAGGTTAAGAACTTTGCTTCAGGATGAGAACAGAAATCGTGCAGCCGCGGCGCAGCAGCAGCAGGAGGGCCCATTAGCTTAAGTGGTGCTTCAGGTTAAGAACAGTTTCAGGTTAAGAACGGACCTCCAGAACGAATTAAGTACTTAACCTGAGGTACCACTATATAAGGCTGCTTCCCCTGGAGCTCACAGTCATTTTGGTATGAGAACTTCCTTCCTGCCCACCTCCGGGTTAGAGCCTTCAGTGAGCAATTTTGGATTGTTGGTTGACAGGACTGGAAATGATTTTTTCTTTCTCAACCCGATTAGCACTTCGTTGGCGTTTTTCTCACATTTCCCTTCCTTTGTTAGGTGGAAGAGCGTTGTTTGTATGAGGGCGAAAATGGCATTGGGCAGGATCAACCTAGCCTGGGGGGGCATAAGGGGTCTGAGAATTCAGTATCTGCCTGCTTGGAATCAGTGACGAAGCTGCATGGGAGTGGAGAGCAGGCGGGGGCGTGACTGGCGCCCCCTGGGGGGCATGACACGTGCCTTGGGGGGAGTGGCGCAGCACCCGCAGAGGTGTGGTGCGCATTCTGGGGGTGTGATGTGCTGCCTGTGGGGTGTAGCATAGTGCTGCCGGGGGTGGTCTGTTCCCTCCGCACTCCCGTTGCTCTGCCAGTGCTTGGAATCTGCACCTGGTCCCCCAGTGAGACCTTGCTTGCTTGCTTGGTTTGCACCACGGTAAGGTTCAACACTGGCTGACTCCTGTCATACGGGTTTGGAGCGATCCAAACCCAGCAGATCCATTCCATCAACATGGGACTTGTGGAATGATGAACTGATCCTGGGACCCAATGCCATGCCAACCCTTGCCCTGTCTACTGCTATCAATCAAGGTTTGGCCTGATTTTATCCCATCACCGTTGTACAGTCTGCTTATTTTGCTGCTCTCATGGGCCACATAATGCACCTGCCTGGGCAAACAGTTTCAAACAACTTACAATCTCAGAATTAAGGCGGAACCTAAAAATATACATCTCAGGTGTCAAAAGTCAGGGTAAAGAGGTTTGCTATATGGTGAAGATGCCAGGAGGGAATCCAAAAGGTGTGCGCAGGTGAGAATTGTAGAATCTTCTCCACCAACCACACTTCACCTCCATGCATACACCTCCTTTCCCCAATGACTCTTCTTCCAGCTAGGTACAGGCAAGAGAAGAGTTTAGTACCCCATGCCCACACATCCATTCTGCTAGTCGTGCAAACACACAAATTGCCCTCTGTCACTCCCACACCTCCAACTCTTGTATCTTCAGAAATGCTGCTACAGCTGTATCCTAGATTCAGGTAGGTAGCTGTGTTAGTCTGACACAGTTGAAATAAATAAAGAATTGTCCAGTAGCACCTTAGAGACCAACTAAGTTTGTTCTGGGTATAAGCTTTTCCCCGCCTTATAGCTTATACCCAGAACAAACTTAGTTGGTCTTTAAGGTGCTACTGGACCATTTTTTATTTATTTCAGCTGTATCCTAGGTGCGATGGACCCTGGGAAACATTAGATTCTCAGGGCAACTAGATATTTAATATAGATGGAGGGGTCCTGGAAATGGCAAATCCAAGGCTGCCAGGGCAAATGTTACAGTCCATCAAGAACGCTCTACTTAGACACTAGTGAGTATAACAAGCAAGGATGCATGCAATCTCTCAGTTCCAAGAGATTGCTTCCATGCTCAAGTTTACTTTGAGTCTACATGCCTCTTCTCCTAGTCCTTGCTCTAAAGGAGCTTTGGGGAGTTTCCAGACAGGCTTCTCATTGGGCATTCATGCTGATACATTCACACAAGCCTTACACAGAGGTTGTACAATGTACCTGTTTAGTGAACATTCATTGTGATATCTACAAGTGGAGATTACACAACATTGCTAGCTAGTGGTTGTTATACTGCACTTTCCAAATTTTTAGTCAGACATTTTGCACTTACGAAAGGGATAAGAGAGTTGTGCTGGAAAGTTTGGGATGCCAACCATATTTTGTGTGAATAAACAATCTCTCTGGAAGTGCCCTTGCACCACTATTAAGCAACAAAGGGGGGGGGGGGAGGTGGAGAAAGCATCCAAATAAGAGCATGTCCATACAAACATACATACAAATGAAGTGGCCCTGACAATAATGATAGAGATTTGAAGGGGTCCAATTGCCTCAACAAAGGGATATGGCCCATATCCACCAGTTCAGTATATTATGGGGGTGTGGAGTTATATAGCATAGTAATCTATAGTATATTGGCACATTATATTGAATTGCATGTTTATGCAGATTCATTATTGATAAATCATAGACTCTAAATATGAGGTCTGAATCATGATTTCATTGACAGAGTTCAGTCCTGGAATATATGAAGATATGCATCTCTGAGTATATGCAGAGTGTTTTTCTGTCACCTACATCCAGCTCTCAAAACATCTTAACTAAGGCAGGACTCCCAAGGCAATTCAAAGGACAGCTTGAGCCCTGCTTCTGCTCTTTTCAAAATTAAGCACTTGTGTCATCCATATCCAGCACTGAGAGATATCATCTAGGATTCCTTGCCTAGAAAAATGGGTGCATGTAGCATAAAAACCCAAACTGATTAAATCAGGCTTTGAACACGTATTCTCTTTTCTGCATATTTTGCTGCTCTGCCTTTCACTTGATTATTGAACATGCTGTGAGAGTGCAGCGTTACAGCTTTTTAATTATATTGATACATGAGACCTCAGCAATACAAGCATTTCAGTGTGTTGACAATCAGATTACAGAGGAAAGAAACCTCATTTATAAATAAATGAAAATGAGTTTTATCACTTGTGGAATGATAATTTCAATAGCCTTTACGCTGTCTCTCCACTTAGGATGCTTATAAAATTATTTTGCATCCTTTGGGTAACCAAGTATCTGTTTGCAAAACAATTAACCAGTGTTTAGCATGCTTGCAAAAAGACTCAGGAATGTTATACATATGAAAGAGTGAAGTGAAAATGTTGGCTCAATTCCATTGCCAAAAAGAACGGATGGGGTCAGGGCTTTTTTTTCAGCTGGAACTCACAGGAGCTGAGTTCTGGCACCTCTAAGGTAGGTGCCATTGCCATTCTAAAAGAATGAGGGGGGTGTTCATTGTGAATTACAGAACCTCTTTTTCTAGAAAAATAGCACTGGACAGGGCTGTCCAATAAGCGCTAACTGCATCATCCCTTCTCTACCTCTGTACCTTTTCTTGTGCAGTCTTAGCAGAAGTTCAGCCTTCATTCTCCCCTCCCTTTGTTTTCAAAGGAAATTGAGCAATTCCTGGGACAACACTCAGCTCAGTTGTGGACCACACATTTTGCACCCAAAAGGTTCCACATTCACCCTCTGACATCTCCAGTAAAAGGATCTCAGATATCAAATCTGGGGGGCAATCTTAGAAACTAGTGGGGAGTCAGAATAGACAATCTACTGAACTAGATTGACCAATGGTGAGATCTGATATAAGGCAGCTTCATTTCCTCTGGCCATAGTTATCCTCTAGATAACTTCCAACATCACACAACCCAAAGAAGTGAAGGCGACAAAATGCATGGGGAGTCTGGTACATATTCACTGTGCTTTGACCTACCCATCCACTGGGTACTAAAAAGTAGTTTCTGCTAAAATTATGATACTGAAATGAATGGTCATAATCCAAAATCAACCAGGCTCAAAAGCTGTATAGTTACTGACAGAGCCATACCTAGGCTTCCTTGTGCCCTTGGCAAGGAGCTATATCAGCACCCTCACCCACCCCACATGTGCCCTTGGCAAGGAGAGGTATTGGTGCCTCTGAAGCCGGGAGAGACCAGAAACTCAAAAAGTTTGCGCTTTTTTCACCTTTCATGCTCTGCCAATGTCTTTCTCCATTGCTGCTCCCCTCCGCCTCTCTTCCTCCTCCTCCTCCTCTGTTGGTCCATCTGTCTGAGCATGCAAACAGATGGAGGCGGGGGGCCTAGCCACTCCAAGCAAGAGTGGGGAGGTATGGTTTTTGAGCCATTGGTAGGAGCCAATTTGACCAACTTCTATGTATGCCCATGATTACTGATTGAGGCAAATGCAGACAAGAAGCCCAGAGCTGTAGAACACCACCCTCAAGTTGTAGACAGATGTATGTATACCTGTGTGAAATCGATATATGTGCAGAAGACAAAGTAAGCTTCCAGGGCTGTATTTATGTGAATGTGGTATACCTCTGCAGGCTTCACTGTAACATGATCTCTCAGAATTATGTGCTTCTGATTCGCATATCACTGAAACAATCTCTCCTTCATTCAAACCAGTGACTATGGATTTGAGCGTCACAGCAATGGCCAGTGCTTGCCTGCATTTTGGTACAACCCATCCTCCTTGTCAAAAGACTGCAGTATTGGTCAGAGTTATCTCAACAGCACTGGGTGAGTTGTTTTCAGATCAGACTTACCAGAATCTAGTTGTTAATATTATTTGTGAATGGTTGTTAAGCTTTCCTCATGCTGTTCATCAGGTCTATTGCAGTGCAAGGCTTCAAATGTGGAGGGGCTTGCCAAGGGATTCTAAGACAGTCTAGCTACCGGTGATGCATATGACCCAGCCTTCCCTGCTGTGCCAGTCTAGAGCTGGCAGTCTAGAGTCATATTTATCCTTCCTCTCTGGCTGACATCAGTGCCAGAGCTTTGGAAATGGTGGCATCTCTGCTTCTCCATTTATCCTCATTTTGTGTTAGGTTGTGTAAACACTATACCTTTAAAGCACATGAAAAGCAAACATACACCCCTCAAAGAGTTATGGGCACAGTAGTTTTTTTACGAGTTTCTGGCAATTTTAGCTCTGTGAGAGGTAAACTACAACTATTTCTTTGAGGGAATCTGCTTTGAATCTGCTTTTAAGTGTGCATGCTACCTATGCTGTTTTGTGATAAAATTCCTTATTATCAATTGCTGTCAGATTAACATTTAGTGTCATTAATGGTCTTATTTATTTTGGCTGCTTTATTATATCTGTGCATTCTTAATTTGTTGTGAATGGCTATGAGACTTTTTCTGTAAGAAGTGATGAAATAATAACAGTTGCTGTTATTGTTATGATTTGCTTAAACTAACTGGGATGTTGTGGCGGTGGTCTTGAAAAGGGATAGTCTTAAGTAAGCAACTTGCAGTGGTCCTTCCTTAAACTGTTGTGTCTGCTTCCCGCTTTCAACAGGTATAGGAAGGTTGTATCTAATAACTGCACAGATGGTGTGCGTGAACAGTACACAGCCAAGCCTCAGCAGTGTCCTGGCAAAGCCCCACGAGGACTCCGAGTTGTCACTTCAGATGGCACATTGACATCAGAACAAGGGCACAATGTTACCTTCATGGTGCAGCTGGAGGAGGTATGTTGTCTTTCCCACATTTCCCACTGGGGCTTTTGAGTCTGAATCGTTTAGAAGAAAATGGATAGAAGTGAACACAATTAATTGGCCAGTGGGATTTAACTGATTAATGGCTTCATAAATATGAGCTGTGTATCTGGTCTACCATAAGCAGGGCTTCGTTAACTTCTGTAACCTTTGCTCACTTCCACTTTTGCCCTTCCCAATTCCTTGAAGGGTAGACCCGAAAGTGAAGTTACCTGGGCAAATATTGCCAAGCAAATGGCAAAGCCAGCATTTAGAGGATATGGAAAATGTACATTTCTGAAACAATGCATTCTGTCAACTACCATTTGTTACTTACATGAGGCATGGAGGACACCCAGTCTTGCTGAAGAAGTGCTGGTTGAGGATTAGTTTCCATGCTGAAACAGACAGTTATATTCTTCTTCAATCCCACATCTTAGTGATTTGAAAAGTCAGCACCTACTGGTGAAAAGACAATCAAGGGATAATAAAGACCCTGACATCCGTTCTATCAACCATTGAACTCAACATTATCAAATGCAAATACTCATAGGATAGTTTTATGATAGGTGCATTTGCAAGATAGTAATGTGTGCGTTTGCAAGGAGTTAAGATGGGGCATTCACTCTGCAGAAATCTAGAGAAAACCTCACCCATCAGTTCCCATGTTTATACATGTTTAAGAAATAGGTGCTACAAAACTGACTGCAGCATCTGAATCGAAGCAATTTACACAATATAAGATAGCATATAAGTATAGAGAGTATATTTGTGTTGAGATATGGAAAGTTTTTTGCTACCAATTTTCTTACTCCAAATCCAATCTAAATTTGGCTCAAGACGTGTGTGTGTGTGTGTGTGAGAGAGAGAGAGAGAGAGAGAGAAATTAGAATTCCTATGCTCTAGCTGTCTTAAAAACCAGTTAAGCACCATCTCTGCACTGAACTATGGGCTGAAAAAATTGAGTTAATCTGCATAAAGACCAGAAAAAGCAAATGTTTGAGAATTACATTCTGGAAGACAACAGAGGAGAAACAACAACTGCCTGTTGCAAAATCTGATTTAAAATATGTTTTAAACATCTGCAAGGATAAAGAGATAACAAGTCATTGCTTAACTGAAAGCTTCCAATTAAATGTGAAGCTTGGGACTAGATTTAAAAACATTTTGTTTACATCTCATTGTTTAACACTTTGATTTACATGTAAGGCCCAGCACTTCATAGAAAAAAATCATGCTTGCAGCCTCTTGGGTGAGACTGAAATTGATTGTTTGAAGGTGTTGTCCTCATTAAGATGATTAAAATTAGCAGTATCATCTCCTCCCACATTGAAACTCCATGCATGACTTACACGTAATCAAGTTATAATCATATTCTGTAAATGGGTCAGGCTGTTACTTTTGAACCCATAGGTGTAAAGAATCTCAGAGGCTGTGAGAAGAATTCAGGTATAAAATGCAGCTAATTATTTAACACATTACTTGTTTATATAGCCATGGGTTAGGCATGTGCCTCAGCTCTGTGTATACCCTGAATTACAAGGTGCATTCAAGGAAGGTTCTCATTTTACCTCATTAGATTGTTCTATTATCAAGATGCCTTGAGGTGTATCACTTCATTTTCAAGTGACTCTGTTTGGACCCGACTAAGGAAGCCCCACAGAGCTCAAGAGGGAAGGTGATGGAGAGTTGGGGGAGAGGATCTCTTACTTTGATGGATAGGGCTAGCTTTTAATCATAGTGAATTATTTCCTCGGGGCACTCCAAACACGTTGAGTTGATGGAAGGGTTGGAAACTGCTTAGAATCATAGAATTACAGAACTGGAGAGATAAAATGGACCCCAGGGTCATCTAGTCCAACTCTGTGCAATACAGGAATCTCAACTAAAGCATCCAAGACAGATGGCCGTTCAACCTCTGCTTAAATACTTCCAATGAAGGATAGTCCACCACCTCCCAAGGGAGTCTGGTCTACTGTCAAAAAGCTCTTACTATCATAAAGTTTTTCCTGATGTTAAGTTGGAATCTCCTTTCTTGTAACTTGACATCATTGGTTTGGGTCCTACCCTCTGGAGCACAAGAAAACAAGCTGACTCCATCGTCCATGTGACAACCCTTAGATACTTGAAGATAGCTATCATGGCTCCTCCCAGTCTCCTGTTTTTCCAGGCCAAACATACACAACTTCCTCAACCATTCCTCATAAGGCTTTATTTCAGGACCCTTGATCATTTTGGTCTCCCTTCTCTGCACACATTCCAGTTTGTCAATATCCTTCTTAAATTGTGGTTTTCAGAACAGGACACACAGTTATTCCAGGTGTGGTCTGACTATGGCAGAATAGAGTGGGACTATTACTTCCCTTAAGGGATGCGGGTGGCGCTGTGGTCTAAACCACTAAGCCTCTTGGGCTTGCTGATCAGAAGGTCAGCAGTTCGAATCCCCATGACGGGGTGAGCTCCTGGTACTCGGTCACAGCTCCTGCCAACCTAGCAGTTCAAATGCACGCCAAAAAAAAAAGTGCAAGTAGATAAATAGGTACCACTCCAGTGGAAAGGTAAACAGCATTTCTGTGCACTGCTCTGGTTTCAGTGTTCCGTTGCACCAGAAGTGGCTTAGTCAAGCTGGCGCCAGGACCCAGAAAAACTGTCTGAGGACAAACGCCAGCTCCCTCGGCCTGTAAAGTGAGATGAGTGCTGCAATCCCAGAGTTGTCTGCTACTGGACTTAACTGTCAGGGGTCCTTTACCTTTATTGCTTCCCTTGATCTGGATGCTGTGCTTCTTGTTGATGCAGCTCTCTCATAGAGAGAGCACAGAACAATTCAGAAACAGATCATTTTTAAAAAAAGAAATATGCACGGATACAAGCAGCAGCAGGTGGCAGAACAGTACAGGCAGGACTGTGTTGCTGACCTGGCTTCCCAGTGCTGGTTACTGAGAGAGGGAGAGAGAGGGCAAAGCAGCAGGGAGCTTGGTGCAGTGCAGCCACAACAGCAAGAACATCAGATTGTGCCCACTCCATGAAAAGCCCCCATTCAACTTGCCCCTCTCTGGATTACGTGCACTGCAGCAATCCAGGGTTTCAGACAGCAGTATTTCTATCAGGCAGGAGATGCCGGGGATTGAACTTGGTGCTTTTTGCACACAAAGCATGTGCTTTTCAGTATTAAGTATTTGGAGACTATTTGATAAATATTCAGGTACTCGGAGAATGTTTGAGCACTATTGGATGCCATAGAGGACCATCTTAAGGAGACTTTGGGGAAGAAATGATTAAGATACACTTAGAATCACAGCTTTGATGCATTGATGTAAAACCTGTGGGAGAAATGTGTTCCCTTTACTGCCTACCTTATTATCTGAGCTCAGCAGAGTCACAAAACTATTCAGTCTAGCACTACATTTGTCACTGTGATGAATGAAGGGGGGGGGGGAATGACAGATACAGATCAGTCTTTTGTAATTTCATGTACTGTAGAAATCCTCATTATGGGTGTCAGTTACACATACCTAGCGATATTCAATATTTACTGAGTTGCTCTTGTGCAGCTTTCTACACCCTACACTGTAATCTCCTGGACACCCTACACTGTGATTTAGTCAAACACCTGATTACAGAAGTGTTCTCAAGCCATTTGGACTTATGCTTTATGTTTGGACTGTGGTATAAGCACATCATGCAGAAATGCACTTCCTATGTATACAATACTGTGAAAGATGTTCTGACCAATTTATGGGATGCAGGGGAAAAAAGACCTGTGGGAAGCAACACAGGAACCTAGGAAAGTGCGTTATACCAAGTCAGACTATTGTTTCATCTAGTTCCATATGATTTGACTCTTAACTGGCTGCCCAGGGTTTCAAGCAGGACTCTGTCCCACTATCTGGAAACAGCAGGTATTGAACCTGGAACCTCTCTTGTATGCAAATCAAGCGCTATACCACTGAACAACAACCTGTCCCCTATGCTGTGGAACTATGAAGTCAACTTTCAACACACTTAGAAATGTTAAGTTTTGGGGGTCTCCTTTTGCCCCTCTTCTTGTTTTTCTTTGCTGGCACAGAAAAAATCTGTCCTGCTCGTCACACTATTGCATAAAAGCTGCTTGCCCTGAAATACTGAAGTTCTTAAATGCCAGCTTTTGAAACATGGCCTTTCAGAAATGTGTTAAATCCTGAACTACAGGTTGTGTATTCAGTTCAGGGACAGGTGGGAGGCATTTTCAGTTCAAAGGATTAAATAATTTTAACAGGAATGAACTGGAAAAAGCAAGGAAATTCATCTTGTGAAAGAGGCACTGGAAGCGTGGCAGCTGTAGGTCTCCTCTAATTAGACTGGAAGGAGGCACCTTTCTCAGCAGGAAGCCATGATGTGAATCAGAAGTCCACGTCCTGCTGAGCTCCAAAGTGATTTTCTGCTCCTTGGACAGCTGTAGACTCAGCATATTCTTTGGCCCACCAAAATTTATTAAAAGGGATTAAAAAGAAGAAGACATATTAGAAGCGACTCAATATCTTTTTCTAAGTCCTTTTTATATTATGCCAAGGCTGCTATACCCATGTACACCTTGTGCTGGGAGCAAGTATCAGTGAACCCCGTGATGCCTACATCCATTGCTTTTTTTTCTAAAAAAAAATGTTTAGAGGTACTCTTATTTTGACTTAAGAAAATCACCATTTTATAGTTCAAGTCAGGAAAACTAAATACAGTAAATGGACTAAAGTACAAAGATTCACAAAATGTTTAGGGGTATGTATACCCTTGCATCCTCCCAGAAAAAGCACCACTGTCTGCATCTGAGTAGGCAAGAACAGTGTGAGGGTTGAAAACTTTTAAACCCACTTTGCTTTCTCCAGGTACCTTATTTACAAGATAAAAATGTGTTTTTGTGAGATGCTTTAAAAATGAAATGAAATAAAGTTTGCACACACTTCTACCCATAACCCAACAAGAGACCGTTTGTACATTGTGTGACATCAATGTATTATTCTACATTTCCAGAATAATTTGGTACAGCAGAGGCATGACTTCTCTCTGAGAAAAAGCCTGAAATAAGAGTGCCATGAGCAGAAGCGAACTTTCTTTTTCACTGCTGATATCAGCAGTGCAAGGAAAGCTCTTGCTTGTCTGGAGTTGATGCCAGATGGTTTCTTGAAGGGTGTGAGGGACTTAGACGGCAAACCTGTCTATGGTGGAATAAGCACCATTGAACACAGTGGGACTTAACTTCCAAATTAAACATGCATAGGCTTATTTAAAATGTCGTTACGAACAAACATTTATCTCACAGATATACACACATACACATTCACATATACGTACACACAGTCACTTTGTTGTAAAATTCCTAAATGAGATTTTGCATCTTTAGGGTTCTGACTTTTGTGGCATTCAAGCAGTCCTGTCATTCTGAGATCCATTTTTGAGATCTGACAGCATTGCAGAATGTCTCCCAGATACGGCAATCCACAAGGAAGTTTAGGCAGAGTAGCATTAAGTGTTTCTGTGGTTCACCAAAACCCAATTATTGTGGTGTGCCAAAACAGCTGCCTCCAATTTACTATCCCATTCGCAGGCAGAAAATTGGGAGCAGCAATTTTGGGAGTCATAATTCAACTCATGTTGTGAACCCCTGAAATGGTTTGGGGAGCAGAGAACAATTGTGCCAGGACTGGCAGTTTCTACTTTTGTGTTCTAATTCACTGATTTTGGCAGGGGCTCTTAAACAGAAAAAAGGCAAGAAGCCCCCTCCCCAGAATAACTTTGCCTACCCCAAGACAATTTCATTCTTTTTGTTTAGTTTTGCCTCAGTGGTTTTGTCAAAATCCCCCCCCCCAACTAATTTTTGCTGAACCAGACGTAAGATTTTGACTGATCCCTATAAATGTAGATTCTTACTTGTATACCTGAATACCTTTCAAGATGGCAAATATTCAAATTGCCCTGGATTCCATATCTATTTTATACTAATTATCCTCTCTACCTCTCTAATTTAGGGTGACATTCAAAGATCAATAATCCGTGTGGATTTTGGAGACGGCAGTGCTGTGTCGTACGCCAATCTAAGCTCCACAGAAGATGGGATCAAGCACGTCTACCAGAATGTGGGGATTTTCCGAGTAACAGCGCAGGTGGAAAACAGCCTGGGGGCAGACAGTGCTGTCATGTACTTGCATGTAAATTGTATGTTATTACATTGGTATATGAAATATTTTAAAGATTCTTTCTTTCTTTCTTCTTTCTTTCGTATACGTTTGTACTATGAAACCTGCTAAGAGAAGGAGTAGTTCACTTTTATATTAACATTTATTCTTTGGGAAGATGAAAGTGAAAGAGAAATGGATACCAAAAAAAAATCAGCAGGACATCTTAATGCTGTGAGGAAATGGCCTCTCAAAATTCCCCACCCTATCTGTGAGTAAAGTAACCAGAGACACAATTTCACTGAATTTCTCCAGGGAGGATGAAAATTCTCCACCTTTTTATCCAGGCTGGGGCTCACAGTTGTCAGTAGCACAACTTCCCTCAGATTGCCATTTGTTTTTTGTTGCTGCTGCAAGAACTGGCAGTAGCAACTGTGTTGGCAGCATGACCGCCATTTTGCCTCTTCCACAGTGCCCCAGACCTAGTATGATTCTTTAGTATAGCAGGAGGAGAGATGGCAACCACTTTGTGCTGTGCTTTCTCAATTCTGATTCCTCATGAAAAATTGGAAAGATTTGTTTATTAATGTATTTATATCCTGCACAGGGAAGCCTTGCTGCAGAGGTGCCAACTTGTGAGGGAGATGGGGCGGGCCGGGAAGTTGAGCAAGTGCTACCCCCAATTTACATCAGGATGTTGGAGGAGCCAGGAACAGGGTGGCAACATGGCTTCAGTGGCCAGTGGCTCCTCATCGCCCTCCTCCTCCTGCCTCTGCCATCAGCTGGGGCTTCTCCCCCCCTTCCCCTCCATGATAGGAGGAGGAGGAGCCACTGAAGCCACAGCATGCTCAGCTCCACGCTGGGCCCTGATTTTGGGGAATTTCTGCCCCTACTCTGTTCACATAATCAGTTTGCTCTCAGAGGATGGGATTTACAGAGTGTGCAAACAGGCCTTTGTTTATACTGGCCCATGAAAGAACTATAACACAATACTAAGTTTTAGTTTGAAGCTGTTGAAAATACCTAAGCTGATATATGCAGTGCCTTTTTTTTCTTTCTTAAAATATGTTTGGGGTACTCTCATTTTGAGGCAAGAAAGCCACCATTTTATAGTACAAATCGGGGAAAATAAATACAGTAAATGGACAAAAGTACAAAGATTCACAAAATGTTCAGGGGTATGTGTATCCCTGTGTACCCCCCAGAAAAAAGCACTGCTTTTAAATGCAAAAGTTAAGGTTTTATATAAAGAGCAAGCAGCCCATTGAACCTTGATAGAAAATTTACAAAGTTCTGTTGGCCAATCTTTACTTAAACAAATTATTTATTTATATATATATGTGTGTGAGTTTGTATTTATTTATATAAAGCAGTTCTCAGCATTATGCCACAAAAGCTAAACAAGGATACAGAAATGATTAAGATCAATATTTAAATATCAGCAACCAAAATAACCAAAATCAATATGAAAGAAATGAAATTGCCTTCTCAGCCTCTTATCTCTTCCCATCTTTATGAAAATGCCAGCGGGGTGGGGAGGCCAGGCCTTCTTTGTTTGTAAAGGTCACTGCAAACACACTTGAGTGCTGGTAATATCTCCAGAGAGGCTCTGGGGGTCTCTGATAACATAGGGCCATGCAATCTGCTACAATTTGACAGAAGATGATTCCGCAGGGGCCCATCTTCACTGTGCACTACTTTGTTTGCAAGCTAATGAGGCCACTTGATGGAGCAGCTATTTGCCTATGCAGGCCACAAGCTACAAAGGAAAAGTCGTTGTCTGGGTCATTCCTCTCTGGGAATGGGTTTCCCCACCACATAATTTGATCAACACAGTGTACAGCATTAGAATAGAATGCAAAAAAGTTACTGAGGCTCTCAGCAGGATCACAAGCGGCATAGCTTTTCATATTTTCCTCAGTGTTTCTAGAATCAAATTACTCAGCAGACTGAGTAATTGTGGCTCCCAGCAGTCTAAGGCAAGCAGGTACAGAGAATGGAGGTATTCAGTTATAGGGTAGAGAGGGCTAGTCTGTCCCTAGTGCTCATGAAAGCTGATTCACATGATCAGTTGCATATGCTTTAAAGGTCAAGAAAGGGCAGTGTCTCTCTGGTTTTAAACTTTATACCTATGGTTAGAATGCTAAACATATATTTTTAAAAAATAAATAAATAACGAAAACAAAGGATTAAAACAAATAAAATAAACAAATAGTTGCAAGCTGGTGTTCTAATACAAAATTAGTCCAGAAGAATCTACTAAATAAACAAACCAGGATTATTGTAAATGTAGAGAGACTTTCTGTAAAACCATAACAAGATTGCTGAAGAAATTTGATTCAGTTTGCATTTGAAATCTATCCAATTCCCACTGTGAGAACTGAAACACAGCCATCCTTCAAAATTTGCACTTATCACAATTCTGTGATGCAGTTTTCGAGCCTAGCAATATTTACAAAAATGCATATATTACAGAAAAATCTGCATAAATGTGAAGCCATTAGTGAAACTAACATAAACATGTATTATATTAGTGAAAATTACTTGCAACAATGTATCCATTAATCAAAATTGCATATGAAACTGTGTCTGCCATCTGTGAGCAGAAATTCACACTAAAAAGCTGGTGGATTTTCATGAGGATTCTTCTCATTATTTTAAACCACACAAATTGCCTGCAAAATGAGGAGAAATGAATTTAAGACTAGAAAAATGAGAAACAGAGAGAACCAAAATGGATTGGTGCTTCTATTTATAACCGTTGCTCATAGACATTAGAGCACATAGGAAGCTGCCTTATACTGGGTCTTTGTAGTAATATTATTATTGTTATTAATTTATTTATACCCCGCTCATCCGGCTGGGTTTCCCCAGCCACTCTAGGCGGCTCCCAACAGATTAAAAACAGAATAAAACATCAAACATTAAAAGCTTCCCTAAACAGGGCTGCCTTCAGATGTCAGATAGTTGTTTATTTCCTTGACATCTGATGGGAGGGCACCACCACTGAGAAGGCCCTCTGCCTGGTAAGTATTTCAAGGCAGAGATCTCAGGTGGAGATCTCTCCCATCACCTGCAACCTGATGTGGGATCTTCTACATGCAAGGCATATCAATTCCTCTATATGCAAAGCTCTACCATGGAGCTACCTCTGCCCAAAAGAGCTGCACTTGGGACTTGAACCAACAGATGCACGAGAACATACACACTAGAGACGTTTGCCTCCATAGCCTGGATGGTTGTAGGACCAGTGACAGTGACATGCTGGGAATGACAGGGCTAGCTAGCATGTCCCTAGTTCGCTCACTGTATGGGGGGGTGGGGTGAGCACACTAATGCCTCATACACAGAGTGAGGAAAACAGGATATACCAATTCCATGAACATGAATGGTCCTTGTGGAGGCAAACCCTATATTTTTAGGATGGCTTGAAAAGTTTTAAATAACAATTGACCCTAAGATCATAAAAGGTTGTCCAACTCTGCAAGAAGAAGTAATGTGTATTTTTATTGCTCTCAATATCGTGTAGATAGGAGTACAACACCACCTGCTGTTCCAAAGGTGCATTTTCAAAGCTGCATTTTTTTGTTTTCTAACACACTGATTTCAGAAGTTAATCATAATTACCCGCTTTGGTGATTTAAAACACACACACACGCACACACACACAGCTGCTCAGCTCTCAAAGTAGAATCTATGTTCTACTCATGATTCTTCATAAGTCACTTTTGTGAACTGTTCCTAACGGGGCAGCAATAAAACCACTAGCACATTTGCAAAGCTAAGCATGGTCTGGTAGGGTTTCAAGCTGGGTGGGGCAATGTGTTGAGATTCCTGCATTGCTGAGGGTTAGACTAGATGACCCTCGTTGTCCCTCCCAACTCTATTTTCCTATGATTCTGTAATATTCAGAATGTGCCTGCTTCAATTAGAACTAAATGGCTGAGTTTGTTCAGCCTATTACATTGGATGAAACCAAAATACTGGATGTTAACCAGAGTACTCAAGGCCAAGTTTGGATAATTAATTAATAATAGCTTAATAAATATTTGATTCCATTGCACAAACACCGATTGCTCTGACTGCATGTAATGAAAGAGGTCTCCTGGTTAGGCCAATATTGTATCTATCTGGCATAACACATATTACATCTTGTGAACAACTTTTCAAATTTCCAGTTCAAATATCCATTTTCCATTATGTGCACTTATTGCAGGAAACTTGGCCTCACATGTGGAGCGTCCCCACCCCTCTTCTTAAGTGAAAATGTGTGTAACAAACAATCTACATGGACTGCCACTTCCAAGAAACATTCCATGCATGTACAATATAAATAATATAATCAAACATTAAGCAGGCTTGTATAATAGTTTAGAGCTGATTACACCAGTTAGGTGAGGAGACCTGAATCCAGTTAAGTAACACTCAGGGCAGACATATTGAAATCAATGGACATGATGAACTAAAGTCCATTGATTTTGATGCGTGAGTATGACTTACTGTAGTTGGAAATACAACCCTGAATATCCAACATTCTTAACAGATGTTGCCATTTTGCACATTCGAGCTTTAATAAAAAGGTTTCTAATGAAGATAGGAAGTGACACCAATATATTGTTTCTGCTTCATTTTGTTCAGCTCCTAAAAGTTCAGAAGACAGAACTGGTCCCCATCTCCCAACTCTACTGCCATGAATTTTCATGTATAATGCTAGTAAGCAGAACCTAGATAGTTAAAAGAGAGTAGTAATGGGTAGGGATGGGGGAGAAATTCATTTCAGTTTGCATCTGAAGCCAAATCTATCAAATTTGTATTTTTATTTTTTTTTAAAGTATGTGAACAAAAACACAAGCATCCTTTAAAATTTGCACTTGTCTAAATGTTGCAATGCGCCTAATGCAGCCAAGCATTGCTCAAAAAATGCATCTATTAGGAAGAAATATGTGTAAAATGAATACATTCATGAAATAACATGCTAATATGCATTATATTAGAAGCAATTGCTTGCAAAAATGTGTGCTTTAATCAAAACTGCATGCAAAAGGTATCAGGAGAAATTCACTCTGAAAGGTTGAAGAATTTCCATGAAATTGCTTAAGAAATGTGGAGAACTGATTTAAGACTGGAAAAAATGAGTAATTAAGAGAGAACCTAAATTGACAGATCCTTCCATCCCTAGTCATGGGTAGCTTGTGGTCATTTCCTCCTCATTGTATTGAGTGAACACCTACAAGTAGTCGCATTTCTAAAGATAGGATAAAGCAGCAGCTGTCCATCATTCCCACCAGTACCAACAGAGACCTTTTCTCTTGAAGCTATGCAAAGGTGTAGTTTTGGTGGGATCCCAGTGCCATGTCCAGATAAGTCCTGACATGAACAAAAGTCAAGAGGTATAAAAAAAATCCACACTGGGTTCCTCGGTAAGATGTAGATGGAATAACAATAATGGAAAGAAATCGAATTTCATTGGGAGCTTAGGAAGCTACCTAATACTGAGTCCCACCATCAGCCCATATAGCTCAGCATTGTCTCTACAATTACTGCTGGTGACTTTCCTGAGTTTCAGGCTGGGGTATTCCCAGTCCTACCTAGAGATGCCAGGGTTTGAACCTGGGATTTTCTGCATCCAAAATGTTCCATCTCATTTGGATTGGTTCTGCATGTTTGCTTGTTTTAATTTGATTTTTTAATTTGTTTTTTTTTTTTATTATTATTATAACCTGCCCTGTGACCTTATGGTGAAAGGCGTGTAAGGAATCTTAGAAGGAAATAAGTGCTCCACCACTGAGCTACAGCCTTTCTCTTAATTGTGCTGTAGGGTGCTACACCTTCGTCCGTATAGTGTATGGATATTTTGTAACAGAAATAAAGGGATGTGGTAATAAGCCTCAACCTTGAGAATGCTTGCAGGAAAACAACAGCTATGATACCATTCCACCACTCAAAATATAACCTATGTGGGGAGAAGACTCTTACCTTGTTATACTTGGTGGGAAAACTTGTTTTCTCTGGGTATTGTTGCATTTCTTTCCTTTCCTCCTTCTCTTTATTTTCAAAATAAATTGTTCCAAATGAGAGACAGAGGGCAGTAGGGCCAAGTATAAATCTATTCTTTCCCTGATATTTTGCAAATTCTCTTTGCATAAAAAAGGAGACTAGATTTGTGAAGAAGTTATGAAATACTTTGGAACGGATCCTTGCTAGAAATAGATATTTCTGCTGTTGACCTACAACACTCTTCCTATCAATCTGTAAGGGCCCCCCGCCCCCGCCCCCCGTTAATGCAATATATTCCCAAGAAAAAGCAACACCCCTGTATTAACTCAGCCAATTACCACTTAATGTCTCCTGAGGATATGGCCATCTATATTTGTTTGGTTGGCTTCTGCATAGCAAAGATTTTGCTCATTATCTTTACCATTTGCAAGTTGCTCCTCTGAAATCTTTATCCAGAATTGTCATTGTGCCACTTCTCCCAGATACAGTTGGTTTATAATTAGAATCAAATAATTAAATTTAATTATCCAGATCCAAACAATTCAATAAGCAATCGTGTCAGTACACATATTTTGTGTTTCTGATCATTCAGAACACCAGATAAATGTACGGTGATAGTTTGCCTAAGCTGCATTTGGAGTTTGGAGGCTTGAGTCCATGTTGTACATTGGATTGTTTGCAGGTATGTGTTTTAAAACAAGCAGACTATTACTTGCTGAAGCACTTAGGTTTCAGTGAAAAGGTGGTCTATTTGTCACAGTGCAACAAAAGTTACAGCTCTCATATTCAGTTGGGTAGCACCCATGCATGGTCTGATGCTAAGGGGTTTTA
The DNA here is from genome assembly GCF_964106645.2 of Podarcis pityusensis. NCBI lineage: Eukaryota > Metazoa > Chordata > Lepidosauria > Squamata > Lacertidae > Podarcis > Podarcis pityusensis. The sequence continues at coordinate 46,843,916 of NC_138032.1, read as the reverse complement.
AAGCCCTGCTTACCAGGACGCTGTAACAGGTTGTGGTGAAATTGGGGGTCTTCTGTAAAATAGTACTTGTTTTGCTAATATGCTTTGGACTGTCATAGTGAGAGCAATCTGTTTTTATTTGCTGCTGACATCAGATAATGTCCTTTTCATCCTAATTAGCCACTTTTAATCCTATAAATTGCCCATGTAATGTGTTATTGAGAAAAGAATACTCACAAAATCTGGAGAACTGCACTCCTTTGGGTGTGGGCTTGTGTTTGAGATTGATACTCAGTCAGAAAGCATAACACTGCAAGCTGCTTTAGCATTCCCAACCTAATCATAGACTGTGCTACAGCATCCACAAAACCTGATAATCACCCGTAATCTGGTAAATGTGGTGGGAAAAAATAGCATGGCCTGACAAGGTCAAACTCCATCAGCATTCTTCAGCTCACCTTAAGGATAGCTATACTGAGCAGGGTTGTTCTACATATGGCAACGTTCCTGCATGAAAGTCACTTCTGGGTTAGAGTATGAATCCCATCTCTACTGCGTTGTGTATAATTATCTTCTATGTATACTAAAAGCACTATGTATACACAGCACTAGGAAGCTGTGACTGACCATGGCTTCCCAGAGTCAGTGAATAAATAATATGGAGGCTGTGGAAGCCTTATAACTGAGTCTTATATTTATTTCCTCAGAAATAAGCCCCACTGGGGCTTCCTCTCAAATAAGTTCACACAGGATGGCAACCGGTGTTGAAATAAGAATTTGTGGGAAGTAGTCTGCAGCCCTTATTGAAACCAAGGGTGGGGTCAAAGACAATCATAGAGTGTTAATGCATAAAACTAGACTCATCTACACTTTTCCGCATTCTCTCTTGTTTCCAGGTCCTTTGGAACATGTCCATTTATCGTTGCCCTTTGTGACAACAAAGAACAAAGAAGTTAATGCCACGGCAGTCCTGTGGCCCAGTCAAGTTGGAACACTGACTTATATCTGGTGGTTTGGAAATAACACTGAGGTTTGTATTTCATGGAGATAAATTAATTGTTAAATTGTGACATAATAACATTATCACGGGGCTTGCGATTTCTCTCAGGGAACAGCTTACAGGGCCCTGCAAATCACAGAGAGCAACTCTCAGCACTTTTATGTTGCAAATCAGCTTTTTTTTTTAAACTTGCTTAACTGTCTCTGTTTAGGCCTAATTTGCATCTTATGCAAATCACTAATCCCCCATTGGACACGGCTGAAGAGATCAAACTGAGAAAACTGCAGAGTGACAGATTATCAAAGATTCCAAGATTTGGGGCTTTTTTCCTTTCCTTATGTAAAATGCAAGCTCTTTTAAAAAAAACCAAAAAAAAAACCCTCATGTTACAAACCCAGACTTCAGAGATAAAGTTCTGAGTTCGGCTGATGATGTCTCTGCACTGCTCCAGGGTTTGAAACTGTATTTTACAGTGTGTTGTGCTCTGTAGCACTAGTAAAAAGGAATGTTTGCCGAGAGTCCCAACTCCTACTCTTTTCATAATGCTAAACCTATACGAAGTTCTCATTTGTGCTGTTAAGCTGCAAGAATGCCTCATTACCACATTCCAAGAGAAGTGAAATGACATGTAGTACATTTCCCTGCCTACGGACAGTAGTTAGCATAAAACAGTATGCCAAAATAACCCACTACCCACCCTCATTTGTTCACTGGGGGGAGAAAAATCTTTAATCGGTGCCTGATAAATTGTGTTGCTAGACTCAATTAGGCTACTTTGAATTTCAATAGGAAGTTAGGAGAGCTCACACTAGCAGGAGGTAGTTGACAGGGTGGTAGGGCAGCGACATTCAACTAACCTCCCAAAAGTTTAGTCCCGGCTGTTTAGGGTGGTGGCAACTGCTAGCATGACTGAATAATTTTTCATATATCCAGGGGATCAGTTCGGGTGTAACACAGATATGCAGTGTGTTTCTCTTATCTCAGTTTCCTTTATATACGACACCTCTTGCCACATAAATGGCTGTAAATTTTAAATCTGCTGCCTTTTTGCCTGCTCTTATTTGTCGGACTATTTAACCTACCCTGGGTTCGCCCAATGAAGGGCAAGCTACAAAATATACTTAATAAATACTAATAAATAAGTCGTGGTGATAAGAGGGAGACTTGCACTGCATAAAATTTCTGGCGGCGGCCTTTGTGAAATTAGGCCAGTCTATGAAACTGCCTGCTAGTTCCAATTCCCTTGCTTGCTACTGCGTATCTGATGCTTTGTCTCTGGTGCAAGGCAAGATATATAGGCTCAAATGAGGTGTCTGATACAAGCTGTTACCAGTGGGATTGGAAACTGTCACATCCTGGTGTGCTATGGAGTGGCCATTGTGCTGCTTTCTTTTGGATACTATTGCCGTGGCAACAGCCAGGTAGCGGTGCTTACACATGGGGTAGAAATGGTGCAGAAACCAGGAGTGGTAGGTCTCGAAGATGAAAGAGAAAGTAAAGGAAACTCAAGTATTAAGAGGACAGTAGCTACTACAGAATCCCCTGCATTGATGCAACTAAGTTACACGTTTTATTAGTGGCTGCCGCTAGCACAATAGTATCTCAAAAGCAAAGTAGTTTGTATTGTGTCAAGCTTTAATACTTGGTTGCCAATACAGTATCTCGTGAGCCAAAGGACTTCGGTTGTATAAGTGGGGTAGTTGATGTAACAAGGACATTGTTGCAGGAAACCATGGCAGTTCTCAGTTGGTAGGTGGCAAACATAATGCACCATTCTAATGAATTCACTTACAGAATATGATTTAAGATGTATGATGAATTGTTAATTGAGCAAAGATGGGTAAGCTCAGGCTTCTGGTCTTTCTTCATGGCCCTTGGGACCCCCACTACAGAATGCAGCCCTAAGGCTGCAAAAGGTTTCCCATTACATTTTAGAGTGACATATGAAAGGGTAATCCATTTGTGTCTTTTTTGCTTTTTCTATTTGTTTATTTTTTCTTGAAATAATGTAATAATAATAATAATAAATAATAATAATAATAATAATAATAATTTATTTATACCCCACCCATCTGGCTGGGTTTCCCCAGCCACTCTGGGCAGCTTCCAACATAATATTAAAATACAATAGTCCGTCAAACATTAAAAGCTGCCCTAAACAGGGCTGCCTTCAGATGTCTTCTAAAAGTCTGGTAGTTGTTTTTCTCTTTGACATCTGGTGGGAGGGCATTCCACAGGGTGGGTGCCACTATGGAGAAGGCCCTTTGCCTGGTTCCCTGTAACTTGGCTTCTCGCAGTGAGGGAACTGCCAGAAGGCCCTTGGCACTGGACCTCAGTGTCCGGGCAGAACGATGGGGGTGGAGACCCTCCTTCAGGTCTTCTCCCTCTTTTCTGTTCCAACTTTTACATTCCCTTATATTTTTCCCTTTGTTCATGCCACCTGTGAGGACACATTCCTCATGCTTGTATCCAGGATCTTACTGCATAAACCTTGAATTATTTGTCCCTGATTGAAAGCCAGAAATCTGCAGCACTTTTGCCACCAGCTGAACTGATTGTTCTTAAGCACTTTTGCAGAGGCTTCATTAACTCTTATTTTTATATCCATTCACATCCAGTGATAATCTTGACCTGTACTGCCCTTTGATAAGATGGAAATACGCGTTATCTTTGTCTCTATGTTACTGTGAGGATAGGTAATAAAAGGATCCTCATGTAAAATAACTTCATGCATGTGTTAGGGGCTGCAGTGTTAAGGGTTATTTTTCTCAAGATCAGCAACAGTACCAAAATCTGTCCCCGTCATAACCACTGATATCTAAAATGGTTCAATGGAAGAGTTTCCTTCTCATATTTTGAAATATGAGAATTGGCTGGTTATTTTGGGAGGCGTTTGTCCACCTGTATGCTGACTGTCTTGAGTCACCTGAGTTAATCTACAGAGTCATATTCCTAGCTCATCTGTTTTCTTCTTGGTGTACTCTGTGGTCTGGATTGTGTTGAGGGTGTTCAAATGGATAAGACTGCCAATCGATGTTCCACTTATCCTACCTCAAATTGGAGCTTCTAGGAATCCCAGTGTTTGGGTGTGTGGGTGTGGGTGGCTATTTATTTATTTTGTTGCTCAATATCTCCATGGTTCCCTTCTTCAGGCCAACAATACTGGGCATCCTTAATCCAAGTCTATTTTCAGCAGCAGGTTTAGGAGAAGGGTCCTTGGCCAGACTCTCTGTGCAACTGAAAATAAGGCAAGCTAGAGCATTAAGTACCTTCCCTGCTTTCTTCTTTTACCTTTGCAGCCACTGATCACCCTGGAAGGGAGCATTGCGTTTACATTCTCCACCGAAGGGATGAACACTATCACAGTGCAGGTTTCTGCAGGAAATGCCATTCTGCAAGACACCAAGATGATTGCAGTGTATGGTGAGCCCTATCTTGTTCACTGTTATTGATTCATTTCTCAGACTACTGCAGCGGTTGTCCTGTCATACACACACCCCACACACATGTTACTCAGAGAAGAAGGAACTAAGGACACAGACAAGATAACAGCTTTCAAGGGGAAATGTATCTGTAAGATCAAGTTGTCAAGAAGGGCAGCTGAGAAGGTTTGATGCTCTTACATTTTGTGGAGTTCTGCATAGCTGCAAGGACCTGAATTAAAGAACACCCATGATGTTCAGGACTGCATATAAAAATCGTAATTTTTTTGCACTCACGCCTACATCAAAACACATCTGGGAAACACATCTCCCAAAACTCTCTTGTTCTATATCCATAGTGACAGCACATGCTCAGTTCAAGTGCTGAAGCCTAATGCCACCCTAACATTCATTGCACCTGTGGTCCTATGCCTACACTTACCATACTTAGAAAAGTGCAGTAGTTGTCTCTCAACACACTGGACATAAATCTGGTTGAAAAGAGACACATTCTATGCAGTGTGCAAAATAGACTGTGAACTGACCCCACAGAGTTGGACTCTCACTTTAGTGGAACAGCACTCAACGCCTTTGCCAAACTGCAGAAGCCTAAAGAGTAGCATGGATAAGAGATGTTGTTGGGGTATTAGGGATAGGGGGTGGGGCTTAAACATTTCCATATATTTTCCCTCGTGTGCAGACTAAAAAATACTTTCTGCCAAAATGCACTTACCATTTGCATTTCTCCCATTTGATGTTCCCAAGGTTGTTTTGGTGAAAAAAAAATCCAAGTTGTAAAATGTAAATGTAATGCTCAGAGCTCCTGCAAAACTAACTTGCATAGAATACCCAATTCTTGTGTTTCAAATGCTGAGCTCAGTGTAACACTTCTCCTAAATCCCCAGTCTCGGTTCCCCTGCTGTTTAGCACTTTAAAATAATTGCCATGCAGCCTCTCTTATTTTGAGGGATGTTTTGGAGTGTTTCATTTGTATCCTTTCAAAAGACAAACACCCTAATTGCTATGTAAGATGCCGGCATTTTGGGGAGATACAGAAAGGGAGGAGGGAATCAAAGCAATTAATGCAAATGAGGGCTCTGCCTGATGGAATGCAGGTTCTGTCCCCTGGTTTATGGACCATTAACACTTAATGAGCCGATTGCCAATAAGGCTCCAGACTTACCTGCATTAACAGTGTAGTCCGTGTCAAAGCAAAGTTAAAGTTGATTTAATTAGAAGCAGACCTGAAGTATCACTTCAGAACCAGCTCAGGAGACTCTGGATGTTGTTTGGGTTTACAGGATTTAAGTAACATCATGCACCGTTCTGATAATGGGGCAAAGCACAGATATAACATAATAATGTAAAACTGTACAAAGACAAGACATCCAACAACTGATTCATACACCTACCATGGCCCTGACATCTCCCTCTCTCTTTTTAGGCTACATTGTGGTTAGCTAAACTTTTGCAACTTTTCCAAAAACCTTTCAAGTGCCATTTAAATTCCCTGTAAAATAGATGGCTACACAGACAGACGGGTAGACAGATGCACAGATAGATAGATATACAGATGCGGGGGAAAGCTTCACTATACCCTCAGTGTAAAAAAAATAATAATAATATTCTAGGTTCCCCCACTCCCATCCCTTTCCATCCTTCCTGCTACACCAGTGCATCATCATAAATAATGTTGTTCTGATTGAACAATTGGTAGATCTAATTCTAAACAGTTATTTGCCGGCACAGCCAAGTGATAGGATCAGAATGTTAATCAAGCTGTGTTGTCCAATATGCACATCAATCTAATTGATTAGAAAGCCAAGCACATTTTAAAAATTCAGTAGCCACGTCCCAGGAGTTTTCACTCATAATAGCCTTTTCGTTCTCTCCATCCCGTCTTCCCCTAGAGCAATTTCAATCGCTACGGTTATCGTTCTCTCCAAATCTGGATGACTACAATCCAGACATTCCTGAATGGAGACGAGACATCAGTCGAGTCATCAAGAATGCTCTGGTGGACGTAAGTGTGGAAATAAGTTGTCACTTCTGTGTGATGCATTTTTTCCCCTCTGTCCAGCACTCGCTTTGGAAGCTCTCACCTGCAGGAACCCCTCTATAATACCACTTGCAGAAACTCTCCAGTGATTTTGCAGGGTTATTCTGGGAATCAGCATTAGCTGAATTTGGGAAACACAAACAGTTCTGGTTTTGTTCCTCATGGCTCCAAGAGGAAGCCACCTCTGACATGTTCTTGCATCTGTAACAATATGTTTCTCTTTTGCCATGTACTGAAATATGTGAAAATTTATCTTGTTTCATTTGTAGCTAAAGAGAGAAGCAGTTTAGATATCCAGCCTGCAGTCTTCATCTCATTTTCCCTTCAGTTTGCGCTGCTTCATTTTATCCACGACCGTGGTGGCATTCAGACAGTACACCAAGGCTTTCCAGGTCACTGAGGGCTGCCCTGTGCCTGAGCTTTGATAATGCAGTTCATTAATCACCCCTGCTGCATTCACTTAGCAATATGGAATCAAAAACTGAAATGCACATTTCTTTGCCACCTTTTCTCTATAGAGTAGGTGTTCCAGAACACAGAGCAAGGGAGTACTGGGACCCATTGTGCAAAATAATATTCTTGGGGAAGTAATTATCTAGCCTGTGAAACTGGTGCAGTTCTACTGAAGTCAATGTGATTGACACAGTGTTTGTGACAACAGAGCAAGCGTGTTTGTGAATACATATTTTGTGGGGAACCCTTCACAATAGTCCACTTTCTCTAGCTTCTCTTGGATAAGCAACCTGTTTTTCTCTGTATGAATTTCTCAGCAGGGAATGTTAAGGGGTTGTAAGGGAGTTTAATTGTGTTTTCCATTGACTAATAATAATAAAAAGAAACAGTTTAATGAGCACATGATCATGGCAGTGGCTAACCAGAAATTGGGGGGGGGGGGATAATGTAATTGAATGACAGGAAGAAAAGCAACAGCAAAATATAACTGTGCCTGCACAGTGTTGTTTATAAAATATAGAAATGGAAACAAATGGAATCATAGGCCATCCCACTTGTTCCACAACAGCAATGACCAACCACTTCAAACCACCAGATTTTTGGGTGAAATTTGGAGGGAGGGAATTTCAGAAGCTCAAGCATAGATGAACAGTGTTGTGCGTTGGGGCAAATTTTTTTTCTTAATTTCACATAAATGTTCATGGGTTCTGATTTGGCGGGGACTGACCAGGAATGAGACCTTGGGGTGGTAGTAGATAGCTCAGTGGAGATGTGTGTGATGGCTGTAAAAGAAGCAAATTCCATGCTAGGGACCATTAGGAAAGGAACTGAAAATAAAAAATGCAAATAGCATAATGCCATTACAAAAATCTATGGAATATTGTATATTCCAGAAAAAATTATTTCTTTATTTTGTAAACAGCACGTGTCATTGGCAATTCTCGTCATCTCACTCCAAAAAGGATATTGTGGACTTAGAATAGGTTCAGAACAGCGCAACCAAAATGATCAAGCGGGTGGAACAACTCCCCCATGCAACCCCATGCCTCAAAATCTGCCTTGGAAGATTGCAGGAAGCTTGGGGGGACCCAAAGCAGTGAGGAGGGGAAAGCAAGCCGAAGTCTGCTTGTGCAACCTTGGATTCCACTCACCCTCTATCTATCTATCTATCTATCTATCTATCGGTATTTTAGCTGACTGAATGATTTTAGTCCTCTTAATTTCAAGGCTTCTGATGCTACCCTGGTATATCATCACCCTTTCTTTCTGCATACTAGGTAACAGGCATTTCCAGTAAGCATATCTTGGTGGCAATCCTGCCAGGTTTACCCACATCAGCAGAACTCTTTATTTTGCCTTATAAGGATGTCACAGGAGAAGACAAACGAACAGCAGAAGACCTACAACAGGTACTGTTTCCTTTCATTATGCACAAGTGGTGCGTGCAGGGAAGAGACTGCATTTTAACTTCTTCTCTTTTTTTTTTAATTAATATTTATTAAAGTTTCAAAAAAAATAGAATCACATTAATAAAAAGAAAAATTTAAAAATAGAAAAGAAAAATACACAATACAAAATACAGAATACAAAAAGATAGAAGGGGAAAAAAAACAGTTAAAAACAATTCCGTCTTTTCATAACTTCTTTTATATTTACTTGTTTCCCGGACTTCCTCTTACCTCCCTCTTTTGTATTCCAATTCAGTTTGTTAGTCCAGCAATTTCTTTCCCTCCTTTTTAATCCCAATCCCAATCCTTAATCTTAATATATTATAACATTAAATTTTTACCTATTAAAAACCAATTTTTCCATTCTTTTAGCCTTTTTAATCCTAATCCTTAGTCTTGATATATTTTTAACTTTAAAGCCTGTACAGCTAGAAGCCACTTAACTTCAATCCAACATCACTCTAACATTCATTAATTTTGCAATATTTCTGTAAATAATCTTTGAATTTCTTCCAATCTTCTTCCACCGACTCTTCTCCCTGGTCTCGGATTCTGCCAGTCATTTCCACCAATTCCATGTAGTCCATCATTTTCATCTGCCATTCCTCCAGTGTGGGTAGCTTTTGTGTCTTCCAATACTTTGCGATGAGTATTCTTGCTGCTGTTGTAGCATACATAAAGAAAGTTCTATCCTTTTTTAACACTGATTGGCCGACTATGCCCAGGAGAAAGGCCTCTGGTTTCTTCAAGAAGGTATATTTAAATACCTTTTTTAATTCATTATATATCATCTCCCAGAAAGCCTTAATCTTTGGGCACGTCCACCAAAGGTGAAAAAATGTACCTTCAGTTTCTTTACATTTCCAACATCATTTTAACTTCTTCTCTCCACCCTGCCCCCACCCCCAAATGTTGGCAAACAAACACTGCAAATTTCAGGAAGAATACATTAACCATTTTCATTCATCGCAATACTTATTGCATGATAGACATCTGAAAATTGAAGTGTTAATGCCCATGCTTGCTTGTGAGTCACACCAGAAGGTCTGTTTATGCTGCTTCCTAAATCTGTGCTGTAGAAGGACAGGCATGAGTGGGAAGTATACAATGCAGGAAAAGTGTGATTCCCAGAAGACAGAGAGAGATCATAGCCCATACTATGACATTCACAAGGGTTTTCCTAAGGGCCATATCACCCATTTTCCACAAAGGGGATGATTTCACTATGAAGGCAAAATCCTCACCTTTATGATGTGATTCTTATAGATGTCAGAAATGAACTCAATTAGTGATGAGTGTGCTTTTATGTATAAACATGCCAGTTGTAGAATTGGATATGTTGTTTCATAAACACAAGATGCCATGTGTATTGACACCCCCCAATGCACCTCAGCCAAGCAGAAGTCTCCCCAGTTTATACTTTATCTTTGCTTTGCTTTTATCTTGCTTGACAAACTACACATCTTTGTAATTTTCTCCTCATGCTGGTAATGAACATCAGGAAAGAAGATTGACTGCCTTGCAGATACCCTCCCCCAACATAAATTGGAAAGGAAGGCAGTACATAGAATCCCAGATTTACTACTGACCCAACTCGCCTCCGGCACTTGGCTGCTTATTGCATTCCACAAATTATTATATAGATATTTTCCCTCTCGCATTCCCAGACTCACTGTGGTCATAAAGTATTGTAACACTGGCACATTGTCATCATAAGCCTTTATAGGGAGACAAGAGTAATGCAGCTTTTAACAGGGACTCCAGCATCCTCTCCACTATTCTTCCTGAAGGGACAGGATTGTAATCTGCCACATTACTGGAATTATTCTTTATATATTGCTATGCATTTCCTGTGGAACAATATAGTACTGCATGGATTTTATAATATAAGGTTGAAACTCCTTCCCCACCCCACCCCACGAGACGTTGGTGTTGGGTTCTCATATCACCAATTGCTCTGATTTCCAGTATGGTGGTTCATGCCCACAGTGGCTTTGCTACTGATTCAAGAGCCATGCACCCACACAGAGCTGAATCAGCTGACTTTCAGCCAATAGCAGTAGCTGTCAGTGTGTTGAGGGGGAGCTGCCCTTTTGTGTGTCTGTGGCTTACCTGTATAGGGCTGTGGTGGGACAGGCTGGTGGCGAGGTTGGAGCTGTGAAAGTGCACCAGTGGTTCCTGACCTCAGTGCCACCTTGAACCCAAGCCATGTCCAGGTAAGATGCAACAAAGTTTGTGTCAGCAGTGTGAGTCCACATCTCCAGCCTACCAGACCAGTTGCCCCTAGTGGGAGTTTAGGGTGAAGAGCGGGTAATAATAAACAAATATTGCTCTATCTGTTCCTCTGAAATAATTGTGAAATGGTGGATGCTTTGATGATGTAGTTTCTATAGCTTATATAACATGACAGCGATAATGACTCTTTGAATTATTTGAGGTGACAGGGAACTAATGCTCTTATGAGCAGGAAGACTGAAAATAGGTCAGTATTTCAGTTAAGAAGGACTCTGCTGTCAAAATAAGGGCTCGTGTGTGGGGAGGATTTATTTATTGGTTCATTTATTTGTTTGTTTTATCTTGTGACGCATCTGCACTTGTGTGAGAGCACTGGAAGTAGTACTGAACTTCTCTAACTCTCAGCTGAGCTTAGAGCTCATAGCTGATGTTTGCTGGAAGTGACGAGCCCTATTTATTCATATTCTCACCCTCCCCAATGTGATTTCCATCATGTGAGGGTGTAAACAGGGATAAGCCCATTAGCCCCCTACCTGTTGTCTTCCCATTCCTGCAGCTCCCCACCCCACATGGTGGGGGTCATCTGTAGCAGGCAGTCCGTTCTTAATCAAGGAACTCCCTAAAGGGAGAGCAACAAAACACAGCTAAAATCCACAAAATTATATATATACACACACACACACACACACACACACACACACATTACACATTACACCATCAACACTAAAACACAGATAAAAATTGGTAAAACCTCTAGAACAAATCTAGGCAACTAAAGGATTTGCCTAAGTAGGCATGCCTAAATGAAAAGGTTTTCTAAAACTAACTGAGTCAAAGTTGATAAATAGGTGGACAACCAGTCTGGAAACCTAAGCTCCCTTCAAACATTACTTATGTGTAGAGGACAAGCATTTTGAAAGGGGCCCTTGTCCTACTCCCAAATTCTTGCTGCTTCCTTTGCCACAGTCATGATGAGAAGGTCTGTGAAGGGGGCTTTCTCTATGCATTGAGGCTCCCTGTTCAATTTAGAACCTTGCATGAGAGCTCCCCTTTCAGCATGCTTGCTCTGCGTGCAAGTAATTTGTTAAAGAGGAATCAAGTCCTCTGAAGTATATTTGAAAGAACTGGGTGATTTTTGCCCTGGACCCGAGAAGATTAAGAGTCAACATGATAGGGGTCTTCCAGTATATGAAGGGCTGCAATGCAAAAGATGGAGCAGCCTTGCTTTCTGTGCCGTATGACTGGTGCTGTGCTCCTCAGCCTTAGGTCCAATGGGTGGAAGTTTTAGGGAAACATATTTTAGTCAAACAGTAGGAGAAACATTGCAATGATTTGAGCAGTTGATGATGGGAAAGGCTGCCTTGGGAGCTCCCCTCTGCTGGAGGCATTTCAGCAAAAATTAGATAACCATGTTTCAGGGATGCTATCCTTGCATCCTTCACTGCAGATCTTACGTTGAGCTTGGGGTTGGACTAAACAAATTACACTGTCCCTTCCAACACTATGATTTTGTTTGAAATTTTCATTTGCTCTGTTTTTTAATTGAGCACAAGCACTGGGCAGCTGTGGGGCAATATTCAACTAAATCGTGTGCAGAGGTTTACCCCCTCTCCTCTGCCCACACCCTGTGCCATCCCCATAAGGACGGGAGGGAAAGTTCAGAAAATATTTAAGTGTGCTTCAGGGGGTAAGGGAAGAGAAGGAGAACATTTAATTGCACAAAGAGGAATCTTTATGCTCATAGAACTTTCTCCTTAGTGCTATACTGAACAAATCCATAGTTTCTTCATAGCTTTCTGCTCCTTCAGTTCATTTGTGTCTCTCCATGCCTCTCTTTCTTTACCAGTATGGATATTTACATTGATAAAACTTAGTGTGGGAGGAGCGAGGAATCAATCATAGCAATCTTGATTTCACAGATAATTGCCTTACAATTCTTTTTGTGCTGTGCTTATTAGTGTGCATGTATATTCATGTGCATTGATAAAACATTGCCAAAAAAAGGCAAGTTTGATGTGAATATACACTAGAGTCCCTCTATGTGTGTGGGGGGGTTGTTGTTGTTTTTTAAAACAACATCCCACAAGACTGCATTTGTTCATATTATAACTGAGGCCCAAATAGTCTTACCTACATGCAGACATACATTTGATCATTTTAGGATTGTTTTCTGCAGGGTTTTTTTTTTTTTAAAATCAATGCACATTCAAACCAATTTACATAGAGAGGAGAAGATTTCAGTAAATGGAAAGAACTGAAAACTGCATTAAACTGCAGATACTTCAATTATAGAATTAATATTACAAAGTCCGCTGGTTATATTTGTAATGCAGGAGGAATGTGATGCAGGACAAAAGGAGCTGGAAAAACAACAATGGAGCCAAAGGAGAAATTATTCCATCTATAATAGTTAGTAGGAAAGTGTGTATGTGTGAGAGGGAGATGGAGATAAAAGAATGAGTAAAATGAAGTTAACTTGCAAAAGAAGAATTGAGCATCACATGAGACTCTTGTGGTGTCAAAGGTCATAGTTACACATCTTGACCACCATTAAATATATATTACTAAGTTCTGTTCTCACACACAAGCCAAGCAACTTTCAGTGTGCCACTGGAGGGCAGTATTATACCTGCACACACATGCCCACAAGTGCCTATAAAACATTTAAACTACTTTACCCAGTTCATGCTACCCAGTTTATTCATAAACTTATAATCCTGGGTCAGAATTTTAATGTGATGTTGACATTTTACTTCAGGAACTGTTGAAATTTCAAATGCAAACAAAATATGAAGTACAGTTGTTGAAAGGCTGATGTACACTACATACAATTGCTGCCTGACACTCAAGTTGCCTTACAAATGATTAACAGTGTACTCCTTTGCATGCTTACTCAGAAGTAAGGCCTGCTGTGCTCAATGGGACTTACTTCCAAATAGGTGTGCATAGGATTAAAGTGTAAATATAGGTACATAGCCTCATTCATGGCTAATATAATGTTAATTAGGCAATGTTACATGCAGTCATGAGTTATTTATGTCATTGCTGATAACTGTATCTGCAATCAGCATTGTAAAGTACAGAGCCTTTAAATCTTTGCTGCTTGTTTCCTTTTGTGATTCCTAGTTCAATAAAAGGAGTTTAAGATGGCTGCCTGTTTGTTCTGGGCTTCACTTCACATAAAGCTGTGTGCACTGCAACCAGGGCCATACATTAGACTAGCTCACTGTGCCTGAAGCAGTTTGGACCTGTTGCTGCATGAAATAAATGTATACTATAAATATCTGTACTGGTGTTGTGACATCAAGACTGAAATAGAAGATTTCTCTCGCTCTAGAATTTGGGACTGCAATATTTCAATATACTAGAATTAAAAACATCCCCCTCCCCCAAATGATATCACAATATGGAACCAGATTTAAACTGGACATAATCCACAGGGAGATGCTTGTGGAAGTCCCAGTGAGAGAAACTGCCACAGCTTTTGTTTCATCTTATTTCATTCAAGGTGGTTTCAGAAGGACAGCCTCTATTTAGACTGTGCACAGACAGTTTTTGCATAATTACTTCAGTCCATAATCTCTACTGAAATGTTTGCAGAGGCTTTGGGTTGTAACTACTATTTTTCACTGGATATAAGAAATGAGAACAAGAAAGATAAAGCAGTCTTCTTTTTTCTGCTGATGGCCAGTCATATGATCATTTTTCCCAATCAGATTATGAATCATCTGGTCCAGGCATAGGCAAACTCCGGCCCTCCGGATGTTTGGGACTACAATTCCCATCATCCCCGACCACTGGTCCTGTTAGCTAGGGATGATGGGAATTGTAGTCCCAAACATCTAGAGGGCCGCAGTTTGCATATGCCTGATCTGGCCCCCAAAATTTCCCTCCTCCCATTAGGGGTAATGCATATAAATGCTTTGCTGCAATATACATCAGTTCCTGCCTTCATCTGTTCCTCCTCTCCTTTCCTTCCGCCAGGGTCAGCTCTAAATATTTGACTATTATTCTAGGTACCCTTCTTTATTCATTTGTGATCTTACTAGGGGAAAGTGCCCAACATTGCTTAGAAACCACACACACACAAATCAGTTTGGGTATGAAAGAAATGGTTAAAACCGGTGCAGTTTTGAAACGTTCAGTCCACCATCTTGAATCAGAATGGTACAAAACTGTACATATAACCCAGACCCCAGCAATGCAGGGATCTCAACACAGAATTGAAAGTAGACTGGGCAGGAGAGAGTTTCCGATTGATATGGGAAAACCCAGTGCCATGTAAATGGAACTGCAGGAGCAGGTGTGTCATTCAGTGGTAGAGCATCAGCTTCTCGTGTTGTGGGTGCCATGATTTGACCCTAGAATTCCCAAACAGGCTTGGACAAACCCCTGTCTGAAACCCCTCAAGAGCTTCTGCCAGTCAGCCTAGAGAATACTGAGCTAGAGGGGCCAATGATCTGACCCAAGATAAGGCTTCCTATGTTCCCATGGCCCATATTTTAAATGCCTGAATCAACTTGAATGGGAGGCAGAGTGATACTGAGATTTCTGGCGCACACAGTGTGAGAAAGGCAGACCTTATTCAGGCAGAACTACCCTAGAAACCAAATTAAATTTGTTTTGTTCTCTTTGTAAATTAACTCCCCCTCTCTTTCTTTTTACAAATTATTTGTTGTTATTATTCATTATATGTCCGTTGATGAGAGAATGATAGACAAAGAATGGCTTCTATTACAAAGAAACATTTTTGCACATTGCGTCTAATTCTGCAAATGAAGCAGATAAAGTCAATGAAGCTATGTGAAGGACCAAAACTAATTCAGAGACCTAATTATTTTCACAGGGGAGAACTCTTGATGACTCTAAATTAGGTGTTTTGCAATGCTGAGAAGCTTCATCTTCAGCATAAAAGCAAGAGAACAATATAGGGCAGCCATTGGGCATAAATATAAGGCAGTTTGGACCTGTGTGTGTCTAATTCTGAGAAAAGGCATAAAAGTATAACTAGATTCTAATGTTTTAAAATGCTGTTAATTAAATAAATGTCAGGTCTGTCGTTGCTCTTTTTATTGCATTTTATTTCCCCCCTTTTGTATCAACATTTTATGCAGGTGTATTGTATTTCAACTTGTAACCTGCTTCCAAATTGTTTGCAATGAAGAACTAGAGAGAACTGCATTTAAGGGAGGGGATGAAATGGCTGAAATAAACATTAAAATATGGCTTTGCAGGCAGATTTAAATTCCTTTTGTTTCATTGGCAGAGAGTGAAATTTCCCCAGGATGTTCTTGCGTATAAGCCCCATTGAAATGAATGGATAACTTATGCCCATTCACTTCAACGGGGCTTGTGCAGGAGAGCAGTCCTTGTACTTTTTTTTTTTTTTTTTTTTAATTATTCTCTGATCTTTCCACATCAGCCTTGCTATTTTGTGGAACCTTAGGATCTGATAAGATAATAAAATAGTGCAACTGTAAAGTGAAATGATTTATGTATTCATTTCTCCCCTTAATATCTCATTTAATATGAAGCAGAGTACTATGTAATACCAGTTAATTTTTTAAAAGATCATATTGGATAGATAGATTTTGAAAAAATAAATAAAATAAAATGACATCTTCAGTCCTGTTCTACACAGCACTGTTCTTCTGTTACAGGCTTTGCTCTCAGGCTCCTTCCTGAGGCAAAGTTGTCTGCTGGATACTTGTAGGTGGATGATTTCAGGAAATAAAAATGGTGGCTCATGCCCTTGGATTTCCCACCCTATTTTCTTCAGCATGAGATTTGCAGCTTCTAGAACTCTATAAAACATACCAGAAACAGTTGGGTGGAAGAGATTCTTGCTGTTGTTTAGTTGTTTAGTCATGTCCGATTCTTCGTGACCCCATGGACCAGAGCACTCCAGGCACTCCTGTCTTCAGGAGAGATTCTACCCCAAGCTAAATCTCAGTATCTCTTGTGGTAGGTAGTAAAATGCCCCCCACCCCAAAGCCATAGTCACGCTGTGTTAGAAGAAGGGCACACAAAGTCTGCTTCCTTGAATCAGTATTTCTTTGAAAAGGCCATGGGTTGTTTTTTCCTCTTTATCCCAGTAAGTTAGCATTGGCTGAGACAAAAAAAGAAACAGCACCATAATGGTGTTATATTTCTTGTAATTTTTGTTTTGTTTTGTCCTAAGCTCTTCCCCACCCTTTCAACAATAAAACTCTTTCTGCACACTTAAACCTACATCACTGAATCACTTTTTGTTGATGATCCGCCACCCCAATCTTCTCAACCCATTACTGGGACAAAAAGACATGTACAATTGAGGCGTTTTTTAAAATTTATTTTGTGGTTGTTTTCCCAGGTGCTTTTTGCTAGTTGGATTGGATTTTGCTGATTGGATTGGAGCTTTTTGCTGATTGGATGAACTTTGGGGACATTGTTGATCACTCTGCAGGTGGTCTGTGTTGTAGATCTAATTTTGTGTAAATTCTGCTATGGAAATTGAACCAGCCATTTATTTTTACCTCCAGAGGCTTGGGTACCCTTCAGATATTTCATTCAATTTGTTCTTACTATTACAGCTCTGTAAATTAGAGGCCACAGATCATACTTCCTATGACCTCCACTTTCTTGGTTAGTACTTTAGAGCAGTTTATATTGTGGTGGCTGTCATCCAAGATATCATTTCATGTTTTGTTTCGGTGCGTCCAAGCTGGAGTTGCAGCCATGGAACCGTAAAAGGCCACCTGTCCTTCTGGAAAAGTTGGCACATTTTTACACTGAGTTGGTGCTATGGAACATTACTTGTCATGGCTGCAAATTCCCTCCTGGGCAGTTGCAATTGTAAAATACTTTTGGATTTCTCTCATGCCAAACCGTCACTGAAGAGCACTTGAGACTGAGTACAAGTGGGCAAGTTTCAAAACTGACAAAAGTATTCTAGTCTAGTAGACACAAGGTCACACGCAAAATTTTAGTCCTCAAGTTTCTGTGTGGACTGCACAATCCCAGACTGCCTTCAACTGTAAGGGAATCTTCATGATTCCTACATCTGCAACTGGAATTTACAAACATAACAAGTTAGACTTGCAACCCTCTGTTAGCTGCAGCACACACATACAGGGCTCATATCACAGGACTAACAGGACACGGTCTTTTTAAGAGACAGAAACCCTTCCCCTTTTTATTTCAATACTCAACATACATAAAACGTGAAAAACATTTAGAACAACCAAAACATTTCCTATAACGCACATTTAGTAACTTATATAAAGAGTGCTTCACATCACTACATCTTTTTTTAAAGCAAAAGTTAACTTTTGGGCAGTCATCTTGTGACAGAGATCTATGTAGCTTCAATTTCCATAAACTAGTGATGTAATTCCCTAATGTAATTTGTTTTAACTAAGCCCTCATACATTTTCAAAGGTTCATGAGAAATTACAAGGCGTGAAAGGACATCCCCATCATTTTAAGGCCATTTGCAGCCTTTTGTTGATTTGGTTTAATTCTGTAACACTGCTAAGATGGGAATTGATGTTTTGATTTTTATTCTTCACTGTGAGGGATTTATCAGCAACTTTTTATTATCACAATTGGATTTTTAAAATAATTCTGGCTCCTGCATTTCATATTGGCCACTGATAGCTTGGAACACTATTCTTGGCTCACCATTAATCAGGAAATCTGTTTACATGCTGAACATTGAACTAAGCTTGAAGAGAACCAAATTTCTTGCACATTTTTTTATGATAAAAAAATGAGTGCAGATGGACATTCCATATGTCTCTCACTGTGTCTGTCATCTCTGAAGACTGTCTGCCTACCTCCTATATTTTCCTGCCTCCTTTTCCTTTTTCAAAATAGCTTTGATTTTTAAAATTAATTTTAAGTTAATTAACTGCACTTAATATTCCCATAAAAAAATAAAAGGAGATGCAAAATATAAAAGGAGGTCCAACCACTAAACTGGGAAGAAGGCTCAACTAGGGATGATACTGACTGTATCTTTGTATTTAATGTTTAAGATGCAAATAGCACCATTGTCAGGATTGCAGCTGATGAGATAGTATCAAGTTTGGCCTTTAGAAATATGATTGAACTAAAAATATTTCCATACTTAGGACAGACCACTTGCTCCAGAAGAACCTGCCACAGACTTATAAATGGGGACTTAAAGAAGCTAATCAACTAAAAAATGAAATATCACTAAAGAGAGTAATCTTAGAATAGTATTCTCAAGATGTGGAAGAACAGAAGATAAGCTAGGATCTAGACTGGCAGGCATAACACTTACCTCCGATGAAGAGGGTTAGGAAGTGGTACAAGTATCCCTCCATTTTGCTCTTCCATACCCTGCTAGTCTCTAGCAGTGGAGAGCCTCTCCACCACAGATATATTTACTGTACCTGTGGAATGCATGAGTGGAAGCTTCCTCTGGTAGCTACCTTCAACCCTCTCTGCCCCAATAGCAGCTTCATTGCCCTCATCCACCTTCTCCTGGCATGGGTGTCAGGACTTCCAATGGGGTGGTGCTTTTTCTGCTTCATTTAGTATGGCTGCTTTTAGATGAAAATGAGTCATATCATGAGACAGATATGATTTGATTTCTTCAACAGGAAAGATTGGAGCGAACTGTAGCCCAGAGTAAACCATCAGAAGTCACCAGCCCATTGTGTGTGTGTGTGTGTGGTGGGTGGGTGTGTAACAATATGTAGCAAAAACTATCCTACATCAAAGTTCCTTCTTTCTCATGCCAAGAAAGGAGAAAGGTGAAAGGAAATAGAGAAAGCAAAGGAAAGAAGCAAGAAAATGACACAAGAAGAGGGGAGAGGGATAACATAACAAAAAGTCTAGAATACCATAAATAAGTTTAAAGGAGAAATATTGTCATTTACTTCGCCAATCCAGAAATGAATGGATTTCATTTCTAGAGTGACTGGCCCATCTCTTGTGTCTTGATATTGTCTTGGGATGTGCACAAAGCATTTTCTTGGGGATATAGATTATAGAGTCGAAACATCTTCACACTCCTAGAGCTGACAAAGAGAAGGTTCAAGTTCGAATGTGTGTAGGTATAACCACAAATTCATGCCCATTTATCTAGGTTCAAGTCAGAGCCATTGTAGCATTATCATAACTTTCTCTGTAGCTCAGTCCATTGCTATGTGAGTTTTTGGTGTTCTATCCTGAGCCAAATCTAGGGGAAGTAAGTACTGAACTCAGACAGTGCACTAGTGTGAAAAGCTCTTTCCATATCAATGGTGACAACCCTGATACAGAGCACTGCAATGCCCAGTGACCTATTTTTTATTTTTTATTTTGGCTACGTGGTGTGTATTGTGTAAAACCTATGCTTACACATACAGTTCAATCCTTTTGAATAGGTTCTCAGTTTAAGATGGCAGCTTCCTCCACTGTTTGTAACAGCCTCAATCACCAACTGGTAATATTGCGGAAAGAAACCTCAATCAGAAAGCATTCATAGATACAGTACCCACTTTTTTAAAAAATAGGGGTGAATACAATAGCATCATTTCATAACTGAACTCAGACCTTTTATGCCATTTTCTCTGAAGCATCCATTAACAGTCCCTGTCTGACAAGATACTAGGCCAGATGGACCATTGTTCTTGTTCTTTGTGATTGTACCCATATTTTATTTTTTACAATAATTTCTTATTCCAGATTTCAGATATATTGGTCCAGAAACTGAACCAAAATGCCATCCAGTTTGATTTAAAGCCTGGGGTTCGAATCCTTGTCCATGCTGCCCATTTAACAGCAGGTTGGTATAGATTCCTAAAAACCTCTGCCAGTGTTGTTAGCACAGCTTATTATGAATTCTCCAGTGGCAGCACTGTGGAAATGTCCATTTTTTTTTGTATTTGGAATACTTTGTATTTTTATTGCAAGGTATCGAAAATAGCTCAATCAACGCTTTATGCATGTTTACTTGGAACATCAGGTAGAAGCCTTATTGTGTTCAACAGAGCTTACTGCTACCAAGCGTGCTTAGGATTGCAGTCTGTATGTGTTACAAATCTTGGAATGGCTATTTCACTCAGCCTGTTATGGCCTTTAAAGAGCACATTGTAGAGGAAGGAATGAAGCACTTAGTGGCTGTGGTGCTGTATACAAGGCCCCTGCCTCCAATGTCCCTGCACCCTGAGTGTGCCATTGTATGATGAAAAAAATTGTACCCCTATGGGTACATGAATATAAGAAAAGCCCTGCTGGATCAAGGCTCACCTGTTCCAGTATCCTGTTCTTGCAGTGGCCAGTCAAGTGCCTTCATGAATCTTGCAAGCAGCACATAAGCACCACAGTACTCTCTCCTCTTGTGATTGCCATCAATTCAGAGGCATGGAGGTAGCTTGGTTTTATTTAATCATAAAAGGTTTAGGTATGGCATGCCCTCCCATGGGGGTTTTGTGGCCTCATTTGCAAGGCTCATGGCAGCTGCTGTAACAGTTCTAAGCAGAGAGAGAGAGAGAAAGAGAGAGAGAGAGAGAAGTTAAAAAGCAGTCCTTGGAGCACATTGTAAAATGTAAGTAAGATAATGTTGTGCGTTAGTTTTTTAGATGGGACAGAATGGTCTTTGTACCAGACAACTCAACCCTTAGTTGCCGGTATCTAAAATAAACAACATTTGAATGCCTCTTTGCAAGTTGGAATTTGAATAAATGTTGGGAAATAATCTGTCAAATTCCAAATTCAGACACTTTTCACTTTAACTTTACTGATAATGATGGCAATGCTGAGTTTCCCCCTTTTCTCATTTTCCATTCCTTGCTGGCTAATTAGTAAAATCATAGATTAAGTACAAATCAGCTGAGCCTTGTTTGCAGGATTGTGACATTCTTGTTTCCTAAACTGCTACAAATTTGTTGCCAGTTTTCTCAAGATACCTTTAAAAATCTATCAACACAAACCCATTTGTCATTATATCCCAATAAATCTAATATTATATAAAGTGTTTAAGCTGCATTGTAAGTATTATTTGCTAACTCTGTGATCTTCTATGATTCATGCACAAAGATTGTCACTGTTTTCATGTGCGCAAACCCTGTTGGTGTCAATGGGAAATGCGTATGTAAACTGAATAAAATGACCCTTTACATGGCTAGCTTTTATTAACAATATCCAGCATTATTGTTAGTGATTCTATGTCTACTCTGTATCAACATTAATTCAGGACTCCTTTTGCTGTTGTGGCTCCTATAAGATGCATATTTCATCCCGAGAACTGTTTGTGAAACATGAATTTGGCATGTCAGTCAAAATAATAACTAGCTATGACCTGACCAGTTCAGCCGAAATGCATTCTACATCAAGATAATGAAGTACATGCCATAGTTTACATTTATAAGTCCCACTGGCTATGTTCCTGTGCTGGCTGCAACAGTTCTTCAAGGTTTCAGACTGCAAACACTCCCAGCCCAACCTAGAGCTGTTGGGGATTGATCCTGAGACCTTCTGCATAGAAAGCATGTGCTCTGTCACTGAGCATGGACAGCAGTGAGCTCCCACCTCTCGCACTGACACAGCGCCTAGGAGAGCAGAAGCTTTTGCTTTCATTTTCGTCCACGCATCTGCTTGCTCACAGAAAATCCAATTGCCATTTGTTCTGACTGAGCACTAAAGAGCAGTTTTCTCCAGGGCAAGAGGAAGTGTGGATAAACCATAATTGTGGTTACTCATTGTGACCAGAGCTGGAGAAAATGGTTAGTGTTAACTGATTTAGGAAAAGAAGCCACCTTGAACCACAGTCCTGGCATATATATTTTTTGCCTAAAACTGTGCTTGGTTGAAAAAGGAAGCAGACACTTTCAATCTCTTCCTGGCTCTGCAGGAGGAGTGGGGAACAGGAGTGCATGAACAGAAATCAGACGATACGTTTTCCTGTTCATTTCATGTTAGTTAAAAGGTGAAAACTGATTTGACGCGCTGTTTAATCCAGCCTCTTCCCTGTTTCACTGAAGCCTAGATTTCACTTTATCCACTGTAGGAGGAGAGTAGGGTTTCATCAGCTGGCCTTACCCGGCTAATCTGCACCCAAAAGCCTCATCCCATCAGATTTCTGCTAATGTACATCCCCCCCCCCCAATATATGCATCTTGCTTGCCTTCTACAAATGGTATTGGTCAATTTGCCATTTCCACCACAATTTCTAATACCTTAATCAGTCATTTGGTAATGGTGGGTAGAGCTGCACTTTCTCAGTATCTGGCTAACACTTCCTTGGCAGCATTTAAGTGACTTATAATTAAGATTTTTCACAAAAAAATTGGATCCCATTAGCCTAAATATTTAACAAACAAACAGAAATCCAATTTAGGGCTGAATGTCACAAATGTGTTCACAGTTTAAATACAGCTAGAACAAACTACTTTCATAAATTTAATGATTTCTACTCTTGCCTAGTCTTTCCCAACCTAGGGTCCTCCCAATATTTCTGGACTACATATCCCATCATCCCTTACCATGGACCATGCTGTCTGCAGCTGATGGGTGTTGGAGTTTAAGTCTACTTTTAATCACAAGGCAATGGGCTCCTGCTATTTGTGTGAGGATCTCTTTTTGGGTAAAATTTCAATTGCCTGTGTGAGAAAGGGTCTTTGCACAGAGCTCTGGGAATAGTGCATGCAGAGAGCAGCAACATTCTTTTAAAGGGCATAAGGAACGAGTCACTGTTTAAAGCATTTCTTAAGCCAGATTTACTAATAGCTTCTCTTGGGATCATGGCTGTGTGCTCCTCTATCCAATTAGCAGCACAGCAAATATCTGCATGTCCTCTTTATAAGTGTGAAAAACCTACAGGAGGTGAAGAAAAAATGCCTAACTCCTGTCACTACTGAATTAAAAGTGTCCTCTAAATAGGCAGCTGTCACCTTTTCAATGGACTGATTTCTTTCTTTTAAAAACAGAACAAAAAAACAGCTAGTCAAATGGTACAGGATAGAAATGAAATATTCGTTTTTTATTTCCAGTTGCCTAAATAATCCAGAATGACCAGGGAATTTGGGTTTATTCCACATTCCACTCTGCCCCACCACACCCCAATCGCATCTCCCCCAACCCAGAAAAATTCAAAAGCCCATTTATTCAAGATTACCAAGTTTATTCTTAGAATGTTTATTCAAAAGCATGAAGAGTGAATATAAATGTCTCGGGACTTACAATGCTTGCCTCGAAAACAAAATGAACATTCTGAGCTCCCAATTCTTATCTGGCTTGGAATTTTAATCTGAGCTGGGGAAGAATTGCCTTCTTAACCCCTTTCAACTACATTTTCTGTGTGCTACTTGGGTGCTGGTACACAGTGTGCTAGATATCAGAGTAGTGAGGTCTCTCTTCCCTTTGCTACCAGAGCACAAACACATTAATGTGGAGGCAGAGGGAAGAGAGAGAATTTGGGGGATTTGCCTCTTGTTTTCTCAATGGATATGCCATCCAAATAAATACTAAGTGAAAAATTAAGTACTTGAACTATCTGTAAATAAAACAAAGTGCCACCTCCATGCTCAGCAGGTAACTTTATCATGTATGGCAATACGTTTCCACATTTGAATTTTACATGAAACCTGTCTATTGCATTGAGAAAAGCCCATGCACAATCTGGCCAGAGTTGCATTAAGATTTGACCTTAGATATAGTAATATATTTTCCCAGCTTATTTGCAGTTTCTACAAACTAGTTAGGATTGGTAAAGGCACTGGTGGTGGGTTAGTATGTTTGCTACAGCATCCAAGCCCAGGTCAGATTCAGAATCATCTTAACAAGAGCATACTTTTGTTCATGGTTTTGGAGAAATTGGGGGGGGGGGATTTAGTGAGGACAGGCTGTTCTCTTTGACTGATTTGCAGAGCAGTATGACACGCTGCCAGCTATTTGGAAGGAGGACATTCTGCTTTTCTGGCAGGGCCAGCCCTCAGTCAGCCTTTGAGACCACATACCACTGCATGGAGTGGTCCAGATACTGCTGCGTTTTGGATTGGGATTGTGCAAGCACAAGTCCTAGATGCTCGGTGGAGGTTCTGTAATTTTCAGTTCACATGACATTGTATGTTTCTGCTGAATACAGTACAGCCCTCTGGATGAGAAATTTGGAAACATCAAAGGCGGCTGTCCAGAAAAAGGGTGATGATTACTTTGCAGTTTCTGTGTAGGCTGATTTGGTGGTGTGTATATAATTTTATACCTCCATTAACTGATCCCCAAAGATTTGGTTTCCAAATGGAGGACCAATTACAACTGTGTCTATTGGGAGAGGTTTGTGAATTGGCTGTGAAGACACATAACAACAAAGAAGGGCAGATTTCTAAATCCAAGGCATAGTAAACATAAATAAATACATCCTCTAGTTAGAAAGCCTTATCAGAACATTTGGGACCTAATGTTCTAAACTTTTCTTTAACTTTTTACAGCCCCACTCATAGATGTCACACCTAGCCACAGTGGTTCAGCCATGCTGATGCTGCTCTCCGTGGTATTTGTGGGATTGGCAGTATTTGTAATCTACAAATTCAAAAGGTATGACTCCTTCCTTCTTTCCCTGCCATTCTTCTGTCAGGTGTGAAAGCATAATGCAAAGAGCACCTTAGCATACACGCCAATTATGGTTTCTGTTAATGTTTTAGGAAGATTCCGGGCATTAATGTTTATGCACAGATGCAGAATGAGAAAGATCAAGAGATGGTCAGTCCAGGCAGTCAAAGTGAAAGCATGCCTAATGTCCCTCAAAGGGAGCTGATGACCCCAGAACAACTAGTAGATGAGAAGTTGGATACCCAGCCCATAGGTAAATAAACTACAGCAGCCAATAATTAGTCAAAGTCTGCATTCTCATTGGCTATATCTATTCTGAGCCTTCCAACCTCCTCTGCTAAAACACTGTTCCCACTGCTCTGTTAATCTCTCTCTAAATTGGTCTTAACTAACTCCAAGATCTTTACTTCTCCTCTTCTATTTCTTGAATAAGAAAATCCACAGTGAAGTTTTGTCTTCACTATAATAACTCTCTCTGCAGTTGTTCAGGGTTATGAAAACAAGAAAGTTGTGTGATCAGGAAAATGTTTATGAGTTTCTGGTTCACAGTTGCTGCCATGAAGTTTACCTGTACCTATGAAGCTGTGTGATAGTTACTGGGAAAGTGCAAACTCCACCTCGCTAGCCTCCCAACAAATTGCAAAGCACTTTGTCTTCACTGCACAATAGATTTAATTATTGCTATTCCATCTCACGTTTTAGGGCAAGCCCCTATAGAACATTAGAAACAACAGAGCCTCAGATAAAGTGTGCTGTGCTTTCAAAATATCTTCCCATGAATAGTCACTCTAACATGGCCCACCTACATTGAAGGTAGGAAGCAGTCTGGCGAAGGATGCATAGAGACATATCACTTTTAATTTTGCCATCTGCCATTAGTGTAGTCTATCTGTTGAGAAAGAAAGAAAAGATAGATTGAGGATGTACTTTGCTAACAATGTTATCCAGAGTAGCCTTGATGTGGTCTGGGAGATTTCAGTGCTACTTCAAGAAAACTGATAATAATTATTTTTTGGTGCTACAGTGTTTGTGTTCCTTGGCTTGGTTTAATACGACAGACTGCAGACCAAACTCTCGGTAGCAGTCCTCAGTTAACTCAGTTGGTTTTGGCAGGATCTCACTGGAAATGTCTTCAAGGATAACAGCCTGAGGTTTCAGCCAAAAGGGAAAACAAACAAGATGCATGTATGTAAAGTTCTGCAGGAACTGGTTATGTTCACCAAACATTAAACTGTTGCAGGGCACATAGAATCATGTGAGTTACCAATCTTCCTAGCATTTGATCATATGGCAAGGAGATTCTTGCCTCATGCTTGTGCCTGAGCAGAAATCTGGGGAAGTCAGTGCAGGAGAAAGTCGTCCTCACCACTTGGACACAAGCTAAAGAGGAATCCTTCCACAAGTAGCCGCATACTCAGAGGAATATAGGAAGATGCCTTCTACTTAGTCAGACCCTTGGGTTATATAATCCAGTATTATTTGCTCATACTGGCAGCAGAAAAGATCCTTCCCATCACCTGCTCCCTGAGCTTTAAAAACAAAACAAAGCAAAAAAATCCAAGAGACGCCAGGGATTGAACCTGGGACGTTGTGCACACAAAGCTTCCCAAGGGGCTGTACATTGTGACTTGGAAAATTGTGGTTGCTATTCACCATCTGATTACCTTTTTTACTAAATTGTATTCCTCTCATTCTTAAATATTGTATGGCTTTCTGGATTGAGCATCCTAGTTTTGATTTACTATTCCTGCCTGATAGACAATTTGAGCATGATAGTTATCTGCCCTGTCTACATGTTCTTTCTTTCTTTCTTTCTTTCTTTCTTTCTTTCTTTCTTTCTTTCCTCTCTCAACCTCTCTCTCTCTTTCCTCTACACTCTATAATCTAGATTATATATATTTTGTTGGACAATGTTAAATATGTAACAGTCCCTCGGTGCAGGGATTTAAACTTGATGACCTCTGTTTCCTTTTCAGTCAAATGATTCTATGAATAACTTGAAAATGCTGCATTCTAGAAATCTTGGTTTTCTGAAAGTCTTCATAATTAAAATGTGTTGCAAGACACAAAGTTCATTTCTGCCTGGTTTTATCGTTACCTGATGGTACAATTGTTGTGGATATCCAAATAAAAAGGCGTATTTTAAATGCCATTCTGTACGATGCACAAATCATTTAAAATGCAGTAGCTGAATTTAATGGAATAATGCCATTGCCTTCAATGAACTTGGGCTGTTTTAAATTGAAATGCTACAGCTTTACTTTCCCCCATTTATTTTCTTTTGTATTCTATGCAATGAACTATGAGGGTTGGGGTTCTGGCAGGAATGCACTTTTGACAACAAAGCCAACCCTTTCCTTCTAGGATGACCACAAAACCACATAAGAGAAGGACAGCAGAATCAGTGGATAGCAAGGTTATCCATTTTTCAATTGATGCCGATCTTGTGCTTTAATACTCAGATATAAAGTAGGATAAGTTTCCCCATTGCTTTATGCCGATGCAACAGACTTCTGCTTGCACAATGAAACATCCCCATCCTCTCTTCTTCCCTGCAGCTGCCTGCACACCTTCAAAAATTTGATTCATGTGATTGAGGGACTCCTCCCCACACCCAAATTGATGCTTTGTGGGCATGCTGGGAGAGTAGAGGAAGCGGAAGTCTCCTTGCATGAGCAGAATGCCATTCAAACATCATCATCATCAACAACAACAACAATTACAGTTCTATCCCATCTTTCCCTCAAGGAGCTCAAAGTGGCATACAGTGATACCTCGTGTTGTGTACTGTCCCCCTTACGAATGCTTTGGGTTACACGCTCTGCTAACCCGGAAGTAGATGCCCCTTGTTGAGAACTTTGCCCTGGGATGTGAGTGGAAGTCGCACTCCTGCAGCGCGGCAGTGCCATTAGCGAAAACTCGCCTCATGTTACGAGCAGTTTCGGCTTAAGAACGGACCTCTGGAACGGATTAAGTACGTAACTCGAGGTGCCACTGTACCTCCTCATTTTGTCCTCACATAACCCTGAGAGGTAAGTTAGGCTGAAAGGTAGCAACTGGCCCAAGGTGACCCAGGGAGCTTCTTGGCTGAGTGGAGATTCGAACCATGGTCTCCTAGGTCCTAGTATGATATTCCAACCACCACACCTTAGAACCTTATATGTTCAGCTGCATAAGAGCAAACTGAGCAAATTTTTTTGCATCATTTTCATTGATACAAATGTAATAAGCACAGAGTTCACATAATAGTTTTTAAATTACAGCTCAATCATACCAACATAACAGCTTTAAAATGGAAAAATGCACTATAAAACTAACAGAAATTCTCATTTACTTTCATATACAAATGTTCTATCAGGGGAGTTACAAGAGTTCCAGAGAACTTGGGAGACCTTTTATAAATCTCCATTGCAGCCTGCAATATTTGCTCCAAACTCCAAGCAAATCTTGATTATTTCAAATCACAGTTAGGTTTGTAGTGCTATGCCCACTTTCCTGAGAATAAGCCTCTTCAGTCAGTTGGGTGTGTGTCTGTATAGCTATTAATGTCAGTGCTAATATAAACCAGAGCTATCTTGTCCTTTTCATATCAACATCTTTCATGGGGATGGGGGACCATTGAGAAAAATCTTGCTATAACTCAGTGAACCTGTTTTCACAAATGCATGAACACATATTTACATTCATCATGGGGCATTTTCTTCTACCCCTCTCACTAGCACAGTCCCATCCAACTCTTTGTTGATTCATAAGCCACTTTTAAAGCTCTAGGGTTCATGGATTCAAAAGCACAGCAAAAGAAATTCTTGAACTGAATTCTGAAGAGAATAAAATTAATACGATGATGAGCAAAACAATGAGAAAAACTCAGAAAATCATGAATTGGGCATCGGAAGATCAGAACGTGAGCAAAATGCTACGAATATTTGACCCAAGAGTGGCAGAAATGTTCTGACAGGAATGAGAGGAGATATGAAACAGCTGGGAGAATCAATACAAATGCTAAGATAAAAATGGGATCCAGGGAGAAAAATTAACCATTAGTCAAAATGCAATAGAAAAGAAAGGGAATTGACTAGCAGACAGACAGCAACCGAACAACAATTCACAGGAAAGAAAAGGGAAATAGCATTAATATTAAATGAAGGCAAGGAATGAGAAGACAAAGAGATGATGAGCAAGGGGAAAGCATAAAGCCAACTTTGCTGCCAAAGTCTTCATGGCCAATTGAATGAGAAAACACGAAGCCACTCAAAAGAAATAACAGCAGGAGTCTTGCAGAGAGAGTGCATACGTGGAAGAACTGAAAGAGAAAAAGCACATGAATAAGAGCAATCTTATTATACATAGAGCTGCATCTCAAGAGACTATACAAAAGGAAATGAGAAAGAGAAGAATGGCAGGGACTGTGGATGCAGTTAGGTCAGGCTAAGCATGGTGCTGGTTTCTGAGAAGTCTACCTAACTAACAGATGGAGATGATTTTTGAGGAGACGGGGAGCTGAAGTTGGGGTGGCAAACCAGTGGTCTTCCAGATATTGTTGGACTACAGCTTGCTTCTTCCCTGACCATGCTGGCTGGGGCTGAAGAAGAAAATGTGTGGTCAGAGGGAAAGAAATTCTGCTCAACAGAATTAGGCTGCATTCACACAACACTTGATTCTATTTTCCTGACATTTTCTCACTTGATAATTTCCATGTTTATTGTCACCTTTCATACTCAAAAACCCCTTCTGGAAATCTAGCTGAATCTTGTGGAGGTTTAGCACTCATTTCTGTGTTAATTGCCTGCAGAAAAATCCATTTGTGACCACGTTAACCCAGAGAATTGTGAGATGAAATTTGGTGTGGTATGCTGGGGTGCAGTTATTTCCCATCAAAGTCATGGGTGACTCATGAAGGAACAGAAGCAGATAAGAACATAAAGGGTGGTACCATAACTAATGATAGCTACTCTTGAGTCATGCCATGCCCACTGGCATGAATTAAATTTAGCAGGACATGTTGGTATATCAATCAAAAAGCCACAGTTCCATCTCACAACAGGCGATGTGGTGTAAAAGGACCGTTGAAAACCAAGACAGACATCTTAGCATTATAACCAGGAAAACTAATGCAATATTCCCCATGCCTGAATTCAACCTTAGTATCAAACAATGACCTAGCAAGAGTGACCGTTTGGGTTCAGTCCATCACCTCCATCAGCAAGTGTGAATCACCTGACTTCAGTTATATTCCAACACCTAAATTTCAAGTTCTACATTGTTAGAAAAGGGACTCTATGCACTAGTTTAAGTCTTGGCTGACATATCCCTTGAACAGTACATTTGGCTTTCTTGGCCTTCAGCACTCAAACTTGAAGAATTTTAAAGGTACGGAATGTAAGTCATGAGAAGGTAGAGGTGGAATAATCTATCCAGAAAATGACCTTTTAAATGGATCGTAAGGAGTAAAGAACAGAGCAAAACCTGCCAGTAGCAAGGAAAGAGGCAGATTTTGACAATTCTGTAAATAGAAGATTATTTATAAGTACACAGTTGGTGATTAAATGCATGCAAAATATGTTCTGTTATTATAATGGTGTGGTTTTTATTCTTAATCAGCTTCCCTTCCTCCCCCTCTCCTTGCCCTTGTGGTACTGTGCTTTTAATGAATCTAACTGATTCTAGCTGGGGTTATTTGTAGGGTTGCCAGATTTCCAAAGACCAATTCTTGTACACAAGAGGCTATTGGGAGGAAAAATTCCTGGACATCCTGGACACCAACCAACGAGCGTGAGCAGACAGCCAAGGACTGCCCAGAGTCCAGGACCAGACAGTGCATAGACTGTTGCCCTACTGATGAGCATGCTGGCGGTCAGATGTACGAGGAGCGCTCGTCAGGCGCAGGTGCGCTGGGTTGCTGACCTGCTGATTAGTAGACTGGCGGTCAGCAGAGTGGAAGGGGGGCTGGGGAGGGGCTGTCTGCTGAGGGCAAATACCAAAGCGTCAGTATGGAGAAGCGAGTGGGCAGATGGAGTCCTTTCAGAGCTGCCAGTCACAAGGCTCAACTATGAGGACACTGCACAAAGCAGGCAGTTCTTCTATGTCCAAAGCAATCATGGATATCTGGCAACCCTATTTTGGATCTAGCCTTGGCTTAATATGAGCCAGTGCTTACCAGGGCTCAGCCTGAGAACATTTCATGATGCCAGGCTCAGCTTTGGACACTGACAACTAAAAAGAGCTAGAGTGCATCTCTTATGCATGTGAGGGTTGTCTCTCACTCCACACTGAGTTATCATAGCCAATCTCAACCTGTCTGGGATTAAGGTTGCTTCTTAGTGAATCATTAGAAGTAAATGAATATCTCCACTCAGACAGAAGAACAATTTTCTTAATCTGGGGGAGAAGATGTCACAGAGTCTATTTGGCTTTGATAGGATTCTAGCTGGTCACCTGAAGTTGCTCGTTTTACGCAAGGCTTCGGTTAAGGGCCCCTTGTGGACAGATAGGTAGAATATAATTGTGTCAAATAAATAAAGCCAACAGGTGCTGCCAACATAGTTTGACATATCCTTATGGAGGTTGGATAAGACATTCTCCATTTGGTAATGTTTTTGTGGGTAGCCAAGAAAACTTGGAGGGACAGAAAGTTAGCACTATCCTTAGTGCACAGCCCTCCCCGTTCCTCTTTCATGACAACCGGTTCTGCTGGAGGGCTTTGGATATTCCCAGAGATAAGGAGTTTTATGGCAGAAGGTACTGCTTACATGCAGAATGAGAGCCTCTGGTGCTCTTTCTTTAAAAATTAACCACTGGATATGAAAACTGATTCAGTTCACATCTGACAGTCACTGGGTGGGAACACACTCTGCACAAAGACAAATGCACTGGCAGATTGTCAGATCTCTGACACCTTGTATTTCGTTTCAAATGCCATTAAAAGCATTGTGCTGCTTCTCAGAGGAACACAGCTAGTCCCATTCCTCCTCTCCCTCATCTGCCACTCCATAATTTGACATGGTTAAGTCATATTCATTAGTACAGGAACAAGACATTACAGTCTGCCTTCTAAATGACAAGCAGATATTCTGGGTGCATGGTGTGTTAGGAAGAAACAATTAAATCCAAAGACAATTGACATGATATTGAGAGACTTTCTGCTCCTACTCGCTTTGCTAACTCTCCTTTTGTTGTTGTTTTTCTCTGCCGCAGGAAGTATTTCCACAGTTGCTGAGACACAAAGCACAAAAGAAATCCCTACCTGTATAAATGTTTGAAACAAGGACACCGGTCTATCTCTGTCCCCTTCACCCTGATATATATATATATATGTATAAAAAGAAAAAAAGGAAACCAATCACTGCTTTTGGACTTTTTGATTCTTCTGACGACAAAGGGGTTTTTAGCTTTAAGCCTGTGCATGTGGATGTCATTTGGATAACATATTGGGAACTGCAGTGTACAGGTGTTCTATTTTAATGGAGTAAAAGAGGAAGGAAAAAAACACTTCCTCTTAATCCTCTTCTCTCTTCTTTTCTAATCAAGGTTTAATTTGTAAGTGATTCATAATGAATATAGGCCAAGAACGTGCATGGGGTCTTTGTGGGAGGGGGTGGAAGTTCCTGACTTTTGGTATAACTTATGCTTTTAGCACTGCAAGATTGTAGGTGGATTTGCCACTCCAGCCTACATTCCTGCACCTGCAATCCTATACACATGGACTTAGAAGTAAGCCCCACTGAACTCAATGAGGCTTTCTACTGAGTAGACATGCATAGGAATGCAGTGTCAAATACTCACAAAAAATCTGCACTAGTGTTTGATGGCATCACAATGTTCTTAGGGGGGTTGTTTATGTTTTTCAGATGTCTCTGTTTGGACTTTTACTTTTTGTCTTGTAATGTTCCTTTGTCTAAAGCTGTTTTTAGCTTGTTCAGATACAGTTCAAGGTCCAGACGCAGCTCAAGTTCCTTTCACTGGCACAATCAAATTCTTTCCTAAACATATGTTGTCCCTTCATTCATGCCTGTCTAGGGCAGTGTGGCTGCCCGGATGTTCCTGGACTTCAGCTCCCATCAGCTCTAGCCAGCAGAGCAGGCAATAAAGGATGGTGGGATCTGGAGTTCCATCAAACCTAGAGAGTCACAGTTTTCCCATTCATATCATATGGGATAAAGAACTAGCTACTCCAAGACTGACCTTTGAAGGATCTAACCATAAAATACATTTCACTCTCTGATTGTTGTTAGTTACATTCTGCACATACCTGTTGCAATCAAGAATGAAAAAGGAATGGTGCTATCCAGTCCAGATTGATTCAGTCCTGCTTAGCATCTGCACCAGTTCCTTCATGTGTTTTTTTCCAGCATTCTGACTATTCTATTCTGACAGCAATAGTTTTAAAGAAAGCTGAGTGCAACTTGTGGCAGGCATACAGTATTTCCCATACTGTACACAAACATTTATTTTGCTCCATTGTTCCATCTGGCCTAACAGATCGAGCAATTAGTGTGTAGATCATGATCACAAATCCTTTTAAAAAACAAAAATACACACTTTCAGCTTGCAGAGGACATGCTCAAGAATAATAGTTTTGCAACTCCTGGTGCAAGTGCTAGAGCTGCACATAGTGCAATAATCTCTTACAATGTGCTCTTAGAGAGCTCCACAAGCTGAGGATGTAAAAGACACCAAGGTATATATAAGGTCCACTCACAAAATATTTCTTGCCCCATCCTATGGCTGGATAATGGTACATCAGTTACCAAAAATAAAGCAATGAAACTTTCTTATCTTCATGCTATATGCACTACTCTTCATCTTAATGAACAAGACATGTCCTCCTATCAGTTTCAAAGATGTTAGAACTCAGATTAATCATTGTCATTGCTCTGCTCTGATCACATCACCAGGGACTCATCACAACTAGGTCCAGCCACAAGTGCTACAAATTAAACTGAAATTATTTCCGGAGCTAGATTTAGTCCATCAGATGCGGCCTATTGATCTTGAATTTGTATCACTCATTCCCCAGTCTCCCACTTGTACAACACTCCCTCTCCTCCATCCTCTCCTCTCCAACCCTCATGCACCTTCAATATCTACACCAGAGGGTTGGGGGATGCCCTGGAGCAGATTTTGGGGGCACATAAGAAGATGAGAGTCCCACTGCATAAGTGGAACACTGCTGGTGCAATATTGATTACAGTCCAATAAGTCCAGATTGGAGCACTGCCTCCCCAACAACCTACTGGTGCTGATGTCCAGTAATAATCTGGATAAGGCAATTTACAACCCGAGGGCTGCAGGCTTTCAAATATATTTTATGTTCACACACATTAGGGGAGCACAAAGCTGGTCATAATGGGAAGTACAGTTCCCATGATCTCCAGTTCTCTGGAATCTACACATGTAGATTTCTCCATTGCAGTATATATTGGACTAGATGATCCTCGGGGTCCCTTCCAACTCTACAATTCTATCATAGTGGTATCAAATTAATTTTGGGAGCTCCATATTCCAACTCTGGATTGGATCCTTTTTTTGGCCATTCCCTTTAATTAGGGAAATAAGGTTAAGGTATAAGGACTAGCCACTTTGTATTAGAACTGAGGCCTTCAAACACTGGTATTCAAAGGCTTCGATGTGACTGGATGCAATGATGGAATCTTTTTCAGGCATCTGAAACCAGTTTGTACCAACAGCTAATATCCATGTCAATAATCCAGTCAATTCAAGTTACTTCCAGATGTTCACACTGATTTCTGTCAAGCAGCCTTTCCCAATCTGGTGCTATCCAGAGGTTTTGGCAGACAGCTTCTATCACCCCCAGCCACTGGTCAGGGATGATGGAAATTATAGTCTGAAACCTCTGTTGTGGCTGAGGAAGGCTGCTGCAGATCATACCTAAGACTGGTTCAATTTCCACCTTTTCAGCAATCTTTATTCAGTCTGCAGCTAATTGGGGGATTGCTTAAATTGAATCAAATAATGAATTGTGTGTGCAGGTTCTTCTGACTCCATCAAAAATTCAACAGTTCAAATGCTTGAACTCTTATAGCTTAAAATTATTAAGTGTGCACCGTGAGATTATGGATTTCAGAATAAGTACTGAAAAATGTGAACGTCTTGATAATGACAAAAGTATTATAACTAACTGCTGTTTTTAAAACACACACACACACACACACACACACACACACACACACAATTCCTGGTCTGCTGCAAAAAACTAATAGGCTGATCCATAAGGATCCTACTATGCATTCTTCCACTGCTTCATTACATAGCAGGACTTTAAAAAATGAAACCTAAAAAACATTGAAATCAGATAACGCTGATGCTAGTTGAATTCCAACCTTCAGTTCCAGCAAAGAGAGAGGATGGGGAGGTAGAGCACAAAGCCCGATACAAATACATTGAAGCATTTCAGTCCTGTTGTGCTGGTGTTGCTGGCCAGCCTACCATTTATTAAGCTATGGCACTTGTGGGCATTGGGGGAGGGGGGAGCCAGTACCCTACAGAGTAATCACAATACACAAAGCGCAACAGGCTGAATAATAATAACCATAAACATTTTATTGGCTATTTCCTAACGTAAAGGTCTAGCCCAGTATGTGCAACATATACGGTTCATATGTACAGTATATAACCCATGAAACTAATTCCAATATTAATACATTTCGTCTTTTCTTATCTTTTCCTATTGTTTTTACTTGTGAGTTCCTGTATAACACAATCCTTAGGCTTCCTTATTGTTTCTTCTTGTAAGCAGGTAAAAATAGAAAAGAAAAGTTATGTTAGGAAAAAACCAAGAAAATGTTTACGGTTATTATTATTCAGCCTGTTGCTCTTTGTGTATTGTGATTACTGTATTTGCGTAGCAAGGTATTGAATTTGTTTTGACCCTACAGAGGAATGACAGAGTCACTACAGTTGAGGCAGCAGACACAGGTATGGCTCACATGTGCCTTATCTTAAAATATGGCTCACCTTTTGTCTTCTGTGGAGCATATTGAATATTACAAACCATCATTTGCATATGTGCAAACCATAGTCATATTTATAAACAACCTGCTCCAATGAGATTTAATCTGATAGGTATTTAATCTAGATGACAGGGTGCCGATGTAATTGCTGCAGCACAGGCCATTAGATGTATTCAAACAGCTATACATATATTTAGGATCAGAATGTGAATTTCTGTTTGATTTAGTGGGGTCAAATCCACTTGAATATAAGTACCCTGACTTAAATTGTTTATAGACCAATTCACACAATTATTTTAGCATGGATGGGAGAATGAAAAGTGAGTTGCCACCCCCCACGTCCCCACACATTTATGGCTTCTCATATGAATGCTCTGACGGGTGCTTCAGATCACAAGTTTGCACCTCTTTGAGTAGATTTGGGCCAGACTGGGTCCTTGTTTCCACATGGCAAGATCCCATGTTGCTGGGTTTTAGGCCTTTCCTACCCGAGCAACCATCGAGTTTGGCCATGCCACGTGCTTTTAGTATACAGCTGATGAGTGCAGATGAGCCATGTGGGATCTTGCCACAAGGAAGTGCAATATAAATTTATATAGTCACTTTCTCATCTGTAGCCCCTTAGAATGAAGCCGAGTGTTACTACTAACAAGAACACAGAGACATAGTAATGGTCAGAACTTGCATATGATCATCTCCCTTGGTAAGCACCAACAGTTGCTTCTCTGGAAAAATTTCAAGATTTTTGTTTGGAGCTCAGCAAGCCATAATGCTAAGACATGTCAAGGAGGTGACTAAGTGAAAAAAGATGTCAGGGATGTAACTGAGGGCTGCCCTGCACATAGATATATATTCACCTCAGAAGTTGAATTTTAGTCCCAAATGAACACATTTGAAGAAAAACTGGGAACTTTTAAATGATTTATGTCTGC